>NW_026442115.1:1200000-1852500 GCF_026898425.1 Galleria mellonella
TCATAAATGTGTTCTTAGAAGAAGCATGTTTAGTGTTTAAGGCTGTAATACTGGGAAAGTTGTTACATGAACAGTTTTGTTTTAACTAGAAAAATTTCATAATCCTAACCAAGGAAATTGATTCATTTACAATAGATATCAAGGAGTTAACTATATTATTTATATTTTATGTTAAAATGTTATCTGTGACTTTTAAATAGGAAGCTACTTAAACTAATTATAAAGAGATATGTAAAGAACTTATGATTCTTTCACAAATACGGATATATTTGTGAACAAGTTGTACTCTGTGTGATTCATTATGAACATTGATTGACGAAGAAAATGTATAGCAGTAACATTACAGGTTATGAAGGTATAACATATTGTATATCATGGCGGGGGGAAAGGGATTGTTAGTGATAGGGTTCTAAAATCCTCATTGCTAGCAATATCCTCTATTAGGTGGACCTCCATGCGGTTCCCTCTGGAAACCATTGTGATTAATTTGTGATTAATTTATTGTGATAGGCAAACTATCTGACTTTATCTTATTCTACCAGAGAGAGACTTTATACATGCCCTTTGCTTGGGTACCTCTGTCCCATTCGTGTTTCTACTGTGCAGCAGTTGTGTTTGCATGGCTGTGTTTTAGTTTAAAGGGTGGCATATGGTAGTGAATTTACAGGGTACAGAGGCATAAGATCTTAGTCGTCAGGAATGGCAACGCATGGTGGGTAACAGTATACTCTGTTAAGTCCTTGGTACTGTTCATGTCTATAGGTGACGGTTACCACTTTCCATCAGGTGGGCCGTCAGCTTGTTTGCCATTCTAAGTTGCATAAAAAAAATCAGCTAGTCCGCTTAAAGTCCGCTAGCATATACCGATAATGCGTGCTAGGTTCCCATTTATAAAGTCCCTTGCATTAACCTAAGCTATTAAAAAAATATACCTTAGGTTAACGCAAGGGACTTTTTTTATACAACTTAGAATGGCAAACAAGCTGACGGTTCACCTGATGGAAAGTGGTAACCATCGCCTACAGACATGAGCAGTACCATGGATATAACAAAGTATACTCTTTCGCCCATGATACCCCCCATGCGTTGCCATTCCTGAGGACTCAGATGTTATTTATCTGTACCCTGTAAATTCACGCCATATCCCACCCTTCAAATCGAAACGCAGCCATGCAAACACAACTGCTTTACGGTTGAAACAATGGGACAGAGGTGCCCAAGCAAACGATTTTTGTACAAAGTCTCCCTCTGGTAAACTTCCCATCAAAGTACGTAACGCCGTCTCTTATTATGTTCTTACATTGCTGTTTATGTCTGTAAGTGATGGTTAGCACTTTTCATGGGGTAGGCCCTGAGTTTGTTTACCATTCTAAAAATCAATTAAATACATTTTTACAAATAGAATTGCGATATAATTCAATTGTCAACATTCGTCTTAGCGGATTCGTGGTTGTAAATATATTTATAATTCTTTTACCATTTGTGATCATTTTAAATGAATCAATCGTAGCTAATAGATGTAATATAATTAAAAATACTTTCCCAAGCGACGTCTTATAATTTATAGATAAGTAATTATTGATAATTTCGAGACGAATGTCCAACGTATCGGTAGTTTAGTTAGTAAGGGTACTGGCATAAAAAAATACGAGTTTAAACCTCACCCACATTTTATGTGCATGGTTTCAAATTTTAATGTTTTCTATAACGTTTTATTTATTCAGGTGCAAGTTTCATGTGATTAATAACAGTCGAATGAGTTGTTACCCTATAAATAATATATTAAATAAACGAGTAGCACGGGTATTCAGTAACGGGGCGGACGTATTCCGGGCACGGTCCGGCTAATAAATGAACTAAGCCGTTAATAACTTAACGCGCCGTGTTACGTCCCACCCGCACGTTCCTAGAGGTAGCCTTTGACTGCTGCCGTCAAACGTGTTGCTAATGAGGTTTCGTGTTAGTTTTGACAACGTGACTTTGTATTTGTTAATAGCACAAGTATATAAAAAATGTTTAAATTTATAATTGCATGGTTCTATTAGTACATATGTCCATATGCAAAAGCTTAATATGTATGAAGCTTTTACGATTGATAGAGTCGATTGTATTATTCGGCATAAGTGATTGCGTATTATATCAGTCATTATTTATCCACTGCTGAACATAGGTCTTCTCCATTTGGGGTTGCCAGTAAATGCTACGCTTGATAGGCGGGTTGGCAACTGCAGTTAGGCTTTTGGTGACGTTTTAAGAGAAACGTTGCTGCTAATCCATTGACTATTAGTTCCCTTAGTCGTCTCTTATGACCTTATGGGATCGGATTGATTCTCATTAACTGAGGTTCGAATAGGCAAGTTCATTAATTCTATAATAACTCTTTAACACCCTACTGCTGGACAGTTCTAAACTTCATTGCTCTTATATTTTAAATTAAAAACGTGAGTTAATTAAAAATTGATACTCGTACCTACCAATGTAAATAAATACACAAATAAACTTACTGAAATTAAACATATCAACACATAGCATTATAATACTAAAATAAAAACTAGATCTTATACAGACACAACAAAAGAAAGCACGTCATAGACCATCAATAAATAAAATATCTATAGACTATTTAAATATTTGAGCATTGTATATGAGATTGTATACCGTTACGAATCCAATAAGGATATCTAAGAATTTAAAAGGGAATAGTTTATAATCAAAAAAAGTATATATTATATCTATAAATTTAAAATTATGATTCGAATCTATATTTGCGTAAAGGATAATCTGTAGATAGTTGTTCGACAGCACAAACATTTTGTTATTGGGTAAAAGATCGTATTCAAATTTGGAAAGAAATGAAAAATCCCTGCAGGCAGTTGGTATTAAAAAAAAAAAAATAAAAATAATTGCCAGTGAAAATAAATAATAGTATAAATAGCTTTTGTTCAGGAGCGGAGCGCGCGACGTTTATTAGAGCCGATCTCAGTTCATCACTTTATTAGCTAGTGCGTGCGCGGAATACCTGGGGGTGGCACTAGTGTAGGAAGTCCAATCATTATTTATTTGATTCGTTCAACTCTTTATTCGCCGTGTGTGGTGGAATTGTTTTGAAATGGGGATTTTATGTTTATGTGTTCTTTTTTTAAATAACTTTAATAAAAGTAGGTCTCAATTTCGTCTGAATTTCTTACGACTATGTTATACTATTACGTCGCCAATTCAGAGCCGATTTTAACGATTCTTTTTACAATCTGTAGATAGGATTTACTCCTGTGTTATTCCCATTTAAATTTTGTGAAGTTGCAATTTTCACTGGGCCACACTGCTTGTAGAGAGGCTAAATGTATAATTATCTAAATACATTATTTATAATGACTGTATCTGCGAAATAAATTATTATATTGTATCCAAGACACATCTCGTCATATCTCGGTGCTGTCATAATGGAAATGGTTTTTTTTTCTTTGCGGAGCCATAAATACATATATTTTCATTTGTATTTTCTTTCGTATATATTCAGATGAGTTTGTATCCTCCCTCTGTTTATGAGACTTCTCATTGTTACAACCCAAAATTTTGCTGCGAAGGTAGCATTAGTACCTAACAACTTCGACTAACGACTTCCATCGTGGAGGAATGATTCGCTAAAAGGTTAAAGTTGAAGGTTGCTTGTTGATTGCAGCGCCAGATTTATTTTTAAATAGAATATACTTTATTATATACCCATTGTTGTGTAGTTTCACGAAAAATATGTATATAATTTGTGCTAAATAATTAATAGATTTAATAATTTTGGTAAAACAAAGTGAGAGATTACGAAAGAAAAATGTAGATCTATATTCACGTTAATAAATAAATATGGTACGAATCTGATAATTATGTATATTTTATCTGTTGATTCTAGAATATAATACACCTTACATTTAATTTAAAGCCAATGGTTAAGAGTACAAGCTATAACAATATTCACATTTGGTAATATATTGAATCTGGCAACATGGGGTTTCTCTGAAATAATTCTGATGTTTCTAAAAGGGTTGGACACAGAAGCACATCGGTTAGACCGAACATGCAAAGCAATACACCATTACGGTTACTAATCGGCAAAGTGCCGGCAACTCTAAATATCGCTCTTACATACTCATCGGACCATAAATAACGACTATGAAAATATAAATGTTCTCTTTTTTCTATCGTTTCCCGGGTTTCGTATTTTTTTTTCATAGAGTCAAAAGCTTGAACAGACCACTTTCGCATTATGGAATTGCCAAAACTCCATTTGAGATTTTTTTTCATAACAGCTTATCTTTTCGTAGACTTTATACAATATAGAATTTTAAGTTAGAAGCAATAGAATTTATTTTCGATTAAATTTGTTGATGTCTTATATTTGATTTGTGATTAGATGTAACAGTGAGCGTAGAAATGAGATATTTTGGCAGTATTACGCAAATTGGATAGCTTTCAACACTCAACGGAGTAGGTTCCGAACTTTCGCGGGGAAAATTGAATTAAAAATATCATAAGACGTAAATATGTATGGAGATCGTAATGATGTAGCTTTTGCAGTGCACTGTAGGCGGCCTCGTCTCGGATGAGTGATATTTATTTTTGCTTTAATATTTCAATTTTTGGCGTATCAATGTATAATAGAAGTTTGCCCATTTTGAGGGTTAAATAGTCGTTGTCATGAGGCATAAATTTTTAAGCTGCAAAGACATTGAATCTAAGACTTGTGTTTGGTTAACTCTATAAATTGCCATATACAGTGGACGTTCACATATCCTGAGGAGCCGGAAAGAAAGCTCTCATGTAGCGACTCTGTACAGGTAAATACGAGTATAGCGTAGAACGATTTCCACTAGATGTAGCGACAACCTTAAATATGTTACAGGGAATCAATCGATGCAGGTGATTCAGAGCCGTTTCTCTTAGTCTATGTTGGAAGTCTATGTTCAGCAGTGAACAGTATAATGACTCAAATGAAAAAAAGATGAAGCGACAACAAGAATATCTTTCACCTTGCCCATGTACTGCATACTGCATCGAAAATGATGACACTAATTGACATTATTAAATAAAGTACAGTCATTAATAATTTTCTCCATACAATTGTGTCTACATAACGTAATTTATTATAACTTAAGATAATGTAGATCAATTTTGGACCCGTTGATTATTCTCTACGGCCCCAAGAGATTAATTATAATTAGGTGGATATTGTAACGATCTCATTTCCATATCTAATACCACGGTGCTTCGCTTCTAGATCATCATATAAATAGCTCATGGAAAACGTTTGGTTGTTTGTTTAGATTGTTTTGCATAAAGTGATTAGCAAAGTATTATATTGCATTAGTATATAGTAGTAGCTAAACTGCAAATTAAGGAAAAGAATTTAAGTAATCTTGGAACTGTTGTTAATATATGTTTCAATATAATACAGAAATAAATATTTCGTTAGTATTATAAGAAGTCTTTTAATATTAATGAGTTTTTTCTAAATTGTCTACAGAGGAGTGTTTACTTTTTTCTTTATACGTTATAAGATAGCTATAGTTGATTAACAAAGTTAGCTTTTAATTGATTTATAATTTAGATATATTTCTGTTTTATTTGCTAGTACCTTTAGATAAATTACAAGTATTAAGTAAGTAAGCAATTAAGTATTTTATTGTAGATTAAACTTTCTAATTTAAGTTGATTTTGTAGATTAAGCTGGAATTAATAATTTGACATTAATCGAGATAGTATTCAGTTTTATGGAATGTTTTTTTACTAAGTTTATTTGTATGATATTAATAGCAGATGCAGTACTGTTCAGTAACATAAATATTTACGCCTGGCAGATAAGTGTAAAATGCTTACGATCATGTACCGTGCGTTGTATATAATCAGAGATGAAAAAAAGAATTGGGAACTGTATTGTCGATAATTACAGCAGGTAACTCACAATTCCATAAGTTACCAATATGTAGTTACAATAATTATATAGCCATCGGTTTGTATATCTGGCTGTGAACTGAATCACGTAACATTCTAACCGGGGCCGATATGATCGACAATAAGAAAAAAATTAACGAAATTATCCCCAAAAACGCCATCTGTAATTTTTGATAATTACGTATAAACCGGTCTAAAATTAACGTATCGAACTACTTGAGCGTGGGACGTAGACACACATACACATATATAATTGTTTCTTATTAAAATCGACGTTAATCTTTTTTCGGAGCAGATTCCGGCGAAGGCACCATCGCATTATGTTTAAGAATCGACAGCTATAATTTCTGTTCAATCAAGATTTAATTGTTTTAATGAGGCTACATGCGTGAATGGCCGGCCCAATTATTGTTTATTTTTAATCGCCTCAAGTGGTTTTTATGTTCGCAACCAGGCACGCATGGCGGCCTGGAGCGATCATTTTCATTATTTTAATAATGTAAACTTCCAATAATAATTTACAGTGATTTGGGGTTAAACACGTTAAGAGATATTTATGAATTCCTCGAGAGGTCCAAAACGTAGTTAGCTCTGTAATTTGATCCACCGTTGATGTCGGTGCTTTTGTTTTGTTCACTCAATCAAACTACATCGAGGAATAAGTAGTGTGAGGATATTAGAACTCTCGAAACAATCTTAATTTATTCGTTTATAAAAAGATGATGGATTGATGTTATGTAATCAGAATTATTAGTATTTGTCTGTACCAGCATTCTCTTTGAAAACATTCCTACCGGTCATAGTAATTTACATTTATTATTTGTGGAATTTAATTGATTTTTTTTAATATACCCAGTAAACATTTTTGTTTCTTCTACAGTACCGTTTGGTCATATAAAACTTTCGAGCGAATTACTTCTTATCTAAATAATCAGGTATCAGGAGATCTCTCTGCATTATATCAGAATGTTTACATTTCAAACTTAATTGATTCTGTTATTAAAAAATATAAATTATTTCCGATGACCTACTTATAATTTTGGAAAACGACGATATGCTCTATTGTTCTCATAAATATATACCTAAATTTAGTTCTAAATTTGTTCGATTTTTATTCGAATTTATTAGAAGAGAGCATTTTAGACTCCAGTATTTATTTCTGTATTTAGTTTTAATTCAACATAGTCCCAAAATAAACTTTTTTATACAAGTGTGATGCGAATAAGCTTACAGGCTACCTAATAGATAGTGGTACCCGTCGTTTATGGATATTAACAATATATCACTTATACGTGGCTATTAATATACATAAATATGCAAAAATAACATCTATAAGGTTGATAAGGTGACTCAGGAGTAGGGGAGTGTAGGTAGAGGGTGCAAGCCTGTACTGGGGTCCAGGGGTCCAAGGAGGCTCTAACTAACAAGTTAATCCAGCCGCAGGCAGGTATGAAGTTTATATCACGCTTTGCATTATGCTTCATTAACTTAGTAATTTTTGCTTTGTTACGCTGCCCGCGTAGGGTTGCCTCCATTTTGTTATGCAAATGTACTTTTGTATTGAAAATAAAATATTGAGGGAAACATATTTTAAAAAATTAAACAAGATTCGTTTGTAATAAACAAAAGGGTAGATCAATTGTTTAATAATCATGACGTTATAAAGACACATCATTATTATCAACACAACAGATCTATCAAAAACTACAATTTTGTTATTTACCTGTAACAAAATCAAATTTATAGTTCTATTAAAAGATATTTTCAACCGACTTCAAAAATAAGGTTTGTTACCTCATAACTACGTTAGTTATAAAGCGATTTGAAAAAATCCTTTTTTATTTCAAAGAATATAGTTACAGATTGATTTCATTAAAATTTTATCAGCATTTGTTCAGTAGTTTAGTTTTTATGACAGTTTTGTCTCAATTAAAGTTTTAGTGGGACACAATTTTTAATTATTAAATTAACTTTATTAATTTATTTTGTATTTTTATGAAATATAATTATGTGTATTTATTTATACTATGTTAAGGTGCTTTCTTTTTTTTTTATTAAAAAAGCCTATAAAGTAATACAATTCGTTTAGTTCGATCCATATTTTCCTTAACAAATTTTCTCAGAAATCTTTAATAGAAATCAAGGAGTAAAGTAAATATACTTAGATGAAACCCATTTGGGAATGTTTTACAGGTATAGAATCGTTTTGTAAGAAACTCATAAGTTCACTAACCTGGCATACGAGTATTTACGTTATATTTAAATTACGAATATTTACCTGTATATAAAATGATAAACAGATCTGGTGATTTTTTTTTTTTTATATATATATATATATATATATATATATATATATATATATATATATATATATATATATATATATATATATATATATATATATATATATCATATATATATCGGCATAGAATAGGTCACAGAGGCGATTAAGGGATATTAATAAGCACTAGCATCCTTAGAATATCACCAAAAGCTTAACTGCGGTTGCTAACTCGCTTGCTAAGAGTAGCTACTACTGGTAAAATTCCCCAATAGGAGGAGGCCTATCTTCAGCAGTAGACAGTTAACGGTTGATATGACGATGATCATAATATATAAATTTATATAGAAAAGAAAAGAATGTGCACAATAACGAAAATGGTAACAACGTGCTAAATTAAAGTAAAAAAAAAAAAAAATACAACCCTTTGTGACAATAATTGAAAATGTCTTTCATTGTAATTCCATCCATTGAAGTGCCATCTTACATTACAATGTTCTTAACATTAACATTTTTGAAATGTATGGGATGGCAACCCTATTATGTTTTTAGCGGTGAGACAGTGCGTCGCCTGAGGCGCTCCACCGCGTCGTTGCTCGAGCGCATGGCCCGCACGCTCGTCCAGCGCAATTCCTTCGAAGATCGATCATTCGAATAACCAATAATTAATTTATAACTATATAACCTACACACTAATCTTCTTAATTGTTAATATTTAGATGTACTGCCTGATGTAACTGTGCAAACTACTTTAAATGTAGGCTAGACAGTTTATTGCAAACAGGGCTGTCAAAATTATTAATTTATTTATTATTAATTTTATTAGAGAATTGTTTGAAATGTGAGACTGATATTTAGGAAAAGAACGAGTGAATATGTTTTACAAAAACACTTTGTATATATTTAAAATATTAACTCTTACATGATAGTAAATATTGAATGAATATATGTGATGGCATGATATGAGTCGTATTAGGAGAATCAAAAAATGGTAGCCGAAGATTATGCAAGAATAGATTGCGATTGATAACCTTAAACAAAAATTGGCATAGCAATGAGAAAATGTGGCACACAATTACATCAATCACCTAATCCTCTATCTAGGATACTCTGTATTATGAGGAATTAGGCAACAGATATCAGACCATCGACTACCCAGAATACCCAGATCCGATCCAATTCATAAAAATTTATTTCCTAAATTGAGTTGACCGAGAATAGAATTCAGGACCTACTTTATGCAAAGCAATGTGCTCACCATAGCACAACAGAGGTCGTCATTCCTTAGAAGAATTCTTTACGTTGATCTTATGAAATAGAGAGCACCTTTAGAAGAAAGCATTGTAGTGCACAGAATTAAACGAATACTTACATTAACATAATACGATTGTAATAACCTACTAAAGCAGGAAAGAACGCATTGGTAGATGATATTTTTTCCTCTCCGTGAAAGGTTCTGTTGAAATATTCGATTACACGTTACATTAACTTTTTTACGCTAATATTCGATTTCAGTGATATAGGAGGCCTATAGAAATACCATTTCACTTTCGACGAGCATTGTAATAGGTACGTTTAAATTGGAAATAATACCTAATTCTTTATTATTAGAAATAAATTCTTTTTATTTTTTACGGATGGAAAGTTGTAAACGTTATTTACTGACATGAACAATGCTTTGGATGTAAAGAGTATAATTTTTTTTTATACTACGAAGGTGGCAAAGAATCATACAGCTCGTTTGATAGTAAACAGTCACTGTACCCTAGCGTGTCGCCAACCTTCAAGAAATTTTAATATATCCTATAGCCTGAGCGTTTAAAATAATAAATAATGTGCCAAAAGCACTAATATGCTGCTGGTACCTCTCATATGTATCCAGTTTTCAGGACTAAAGTGTTATGCAGATTGATGTGACACTCTTTATATTGAAACATATATTTACGACGACATTCTGTACCATACATTCTATACAACTTGATCTCAAGAGACCAGGTATGGAATGGCTGAGCAAAGTGGAGAAGATTGTGTCAGAAGGTGGCAATGATATTCACGATTAGCAAAGTTAGGAAGACAAAGATTAATAATATTTAATTATTTAATAAATTGTACTCATACTCGAATTCATGTTAAATAATTGAGGTCTATTTGAGTAATGGTATAATAGTAAAGTACTGAGCTATCTTCACGCCAGGTCCCTGATGATAAAGGTATACAGACGACCTCTGCTAAATATCAGCATCTATCTTTACACAGATCATTTATTCTATCCACTTTTATACGGTTACAATAGTAGGTATACAGCGCCCATTTTCATACAGTTAACATTCATTTATAGTTTCAAAAAGGTTTAAAAAATGAAGATTAAACTCGACAACTTAGTAAGATCAAATAAAAAATGGTAGACAATTTGATGTCATTTAATAGTAACAAAGCAAACAACATTAGAGCGAAATTGGCCATTTTACTAAAAGCGGACAAACCTCAATTAGGTGCAGTTGTAATAGTGACTCCGTAGAAATAAATAAGAGCAGGCGTCCATTAGAAGAGAGGTTATTCTCGATGACGGAACACATTACTGGGGCGGTAATGAGTGGAGCGTGAACCTCTCTAGCGAACAATTTACAAACTCCTAAAGGCGTTTCGTTAGGTATCGACTTTGTTGGCCCTAGTAGATAATAAGTGTTCCGTGCCCTAAGTCGCTTTAAGTACTTTTCCGCTCGAGGCGTTGAACGATTCACGAAATAGCGGTTTTTCATATCAAATGATACCTATGATTGTATTTGGTTAAGGGTAACAGGTCACGATTTAAGATTACAAAGGAGTCTAATGAAGTGTTTAGAAGTTGATTTATCTTATAAATATTTTCATATTCTAGAACTTGGTCGCTTACAATGGAATTTCAGAGAAATTTTCTCTCGCGAATCGTGGAACGAGTTTCAAGCTTCCTGCCGAGGTTTTTTTAGGTTCTTCAAAACTATGCCCGTATTAAGATTTCTTCAGAATCGACAATTGACCCTGGTCTTGCAGGATTCTACGTTCGTTACGGCAACTGTTGGCGGGATGTACTTTTGACTGGATGTTTTATGTTATAAAAAAAATACGTGATTATTTTCACATCAAGGAAGTAATTCTTTAATAATTTCGAATTTTTACACAGTGATCTCTAATGTAAAGTAGGTATTTTGTTGATAAAGTGTGTTTGAGAAATTTTCAAGGAAACAGAAATGAACGGGTTTTGCGAGGACGAAGGAGAAAGGTTTTCAAATTTTGTTTATTTAACTTAGAATGAGCTAATGGTCAAGTTGATGGAAACTAACAACCTGTTGTCTATGGATATGCCATGGACATCATAGAATTGTATCAGTGCGGTACTCTTCCAGTGATGCCATTCTTTGGAATAAATTTATTAGATAAAGAAAACAAAAAAAATTGCAATTATTACATACGTATGTCTTTATGATTTACTATAATAGTATCATTATAGTGTTTTAAATCACTGTTATTTCTAACAATAGTTTGCATTATCAAATTAATCTCAGACTGTTAAACTTTAATTCATTTAATGTATGTTTTAAGGTTACCGGTTGTATTGTTGTAATAGATGAACCATTATTTATAACAAATAACGTGTTGCTATTTTGACGTATGGCAAGCATTAGATAAGAACAAGGCGCCTTTTGTGATCGTGATAGTCTTAAATAAATTTGATTACGCGACAAGGAAATGTGTTCGCGGATTATTGTTCCTTAATTCGTATGTTTGATAAGGTATATCATGTAGATATTAATTTTTATAAGAATCAGGAGAAGACTTGATTAGGTATTCGCATTTTAGGAAAGTCGTGAACATAGAAGTTGTTAAAAATGCCTAATTAAGTGGTTTGTTGTATCTAATGCACCTAGTATTAACATAGGTGATATTACATTGCCTAGTTAGGTATTGTTATTTTGTAGGAATAATGTTGCTGTAATAAATACTGTTCACTGACACCTCAATTTCAAAATCTAAGGGTCTATAAACTGACGTGATCGCAATGATAGAAAATTAGCGAGGTCCTGGTAAGAGTTGGGGTGAGGTATGGATCGCCGGCGGCGTCTCGCGGCCTAACAATAGCCGGGTGAACATTCACGCAGCGACACAGATCGGCAGCCTCGGGCGCCGAAGACAGAGACCGCACTATCTGCCTACCTCACGATAAACAAAGACACAAAACTGTTGCACTCGCGAGATTTTGATTTATCACGTATAATTATCGAATAATCTGCTTTGCATCTCTCGTTATAGCATTACGATAATTTGGTTCCATTACACCGTGTTCTAAGCGGTGACCATTCGCTAGCCGTACAACGATTGATAATAATCGCTCGCGAAGTATAATAGCGTACACCCACGGGTAATTATTGTTGTGCAGTCGTGAGTTCGTGATGCCGTGGAATAGTGGAATGCATCTCCTTCGGGGGTTGAGCAGTAAACCAACACGGCGCGTACATAACTGATCGCTCTGTTCGCGCTAATGATAGTGCGGCCACATTCGCCCGCGTCCTCTTTAGTCGATCCCGATAAAATAATTACCAGTATTTATAAGTGCTCACACTTAATCGCACTCTGATACTGGTCATTACGCTTAGTGTGCGTGTCCTGCTCGAAGTTTCCAGGTGAAATCGTGAAGGTCTGGCATTGGTATGTCAACAATTAAACTGTAATTGGAACATGGTAATCGCCAAGTTCAAATCAGCAATTATTCGAGAGCAGCCAATTCAGAGAGGCGATATAAAATTTACTCGTTTCTTACTGCACGGACGCGGAGTTACGATGAAGTTATTTTCTTTGTCTGTTCTCTGACTGAATCATACGTGTCCCGGGGGTGTGCTCAAGGAATGCATTTCTGTTGCCGTCATATTCGCGTAAAAGTTGCATTGACGTTTGGTCACGGGCATCTCGAGTGTAGTATTCTGTTGACGTTAATGTACCGCAGCGGCCGTCGACTCCGTTATCCCTTGTAGCTAATGATTGGTCGGCATTAAGTGCCGGCTGTTCTGTGCGATTATTGGATCTAACAGATAATTTTATATAGCATTGTCCTGGAGCGTAAAATTTTCTGTTGTTATTACGGAGCGCGCGGCACGCGCGGGTTGCGCCGCAGAGGCCGCGCTCCGAGAGCCTCCTATCGGCCGATCTTTGTAAGGGTTGAGGCGACCGCACAAATCACGAGTTATTCGGAAACATCGTAAACTGCTTCGATGATTAAACTAAGTAACAGGTTGGGTTGTAACTTATGCTTTAATATTGGTATTTTAAACTACTTTGTGTTGGACAACTCAATTATTACATGTCATTGTTTTATCTCTTCAGGCAATATAAAAAGAGTTGCATCATAATTATAGATATTTGGACTTGTTTAGGCTGTGTGTTAATATTTATTTGTTTGTTGGTAAAAACTTTATCTTTCTACACAAATTTCTTAATTAATTAAAAGAATGTTTCAGTGGTGAATAGCATTTAAGGTAGATTAAATTAATCCGAGAAAGTGTTCTAGTCTTTTTTGTCGAATGCATAGCGATTTAGACCTTATTAGAAGTTACAGAATATAATTATCATATTACTCATTATATTAAAACAAATAAAACGCTGTTTATTGCAACTGAGGACACAGTTGTGAGTATACTTTATATCCTGTAACTTTAACTGAAGTCGATAACTATTATTTATATGAGAAGACGTATTTCAAACGAAATATATGGGTGTTAGGAATTTTCCATTCATTTTCCAGACCATATTTCCAATAAGATCTAGATGTTGTTGCATGCAAATTAATAACGGTGGTTCTGAATCAGCATATCTAGTGGTTTACATATGGAGTTGTATCGATGTAAATTATGTTACTAGATAGCTATATGTATAATGCTATTATACATATAGCTGTATATATTACAGTTATTTATAAGTTCTTAAATCATAGCTTCCTTTATTTATATTATTGTCAGTTTATTTTTAAATATTGTTACTGTTTTAAAACTCTTTAATTTTTTCTAACTTTATGTAAATGGAGTTTACATAAGAGTGTAGATTTTATTTGCAAATACTATGATTTTATTTGCAATAACAATACTATGGACATCCCCAGTTTTTCATTATATGGAGTAATATAATAGGTGTACTCCCAACTACTCTTATTAATGAAGTGAGAACTAATAGTACGTAATTAAACTGTCTTAAGTCTTTAAATAACGATAAATGTTGTTTTATAGAAGAAACAGGTAAAGTTATAGTAAAGTAGTGAATACCACAGATATACTTGTTAGATTTGATTAAGTTTATTAATAACAATAAATTTAAACATTTCGCAAAAAGTATAAAACAAACTGAACTTAATATTAAAAAGTAAAATTAAAAAATACATCAAAATGAAACTATTCATGTCTGATTCAAAACGTAAATAATTCACATGTGGAGAATTAGCAACTGCGAGTCCAGTAAACGTGTTATAGACTTTACTGTGACACTAAAGTGGTATTACATAGAAATTATGAATAGAATTATCGCAAGTACAAGGCTTCGGGACGTCAGGTCGGACTCACGATCTCCATTCTTCCCGCCGCTGTAATGAGGCCACTAAATCAAACAATAGCATTAAAGTGTCAATATGGCCTCGATAACACCTAGACGTTTTCTTTTGCACACGGCATTATGGTTATAAATCCATAAAAGTGCGTTTACACCCTGCGATTTCTAGTTGGTAACTCCAATAGTTTATTACGCGATTTTAAAAAGACGGAGATTCGGAATTCCCTATAATTTTTTTATGTAACTTAGAATATCAATGAAGTTTACAGTCCACCTGATAATATTGTGTCATTGTAAAATATTCATTTCAATATAAATCGTCCAAACATACCGATTTATTTTTTTATTTCAACTTTGACTTGTTCAATTAATATGAAATTATCAATACAAATCTATTTATTGTGTTGTGGATTTTATAACCGACTTCAAAAAGATTCGGTTGTATTTTTTTTGTTTGTTACCTCATAACTTTTTTTTTATCTGAAAATATATACTTACAGATTAGACCTATAGAAATTTTATAAAAATCGGTGCAGTAGTTTAATTTTAAATCATAATAGCTAGTTTTGTCATAATTGTAATAGATTTTCTTGTAGGTCACAATTTTTAATTATTTAATATAATATTATTTTTGATGCTTGTATCTTTTTATTTATTAAACATGTCATTGTTGTGTAAACAGACTTATAAGATCGTAGGGCATTTGGTATTTGACTCCGCCAAGCTTGGAGTAAATGACTGTCTAAATTATGCAGTTAACTCCGCGGTTAGGTTCTCAACATTTCTTAACACCCTTTTGTAAACGAATTGACCTTTGTTTAATTTATATAAGTATGTATTTTCTGTAGGATCGCGTTAAAATAATGTGCGATCAATAAAGTTTCTCCTTTTTCAATCGGCTGCAAAATAGAAGGAGGTTCTCAATTCGGTTGTGATTTTTATGTTTGTTAGCTCATAACTCTGTCATTTTCTCATGCTCATAATTCAGTTATCGATTTTGAAAATTAATTTTTATTCTTAAGGATAAACATATACAGATTGGTTTCATTTAAATTTTATCAAAATCAATTCAATAGTTTACTTCTTAAATAAAAATAACTGGTTTCATTTCACCACGATTGAAGTCTAGAAGAAGATAATTATATGGTAGTATATTGCTTAGAAATAATAAATTTAAACGTGGATATAGACGAATCCTGAAACGGTTTTTAGGTATCAACTTCTGAATGTAGCCAAAAATATTTTAATTTAGAACGCGAAATTGCGTCTAATCAACATAATATAAGTGTGGTTCCAATACCTGTACGTAAATGCATACGAGTACATAGTCGCAAAAAATGAATAAAAGTAAATCAGACGAAAAAAACGAATCTTTATTTGGCATTTGCTTAAAAATATGATGATATTATACTGCGGAAAACCGTGTATCGGTCACGAAGATTTGAACAAAACGTTACAAAGTCAATTCAATGTCGTCTGTCCGAAGGGGTTGAAGATAAATACGCGCTAGGGGCCGAGAGGTCGTGTGTCGAGATAAACATGGGGGGCGCAATTTGTACAAGTATACAAATGCACAACCGATAGTCCGATGTCCGAGGGTTGGTGTTCGGACATGCTGCGTTGACAACCCTGAGGATTTCTCGGCGATTTGTAAAAAGGTTGTGTTCTAGCTATAACTATTGTTATATAGATATACGTAATAATGACGCGAGGACAATTTTCACTCGTCATTTTAAAATTTCAGTCGTACAGGGTCTAACTACATATATCCTTACTAATATTATAAATGTGAAAGTGAGTTTGGTTGTTACTTCTTAGGGCTTTATCGGCTTAACCAATGACTGAGAAATTTGGCATACAGGTACTATATGGGATGGAGAAGGACATAGGCTACTTTTTGTTAGTGAACATCATCTGGTAATGTGTACGAAGTCGTGGATAAAAGTTAAAATGTCATATGTATATATCTGCAAGATGAGAGGTGTCAAGATATAAAATTTATAATTTTTTTTTTGGTAGATGAAAATGGAATGGTAACCCCGCCTGCGCTAACGGGATACGCTGGCGGAGCATCAATGAAGGGTGATAGATGAGAATGAAAACAGGCCAGTTAGCCCATCATGATGAATTCATCAGGAATTGACCATGATAGTTTCCAGGGAGAACCGCGAGGAGGTCGACCTGGTTGGGTATATTGCTAGCAATGGGCTATGAAACTCCATTTATTACAATCCCTTCCCCCCCAAAATTTATAATTACAATAACTTATATTTCAATTTTAATAAACCATAATTTTAATAATAATTATAATAAGAGTAACGTAGTAATGAGATCTTTGTTAATAATGGTACGAGTAATAAAGGTTCTTAAATCTAGTTCACATTACTTTATTTGTTTTGGCATCGTAACAAATAATTATCAGCTAGATCTGGCAGACATAAGTAGTAGTTATTATGGATGATAATGGAATAGTAACCCCGCCTGCGTTATCGGTATATGCTGACGGGGCACCAGTAATAGATTATAGTTGATAATGAAACAGGTAAGTTAGGCCATTGTGTCGAATTCCACAAGAATTTACCACGATGGTTTCTAGGGGGAACTGCGTGTAGGCCGACCTGATAGGGTATATTGCTAGCATTTGGGCTGTTAGATTCTATTATTAACAATCCCTTCCCCCCACACAGTAGTAGTATTAGCTTATAGTATTAAGTCAACTTTTTGTACCACATTTTATTGGTAAATAAAGTTAAAATATTTTAAATATATACGAATATTAAAAAAATTTACAGGTAAAAAGTACCTACATGCCTGCTTCTTTATTGCCGACATGTCAACATGGACTGTACCACCTCGTAGTTATTACAGGACCATTTTATTTAAAATACGTGTAAACAACGCGAAAGTTTAAAATTAACTACAGTTCATATAAGTAAATAAATAAATATTGCCGTGTGGTTCGGTATAGAATGGGTTGCCTCTACCTTTCATATGGGTGTCTTAAGAGACGACTAAAGGAATTTAATAGTTGAGAATTGGGCAGCAGCATCCTTATTAAAACACGATTGCCAATCTGCTTGTGAAGTGTGGCAACTACTGACTAATCCTCCCAGTTGGGGGAGGCAGTAGTAGACAGTAAATGGCTGATATTGTATGGTAAATAAAAATAAAGCTGATTAAACTACATTTTTCATTAAATTACTCATTATATTGTATTAAATTACGTTAAATTACATTAAATTACTCATTATATTATAGTATTCATTACATTATATAATTCACGAGAGGGAGACTTTGTACAAAAGTCGATTGCTTGGGTACCTCTGCCCCATTCGTGTTTCGACCGTAAAGCAGTATATTTGCATGGCTGTGTTTCGCTTTGAAGGGTGGGATATGGCGTGAATTTACAGGGTACAGAGGAATAACATCTGAGTCCTCAGGAATGGCAACGCATGGTGGTTATCATGAGCGAAATAGTATACTCTGTTATGTCTATGGTACTGCTCATGTCTATAGGCGACGGTTACCACTTTCCATCAGGTGGGCCGTCAGCTTGTTGGCTAAGTTGAATAAAAAAAAAGCTGATTAAACTCTATTAGATACGTAAGAACGTTATTCCCTTAGTTAATATTCACCGCGTATCTCAGCTGTATCATAGCTACTACGTACCGTAAGGCAGTAATGAGTAACATACTTCGAAATACCACCTAATTGTATGAAAGCGAAGGAGCTGATGGAAAGTGGCACCTATCCTTTATAGATTTATCTCCTGATTGGTAAAAAGTAAAATGTCCTACAAATGTTCTTCTGTCACTTTCTTTCAAAGTGATAATTTATCACGAAAGAAAAAGACAAAACATATCAATATCTAAAATAGTAGGTACATCTTTATATCTAAAAAAAAAAAAAACAATTACCCTAACAATTACAAGAAGAAATTAAAAATACGTAATGTATGCATTACTTATGTGCCTTAAATCTAACGTTAAAGCCATTATTCAGGGTAGCTGAGACGACTATAATCCTCATCAGGCATGCCCAGTATAAACAGTAGCTCGCTCATTAATCACCTGGTCTCAGCTAGGGAAACTTTGTCTATTCCACTGAGTTTAGTATGGCCATGGCTTACGACTTTTGGTGGGCATTCTGTTTTCTTTTTATATAATTTATACACGCAGAACATTCGTGCGGTCTCAGCATAGAATGCGCCACCCCTTCCTTTTCTGTTTGTGTCGTAAAACAGAAGAGGAACCTAATGGTAGAGGGATGGGCAGCAGCGCCCCTTTTAAAACATCTTTATAAGTCTAACTACGGTTGCCAATCTGCCTGCCAAGCGTGGTAATTACTGGCAAAACTTTTCGTATGGAGAAGGTTTATGTTCAGCACTGGACAGTTAATGACTGAAATAATGATGATGATACACGCAGAATAAAATTGAATGAGTAAAATATACATTTAATTAAAAATTTATGTAGTAAATAATAAATGTAAGTATTAAATATTTGCACTATAACTATCAGCTCTATTCGCATCAACTGATAGAATAAGTTTTTTTTTCTTTATCTATCCCAGATGATTCATTAGGTTATATGAGTACTACTGCAATAATTGATATATTGTACCTACCTATTTATGATAAATTAGAATAAGGTTTAAATATGTTTCAAAAACGATAGATAGTTGAAAACACAATAATTAAATCATAAAAAATCAATTTACAACTTTTTCTACTTTTTTGTAGAAACGTATTTTTCTTAGGTTTTATTTTATGACACTCTTGTCCTGAATCGGTTACGTTGAATCTGGTCACACTAGCAGCGACTCACCTGACTTGGATATTTTCTTTTAACTTTTAAGCTTTGTTCACAACTTTTGATGGACTTTGAGTTTTAAGTAAGTTGAATAGTAATATATCTTGTGCCGCTGCAGCCTTATTGTATTATGAAGCTGTACAAAGTAGGTAGTCACTTTGTATTGTTGAAATGAAATTATGAAAGTTCCCAACTTGTGTATAGATACAATGTTGTAAGATTTACATTACAACAGACACAGTATAATGTGACAATTGTAGTAGTATATATGGTTACGTACTTATTTACTAATTGTATATATTTATTTTAGTATATTGTCTATTTTTTTGTGTACTCATATAGATAGATTCTTTATTATCAACAACAATAATAATTACAGGTAAAAATAACAAGAATAAAAAGAGAGAAAAAAAATCAATTCATTTTGCTGGTAATAGGAGTCACTTCAGCTGTTAGTATATATGCACACCTCCAGCGAGATGTACCTATATACCGTTGATTTTTTTATTTATTATTATTTAATATATATATATATATATATATATATATATATATATATATATATATATATATATATATATATATATATATATATATATATTGATTGTATGTAAGTCGTTGTAGGTACGATGTCTGGCTTGCATGGAAAATAAGAGGGTAAATATTATCTCAATACTTATTTTTGCAATACATTATTATTAAAAATTACTTACTAATGCGATATGTTAACCCTTCATTGGATTTACTTTTTACATATCTGAAAAGGAGAAAGCATGCTCTTTTTCTTTTTTATGCAATTTTAGGAAGAAAGAGGTTGAGCTCATTCGTTTTTTAAGTAAAACGATATGTATGTGATATTCTGTACCGATTGTCATAATTACTTTTACATTTTATAGGGTCTAATCTTGTGTTTTTATGTTCATATAAATTTTGTTGCTATTGTTTGAGTTCTTTGATGATTTTTTCGATTTTGTTTGAAATATTTGTTCCACAAAATGACTGATTGAAACCCGTTATTTTGTGAAATAAAATCGTCAGTTGTAATAACAGATGCTTTCTTTTAAATAATTTTTATAAGAAATTATAACAATATATTCTAATGAATCTTCAGACGCCAGAAATAAAGTAAGTACAGTTGAATAAACAAATAATCTCTTAATATGAAATCCTATAGTTTTCTTTCCAATTTACGTCTTATATAATTTTTAACAATGAGAAGGGATATTTTATTAATCTTACTTACGTAGCGGCGCTATCTAGAGTAATTCCATTAGGCAAGCACCATTTCAATCCACAACGGAATTAGTTCCACCTTATTGCCGACTTCAGAATTTTTATCACGGCTAAAGCAATCAGAGCGCCAATAATTTCCCTCATAATGACAGTGCGGTCGTAAAATTTGAGCATTGCGCCAAAATGGTGGCACCATTAAAATTCTCTCCCCATCGTTATAACCGAAGTTATCGGCGCCCACCGATCCAGCGATCAGGACAATCGACATTTCCATCTCGAACTCTCCCCGTCCGTTAGTTTTCTTTTTTAAATCGCGCGTTAAGGATTTGGCGTGAACGCGTGAAGGGTTGCCCTCCCACCTCCCCCTCCCGGGGGCCTCCCCCTCATATGTCCTCATCGACGGGACGCGATTTAGAACCGAACCGATTTACCCTAATAAATAGCTGTGTTAGCGTTATGTAATAATATTAATTCGGTGTTGTATTTATCAGCTCATTTTGATAGACACTGAATAATGTTAGCAAGACATCAATCAAACTTGATACATTCTTCTCCGTTCATATATTTTATATACTTGTACATTATAATTTTATTTACTTCTTGGCATGTCGATGAGTAATTTTTTTTTTATTTTGTTAATCATAACGGCTACTATCATAGAATGCCTCTAACCACTCCTTAAGGGATTACAATCGTGATTATATTTCTTTATTTATTATTAATTTTAACCTTAATCTGTTAAATTATAAATTTTGATGTGCGTAAACTCTAAATAATATAAGTGTTATAGTGTTAATAAGTGTATAATATGTCCGTATAGTTATGTTTTAAATTATATTACATAGTAAATATTGAAGTCGAAGACTCATGCCAAGAAATTTCATATATCATAAAATTTTTAGGTTTACAACTAAAAGATTTAAGTCAAGAAATTTTGTACATTATAAAATTGATATTTTTCAAATTTTTTTTATTGTATTACGTTTATATTTCGGTATAAATAGGAAGATAACCACTTTTATTTAAAATATTTTGCGAGTGTGTTTTTGTTAAATAAAACAAATTGTTACGTAAAATAACCGATAATACTTGAACTTTTTTTGTGCAACTTTAAATGGCAAGCAAGTTGTGAGTCCACCTGATGGAAAGTGGTAACCATCGCCTATAAACATGAACAGTACTATGGACATAATAGAATATATGGTATCGCCTATGATACCCCTCATGTCTAGTACGATAATAAAAAATTTGAAATCGTTGTTTCAACTTATCTGTGTGCAACTTACATTTAATTCCTACTTAATTCCCTAAGTTTAGCAATCGACCTTTGAACTCAGTGTATTTTTTTGTAATAATTTAATAGGTTGTAAATTTGATTATCTAAACGATTGCTGGTGAAAGAAGTGCTGAGAGTAGGCGCAACTTCTGGCTGAAGAACCTGCGGGAGTGCTTTGGCTGTAGAACCATCTGGCTCTTCAGAGCGGCAGTTTATAAAATTAGGATTGCCCTTATATTGTCCAACCTACAATAGCATTGGAACTTGAAGAAGAAGAAGAATTTTAATTAAAAGTCCTACTAGCTGTAACTCGCGACTTTATCTACAAGAACCATATTGATTAACTGGCATAAAAATCCCTTTTACAATTTACTTATAACACTTAAATAAAATTTATAACTTAATATGTGCAATAAACAGTCTGTAAGATTTTAAAACAGCTAAACAAGCGTTTAATATGATCTCGTTTCTTAGAAATGCTCTAACTTAGTTTAATGTTTATAAACTTCGTATAAACAACGTTCGTACATGACACTATTGGAAGAGGGGTGCTGTTATTTCCTTGTCTTACATTCTACTAGGTACTATTAAAAATGCGAAAGTTTGTAAGGAGATATGTATGGATGGATGTTTATTACCCTTCCATACGAAAACTACATAAGAGAATTGAATAAAATTTGGTACATGGATAGGTTGTATTCTAAGTTAGGATATAGGATAGGTACTCCTCTCGTGCTGCAGGTGTTCACGGGCGACGTATAGCCGTTTTCCATCAGGTGGACCGTCTGCTCGTTTTCCTCCCTAAATAATAAAAAATAAATACTTTACAAACTGATTGTCGCGGGCGAAGTCGAAGAATAAAGCTAATAACTGAATAAAGTTATAAAGTGAGTAAAATACTCGTACGATCAATTAGTTTACGTTTACAATGGTTATAAGCAAGTTAAGAGAAAGAAGTTCTAAGAACGACTATAGTTTCGTATGTATTACATTACTTTTTCATCGATTCTTAATCAATTTTAATGATTCTCTAAAGTCCAATTTTGTGAGTTCATTTGAATTTCTTTTTGTTTAATCGCTGTAATCTGATCTAATGTAGATGCTACTTTATTGTTTTTTTTTCAACGTATTAAAAGGTGTATGTAATGGCAGTTTTTTATTTCCAAATAATTAAAAAGTCAAATGTGAGAGCTCATATTCTGCATCAGTGGTGCATAATAAACTTTTGATTGGGTACCTACTGTATAGATATTTCTGTAAAGTTTCATAAAAGATGGCAATATATCGCAAAAGGGATGTTAAGAAGTAATATAACGAAATTAGGTTATATTTTTGCTATTTAGTTGTAGATGTCTAAAAATTTATTTGTAATTTTTTATTTCAACTCTCTAGACTCCGTCTTTTTTGCCATGATCCTTAATAATATTATAAATTAGCTTTTACTCGCAACTTCATCCGTATGATCAAGATATGTTTATTGATCAGAATAAAAAGTAGTTTATATCCTTCTCTATCTCATATAATACGTGTAATCCAAATTTCATAGTGATTGGTCAAGTAATTAAGATGCTATAAGATAACAAACAAACAAACTCTCTTTCACAATAAGGAAGTGTGTAGTTTAATCAATCACTATGAAATTTAGTATATACGTACTAGATAGATAGATGAACACTTTATTTGAGCCATTTATGACACACGTAAATTAACAAATGAGTTTATACAATCAGATTATTTACACTTTTTTAAATATAAAACAAAAGATAAAATATGGAAATATTTGTGGGATGAAGGAATTTATAGGCTACTTTTTGTCCCGGTGAGTAAACATATCTTGGTCACGAGGACGAAGGTGCGGGTGAAAGTTAGTATTGGTATTTGGTTAGTAGTAGTAAATGGTAATGCATGGGGGGTATCATGGGCGAAACAGTATACTCTGTTATGTCCATGATACGGCTCATGTCTATAGGCGATGGTTACCACTTTCCATTAGGTGGGCCGTCAGCTTGTTTGCCATTCTAAGTTGTATAAAAAAAATTAATATAAATAATATTACATTAAAAAACAATGTTTATGTTTTCATGCATATGAAACATTTCATGACGATTGGTTAAGTCGTTAAGGGGTTTAGAGGCAACATATTCACTGTCATATTTATGATTGATTGAAACGTCCTGATTGATATATGTTTAATATTTAGTCAGCTATTTTGCTGTGTCAGGAAAAATTAATATTTACCGCACTCTATAATGAATGACCATCATCGTATCATCATCAAATCAGCCTTTAACTGTCCATTGCTGAACATAAGTCTGCTCTTTGTGGGGGGGGGGGGGGGTTTGCCAGTATTTTGCCGTGCTATAGACATTTGTCTGTCTGGCATCCCCTAAATACATATCTGTTATTGTCAGAATAAAAATGCTAGCATCACATAATTATCTGATGACCAACATTGGAGTGATGACGCTATTCATTGGAATTGACAATATAAAATTGTTATAAATTTACGTAAGTTAGTTGCTTCTATGGGGACTATAATACTGTGTTTTTTTTTTATAGGCGATGGATATAGGTACTTACCATCAGTTAGACAGTAACCACTTTACAACGTAGAACGTAGATCCTACACAATTGCCCGTATGCAAAAGCTTCAAATTACTCAGCGGGGCATAGAAAGGGCTCGGGGTCTCTTTGCGTGATAGAATCCGAAATGAGGATATCCACCAAAGAACCAAAGTAACCGACATAGCCTGAAGAATAAGCAAGCTGAAGTGGCCGTAGGCTGGTTACATATTCGTAGCTTGAAGAACCGACAACCGATTAGAAAGAAAATTTCTTGAGTGGCGACCCCGTACGAGCAAACGCAGTGTGAGACGATCCCCTACTAGATGGAGTGGTGGCTCAGGACCGTTCCTTATGACAGTCTATGGGGGAGGCCTATGTTCAGCAGTGGACAGATAATGGCTGAAATTAGTATGATGATGATGATGAACGTAGAACGGCAAGTTGTATAAACATCTCTTAACAATGCTTAAGAGACTTATCAACTAAACTTCAAAAATAAATATTTTTAGGGTTGAGTAATAAAGAGTTACTCGTAGGTATATTTGTACAAGTACATATATCTACTGCGATGACAATATATGTCACTTTTTCATAACTTCCAAGAATAATACCAACACATTGTAATAACAGTACGCTCGCACCGAAAATTCTTCAGTGCAACTATGTCTCATATATGTAAAATAATGCGGCTGATATATGCTTAGCCATCTTGGAGAGATGGGGGTATCGGGGGTGGTAGAGACCCCCTCGAGCGACTTATTCCGATATAATCAATAACTTAGTGAGATCCCCTTTGCATCCGGCCGTGTGACAGTTTCTCCAATCGAAGGGTTGTTTTTTACTTTTTTTTTGTTCAAACAGTGTCTGATTAGAGACACGACGTGTAGGGGCTTTGACGTCGTTTCACGAATGGCTACGCTCGCTTGTGCTCATTTCTAGTATTTCGGTAATAAGTGTTTGTTTGCCCTTTGATTTCTTTTTACGACATATGCAAATGTTAGTTTTGATTGGACAAATTGTAGTCGGTCTCTTTTTTTTACGTATTTATTTTGTCTACATTTTCGATAACGATTTACCATCAGCCAATTATGAGCCAATTTTAATAATTATTGTACAATTATTCCTGTGTCGAACCATATTAATAATATTATGTTTAATCTCTGTTTTTATTGCGAGACAAAATCTAATCTAAATAATTTATCACTTTGTCATGTCCACTTGCCTTTAAAAATCATCAATGCAATATAAAATCATCAATTTGTCCACACTGTAGGTAAATACTACATTAAAACAATATAATACGATTGATTAGCTAAACCTAAAGTATTATGTGTCATTATAATCCAAACAACAAATATTTTAAAGCACAACTCAGGACACCTAAATCCGAGGCGAGACATTTAAAAAAATTACTTTGCCATCGAGTTTGAACCTGGGATATCTTTTACACAATTTTATTGTAGCGACACGGAGTTTGTCGTAGTATGAATAAATATTTTTTTTTATAAATTTCAAAGTATTTGTATGTGTTTTCTTTTTGTTAGTTTCCAAAGAAGGAGTTAATTAATTAATATTTAATTCATAAGCTTTTTTTGCGATATTCAAAATTCTTTTTGCAAGAACTTGTCGATCGCCTATGATTAAAATAGCTTTTTTTGCGGCTCAATATATATTTGTCAGAGAGGGGATGTTAATTATATATCATAATGGTTTATTAATATATATTACAATGGCATGGAATAGAAACTGTATAATTTTCTCTTATTTTGTCTTAAAAATAAGAGTATATTGTTTATATTCTCTTTTTTAAAACTTATTAAAAAGGAGTTTCACAGTTCATGTATATTTTTCAACCGACTTAAAAAAGAAGGCGGTTTTCAATTCGGTTATATATTTTTTATGTTTGTTACCTCATAACTCCGTCAATTGTAAACCGATTTGGGAAATTCTTTTTTTATTTAAAAGGACATTCATTTACTTATATTTTACAGATTAGTACCATAAAATTTGTATTAAAACCAAAAGTTTATAGATTTTAAATCAAAATAACTGGTTTTGCTACAATTAAAGTTTTTTTTTTGTAAAATACATTTAATTATTTATGTTTATTATGTATATTTTACATGATTACATCATGGTCAATTCTAAAATGAGATTTATTCCTTTATTTTCCAGTTTACTTATAATTTTTACTGGTTACTGTTACTTTTAAAAGCGTTTATTTAACTTGCTTTAAAATGTCTTTCCGTTAAAAATTTGCAATCTATTTTTGAACCATTTGTTGGCGTCCGATTATGTTAAATTTTTATAAATACTTGACAATAATGTAATATTATGGTAGTATTGACCTCGTCTGATCGTGAAGATGGAAGGTGGTAATAGGATCTCATAAACTATGTGTGTGATATGTCTTGATACAAACTATAATCCTATGTAGTCTGATTATTATCATTATTATTTCAGCAATTAACTGTTTACTGCTGAACATAGGTCTTTCCCATAAGCAGGGTTTAGGGGTTTTGTCAGTAATTGCCACGCTTTGCAGGTTTGGCAACCGCAGTTATAGCTTTGGTGATGTTTTTTAGAGTGAAATTGCTACCCAATCCTCGACCAATTTTTTCAATTTGGCTACATTTTTTTATGTTTGTTACCTTAGAACTTCGTCGATTTTAAACCGATTTGGAATTTTTTTTTTCATCTGAAAGGATATACATTTACATTGGTTCCATAGAGATTTTACCATAATCGGTACAGTAGTTAGTTATTAAATAAAAGCTTTGTCACAATTAAAGACGGTTTTTTGTGGGATATTTAATTAGTTTTTGGAACACTATCTCAAATTATTGTGTATTTCTTTTACTGTTACTAAAGTTAATTTATGCAAGCTTTATTGGTAAATTTAATATACTCCATTGTGTAATTGTCATAGATGCTGTTAAAGCTTAATAAAATAATTAATAATAATAACAATTGTTTTAATAAATGTTTGCTACTGTGATAATAATACATGTATGTATGTGTTTTCTATAAATGATCCCGAATTAAAAAAAAAGGTCCCATTACAGGACAATAATAGCAATATGCAACACTGACAGCTCTCAGGTAATTTTAGACCGAACCTTAATATTCTGTCTCTTTGCTTTGTACATATATATAGCACATAACCTGTACCTATGAGTATATTGTTTTATCATAATCATGATATCAGCCGTTACCTGTCCACTGTTGAATATAAGCCTCCTCCATAAGGGGAGTTTTGTTTATAGTTGCCACGCTTTACAGGCAGGTTGGCAACCGCAGTTAGGCCTTTGGTGATGTTTTGAGAAGGACGCTGCTGCTCATCTTTCGACACTTACAGGATAGGAAGGGGAGACCCATTTTATGTCATGACTACATGGCACTAATACTGTATCATATTGTATATTTAAAATCAATATTTTTAAGCAAATTTTAAAGGATCTGCCTTTTTGTGATTATATTTTGTAACGAACTTTGATTACGTCATCAATTCTGAACTAATTTTTACCATTTTACGCGACTAACTAAAAAGAATATACCTAATATTTTTAGTGTTCATGTGTGTACATGTATGTGAGTTCCTTTATACCACTATAACTTATAAATGCCTGAACTGATTTGGACGTATCGGGTATTGTTAGAATTCTTACTGTATCGCAAATAACACTAGTTATATATTTTTTTAAATAGGTCACCTTTTGGTTGTACAATCGAGTTGCTAGTTTTTCATTTTGTATCAAAAAATAGCTCTTTGCGAACTCTTGTATATAGGTACACCTTTTTTTATTCTAAACTCAAGAGAAGAAAAATAATAATTTAGAGTTCAGAGACATAACACCTTAGTCCCCAGGAACGGCAATATATGAAGGGTATCATGGGCGACATAATATATTTTGTTATGTCCATTGTATTGTTTATGTTTATAAGCGACATATAGCATATTCCATCAGGTGGTCCGACAGCTTGTTTGCCATTTTAAATTACATGCAAAAAAATATTTTGTATATAATTGTAATTTGTATATAATCGTAATTTGTATATAAAAAAGATCATTTATACGTGTATTTTGACAAAATTTCTTTAATTTTGACGTTTGTTTGTAGAGCAAAATCCACTTGTGTTGTTGATTTTTAACAATTTACTATTTTCGTTTTATCATTATTTTTTTATAAAAGCCTTTACAATTGAGATATTTATGTTTATTCCATTTATTCAGGTAGGTACCCGCTATTTATTCAAAGTTAATAATTTGATGTATTACTTCAAGCTGCTACCAGGATTCATAGATTCTTAACTACAAATATCTTTTTCGATATATACCAGAGGGAGACTTTGTACAAAAGTCGTTTGCTTGGGTACCTCTGTCTCATTTGTGTTTCAAGCGTAAAGCAGTTGTGTTTGCATGGTTGTGTTTCGGTTTGAAGGGTGGGATATGGCGTGAATTTACAGGGTACAGAGGAATAATACCTGAGTCCTCAGGAATGGCAACACATGGCGGGTATCATGGACGAAGCAGTATACTCTGTTATGTCCATGGTATTACTCATGTGTATAGGTGACGGTTACCACTTTCCATCAGGTGGGCT
This sequence comes from Galleria mellonella, assembly GCF_026898425.1. Lineage (NCBI taxonomy): Eukaryota > Metazoa > Arthropoda > Insecta > Lepidoptera > Pyralidae > Galleria > Galleria mellonella. The sequence continues at coordinate 1,229,278 of NW_026442115.1, forward strand.
GTCAGTTTGTTTGCTATTCTAAGTTGTATAAAAAATATAATTACTACATATTAATAATACAATATATGAAAATTTGTATTATTAATATGTAAAAACAGTATAGGAAAATACATTGAGATAGGCTGTCTGCTTGTTTCCTGTTATAATACCGACTTAAACTTTGATAAAATTAGCATGAAATCTACATGGAAATAAACCTTTTCGATTAGAATGTATCATTAAAATCGGATTGAAATTAGGATGTTATAAAAGGCGATTAAGGAAATGCAGCACGAGTTAAGGAAGTATCAGTGCAGAGAAGAAAGCCATGAAATAAAATTCTATACCCAGCCACTTGGCTAGGGTGGTAACAGTAAGCTAATATCTTCCTTACTCGTAAGGACAAAGTCATATCCAGCAGTAGGAAATTTCTACTTTAAAGTCGGTTAATATTTCCCAAATAGTAATAAATAAGTCATTTAATTATATTTTAATACGTAACACAAAGGCATTAAAATAAAACTCCAGTATCTGATAAACTAACTTTGAGTTTATTTTTACCATTTACACTTGACAATGTATTCGTAATCTGTTGTTGGCTACGGGTGTTAGTTCGTAGGCGCGTAGCGCGTAGTGAATGCTACGCACACGTCATGCTCGAGAACGGAAAATATATAATAATACGCTACCAAATGTAAAAGAACATTTGGATACGCTTATACCAAATAATAATACATTTAGACAAAATTTTAATAGACATAAGAAATTATTGATCTTAACGATCTTTAATCTTTAATTTTGGATCCTTTATTGTTAATGAAATTACAACAGAAGATACCAAAATGTATTCACGTACAATAGAAACCAATATGAATTTGTATAACATGTTATTTTATAATATAGGAACCGGTACATTTCACTAGTAAAGAATTTAAAAATAACTTTAGTATTACAATACAGTTATTAGGAACTATGATAGACGTGAGTGCTACCTTTTAAGATTATAAAATGATTTGTAACCAACACACTTAGAGCTACGGCTAAAGAAATTGTATACAGTCAAATCTTTCTAGAATAACATAATTATAATATTAAGGTACAGTGATAAATACAAATAATAGAAATAAATTAAAAACATAACCTATGCGAATAAACAAACAACATGGCCGTGGCGGCACCCTCTTGTAGCAGACACAACAGACTAATCCGAATTAATCTTAAATATTAAAATTTGTATTCGGAAAGTATAGTGAAACTCTAGATGCGATAATATTGAAATATACATAGGAACCATGATTCATTCCGCGTTCTCACGACTGCGGAGATACAACATCGCACTACCGACTTGTTCACCTAATCTAACTCAAACTTACATATACTCCCGATTACAAACCGAAAATAATATCTTCTAGAACGCTAATATCGTCCGAGCAACGTTACGCGGTGGAGTTCAGATAACATAACATTCTAGACAACAAACCTCACGATTCAGGAGCTATGTAGTTATTAAACTTTATTAACGCAGTCAAGAATAATTGTGTCGTACGTACAAAACGCGCGCCTTCGCGTTTTTACTTCGTCAACGGCGCTTGTGCACGCTGCGTCTACCAATCTAAAATATTTAAAATATCGTTGACCACAAGTAACTATATAATAATGATTTATTTATTTGTTGTGCAAAGTTTTAGTGTTCTTGTTTGGAGAACTTTGAATGTGGAATAAAGAAAAAAAAACATCCGTTCAGACATAAATAAATATTGCACTCAACTCTTTGCTGACACGGATGTCAATTTACTCGCACATACGATTATATATCGATTATATATCGATTTAATAATTTTCAGCATGAAAATATCAATATAATATTTATAAAATGTAATACAATATTCTAATAAACCTCCAGAGATATAAAAGGAGACGCAGTGTGTTCAAGTGTCGGTTCATTGCACACATAGACATAACAAGGACCGCCGGTAACCGGTGGAATAAAACAGCACTTTACAAAAAAACAAACTCAATTTTGTAGTAGGATTCACTCGTAGATAAAATATTGTAGTACACTCCGCTAGATAAAATGTAAATATGTAAAATATTTTAAATAACGTGTTCTGTGCCATCGAAAATATAAGGGACTCCACGCACACGATAAAGTAATGAATATACATGCTAGAGGGGCGAACGCAGAGACGCGTCGGGCGCACGCCGCGCCGCCGCCGCGCTGCATGTACCTCCATGCCTTTGGACTCACTTACGCCACTACTAATAATAATCATTACAATATCAATAAAAATTCAAGAATCACACTTAGTTCCAAAATAAACTCACTTGTATGCGAGGTAGGCTGAGCGCTGGCGCGCAGCCCGAGTTTCGAGTTCGTTCGTTTTGGAAAAGTTTGCTACGATAATAATTATTATAATTAACTGTTACCAATAAGCCTACGCGGTGTCGTCGCGTCTCCACGGGCGGTATTATGTGGAGTACCATGCGGTAGCCCGCTTGCCCTACGCCCACGCATCTACTATCTGGCGTTCGCAGCGAAACTACAGTACTAGGCGTACTAAACTTTTATAGAACGACGACATTGTCATTCAGTGCCAGCGAACAATGAGTCAGGTAGTATACGAGCACGTTGTGCAATTCTGTTCGGTTCATTTTCAAGCTGTTCTTGGATTAGCGATGGAACCCGCAAGAGAAGACGACCGCTCTACTGCCTAACATACGTACCTAACTTCGCTTCATGTTTAAAAAAATCATATACGTATATCACTATATATATCTTCATACATTTACGATGCGTCAGGAACTTCTTACGAGAACGTATCTATGCCTAAAATTAGAACGATTATATGTATGTATTACATAGCTTTAAACAATAATTAAATCGTAATTATCAATATCGATAATATTATATGCCATAAAGATAGGAACTTGCTTTCCTGGGAGTTGATGGTAAAGAATTGCGCGTCGCCGGCGCGGCCGCTGACCACGTGTAACCACAACGATAAACGTATATAATAAAACCTGTCTAACGTATGATATGAAGTGCGGCTAGGCAGCGCGGCCGGGCCGACGCTCGCCGCCGCCGCCTCCCAGTGTGCGGCGCGCGGCGCAGGAGCCAACCGGTAGGAACACGGACTCGGCTACGAATACCACCAGGAACAAGCACGAGGCGCGGACGCCACGGCTTCTACGAGATTATTATAAAAACGGGACAACAACGGTCGGCTCCCAATTAACCTATACTTAAACGACTACAAGCTTTAAATGTATAACTAGGAAAGTGCCGCTTCTGCGGCTACATTCATCAACGAAAAGAAGCATTAAGAGCTAATAGTGAACTGCTGCGTTGTCGGACAACGGAGAGAGCGAGGGGCTCTAATAGTAGTAACTATACATTTCGTCTGTGTAGGATTAGTGGCCGGCGCTGGCAAGGGGTAGTTCGCCGGGTGGTGGGAAGCGAGGCCCGGGAGCACAGAAGTTGGCATTCGGGTCCTTGGGCGAAGCAGCATCCTGCGCAGCGCGAGCGGCCAGCAACGTTATTTGATTGACGACGTCTTCCATCTCATGAGTGAGAGGTTCTGGCTGCGGTGGAACAGGTGGAGGTGGTGCGGCGTTCCGAAGGTGAGCCTCCGTGTCTGCGTGGCGACGAAACTCGACGACTGTTCGGAATCTTTCGCCGGGACACGAACGACATTCGAGCGCCGGTTGGACGACGCGTATGACGCCTCGTGCTGCTTCTCGGCCCGCGTAGCATGAGCGAGCCTGATGCGCCTGCAGTGGCGTTGGTGAAGGGAATGCTACTTTGCAGTGCTTGCAGACGTAGCATAGATCAAAATCGAGCTCGCGGGCACCTACGGGGGGTTCCGTAGCTGGCGGTGGAAGGCGTAAAGTCGAAGCCCCAGGGTCAGCTGCAATGTGCCGGATTTGCTCCAGAGTTGTTGCTGGTAGTTGTAGGACGCTAGCGCCATTGCCAGTCTCTACTATGAGACCTTGTGGTTGTGGTTGAAGCGCGTTGGGATTACCACCTGTAACAACAAATAATTAATTTAAAAACGTCTAACATTTGTTTATATTTTAAATAAGGATACACATTAATTTAGTCTTGCAACTGCTACATTTCTTTTATATGAGTGTATGACAAAACATAAATTTTATTTTTATTTTATTATTTATAAAAGATGCAAATTGTACGTTACTCAAGACTGCAAAGGGGTTAATCCACTTAGAGTGAGGGTCGCGCTACAGCCGTGAACTGTCCTTCAGACTTATATGCTACGTCTTTTCAACTTTGTCCTTGCATTTGCAACTTGATATCGAATTGATTATAACTTGCAAAATAAAAATTGTGTCATTTGTAACTCAAAGAAGGCTTGATATTTATTATGCCTTCTCGATTGGACGTAATATATAATCTCGTTTGATCTTAGGGAAGTTTTCAACCACGGTTCCCAAATTGGATATTCCATTGTTCGAGTATAGCTTAGCACCAGATAAATGCTGTTTACCTTACCGCAAGGCGATTGTACATGCGTGATGCGTTTCTAACGAGCCCGACCCGCCTCTGTAATTGATTCGGACGCTGTTTTATGCGCCTTATATTCACGAATGCATAATACATAGGTTTCGAGTCGCCGTCGCGAGTTTTATATCGGGATTGGTCTGAGCGTATCGTTTCAAAGTAGGGCTTAGCGCAAAACTGAAAGAATAATGGAGCAGGTTGACATTGCAGATTACGATTATTTGAAAACGCTGTTTGTTCCTAACAAAGGCATTTATATAAAATTTCTGTATCTATATGAAAGTAATATAATGAATCATACTGAAGATTGAAGCGAGAATAACTCTAACTTTATATTATTAGACAATTATAGAAAAGTTAAATGTACAAGTACTCCGAAGCATAACAGTTTACAGTATGCGAAATAATCTTGTGCAAAACGGCGCTTAGCTTTCAATCAGTGTTAACAATCGGTCTGATTGGTAGGTCGTGTTCAATCTAATGAGACCTTGGTCATACGCGTGTCATGTTCCAACCAACGAACATGCTAATGATGCACAAGACTAAATGTGGAAGGCAGACCAAATGTGGTAGGATTGGAAAGTTCGAACCTCATTTACTATGACCCAGTACGGTAAAGTTTAGAGGATTGATTATTGTATATTTTTATAATATACATAAAAAAATCAGGTTGTTACAAATCACATAATTTTTAAACTAGTAATTTTAGAATAGTTAGATAGATTTTGTTGCTTTTTAATGAAAGAAAATAAAGTTATAATTTGTGTAGGATACGTTCATCGGATCAGCTAAATGACAATAATTATTGTTTGTAAATCGAAAATATCGAAGTAATTGTGTAGCGATTTATTATATAATTTTTGTAAATTGTTAATCTGTCAAAGATAACCATTAAAAGTAATTTTGGTCGCTTAGTTTACTAGCTATTTCTTTGAAACACTCAAAAAATTCAATAACAAAGTCTTTAAAAATTACTTTGATTCTACTTTCATGCACGACATCACCAATCAACGATATTATAAAGAAACGATATGGCCCTTATGCGTTTACCATTAAGTTTGCATATCTAATTTGGTATATCTCGATTGCGTGTTGAAATTGATAAACCAATAAAAATCCACTTTAATTCTTTTATCTATTGCTTTGGATTTTCCAATCACGGTATTATGCATGATTTATGTAATTGAAAACCATAAAGTATTTAATTTTATCAGGCATCGTTGGCACAAAGCCGACTGCTATACGGCCCTGACGTTAATTCGCAACCCTTTCTGCCAATTAGTTTCAAAATAGCCACACTATTGTGCTGTTAACATGGCCACACATAGCACCTAACTGCTCTAATTATAGATGTTAAATTCAACCTTTACAGCTCTTTTTTAAGGTCGATAATAGATCAACGGTCTGCAGCTTGGGTTGGTTATTCCGTACGATGGCCAGGTTTAAGTCAAAGGGCTTCTTAATCCGGACTTGTAGGTCGTTACGCGTTATTATAACGCGGACTGAGTTGGCTATTTCTTCGCTCATTTACATCTCATTAAGGGCGCTATTATTGGACTAGATGGCGAATTGTACAGGATTATATTTGTAATTTAAAATTTAAAGGAAAATGTAGCAAAATAAATTTTAGGCATTCAAATCAATGTTCTACATTGAAACGACTGTAGCATAAAACTTTAAGAATCATCAAAAACAGGAACAATCTTAAAACAGCTGCATTCACTGGTACAAAAGTTTTAGTTCCCTAAATTATAATGAAGAGTAAATAGTAAATACGTGTGTTGACAATTATAATCCTAGATATTCCTAGATATATATTCGATGTTGTAGAAAACTGACACAGAAATATCAGCCTTGATAAGCAGTGGGACAAGGGTCTCTTTGTATTTATGTAAGTAGCCGTCAATATTATACCAAATTAGCAATTTTACAGAATGTCTGAATTCTATTTTTGTCGAACACATAAACATACATTTTATATCTATATTAATGTAATTAGACCTGCCTTTCGATCAAGTGCTTCGTTCAGCGTAAACTGGAAGGCGACTTTTATTAGTCGCATCAATTGCTCCGTATTCGGTAGCTAGTTAGGGCGAGATTCAAGATCGAACGATACATGTCTGGAACACTGCGTGATGGATGGTAATTAAACTAGATTGCCGATCTGACTTCGTAGCTGGGCCGGGCCTTAAAGAGGTGCTTATGTCTGTTTGATGTTCCGGTTGTGCTTGTTGGATTGTTATTTCTTGTATTTTAAAGGCGATTTCATTTTGCACACTTGCTGATTCGGGAGCTGCGATATTTTAAAAATAGTGTTCCTTTTTAAATTAGTCACAAAGATTGCATTGTTTCCGTTAGATGTCGTGATATCGAGATCTCTTATTAATTAACAAATAGATAAGTAATAATAACTTTCTATGATGTTATACAAGACTTAATTATTAAATCAACTATTTACAATTTTGGATTCTTCAATCTTCACTTTTATAAATTGATTTTATAAAAGTGGAGATTTTAAGTTTTCAAGTTTTAATTTGATTTCAAAATTATTTAAAATAGGATAGTTAATGCGGGAGTTCATTTATAATAATATATACCTGACTGACTGATTGATGTCTAAAAATTTTTGAAATAGGTTGAAAATAAATTTATTATGACAAAATTATAATAATATATATATAATGGAGAAAATGTACATATTTAAATTATTCTTAATAGTAGGCAATAGGCATTCAGAAAGCCTTGTTTCCTTGTTTGATGCGTAATTTCCATACAATTTCTATCACGGCATCAATCTTCGTACAGTGCATTATCGGGTTGCTTATTCAGCTAACGTCCCATCGCGCGGACAACTCGGGACAATCCGGGGCTGGCGGGACAGTTGGTGACAGCTGGGACATACGTCCGTCTCATCAATGTCGGTTAGTCTGCAATTAGCCTAACGGAGCTTTGGATGATGTCCTCGTTTATGGAGATGGAGATGGCTTCAGCTTCCTAAATAGTCGATGTTACTTTTAGATTGTTGTTACAAGATTCATAGGATGAGTTTTGTTTCAGTGTACTATTTATAAAATAGTACAAGAGTATAAGTATATAAAAGCGTATATTATTACTATTTTTTACTTTACTAGCTTCTACTCGCGACTTCATCCGCGATATGTACATGATCGGGATATGTAAATTAAACCAGACAAAGTTTATGCCTTTTTCCGTCTCATATACTACGTGTATACAAAATTTCATAACGATTAGTTAAACTGTTGAGGCGTGAAGGAGTAACAAACAAACCAACAGATTTTTACATGTGTTTTAATTTCAGTCGTTAACTGTCCATTGCTGAACATAAACCTTTCCTATAAGGGGAGTTTAGCCAGTTGCCACGCTTGGCAAGCGTAGCGTAGTTATGTTTTTAGAAATCCCTTTACTATTATGTTCCCTTAGTCGCTCCACACGACATCTACGAGAAAGGAAGAGGTGGCCTATTCTATGCCAGGACCACACGGCCACATGGTTTTACATACAGCTTATAATTTTTATAGATTTTTGCTATGAATATGAACTAATAAGTGGTTTAGGTAAAAAAGTGGGTAAATATATGATTTGGACTTTGATGAGTAATAGTTAAAAGTTTCATAACTACATGTTATATTTTAATGTAATAACTACCAGTTTACCTTACGTGTAATTTAGTCAAGAAAGCTCGATTTAGCGGACCTAGGCGCGCAGTTAGCTAGCGCTCGCGTCACAACTACTCAAGACTAAAGGTCCCGAATGGAACCGAAACTAGTCGAGCTTTCTCGACCAAATTATACGTAAGTTAAAATGATAGTTGTCAAATAACAATAATAATAACTTTGAGCGGTAGTATATCTTTTGCGAGTTTGAAAGCTATTTTACTTACTTGCTGGTTAGTTTCGATTTTTTTTCTTTGTTTCGATGTTGTTTATTTTTATTTTATTAGTAGCAATTTGATAATACTAATACGTGTCATATTAATGCTAATATCTAGATAATATTAAATACTTATATTGATTAAATACCGTTTAGTCGGGGTAATAATGTTTATTTGTATTTTTATGTACCAAATGTATGACAGTCTTTCTTTTGTTTTAATAAATAGATTTTAGATAATCTTTCGTAGTAAAACGTTTAAAAATGTATTTAACACCCGTTTATCGCGAGTTTAATATTTTCTTGGTAAGACGGCTGAAATTGCATAAAATTGCATATTGGAATGACAAATCTGCATTGTGTTAATTGATCATGCACAGGCTTTTAACGGCCATGTAATTTTAGACATAGTACATTTAGATAAACACACATAATGTTAACAGATTGAAACGATATTGAGTGTTTTGCGGGCTTTTCTCAACAGATAACACATTTTCAAACCCAGCAATAGTTTAAAAAAAAAAATGACGATTTAAAAGTGCATGTAATAAGTCTATTTGAATAAACATGAATTTGCATGCTGCAACACATATTGCGTAGGTACGGTTGACACAATGGAAAATATTGTCCACCGACAAAGTGTCCATCGTTTGCAGACGCCTTAAGCAAAACAAACACTAACATTAGCAGTTTAGAAACCCTAGGTGTCTTATTCTGGTGCTGTTTCTACGCGAGTAATTACAACAATCGGCTTTGTTCACGCGCTTACCACAGTAATCGAGTTATGCCGCGTGTTATTACATGACCTGACACGTCTTACACCTAGCAAGACCAGTATGTTCTTAATTTAAAAAAAACATTATTGGATAAGAAATAGTTTTAATATGTGTTTTTTTTTCTTTTATTTAATTATAATAGTTTTTGGCGATTATAGTACGATATAATATTTAACATTGTGTTTCACAAAAAAAAAGACATTATATGTACACCACCAGTTATTTTAATTATTTTACCGATTTTGATAAAAATTTCATTATATAAGTACATTCTTACAGAAAAAAGGATTTTTCGAATTAGTTGACGGAGTATATATATATATATATATATATATATATATATATATATATATATATATATATATATATATATATATATATATATATATATATATATAGATATAGATATTATGATTCCCGTAGTCATTTGAGTAGTAAGTAGTAGTATGTTCTTTTCCATTTCAATAAGCACGTGAATTATAAATTTCAAGCGTTACAAGCGTTTCAAGGTTACAAAAAAACAACTTTCGTATTCATAATATTAGCAAGGACAATCACTTATTCTTATATTCAGTAATATTATTAAGGAGTATAAAGTTCACATCTAACAGACATTGATATGTAGTCTTCAATATGAAAATGAATATATATAAATATATATATATATCTCTATTTTCGATGTTTACAATGATAAACAAATTGATAGAAAGTGTTTATAAATATAAATAACACTACATATATCGCAGAATACATTGCAAGGCCTATGATACCCCTCATGCATCGTAATTCCTTAGTATTAAGATATTAAGCCTTCGAACATTGTAATTTGTTCCTTTTCCGCGGGTGTCCTAAGAGGCGACTAAGGGAACTTAATTTTTGAGAAAAATCTTAAAACATCACCAAAATCCAAATTGCAGTTGCCAATCCGCCTGCCAAACTATTATAAACTGTAACTATAAACGGTAACTACTGGCAACAAATGGTAATCTGCTATAAGAAATAGTTTCGTTTATTATGGCTATGTAGTTTATGTAGGAGGGCTATGTTCAGCAGTGGACAGTGGACAGTGGACAAATACACAATAAACCTCATACAAACAAAGAAACTAAATGAGTACAAGATGAGATAAAAATAATTAGCAGCATTTTCAGGAAAGTTGTTTTACTAGTGAACCTGAATATATATAAATATAAATGATATAGAGACAGTTAGTTCTCTTTGTCTTAAAATATTAGATTAAGGAAAATTTATATTACTCCAAGACAGCGTTTGAAGTCATTTTTTATCTGAGCAAACAGAGTGTCACGCATTGTAAAACGATAATCGCTCTTGTTGGGGCTGCAACGTCATCAATCAGGGCTTGGATGGACATGGACGTGCTCTTGAAAACACTTATTATTTTACTTATCTGTTCCAGAAAAAAAATTGTACAATTTTTTTTTCTGGAATTAGAATCAGGTGTTAAGGTATCGCAAATTTATCAACAACCTATTGGCGACCTTTATGTTACAGTACTTAGCTACAATTATATAAAAGAGATAGGAAGTCAATCCTATGTTCGATTCTCGTTCGAGCTATGTGGCACGTCTATATTCACCATCATAGTAGGACCTAATAGGTAGTTCAACATAATGAAGATTCGTTGCAGTGATATATGTATATAAACCTTTGTAATTCTTATTACGATAAATGGCAATGAAAACTGGCTTAGTATAATAAGATGCCATAAGGCATTAATCTATAAAATAAAGTGCAAAAATACTGCTTCTCGGAGCAATTCTGTCGGCCATTAACCAATAATTTCATCGAATTTCAGATCCATCATGTTAACGCGCGAGTTGCTACCTCCATTATGCCTTCTCCCTGCGGAAATCTCACCGCATTCAAATATTTAATTACTTTAGCTCTCCATCGTTTATAAATTCGAACGGGAGTGCTATCATAAAACGCGCTAATGCCTTATAATTAAAATATTCTCAACAAGCCGTGGCGTAATGGCACCTCCGGCGACGGTCTCATCGACGGAAAAAAACGCATAAAAAATTACATTCACCCCAGAGGACTCACCCCTTGTGTCGGGAAAATCGATTAAAAAGAGGAGTCGCGGGGGGAACGCGCGGGTGGCGGGCGGGGAGTTTAATATGTACGAAAAAATGCACGACGCCGCGGGAGCGAGGGAGGGACCCAAGGAGTGGGCCTTGAGTTGCCTTCAATTTTTATAATTACGTTCATACGTGAGCGCCGACGACGTCGCCCGCACCGCTCCCGCCGCCGCTCGTTGCTTGTGCCGCGCCGCCTTCCTTTGATTACTTATTTAGAATAGTTTCCATCCCATCACGCTTTCACTTGAGATTACTTTTTAATTTTTAAACAATGTTATGAAACAAATAGAATTTTTATTCGCACAAACAACACTGCAAGTATATTTTGTTTTTACTTCTCGGATTATTGGAGGACTTAACAACGACGCACTTGGAAAATAAGTCGCATTATAACTTTTTCGTTTCCGTGACAAAATCAATTTCCATCAGTGAGTGAGCTCCAAACTTTTCTACACACACAGCAATCAAGGAAAGAAAGAGGCAATAAGAGCGGGATAACCAACTGGAGGACGTTATCTCAGGAGACGGTTTGCAAATGAGCGGGCGACGCACACATTTCGCCAACACTCACACATACGCTAATCTTGCGTCCACACATGCGTACGTACATTTTATAAATAGATATCGCTTTTTTTATCCGGGTACAAGAATAGGGGGCGCCACCCTGGGGAGGTGGGAGACCCCTGCGGGGGACGTGTTGGATTTCAGATTGCTACGAACTGCAAAAATGAGGGATGAAAGAAATATAGCTTAAAACGCAGATATTTCCCGGCGTCTTAAGGTGGTGGAGGGGGGGACGGAAGGGAGTGTGTGGAACAAAGTAGAGTGGCGATATTGAACCAAAATGAAATGGTAAACGAACCGTGCGCGTCCGATCTAATGCGAATTTATAATTTGGACATTGCCCCGCGGACGGCACTCTTTGAACTCTACTGGAAGTCGGAGGGTGGGTTATGTAGGTGAATCTACAAAGAGTGGCGGATGTGATTTATAAATAGGGGAATAGCTACGTGCGCTGACCATTCATTTTTGTTAGAGGTTTTTTCCATTAAGCTTTAGGCATGTTAATAAGAGCAGATCGTCGTTTTGGCACAACGAGCGGTGTTTAGACGTATCCTCATTGCGCAGGTTAACGCGTATGTCCGCCGACCTAATTGCCGTCGCGTCGCTCTAATCGGGATATGCGCCACGCGATAATTGCGACAGATTACTGTGACAATGCCAGATGCGTTCGCGTTCTTGTAGACCGGTCACATTCTCTCATCTAAGTGCCTACATTCTTACTACAAATGACCGTTGGCATCTGTTGAAATGTGATCTAATGAATGAATAAACATGCATTATAGTAGTATCTATAGTAGTATTATGAAAGTTTGAGTATTTAATTCCCCTAGTGGTCATTAACATATGTTACGATCTAATAATTACGGTCAATGCAGTCTGATGTCGCGTCTACGAGTTTTTATCTACACCGCGTTTATTACCAACGTTAAGTGCGACAATTGCAAGTCTTGCTAATTCGCTAATGAGCCACGTAGGTGTAGCGCGGGCGAAATAAACGTTTAACGACCGACACGCATGACTGAGATGATAAAAAGTTTATAGACACCAAATGATGCAACACCGGCCTACGTAACACACCTCGCAATGCCAATAGATTTTCTACGGACGTGACGTCACAGTTTCATCAGAAACGAACAAAACAACGCTGTCTAAGCGGGAAAGTGAAAATTGCGTACGTGAACTGGAAGAAAAAATATTAAAAATTAATCAAGACCCGAGGCGGAGGGAGCACATGTGTCGACAAAAAAGCTTCTCCCCCGGTCGGGCACGTGCGAAGAGCCGTTACGGCCCCGTTCTGCCGCCGAGTTAAAAGTTCCTTCGGACAAACAGAGGATTTGTCACAATTACGGCGGACCGGTGCGTCCCTACTTGATTAAAACCTAAATCACGTGACGTGTTTACAGCCGCGCCGGAGGTGTTTTCAATTTGCCGATTCCTAGACTCGCCATTGGCGTGCCGGACACGTTCCGAAGCACCTATCTGGGGGCCGACCGGTGTTTTGAATTTGTTGCGAATTAAATTATTGACGATCTAATCGCCCCGCCCAATCTCTCTCGCTCGGCCTCAAAGGGCAACCCGACAAAAGTCACGTTTGTTAATTATTTTTAAATGTCCCGCCTGAAATCCGTGTTAGATTGCGACGCCTCAGTGTTTCGTTACGGTAACGTTTCGCCCATAAAAAGCTACGTGAAAAGGCGAGATTAACATTTGAATTAATCGGGAGATTAAACATAATGAAAGAAAATCTCATTACGGGCGTATAATGGCGGTGAGAAATATCGGCGGTCCGGGCCGGGCCGTTCGCTCGGATGGGCGCGGGGAAAAAAGAAGCTCATAAAAGAAAAGGCGCTCGAAGAAAATTAAAAGTGCGAACGAAATTAAAAAATGTTAAAAAATGTAATTGACGCGGAGGCGTGATTGCGGGGAATGCAAACACCGGATTGGGGGCGGGGGAATAGATAAGGGGGTTGGGAGTCGTTCTCGAGCTAAAAGTTCTCAATTAAAGAGCGGATACGGAAAGTGTCGGTGTAATTAGATTCTCTGTCGTCTCCTTAAATCACCGGCGGCCACTAACTCGGCTTGTTTAATTTGTAATCGAGACTTGTTAGCCATTGCACCGCTCCGTTAATTAAATTTTCTCGTTTTCTCAATGGATTCTCCGCAGATTGTTTCATTGCAAGTAATATATGATGTTATAACCAAATATAGACAGATATTTTTACTACCAAGAAAAAGAACAATAGTAAATTGCTTATGCTGTTACTACATGTAAATATTTTGTTAGAAAGCTATAAAATTTATTAGGTTTTGACATGAATACACACCTTACTTGAAATAAGAAAAGTTCCAGGAAGTCTGTTTCAAATGTATAAAGTTTATACATTAGACATACATGAAGGTTAATACTCAATCGTAGGTATCTATGTCAAATCATATGTTGCCAGTATATAGGAAAAGTTTGAAAAGTATTAATAAATCAAAACAAAAAGTATTTGTTCCTTTCAAAGATTTCGGAATCTTAGGTTCCTTTAGATTCCTTTAGACGTTATTTTTTTTATTGAACTATACGAGTATTTGGTTATTTAATAGCCCACAAACACTTGGTGTGTTTGTGGGCTATTAAATAACAAGTGGTCCTTTAAGGATAAAGTAGTTGGTATAATATGTCGATCTACCCTCTATTTACATTAAAAAAAAACATAGTTATATTTACTCTACAAGTATAGAGTTCATCTGAAGATAAGTGGTCATCGCAACCTATGGTACCGAACCGTAGTTCTGTTTAACCTATTTTTGTATTTTTTTTCATTTTTGTGCTACATAGAATGTTACTAGTAAACATTCTGGCGGAAAAAGTGACGGAAAGCGATAATGATTGCTTATAGATATTAATAGTACCTATCATGGATATCACAGAATACACTGTGATGCTCATGGTATCCCTCATGTGTTATTTTTGCTGAGGTCTAAGGTATTGAAACCGAAATACAGACTGCAAGACCGTGTGATAAAGTTGGAAAACACAAAAGCATACCAAGCCACCTGGCCAGAGAAAGAATAGGCTTATATCCTCCAGATTTTCTTCCAGCCTTTTCTTCCTCTGGCCCATGTTCAGCAGTGGGACATTAGATGGCACATTAATAGATCGAATATGGTACAATGGTGGTATGGTATCTACTTAACCGGAGAGTTAGTCCGATATTTCAATTGATGTTTATAATTATAGTAGCTGGATAGTTATAGTAGATGGATAATTATAGTAGACCTACGATCTCAGTTTTGCGAATCCATTTAGTAAAGCTCTAGGTCATAAATTCATGTCACTTAAACTAGGTAACCTAAAATCGGGTCAATTATTTACATGTCCTGTATTGAAATAAGTACGTCTTCGCTCGCGTGACAGAATTGTCATCCTGTTCCAATTAGCATGTTGTTAGGTTTGGATCCGGAATGGTGCACATCCTCAAGTTTATTAGCTGACATCTGAAGGTGACCTTTATGAATTTATGTGGTTGATTTAGCAAGTTATAATTTTAATTATTAAGTATTATTGAAATATAGGAATTTAGAGGCAGAAAAACCTGTTGACACTGCGACCTTTACATGATCTTTCGCGTTCACACTTTTTAAGCTTGCTGCTAGTTCCTATCAGTGATAGGAATGTAGATGTTTTTTGTAATTATGTTTTTTTTTATCTCCTCAATATATAAAGTATATTTTCCAAAGGAGATATACCCATTGTTTATGTATGAGTGGGTTACAGCTACAAATTAATTGTTGCGGCGATTCTTTCTCATGGTGACAAAATTTGCAAACACTTTTTGGGCATAAGCCTAGTTGGAACATGTTAATTTGCAATGAATTATTTAGTAACCATCAGAATTAAAAATTGTATGTATAAAAAAAACCGGCTTCAAATGTGACAAAACTAGTTATTTTGATCTAAAAACTGAACTACTGAACCGTTTTGATAAACCTTAACGCTAGAGGGCGTCATCATCCTCACATGAGTGTGTACTGAGCAGTAAGTAAGAGTACTGTTATTTCAGCTATTACCTAAAGGCCTATAGACAAAAATATATCTATTTATATACATATATTATATTTACATTTGTCACTTACTAACAATAATAGAGGTACGACATGTCAATCTCTGTGTACTCTTACTTATAAAAGTATCATGTAGAAATAAAAAAAAACATTAGAAATTAATTAATTAGTAATCGAATAAATTTATACGGTATATATATGATGCTAAGTATACATTTTAAATAACATTTTCCACCTTCAAAACCAAATTACCAAACTCAACATTCACCCCAAGTGAAACAAGCTTAAAGCGTAATTAATTCCCGGTGTCCAAGCGTTGGGGCAATTAAACACCGCTCCTTGTAATTACGCCCGTTCAAACTTGTCCTCAGTTGTTGAGAGTTGCCGACTTGGGCTTAAGTGGTCAGATTTACCCCAATTAACGCTGAGTTGGGGCGATCAAGCAATTAATGCAGGGCGGATCTTTATTTAAGCTGCCAGATTTTCCTGTTTCGTAACTTTGGCTTTTTGAGGTTTCCCGGAAGGGGAGACCTTGTTGTTTAGATGTCCGAAGTTTGACAGGGAAATCGGTTTATATAAGCGGTTCACTTAGTTATACTAGAAAACTTCGGTTCGAGTTACCTTCGAAGAATTTGGTTACGGGTAACCCATTATTGTGTTCACGTTAAGTTTCTACGCAAAATTTATCGAGTTGCTTGATCTACATTTTTCTGTCTCTCTCATTAGTGTTTCATTTATTTTCTATTGTAACGTCTGTAAATAAATATTGTATATATTTGATCTTACAGCCACTTGTAAACAACATTATTTATTTTTTATCAAGTAGTCTAATTAAATTGTACATAGTTATTTCACCACTTTCATTCGGACTGGCCATACAGATATGACAGCGACGTTTTTTCTCTCTCTCTCAAAGGCTCCCCTCTCCCGATCCTTGTTATATCATTTCTATTTTTATAATTCATTGTTTGTACCGTTTCCATTGTCCTTATATATGTAATATATGTACATAGACAAATTGGTTGTATCTATAGTTATATATCTCGCATAACTTTATTATTAAGGGGCAAGCACTATACAGGGAGGTTGTATTCTTGCGTAGGTCTTTCATAAATCTCCTCATGCACAGATCTTTTGGAGATTTTCTCTCAGATACTAAATTTACATCTATCTTATTATAATAGAGTATTTTATTATATCCTTATCCTTTGTATAAAAAAATATGACTGCTCCGCGTAAAAAGTCAGCTGTTTAAATCCTCATAATATGTATATAGAACCAATAGGGGATCAAACATTACTAATTACAGAAAGAATTATCCAAATCGGTGTAGAATAGGCGAAGATATCACGTAAAACGTATAAGAAATTTCCTTCATTTTGGAATTAGTTCAAAAAGTTCATATGAATCAAATTTAAACCTGCAATTATTAATTATGTCAATGTTTCAATTCAAAGAGATTTAACCCTATTAACACTCTGACCTGCAACCCTAAATTCATCCATAATAATTAAACAACAAACCTCAGTAGGTAATGACAGAGCGCCCGAAGGGTTAAGCCATTAATTAAGAGAAACCTCCGGAATCTTCTTACAAATAAAGTATCATCCCTTCAACCCTTCTGACATTATTAAAGTTCGCTTTAATTCAATAAAGCGGTGTAAACTGCGCAAACAGGCGGCAGAGAAAGGGTTAATTTGCATGTCAGTGTTTGCAGGGTTAACCGTCGCTTCGTTAGGGAAGTGCAATTAATAAACAGCGATGGAGGGTTACGGGAAACTCATGGGAAAGTTGCCTTAGGTCAGTGTCCGCTCGTTTTCAATTTGACTTTTCTTTTTAATTTTTTTTTATTGTTCAGCAACGTAAATTACATAGGTTGATATTATAAACTGTAATTATGGAAGAACTTTTGTATGATCGAGTAAAAATGTACAAACTAAACGATTGTTAGAAAGACAAATGAAGCAATGTTCCCGAAACACGCGCGGGGGGCGTTCCTCATACATTTATAATTCACTAATTTGTTGTTTGAAACGGGTAAAATTACAGCTTACCAATTATATTAGTATTAATGAGACCGTACCGGTGTTTCTTTTACACTTTATTTTTTTTACTGGGGCAGTGTATGTTTTTAAAAGGTACATTTATCAGTCGTGGATTTCGTTATTATTTTATTTTGTGTTGTAAAGTTTTTTGATAGAAATAATGAAAATAATTTTAAGTACAGCAATTTTATATATATTTCAATCTATATACATTTTTTTTTCATTGATTTGTAAATAGGTATTTAGATAAATAAATAGATACTCTTTACTGTTTCCTTTAAAAAATTACAATAGTAAACTTATTATAAATACAAACAATACAGAAGAGAATTTAAAAAAAAAAAACAATGGGAGGCATATTATAACAGAATTATATTTAACTATGTACATAAATGCTTATCATAACTATTTTTGCTTTACGAGTATTAAGACATGATGTTGCCAAAGATATGTTTATAGTTTTACACAAAAGATACTTACAGTTTTACATATAATAAGGAATTCCCTCTTTATATGTTTCATGTGTTCACTAAGTATTTTTTGTAAGTAAATTGTCCTTAATTTGTTATTAATTAAAAAAATACGAATGTAAAAAAAAAAACTGTTTATTTTAATACCAATAAATTAGTGATGTATTCATCTACATAATTACCGATGATAGTCGGTCGATTAACACCTTTTTACTGTGTGATTTTTGTATAAAAACAACAAAGCATGTAACAGGTTATTAAAACTGACAATTACTAGGCTGACAGCGAGTGTTACACGACCATAATGATAAGACAGTGCCGTCATTAAAGCTGAAGGTGGTTAGATACATCGTGTAATTGTCGGCTTTTTGTGAACATTTCACGCGCCGTTTGCTCCGATTGTGGACTTGTGCGCGCTTTTTACACAAATTAAAACAATAGACTTAATGTTTTAAACGCAGCGCTATCTTAATAGTAAAGCATGAATCTTATTAATAACTTTTTATAGACGATTTGGTTTTTAATTTGTAAATTCATTACTGATTGGTTGATATGTTTAGCGTACTTATTTATATTGAATAAATTCTCTTCAAGAAAATTAAACAATTGAACTTTCAGAGTTTTAGGTGACTTACCAAAAATAAGACGGTTCTCAATTTAACTATACTTGTTTCGGCTATGTTATACAATTATGTTGCAAATTCTGAATTTGAACATTCATTTTGAAATTTGTAGAGCCACTTATAATTAACATTAATTATCTTTGTGACGATTGAAGTTGCAATTTTTCTTAACAGATAAAAAAACCACGTTCTATAGTAAAATTTATGCATTTACAAACAAACGATTATCTAAAATATGTGTTCTAAATTCAAATATTTTAGATTTCGTTTGTATGAAATATATAGATATTCATCAGCGTATTATGTATATGATTGAAGTCGTAGTTTTGTTTGCGGAGCGAGATATACTATATTTGAATTATAACTTTAAATTATAGAAGTTCATAGGCGTATTTTAATGAGGACCCGGATAGGTCGTGCCCACCCTGGAATCATCTGATGTTCACCTTAGGATCTAGAGCGGAACTTTTAGCTATGGGCAAAGACATGTACGTTTAAAAGTACATATGTGCCTGTTTTAAGGGGTCAGGCACTCCTGGGAAATAATCTTAAACTTAACGCTAAAGTACAAATTGCTTGAGTTCTAGAATTAATGAATAGAAGTTCAGAGCGCTTTTGGAATTTTCAATTTGTACATTTATTGGTTGTTTGTGTTATAAATTGTTAAAATAATGCTCGTGAGGGCAAATGATCGTGGGTAGTCGGGCGGGGGCAAGGCGAGCGTGCGTCGGAGCCGATCGACCGATGCAATTTTGATTGATTGCATTGCTTAGTGTAGTGTAACCAATCTTATTGAAAACTGGTATTGTATGGCATCGCAAATGCCATTCCTGCGTTCGACGCGCGGCTTGTCAAACGGTTTAAATTGAAAAAAAAAAAACAGGGGACAACCCTAAAATGGACGGTTGACATTTTATATTTTGGGGAGTTATTATATTTGGTTTTTGTCAAAAATCTAATTGAAGTTTGCTGTAGTTGCTTCTAAGACGCAATAGTTTCAAAAATATGTATTTTGTTATTTTTGTATAGGTATTTTTTATTTATACTTTCTTTGATATTCGAGCTTCTTGGTAAAGAACAAAGAACAATAATCTAGAGGTCATATAAGTTCCCAACTATGTTTATTTGCATAAAACCCAAATACTTATTACTAAAATAGCTTGATATCACAGAGTCCACATAGTAAGATATTGCATAGTGCTTCCTCATAGACGTGGATGTACAACCAACTAACAAGAAAGGATTTTGAGAATTAGCACATAACAAGAATATAAAGAAGAGACAAAACGGATACATTTCTTAAATACAACAAAACAAAAAAATTGTTACAAAGTAACTAAACGAAACAATCATTCAATAAATTTATTTGCCAAACAGCTATGTATTAAGTATGCGACGCTTTGTCAGAGCTACAAAGTAAAGACAGATAATTAAAATCAATCAATAAGAGTAAGTGATGTGTTCGACACAAGGGGTTTGGCCTTAACGACACGTCAGATTCAAATGTCGATGTTTTTTCAATTTAAATCCGTAGAGCGAAGCCGCTTGCTCTAAAGCAAATAGAACATTTATCGATTTGAAACTTCAAACGACATTAATTAGAGAGCATTTTCAACTGACTGTGATGTTGAAAAAAATAGAGCTCTTTTTTTGAAAGCAATGTAAACATCGCCAGCGAAAACAACAATTAGAATAGCCGATATCGACGGATCGCCGCGAGCACCCTCTGCCTACACCCTCTCTCCCCATTATTTTATCTAATCAAAAAGTTTTAAAAGGAAAAATTATGCCGGCCTTTATTATGAGTCAACTTTCTTTTGGAGGGGAACAGAGGATATATTTTTAATAACGATCCCGCTAAAGAAAGTCATCACACGAAATTTTCGCGGGAAATGAAGATTTCTACGCAATCAAAGTGTAAAGTTATACAAATATATAACTTTTTCGTGTTATTTCGGTTTTTATTGTAGACAAAATCGAGATGGGTATTGTTGTAAGGCTTAATATATATTAATATATATTTACAATACAGATCTGTTTTTATAAGATAAATATTTATTGCATTTAAATATTGTGAACAACCTACATTTCTTATTCGCAATAATTTATTACAAGTTTACAGTTATATATTAGGTAGGTACATATAGTAGATATAAACACATTTGTTAGTATATTAGCATAGATATAGTATAAATACTACCTTATTATTAGTTTGCTCATTTGTGTGTTTGTAACACTTTATTGTACAGTAAATTCTTAAATTATAGGATATAGAGTTCTTAATAAAAGAATAAGTACAATGGAGAACTTAGCGCATAAAAGGGATTTCTTCCAGTTAACCTTTGAATATCTAATAGAAATTGTGAATAGAGAATTAATAGAGATAAAAAATAATAATAGCTAATTTCAATATTGATAGAATTTTTTTATTAGAATATTACCTATTAGTTATGTTATTCATGTATTTACTTATTTGACGAGCTATAGTAATAGAATTTAAATAAATTTAATTTTCGTACAGCTCGTTACTTCAAAGGCGTCGGATGAGACCAAACATTTCTATATAAATTAAGGAAAAGATGCTTCGAAAAAAACGAGGGTTCGTCGGCTCCCCAAGCAGTTTCTTTATTCAACGTTTTCAGTAAATATGGTTTGCTTATTAAGAGAACAAGCGGAATACAGTCGTGTGCCACTAAAGTTAAGATATATTTTCGTGCGACCGAAGATTTGTGTGTTTGAATAATATTTTTCTGAGGCGGCGTTATTATTGCACCTACGCGTAAATCAGTGCTCGGGGCGAACATTTTTCAGACAAAAGATGCAATTATATGCAAAGGGGGAGAACACTCTCGTAACGAGGCTCATTTCAATATTATTTATACTTTGCCAGTGAAATAGTTATCAAACTCATCACGCTACTCCGCAAATCGCATTGCTTAGGTCGTATTTTTGAGACGCCTTTAGAAACTCTTGTACTTGTCTGGCAAAAGAGAAAAATATACATAATAAATTATAACTAATGGAGGGTATTATAAATTTTAATATTTTATTTATATGCCATAAATAAAATATTATTATAATGTAATGATAATTAACTTCAAATAACAAATTAATTATTTTTTTCAATTTGTTTATGTTACGAAATGATTGTAATTGGTAATTTATTATATATAGGTACTAGTTGTATTTTGTAGCAAAATTTATCGACGTGAATTAGGATAAAATGTATTCTACCTATGTGTCAATATGAAATATTGTCCATTTTTTCAAATTTCATTCAAATCTGTTTAGCAATTGAGTTATGCGTGATCAATAAACAACCAAACATATAAAAAAATCCAAATACTCGTATCTTCAAAAATTTTCATATTTTATAATATGAATAGGACATTGGGATTTACAAAAGCTTTAATTCAATAACATATTTTAAATTTTTATTAAATCTATCTTTAATCGAACATCTAGTAGAATAGAGAAATCGAAGGTCGGATGTTATATACTTAGTAATATAGTATCCTGACAATGCAAAGTAGCCAATGTTTTGTATACATTAGTTTTGATTTGATATTATATGTTATCAAGTAATGCGCATAAAGAGCGGGCAGAGAAGTAAATACTCAAAATACAATGAATAGTTGCAAACATTGGGTCAAGGTTTGTGGCGCGCTCAATGCCATCCAACGGGACCCCTCGCTTATACTTACCTCAATCGGAGGGTTCCGCAGGATTTTCTTACCTATTCGTCTTATATTATATATATTATTACCATGAAAACAAAGTCGCTATCTGCGTCTCTCTGTTTTTCTGCCTCTTTATTCTAAAGGCAAGGGATTTTGGGTTTCTGAGTCTTCAGATATTTTTTTTACGGAATGTAGTACCTTAATAAAATTTTTGTATAAGTAGATAAATTTGATATGTTAATCAATATGTTAAAAATTCGTAAAGTAAAAAGTAGTTGTTAACTATATACAAAAAAAAGAAGAGGAATATAAGAAAATGTTTATTGTATGTAAATATTAATGGGAATCAATTCTAATTAGATTAAATTCTTGTTAGAATAAGTGACGGAAAAGGATGGCCCCATGTCGGGACCACAAATGTAATGGTAACAATTTTATAGCAACAAATTAAAAGTTCCAAATTAAATAAATTAGATTAAAGTCTCAAATGTGATCATACTAGGTAATAGGTACATGCCTATATATACATATCTACTTTAATAGAAATATGATACGGAACCCTATTTTTTTTCTGTAAAATGAATTTGTTATTTATTGCGGGGCCACTGCTAACTAACATACATAAATATGAATGGACGTGGCACCAAGGACATATCATGTGGTCCCGGTGCGTCATGAGCTCAACCCGCCGCTGATTTGCATTTCGATACGGAATCAAGTATAATTTGTATAAGATTTCTTTTTGCTGAACAGACGTCAGTCGATTGTATGACAATGTAAATTTTTTTTTATATATATATTATCTTTTTTCGTTTGGAAATTCGAAGGAAATATAAAAGAGTTCTATTTATTTACGTTTCTTTACATGTACACTTTTATATTATAGAATGTGAAATAAATAAACGCGAAAAAGGTTCAGAAAAAATTTTCGGTCTATTTTACGAGTATATGATATCTTAAAAATAAAAAGTGAAAATTAATTACAAAAACAATAAATATTTTAAGATTTTGCTCTGCAAAAAAGCAGTAACATTAATCTTGACAAATTTAACACGGGATTGGCAATGATCCCTAATTGGTCTCTTATTAGTTTACTCCCTTATTTATAAAAACATCAAACGTCTCGTAAACCTATTTTGTTATTAAATCGTTTCGTTTCTTTCTTTTCTGTTAAATTTTTATTTTGAATGAAAGAGACAAAACAGTGTAATAGCTTTTTACTAGGTTTGTAGGAGGTTTTAAATTTTATGAATAAAGAGATTAGTTTCTATCGATTGAAAAATATATTACTATAATTGATAAAGATATACAGTTATAGCATGTTTCTGTGTGTAATATACATACCAGAGCTCCCTCTGGTACAAAAGTTATTTGCTTGGGCACCTCTGTCCCATTCGTGTTTCTACCGTAAAGCAGTTGTGTTTGCATGCCTGTGTTTCTGTTTTAATGGTGGGATATGGCAGTGAATTTTTACAGAGAAATAACAGTCCTCAGGAATGGCAACGCATGGAAATATCATGGGCGAAACACTCTGTTAGTTACCACTTTCCATCATGTGGACAGCTTGTTTGTATAGAAAAAAACACAAAACAGGTGAATTTGAGAACTTTCTTCTGTTTGAGGTCGATAAAAGTAAATCATATTTTTATTTATTACGTGTAGATAGATACTCTTGTTTCCTCCAAAAGATTACAATAGTAAAGTTATTATAAATACAAACTATTACAACAAATGATCACAATGTAGTATTAATTCATCTAAGCAATAGAAATAGGCACATTCGTATATGTTGTTATTCTATTTTTTTTTATTCAAATAGTTATATCAAGGCTCATCCACATTCATCAACGACGTGAACTGACACGTCTACATATTTATAGGAGACGTGTAAAAATGTAAATGATAATCATCTGTACTGGGGAATAGCTTTTATTAACCGACTTCAAAAGGAAGAGATTCTCAAGACAAGTGTACTTGTATTGTATGTTACGCGATATTTTCGTTCATTTTCAATTTATACGTAAGTACAAAAATGTACTTAATTTTTTGCTTATATAATGGGTTTGTTCCTATATATACTATTTATTATATTACTGTGATAAATATCCAGAAGACAAAAATAGAGGTAAAATTTTAAAGATTATATAAAAACAGTTAAATTACTGGGTACAAATCTGAATATCTTAAATTTAGGAGTGGCAACATAAGGTAGGTAGAATAGGCGTCACAGTGTATTTAGTGGTTTAATTGCCAATTCTCGCCTTTTATACCGATATACTGCCATACAAGCACAACTTAGGAACACGCCAAACAGAGGCTTGATACGAATCTAAAAAACGACTTACATGAAGTCTAGTAAAATGTTTAGGAAGATGAATGGATAACATCATAGTCTCACTAACATAGGTAGGTATATATATATATATATATTTATTAAAAACAAATCCTTTGAAATATTCACCTACTGTATTTATATCTGTTTATTACTTCGCCACACCTAAGCCGGTAAAGAACGGAGCGTGTGGGCCCCCACGCTGCGCTCTTTTACGTCCACAAAACACATTTCCGTAATCACCTTATAAAGGGATTACTATAAATAAAGAGGAAAAAGGAAATTAACCGCATTAGACGAGGAAAAAATGCCGTCCCCTCGCAATATGTGGGCTCCCACTGATAAAACACTTTATGTACGTTTTTCGCGTAAATGAAACAATGTGTTATTATGTATTCCTGTCACTTCCATTTCTTAGCAATGTGATAAGGGAAATTCAACTTTTTCACAGCACGAATAAGACTGAAATCGCATTGACCGGTGAGGTTTATGGTGAAACTATAAAGTTACCAGATTATGTTTTGAATCGAATAAGTTTTAAAAGGTTATGAAATCCTTGTATTTGTGAGTATAAAAATCTCTATGGAAAAGTGTTTGATAATTCAACATTTTTTAAAATACTATTCGAATCATTTGCAACTGATATAACGATAATAAATTAATAATGTAAAAAATAAAATAAGAGTTAAATGAATGACAAATAAATGTCGGTATATACATTTTAATATTTGTAAGTAAAATTAGCACAATAAATCTGCGAAAATATATAAAAAAATATTCATTTACCCCTGCGTCGGCTTTGTACCCCTGCCGGCCGTAAGTAGGGGATAAAAAAAAGAAAATGAGGAGTTATGTTTTCGGTAATAAAGGAAGGACGAGAGAAATCGTTTAAGAAGCCGCCAAATGAGATGGAACGAATATATTTGATTATTTTTATGGCGCGGAATGGCGATACGGTTCGCTTTCAAAGTTAATGTCTATTGGTTTTACTAGAATTTAATATATTATTGTTTATACACGTTTTATAGGTTCTTTATCTTCTAGAATATAATGAGAAATTAAATATGACTTTATTTACAGTGTTAAATTTTTATTATAAATTGCACAAAAAAAAAGATGTATGTAATGTAAAATTACATATACCGGTTTCCATAGTTTTAAATATACTTTGTTGATGTACTGTAGTCATCTCATATATTGGGCAATATTAAATTAAAGAAAAACAAAATCTCTCGTAAACTTCTTTGGATATGTCATTATAGTTAAATTTGCTTTTTGTATAACTTTAATTAATTTTGTAAGTATTTATCTTTTGTTTTTGTACTATTTACAATTTGATATTTTTTTACTCATCTTTATTATATAATTAACAAGTTTTTGTCCACTATTTCGTACATGTGGATTTTAGAAATACGAAAACCAATGAAAATGTCTATTTCTAGAAGGCGTATGGAGATAAAATGTACACCAGAATTTAAGATAGACGTTCAGGAATACAATTGTGAAAAGCGCATCCAATTTGTTGTAGTAGTTTTTGTGAGATGCCGAAAAAAACATATACACACACACAGGGACAACATTTCAAAAAATATTGTTATGGCTTCTATTACCCTTATTAAGATTCCTCATACTTGACTTTTACTTAAGCATGTCCCGTGTAGATGTCCATCGTCTAGTAATAATTTTAATAAATTGCTAAAATAAGATACGTCCGCGATATTTAGTTTGTTAGTTACTTCTTGTTGTTATACCATTTCTACAAATCGTCATGGCACCGTATATGCAATATTTGGTAACGCTGTGGTTAGAAAACTTACATTTTGTTTATCAAATACATACTACTAATAATATACATCCATGAAAAAGTCTGCAAACATATGTATGAGTATCTGTATGAGTATCAATAATAAAATACTAGAAATCGATTTATGACACTAACAATTGGTGGGCCGTTATTTTTATGGCTTATAAAAAGAGGAATGAATCAATACAGGGACAAAACGTAATTTATAAGTCTGCCAGAACTTAATTGTATCGGGGTACGGTCACACTGGTGCGACTGTTAATTTTGTGTCAAATTCGTTCCGCTTAGAGTTTGGGGTTCGTATACGAAGTTTCGTATATGGTAGCTGGGCTACTTGTTTTATTTTTTGGAACTTTTGTTCTAAAATAGTTTTCTAATCATTAGGTTCTTTAGGTATATTTGGCATCAAGAATTGAGCCTATATATCTCTTATGTCACACATTTACGTAGTTTTCATACATACACATTATTTTCTGAGATCATTTATGATAATATATTAAATATACATTAAACTTATTAATATTATAAATGCGAAAGTTTGTAAGGTTGGATGAATGGATGCACGGATGTATGGATATTTGTTACTCTTTCACGCAAAAACTATTGAATGGTTTTCAATTAAATTTTTATTTATCCACAGGTAAGTTATATCCTAACCTTGTATATAGCATACTTATTAACACGATTAAATCCACGGGATACAGCTAGTATAATCATACAGAGAGAAAAGGATATCATTAGGATTTTTAAGACAGTGTTCTGCCACTAAAAGTGAACATTTTTTCTTAAGCATGATTAAATGACAATTTTGATCCTCTTATATTTACATTATAAATAAGAACTATTGAGTTAGCAGAATGATCTTGGGCTAACAAATTGATTTAGTTTACTTATTCAACTTAAGATCTAGTATTTAACTTTGACATTATATACTTAATTAGTATCAAATAACTTATCAAAATTTATTTTCTAGGGTCCAAAGTCTGTGACTAAAAAACCGCATGCTCGTGTTAGCAATTGTTAAAATGTGTGACCATACGCACACATTGACATATTCGCAACTAACGACAAAAATGGCACTCACACACTGGCAGCAACCCTCGCGTCCCATAATGAAGGGAGGGTACCGTGATATAATGCAGTTTTTTATTGCTTACTCCTTATACCCACAAGTAAAAAAAATGCTCACTACACACGCGTATTATACATTTTAACTATTAGTGTTTT
The DNA here is from genome assembly GCF_026898425.1 of Galleria mellonella. Classification (NCBI taxonomy): domain Eukaryota; kingdom Metazoa; phylum Arthropoda; class Insecta; order Lepidoptera; family Pyralidae; genus Galleria; species Galleria mellonella. The sequence continues at coordinate 1,257,340 of NW_026442115.1, forward strand.
TTCTGTATGGGTTAGAGAAGGGTTCGGAAGGGCCAGAGGGTTAAGCCCGCTCGGTTCATAAAAAATTTACGTCGAATCGAGTTTCGCGAGGATGTTCGTTTAGACGAGACTTTAAGGGGTCACTGGAGTGCTTTTGTTGCGTTTTCGCTCTCTATTTCAATGATTTCACTTAAATCCAGTAAGTTTTTTTTTTATTATAAGATGACTTCTCTGTTAATTATCAACAATAATTCAGTCCAGCACAAATAATAAATAAGTAGGAATATTTACTGAATAGGCAAATTTGCTACAATAGATCCAATTTAACGTCGCTAGGTTGTCGTTACCTTATTAGGATTCCGACTTATTCGGTAAATTGTACTGAACCTCGTTATAGCCTCACTGAGCTCATTGTAAACATGACGTTTTAATTTTAGTTTCAAAATCAAGCTTCATCCAAACAAAGCGGTCCTTGATTATTATTCTAATTTAATTCGGACCGGGTCGCGTCTGTCGCCTGTGTTTTATCGCCAGGTAGCCTCCTACTTCTAAGAAAAAATATTTATATCTCTTTCTATTAGAAATCCCATTGTTCGCGCGAGGGCACGTCAGCACGCGACAAAAGGAGCATTAATTATAATATCCGATTAAAAAACGCCATTTAGCTACGCGAGAGACGTCCTTTGTTTGAGATGATTGAATTTGGAATTACCAACATTAGCTACTCTCTTGGGGGAACTAAAAAATAGTCACCCACGCATTTATTTGCGTAGGCCTGGGTAGTTAAAATCGGCAATATTTTCTCTGAAGTGGCTTTACGAAAGCTGCCACCATAAAGATATCAGATTACCCGGGGAAAGTGTATCTACCAAGACACGGACAAAAACTATGAGCACCGGGAGACTGCCGAAATATGAGGATCCAATTCCATAAACCACATCGGGCGGAGGAAGCACGCGAGTTATGTCCGTACGTGCTCGCACATAGTAATTAGATATTACGTTACCCGGCTAATCGTAACTCGCACGGGTCTTGTTTTACCCGAATGGGGGAATAAATCACGCGCAACACAACGGTAGCACCGCGACACAACAATAAAAAAAAAAATAACAAAAAAAAGAAACAATGTCAGAGTGCGGAACAAAAGAAATTATACCGGCGCGCAGATCATCGCGAAAAAAATCGTTATGTTAATAAAATAAAATGGCTAAATAAAAAACAGTTATTATAAAGGCAGAGAGAGAACAATGAGCTGCGATCGGAAACGAGGTTTGTTTAGATAAGCATAGACAAACTTTTTGGCCTCTCGCTCTATGGTGTTAGAGGAGCAGCTGTCGCGAATTTTCATATTAATTTCGCTCAGATGAAGTACCGCATTTTAATGAGGTATTTTGTTTCGCTTGTCCGCTTCTATGATAACTAGTATCTATTCATTTTTTTAAATATATTTAAGCAGGGGGATGCATTTTTGCATAAATCCTCTGAGTAATGCAGATATGTAATTCCGAATTGTCGTGAGATTACGATGTGATAGAAATGCGTTGGGACAGGGCTGCACAACCACATTTTTATAATGTCCCCAGTCACAGATGTTCGATTAATCTCGAACGAGTAGTTATTAAATCTTGGAAGAGCAGGACTTTGTTGTCCTCAGTTATTATTAATGAAAGTGTATCACGGGAGCCATTAGACACATAATTAACATCGATCGTAGACTAAAAAACTGTTTCTCAAACGATCTGAAGGAAAGCATGAGCCGTCGCTCGGCCGACGAATAAAAACGTCATTAAAGATTGATCGCCGGGAGGAAGTATCATTAATATTATTCAATTAATAAAATGTAATTTCGCGAGGTGAAACGCACCCCGAGAAGGAAAAAGCAATTAGTGGCTAGATTGCGATCCGTCAAAACAACTGAGTCGAGTGCCTAAAAAAAAGGCGAGGAGCATTCATTAGCGTAGAATTCGCGAGGGGTGAATATTTAAGGACTTTTTTGCATAAGACGACGGCGCCCCAGTTTCAAGTTTTTTTTTTCGTCGAAAACAAACTATGTGGGCGCACCGTAAGCCGTTTTCGTCACACTTGCTGGGTTACTGTGGAAGTTTTTTTTTTAATTGTACTCGTAATAATTGTTATTATGGTTTTATGGTGGCGTAATGAGCGGAGTCGCGCTGCGCTGATATTTGCATGTGATCGTGGGGACTTTTTTCATCGTCACTTTTGTTTATGAAGTTTTTTAACCGTTTTTTTTTTTAAACTGTTTATAACGAGCGATATAGCTTTATTTGAAATTTGTGGTTAAACATTTCAGTCGCTCTTTGTTTATGGTAAAGGGGTGATTTATTGTTCTTTTTTTAAGTGTTTATTTTGGCTATATCGTGCAAAATTAGCACGACACTGCTGACTCACGATTTATAGTGTTAGACATTTTCATTTAGAGGTGTTTACTTATGTGAATCGCAAAAATATTTTATACTTATACTTATAGCTGGTATTTTTTTAATGTCTTAGGAAAATTACTGCAATCCTTGAAACAGTTAAAAGAACATTATAGAAGAAAAACATTAACAGTTAAAACTGATGACGTTGTGTGGTTTTTTAATTCTGTACTTAGGAATTTTTCTTGCAATATGCTTTTGATAGCACATTACTTATTCATACTGTATTCACCGAATGTGCTTAAAAAGTCTTACAACTTATTAACTTTTCTACATTTAATGTAAAAAATTGAAAATTATACGTAAATATTACAGTAACTTCGAGGTTCAGTTGTTGAATTGTGTCTATTAGCATATTTATAAAAACCCCATTAAAATCGGATGAGCAATTTCGGAGATTAGCGTGAGCATGGGATTTTGCAAAATGGGACTATTATTAGGATATTAGGTTTTACCCGCGACTTCGTCTACGTGACTGGGATATATTTACTAATCGGGATAATAAACTTAAAAAGACAGACCGCCGATTTGAGAACCTTCTCTTTTTTTGGAGTTGGTTAAAAATTTGCTAATTTAATTAGTAACAATATTTTGATTATTATAATTAAGAACAATTAAGAATTTTTTTAATCAACAATGTTTTTTATGTTTTAATTAATCAGCTTTTACTATATATACATATATTGTATACACAATCTTAATTAATTTATTCAATTAAACGTCAGATACGTGAAAATCGCTCTTAGTTGATCTTCTTGTCTTGAGTGTACGATGTGAAAAGGATTTCGGTAGGCAGTACAAGCATAGTAGGCGTAGTACAAGCAATACGAATTGATAACAAACGACCACCGAGCTGACGTGCCGACAGTACCGATTTGGTATTAGCAATCATTAAATTGGAAATAACGCTATATCGGCGATACACGGCTTTTCTTTTATAAATATCTCTCACGTGATCCCGGTGCCGCGTCGTGTCACGAACCTAACAGAAACGATGGAAATATTCAAATAGCGATATAAAAAAGACAAGTTAGGTAGCATTTAAAAAGCTTGTTTGTTTAACGATGAATCGCTTCTAGTCATGACATAGTGCACGGTGCACCACGGCTTCTGCATACGGGCTTAACCTTCTGTAATCTTTATACATTTTATGTCTCTTTTTATAAGTCTTAATTTAGAATGTATGTAACAAATTATGTAGGGAAATCTTGCAGTTTATTCATATGAGATAGGAAATAAATTCAAAATACGAGTATAAATGGTAAGAAGGAATTGAAGTTTAAGTGAATTGTCTCTCAGTCTTATAGGATATTATCTGTTATCTGATTAGATTGGATATGATGACGTTATTCTTATAAGTAGCTAACATTCGATAGATTTGTGTTCAAATTGCTTTAATTTCCGTGAGATAGGGTTTTACTAGTATGGGGTTATAGCTATACTGTATCATAGACTAATTTTGTGTAAGGAAATATAGTTATTTGTATTATTATTCGTAAAAGTCACAATAAGTACCTAAATAAAATGTGTATATTAGAAGTTGAAGTATATTTAGGGAGCAGAGTTTACCTATATTTAAAATGTAACATTTATTTTGAAATAAATTATTATTAATTTTTTTATATATTAATAGATTGATATATCAACATACAACCAACATACTGGGGAGGGGGGAAAGGATTGTTAGTAATGAGGTCTAATAACCCCGTTGCTAGCAATATACCCTCTCAGGTCGACCTCCACGCCGTTCCGTTCGTTGTCGAATTCATCATGGTGGGCCAACTGACCTGCATTCATTCTCACCTACCATCTCCGATAAGCGGGCGAGGTTACCATACTATTTTCATCTATTAAAAAAAAAACCAACATACTGAAACTTGTTTATTACGTGTTTTTTTTTTTAATCTTATATATGAACATATGTATATATATATAGATCGATTTCAATATTTTTTTTTGTTTCGCTCGTTATATTAAAGGGGTGGTTAAAAGTAAAAAAAAGTTTGAGAAACCCTAAAGTTCAGTTGAAAATTTATAATACATTTTTTTGCACTTGATATTTTGGATTATTCTTAATAGATGGCGTTGTAGGTAATACAAAATTCACCGAGTCATTTAGTTTGGAGTAAATTACATAAACTTACGTTAATAATATATGTTACAAAACAGTCAGTTTTGTATTAGATGACAAATCAGCTTTATATAATTACTTTTCTTAAAACTGATAGTTTTTTTTTTATATTACTATATAATTTTTATAATGAAATCAAATGTTGCAATCAAAAACATTTCTAGGGTAAGTCAAACCTTGTGGTTATTTTTGTCAATTGTACAATTTATAAATACAATAATGTTAAAATATATAGATACATATATTATAGATTATTGTTAGAAATAGGAATTACACAGTATTTTTATAACATTTACACGACTTTTATCATTTCATGAGTGACACAACATGATTAATACAATAAACAAGAAAGATAACTAGACACGTGCAACCATCATACTTCCATTTAGTTTGATACATTTAATAAAGAACATTTTTCAATAAAAAGGCGACCCCAATTTTTAATTATATTTATGAATATTCATATAAATCAACATTGCTTTGTAACAATACGTATTTATCGGATAGCAATTTATTTGCTTATTTATTGAAATTTGTAACGCATTTTAATTTCAGCCAGTTTGTAGTCGGAACATTATAACACAAAACTATTTCTGTCCTTGTATTTTATATGTGTATAAGAGTGAAAGAAATATATGAGGGCAGATTAGAATGCGACTGATTTTTTTTCTCATTGTAATGGCAGTCATTGATAGGATTTTTAATGGTTTTAAAAAATGGCGACAATGGTGCGGAGTCGATAGGACAGAGTTATTTATTGCCGATCGTAAATAATAGCTTAAATTAAATCGATTTGAAATCCCAGCTTCCTCTTACTAATGTATGTATTAATGTGTCCAATGTGACGTATAAATCAATTTATAAGTAAACGCAAAAAAAAAAAAACCTTAATTTGAAATATTATTATGTTAATAATAATTATCCGATTTTCATAGGACGTGAATAAATCCGTGAAATTCGCTTTTGTGATTTTTACAATAAAGAAACAAAAACGGAGTCCATAAAAATCTTGCGAAATACAAAAGAATCCGTGAACTATATGCAACCACACTGTTCTGAGGTGCCAAAGACAATGATAATTGTTCCACGTGAAATATAGTGTTGCCACCGACAAAAGGGGCATAGAGAAAAAAATTACATTTTTCATTGTAATGCCCCGGCCATTCACTACAGGTGAGGCAGTGTGGGGCGGTCGCGGACAATGGATTGTATCAATGGACGATACCAATATTTTTTTGGCGAAAAAAAAAATATTAGGTGTGTATTGAGAAAGTTTTCTCCATTAATTATTTTTAATATGATGGCCGAAGGGAGTGACATGACAGTTGGTTTAAAGAAATAAAAATTCTTCATAATAAGATTGTTGTTTGAAACGCATGCATTGAATTCTGATATTCTCTTTTTGCCGGTAACCATACCATATTATGTTTTATTTTAAATGGTACCTAAGTTTTTAAAGATTGGTATAAGGGTGTTTAATGGTAAACTGCTCATACATACTCTAACTCATAAGAATAAGGTACTTATAATGTGTTCGAATTTGTTTAATACAAATATCAATTACTATTGAATGTAATATTAATTAATGTATATAAACTCTACATTGATATCAATGCCGTTAGTAAATATCCTTTAGTAAATTTGGGTAAATTCATAAATTTTGTGTTCGAAAAAATGGCAACAGTTTCTGCACCATCTAATTATGATCGGAATTTTTGTATTTAAAGTAATTGTGGAATTGTTTATATATATCTTACTTTTTATTAATATAATAAAATTGTAACTGGACGATATCTTTATATAGAAAATATTTAAAAAAATGTACCTGAAAGGTTTTAGTAAGAGAAATGAAATCCAAATTAATATTTTTTTTTTAATTTTGTCCGTCTGTATGTTTATTCCGGTATCATGCAAAAACTACTACACTAAATTAGATACATTTTTCATAGTTTTGTTTTCTAAGGTTTAACTTAAAATCTGGTATATGTATTATTTTTAATGCCATCTAGAAATGGTCTATTTAATAGTTTTTTTTTTACTTCTGAAATCCACGTGCACGAAGTAGCGGGCAAAAAGCTTGTGCAAAATAAACATATTGAGGCACAAACCAAATCGGCACCGTCGCGGCGTCGGACGCGTTTGCGCATTTAGGTGAGAATAAGATTAATAAAAGAAATTTTGCAATAGATATTATTCTTTAGAGCTCTAAAGTAATTTAATAAAAAAAGAGACCATTGACTCTGCTAACAATAGTTTTAAAATTAAAGAAGTACCTAAATAAATACGTATTTACCTATTCTTAAATTCTTCTCTTAAATATGTATAAAAATAAGATATAAAAGAAAAATAAAAACTAAATTTAAAGATAAGATCCACAGATTACGTGCTGTTTTTAATTGAAATTAAAACAAGGAAATTGTTAGCAGAAGGTTGTGGTTGAAGGTGAAATTTAGTTTAAACGCGTGCCAACTACCACAGACCATTATAATATACTTTATGCAGAAAAATTTTTATTGTCTCTTCAGTTTGGGATTTATGATCCTCATAAAACTTCTTGGTAATTATCAGGTAGCTTAGAGCAACACTATACAAAGCGGTGTTTTATTTACTGATTAAAAAAAGCATTAAATAATAATACGAAGACAATAGACATTTTACGTCACAGATTTAAAATAAAGGAGGCCGTTTGTTAAGGGATTACGTACCTCGAGATATGGGACCCGAACCACAATTGTATGAAGACAATGCACACATTCAGGTAGCACAAAAGTAACATTGTCCAATTTGCGTTTGTTAAATAAAATCTCCTATCAAAATTGGATCTACAGACCCACATAATAAGGGTGTTGCTAGTTTGTATACCAATCACAGCAACTTGACAATATTGATGTTCCGCGAAAAGCAATGTCGGTTATTTTGTCACTAAATCTATTTTGTTCTTATACAAAGTTTGCTTTGTATGTAGTGATAATCCAAATGGAAAGGCAAAACTAATTCGTTTAAGTAAATCTAGTGAAAAATGAAAAGATTAGTATAGAATCCTTTGGCATTGTATATTCCGTTATGTTATTTAGATCACAGATTTTTTTTTTTGTTTCATAGGAATTCCGTTTTTATTTTTAACAATGTGGTACGTCTATTATCTAATACCGGCCTTATTTTCAAAGTTATCAGTGATGGATTTGAAAATAAGGCTTTTTATCGCAAGCTTATTTAGTTACTAAACACTGCTACTAAGTTTAAATATTCAAGAATGTCAAAAGGCGCCTTTTCTTCTTTGAAGTATTGTTTATACTTCCGTTAGTTAAAATACACTAATGAAGTTACAAACAAAACTAGTTGCTACATATTATAAATATAAAAGAAGAAAATAAGAAAACCACATTAATAACATGATAAATGTAAACGTATAGGAAATTGATAGAGAAAAGTGTACTCTTGTAAAAAATAGATCACAAAACGATAACCGTTGGTAAGTTACTATTTGTTCGTTAGAATAATAAAGACGACAAAATTTGTAAACGGTCTAAGACAAAACAAACAGGATGTCAGCATTGGTCACCTCAAAGATTGTGATTGTGTACTAACAGCCTCAGGGATAAATTCCGCGAAGATATTTGATTTAGATAAGGTTTGTTCAGATGATGTTAGTTTTACATATCTCCAATGGACGTGCAAACATTAAGACCAATAACCGAACCATATAAATTATAAGTATCGATCCTATCTCTTAAAATGGGGTAAAAATGGAAACAAACTATTGACGTGACTTCGGCAAACCAAGATAAAATAAATATTTTAGGGTGGGCTCACCCTAAACAAACACATACAGGATTTGCTGACCGTCGATATAGTTTCAATTTAATACGACGAAATTTCATCACTTGCGTGTTCAATACAAAATGTGTCTTATCGATAAGCAATAAGATAGCAATTTGCTGGAGATATTCAGTGGATTTTTAGTCTTTTCTCCAGATTTGTATTCGTGGAGTGAACCACTATCTAACACGATGTTTGTAAATGATTTTTTCGGCATCTTCTAAGCCGTTTTAGGAGCTTGAAAAAAATGTATGATATTTAATAATCTAAATTATAGTTTTGATAATTAAAATACTAATTATTTTGGAATGTAAATTGGATTTGTTGTTATTAATTTGTATTTAGTAAGTATAAAGATTGTCTGACTTTAATGAAATTTTGATAGAGCGGATAGTAGCTAGTGGTTTAATCATTGAACATTTGAGACTTAGGTTCAATTTTAATGTTGGGCAAAATGAATATATTTGATAAGGGGTTGTTTTTAATTGATAACATAATTTGGACAGTAAGAAAATGTAAGAATAATTATTTATTTAGTTTAATAGAAAATTCAAGAAAAATCATTTACGCAAACTACACTTGCAGCTAGGGGTTTATCACGATCTTTTTGAGTACGTCGTTTGCATTTATTATCAACCGGAATAGCATACGAACGAGTTCTCTCATCAAGTAATCAGATAATTAAGTAGTTAACGTTACATTAGCTGCATATTCGCATGCTTCACAATTAATATTGGGCATTTCGCGCTCGGGGCGGCACCGGTATCGCGCCGGTTATCATCAGCTCGCAATATTTCTTCATTAACGACGTACCCTATGTAATCGCAATAACATCTGCTGAGTTATTTAAGCTTGCACTGGCCAATTTTGAGTCTATAAATTTATTATTATTAAGGTGCCCCTAGAAATGGCGTAAAGTATATTTTTGCGGCAACTAAGTAGTATTCGATAAAATTTTAACGAATTTGTATCTAAAACTTTACAAATTAAATATTATATCTGTAGCGGATTTATCGATGCATAATGATCGAAATATAATGTATTACGCATGGCTACAAAATAGACAAGCTGTTAGTTAACCATCGACTATAGGTATACGTGAACAATACCACAGACAATATAATACTATAATACCTACCAATAATATTTATTGTTACTTAATCTGTAAATCTCAATAAAATAAATATATTGATAATTACAATGAAAAATCAAACATATAAAGTAATATGTAAAAATTACAACAACCACGTGAATTTGAAGCCTACGTGGTTATTGTAATTTTGGAAACAAACATGCGTACGTGTTTTTTTAATCATACAGAAGGCACAACACAACCAAGAGGCGATTTATCAAGTAATATGACAGCGTTCAACGAATATAATTTAACAAAAATTGTAAAGAGTATTGTGTTTCATAATTAATGAAGCAAGGCTTTCTCGGTAACAAAATATTCCCAATCTTAGATTCGGATCGTCATTACTCGTCTCTTTGTGCGACATTCTTTTGCGCCCAGGTGTTCACATAATTACATTGGATGGTGGTAGAGTGGGACAGATAGATAATGAATATTACAAAAGTAAAGAGGACGCAAGAACGGCCCTTGTGTTGATTGATAACTGTGACAAAAACGTGCAGATGAAAAATAATAATTATTACATCTTTTGTTAAAATGTGTATGAACTAAATAGGGGTGCGTTAAGTGTTCTCTGCTAATTTAAAAAAAAAATTAAGTTACGGGCGCAAATGTGCTGTGAAATAATTAATTGTAGATACATATATATAAATACACTAAAAGTTAAGGGCTAAAATGATTATAAAAATCCTGTTTGTTATTAAATATTTGCATAAAGTTTTAATCGAACCTAATAAATTAAATACGAGTACTATGTTAATATGATGATATTAAAGTTTTGAATATCGTGAAAGTGGCAATCAAACACATGGCTCGCCTGATGGCAGCTTATAGACAGGGGTGTCAAGCGTGTATTCCTAATTTATATAGGACTTAATTAATATTATAAGAGTTTATTTCATAATAATTTGTCTATGTACTTAATATTTATTGTTAACTTACAGATAAAGAAGAAAAGAATCGACTTTGAAAATATCTTTAACGCAGAGTTATGGCTACTGTTACAGTTTTCATATGTATCACCAACTGTATGCAATAACATTTTATACAAAAAGCACTCTGTACCGGGAGAATAAAAGTTTCGTATAAAGTTATACGTTTATATTTTATATTGTTAAAAGCGTTCAAGTATCTAGGCGCGCAGTCAGGCTCTTGCTCACATCGCAGTCGTTCATGATTAAAGGTCCCGAATTGGTCACGAAAGTAGTCGAGCTTTCTCGATCAAGTTACACGTTAAACAGGTAGTTATTACTCTTATATTGTGTTTATTTTATTTTTAAGTTAAACATTAAATAAGCAGTCAGCATTAAATAATTACTATAGTCTTAATCTGCAGAACATAATTATATTGACGGTGTCAATAATTGGTATTCGATGGAATTTAGAGTTTATAATCATAATATTAATACATTTTTATATTTTTAAGTATATATAATAATTGTATTCGACCGGTTTCCCCATAAGTGTTTCCGCAATGTTTATGTATAATATATTAAGTAAATTATACATTTTGCCAACCCTACGGTGATCGATGCATCGCCGGCTGTGCAGTTTACCTAGACAATGAGCTGCGAAGCGCGCGCGCAGGTAGATATGAAAACAACGCAATCTCTAACCTCCTCAATATAAATACTGGTAATTTTCGCCCTTATACTCAAGGCACTAAGGTATCTAACAAGAAATATTAATTTTTCTGTACCGAATTAAAAATTTGTCCAAATGTACTTACATTTTTTTACCTTTCATTAGCTAAGTTCGCGCTTTATGGATCACGATCGAGGGTCGACGGACGTGTCTTATTGTTTCGTCAAATACATGAGAAATTTAGTCAATAAAAGTTGGGTGGTGGGCTTTTTTGTTTAGTTTAAGTTCGATTCTTTGAAATGGCACCATATGCTTAAATTTTGTCAGCGTATATTATACTGATACTCGCATCTCCTCTTTATAATTCGACATTGTCCGCGCGTAATTTTTGTTGATGTCACATCCCTAAATCTACAATGTACCTACCTACTACAGCATTTACCCAATATTTGACACAAAAAATGTAACATCAAGAGTAATACGTAAGAGGTGGCACAAAATTATTATCTACATGACTAGTGGTTATTTTTACATATATTTATTGAAAACAAAACTTCAAGTTATCTTAAGTTGGACAGGTACTGTAAACATCTTATGGGAAACGGTTTCTTAATTAAAATAAATGTCAGCTTCCATAATTTTTATAAGTAAATATAATTAAATACTTAATTAAAAAGTGTGTTATGAAGATTATTACTTAATGAGTCTCGATAAGTCCTTACGATAACCGTTGATAGGCCGCGGCAAGTTATTTGTATCAGATCTAATCATGATATCGACTAATTTATTTGATTTGGGTCTTGTCGTAATTAGAAATTCAGTTAAGATGCCGATCATGGCATCCATAGAGGTAACTTTGCGAGTTATCTGTTACATAGTTACACAACGACATGTCTAAGAGTACATAACAGCTTTTTTAAAGGATACTTGAAATCATCCCCAATCCCTGGAAAAAATAAATCATAATAATAAATAATTTAAATCACCAATGTTTCTATATTTATAATAATGTTTTTTTTTTTATACAACTTAGAATGGCAAACAAGCTGACGGACCACCTGATGGAAAGTGGTAACCGTCGCCTATAGACATGAGCAGAATAATGAACATAACAGAGTATACTGTTTCGCTCATGATACTTCTCACGCGTTGCCATTCCTGAGGACTCAGGTGTTAATCCTCTGTACTCTGTAAATTCACGCCAAATCCCACCCTTCAAACTGAAACACAGCCATGCAAACACAATTGCTTTACGGTTGAAACACGAATGGGACAGAGTACCCAAGCAAACGACTTTTGTACAAAGTCTCCCTCTGGTAATTTAAAATACGTATGTATATATATGACAATAGTTCACAAATATATATGCAGAGCCTTTTCCAAGTCGTTTAAAAATATATGTAGGTTACAAGTTTCATTATAAACAATTTAATCTGTAACTGCAGGGTTTATTTACTTGACCTATCCTTTTTGTGTTTTACTTTGCACTATTGTCGTGAACAATACAGGCTATGTTACTCTATCTCAAGTGCTCTAAAATATCAAAATAAATACTTAGACAATGAAGTCTTTGTTAAAAGAAAACGTGGCTATGATTTAGGGAATTATCGTACAGTAGTGGTACACTTTACTTCATTATTTTATCTCGTATATTAGATGATAGTAAAAGAATGTTGTTTCACATATAAAAGTTAAGTTAATGAAACGTAAATTAACATTTAAAAATCTACTAATTAAGAAGAGCACCTTATTAAAACGTCGTCAGTTTTACACTATCGGAAAAATGTAGACTTCGATCTAATTAGCAAAAATTCCTTGACCTTCTGCCGACAGTCCCATGATTAGAAGAATTCTGCAATAAATAAAGACGCGGTATTCTGTGGTACAGTCAACTTCATAGTTCTAGAGCGTAGGGTCAAGGACGTTCAAAATTATCTTCGAAAACAACTGTGCATTGGTTTACAAGACAGTTTTGAGTACTGACGTCATAAAGTACAATCCTGACAGAAAAGGAGTCATTTTAATAATTCATTAGATAATTTTCACTTTAGTAATTTTCAACCGACTTCAAAAAGAAGGATGTTCTCAATTCGGTTGTACTTTTCTTAAGTGTGTTACTTTATAACTCCCTTAGTTATAAACCGATTTGAAAAATTCTTTTTCATTTGAAAGAAAGGAAAGAAATCTAAAACATACAAGTTTCTTAGAATTTTTTATTAAAATCGGTATAGTAGTTTAGTTTGGAAATCAATAAATGTGAAAGTGAGTTTGTTTATTTGTTACCTTATAGCGCTTTAATAGCTTAACCATACACGTATTATATGTAGGTACTATTATTTTTATCCCGGTCCGTAAACATATTCCAGTCATGCAAAGTCGCGGGTAAAAGCAAATGCTTAATAGTGTCGAAATATAGTGTTTAAATGTTTGCTTAATTATTTTTAAATTTAGACGATTAACTTAATTCATAACTATGTTTTTATTCCTATGTCTTACAGTATACGTACTTAAAAATTAAATGCCTGTGCAATTAATTAGAGACGTGCAGAAAGTTGTATGGATATGGCGGATCCTTTTGTCGGTACCAACAAAGCTTCTTATTCTATAGCCGTCCGTTACGGTTTGTTTGACGAATTATTGTTAATTACTATTTTTAGTTTGTGACTACAGAGAGTACGCGGAAGCAGTAGCGATAACGTAAGAATTGTAATATATATTAAGTATGTGTTAAGTATAAATGCAAACATTTACCTCATTATTCATAAAAACGTCAAACGTTCCGTGAAAATATTTTAGCAATTGAAGTGTTTTGTCTTTTTTATAGTACAGGGGGTAGACTACTGCCGCCCATGATCACCCGCAACACCAAAGGCTTTGGAAGCGTGCTATCGGCCTTTCAAACAGGAATATAGTCTTTTCTGGAATGTCGTATTTGTTTGGAAATACTGCTACTTATTTTTCTTATGCGTTAAATTCTTAAGTTGGAAGAAAGTGACAAAACACACTAATAGTTAAAATTGATTTGTATGAGATTTTAATTTTTATAAATAGTAATTTACTACTCGCAAGAATTAATAAAATTATAAAAAAAAATACTAATTGGTTACCGTCTAAAAGACTTGACAATAAATTATTAATTACGTATTAGTTTCATAATTTATATTAACGGTTAATATAGTTTTCGACTATTAAGTGCTAATTGCAACGAGAGTTTAATTCCCGCTTACGCTCCCTCTACTTTTCGTGTACTACGTCTAATGTTAATATTACCTAAACGTCATCTATTGGTTTATGGAGTTTTTGCACATACCTGTCTGTCTACCTTCGTAAGACCGCCTTTTGCTTATTCTTTTATTCAATACACTTATATATTTCTTTGCATGTAGGTAAAATATTGAACAAAAGAATTGTTACTACTCATAAAGGTTACATTTTCGATTATTGTTTAAGCCTTTACTTACTATGTTACATATATTACTTTGTTTACTCCAAGTGCTTCTATCGTATCTTTTGAGCGCTTAAATTAATCGTATCGTGACTTGAGAAGGTACCTATTTTGAATATTCTATTTGATGTAAGTACGTTCCTTAGAATTTGTTCCAGTCCTCAGCACTATTAATCATCATTAGACATTTAGATGTAAAAGTATTTCCACTATCAATACCTCGAGATAAGTACACTAGGAACAATTTATCGTGGCTTCGTTACGGTCATTATTTGCGGTTCTTAATTACCTTCGCCATACGAGCGTTATCGTGCGGGCCGATCTATATAAAATAAATCAATTTAATCTAATTAAAAGCATTACATGTTTTTTGTTCGACAACGAAGCAAGACGAGGTATTAGAAGATGAGTCGTGTAGATTAGGAGGTGAGGTTCGAACGGGTCAGCGATCATATCTATAAAGATGATACGTCAAACCGTCCATCTACGTCGAGTTATATAAATTATTTATACAATCTAATTTAATTTAAGTCCCCTGACCTTTGGTTGCATTTGGCTATAGGAAAAATCTTTGGTAACATTCCACACGGCTCATGCAAGTTACATGCTTATTGTATTACAATAGGTGTGGTATTAGAACGCATTGTAGATGTTTCTAGTAAATTTTCGTATTGCAAATGAACTTGGTGTAAGTACCTACCATCTGTGGTGAATCATAAACGCCGTTTCTAGTTGTTTCCGATTTGAATTTGTCTCAGAAGATTTAAAGATGGGAGCGAGTTAAAAAATAGAGAAAGCAAATCAGAGAATGTTGTATTCAGAAATACGTAAATTTGCGTTAATTTTTAAACGTAAGGAACAATAACAGTTTATTTTACACTTTATTAAGTATTATTTTGTTAAAGTTTTATCATTGCATTAATTATATCATCCAATTGTACAATTATTGTGTTTTTTTATAAATCTTTAGATATGTTTTTCAATGCAGATCAAATTGCTCAGCGGATTAAAATGAAATTTGTTACAAAGGTAGATCAGGTTATGGTTCTTCATTCAAAGAAGTAGAGAAAGTCGCGGGATGAAACTAGTTAGTTAATTAAATATCTACATAGATATGCAAATTGGATTTTTCGTAATAAATGCTTGGGAAGCTTTGTACAAAAGTCTTAGTCATAAGCTATACTTGCATGGCTATGTTTTGGTTTGAAGGTTGGGATATGCAAATATTATATATTTATAGAGTTCAGAGGCAGAACATCTTAGTCCTCAGGTAACGTATGATAAATACTATGGGCATTGCAAAATATTCTGTGATGTTTGTAGTGCTGTTCATGTCTATAGGTGACGGTTACCATTTTCCATCAGGTGGCCCATCAGATAGTTTGCTGTTATATCATAAAAAAAATTAAAATGATATGTTATACTATTTCACAACAGATTTTTAACCAATTTCGATATGAAGAAGGTTTTTAATTCAGTTGTGTATTTTTTATGTTTGTTACCTCATAACTCCTTCAATTATAAACCGATTTGGAAAAGTCTTTCTTGCCTGAAAGAATATTCTTACAGATTAGTGTCATATACATTTAATAAAAATCAGTATAGTATTTAGTTTAGAACTAAAAATAACTGATTTTGCTATAATTGAAGTCAGTTTTATGTGGAACGCAGCTCCTTAAACATGACCTATGAAAACATTGCGTTCTCTTATGAATCTAGTCATTTTGTTACAAGTACATAGATAGATATGAATTGTAAAAATCGTTTCGTTTGTATTCTCAATCAAACCGTATTCTTTTTGCACGTTAAATAAGCTTTGGTACAATGTTACATGCATTTTAGAATTTGAATCATTTATGTTTTTTAACGTTTCAGTTAGTTTAAAGGTTGATAAAAACTGATTTTTCTTGAAATATGTCACAATAAATAAATTAAATAGTGTCTGTAAATGGATATGTGATTTACCATATCTAAATCCATATAGAAATAACAATAACACGGAACGTCCCTCTAAAACTCAAATTAATAAAAATGTGCGTGTAAAATTATATACTTACTACGTTACTGCGATTAGACATTTAACTTAAATACGTACAACAACTCGTCCTTCGACTACTTGCATCCCTATTTAACAGCATGGTGCTGCCTTCTATAGTACTACCTTCTTATTCATAAAAACTATTGTGAAACGTACTACAAACCTATTTTTACTATAAGAATGATTTGTCACTGTCGTCTGTCAAATTGAGAAATAAGTGCAAAAGAAAAGGACAAAATATTTCAATAGCTAAAATAGGTTTATAAAAGAGGTTTAACGCTTTTACGAAGAAGGTGGTTATATTATTTGTGGTGCTGCTTAAACGTTTTGTGTGGACGTTATATACCCTACCCGTGAGGCGGCCATTTCAATTAGAATTAGTTGGTCAACAAATCTACTAAAACTAAAGACTTTACACGTAAGGATAACAAATAAAGTTAAAAGTAATTTGTCTTAAAAAATAAATGTTAATTATTAATTATATTAATATATTTATTTTCATGAGATATACATGTATTAATTAATGGCTCTTAATGTAAAATGAAAAATATTGAATGTATTTTATATTACAGTTATCAAATTATAAAATATGACATTAAAGCAAATTAATTAATAAAAACTAAATACTAATTTCAAAGCTTGTGTTAAAATTTATAAAAAATTAATGCGTAGGTATTGAACTAAGCAAAAACAATTTGAACAAAATAATAAATTTACAAACAGATATAATAATGTGTATTTATGATAATCTTAGGAGTCTTAAATAAGACGTAAATGTATTAATGTAAACGTGTAATAAATCTGTTTTAGCTTATGAGGTATTTTGTAATTTCTTTTTTATTATCATTTCTTAATATGAAAAATTGGTAAAACACTACTAGTTAAAAATAAGGTAAACGACTAAGATGAACACTAAGTAGTAATAAAACGAACACGAGAAAAGCATAAGTAACATTATTTTCAACCTTTTTTGCAGTGAGTATTTTCAAATCACTGCGTAAAAAAAGCTATAAAATTAACTATCTCGGATCGCTGCCGGACCACTACTGAAGACGTTTCCTTACAAACACAAACATAGCACCACGTCTGTACATGGTCACACACATTGAGGTAAAAAGTTGCAGGAGCATACCATGTTCATGTAGACAATTTTTATATACATAGTAACGTTGCCAATTCATCTGCCAAGCGTGGCAACTACTGGCAAAACTCTCTTTATGGGGAAGGCCTATGTTCAGCAGTAGACAGTTAACGGCTGTGATAATAATAATAAATAGTAACGTTTGTTTCAATCATAGACAGGTACCTATTATTATGCAGATTATGATAAATAAAATTAATATTTATATAATATACTGCAATAACTCATAATCACGGGCGAAACAGTATACTCTGTTATGTCCATGGTACTGCTCATGTCTATAGGCGACGGTTACCATTTTACATCAGGCGGGCCGTCAGCTTATTTGCCATTTTAAGTTGTATAATATATATATATATATATATATATATATATATATTTTTTTTTTTTTTTTTTTTCATTAAGCTAATTTTACTTTAAGTACAGTTCTTAAGAAAGGGAATATTAAGGTTTATTTAGTGATTGCTAAAATATTGTGTGTATCAAGAATTAAAAATACAAGAAATTGCATAGAAAACCGTATTTGTTTTCACTCTACAGTTAGACCTTAGCGTCGTACATACAGCGCGATAAAAACCAGGGAGAAGTTGCATTATATATAAAAGTGGATGAAACATGTAAATGAGCAAGTAATCGTGTAGGCGGTATTATTTTAGATGGGTTGATATTACAGACGCGGCCTTGTAAGAGCCATGGCTCGCCACGCAGTCTGCGGCGGTCTTTACGAGCGGCCGAAAGCCAAGCAACTTTTATAGGCTACCTCGCACCGAAGCCTCCTCGCTGCCTCCCATTCACTCCATAAGAAATATACTTTTTTATTGCTCTGTCACTTGGGTAATTTATTGACAATGAACACACGTGCATTTCTATTAATATTTTATGTAGTTTTTATGCGGATGCCCGCCTATTGTTGGATGGTCAGTTTGTTTTATGCCCGCCCTGCATGTCTGTTTAATTGTTCGGATTGATGGGATGTCGTAACGGGAATGATTCAAGTTTATTTATAGAATTATAGAATTGTTATCTATACGAAACTAAAAAACTACACTCAGGACCATACGGTCCGTTCTATTATGTAATAGATAGGTGTATACCTACTATTACGTACAAAAAACGATGTAATGTACGTAAATAGTACCTATGAGTATTTTTTTACAATTTTGATGAAATTGTATAGATTACCTTTTTACCTACATATTTTCTCTATACAGCCACTTAATGTGTTTTAGAAAAGTTAAGTATTATATAAAATATATTGTAGTAATATATGCACTATAGAGGACTTTATAATACGTACATATATTTTTAGATATTTATCTGTCTACTTTCATGTCAAATTGTTATATATACTTAAAATTAACAATTGGTACGTACCTACCTAATATAGACATTTTTTATGTGATTTTGGTAGAGATTTTAAATTTGTGTGTTGTTGAATCCATTTGATATTTTTTTTTTTGCATTCCCTACTCGATGAACATCAAAAGCCAAAAGTCTTTTATTGTGGAATAATATTCTTAAATGTTTTATATATTGAGATATAAAAAGAATTTTACGCGACATCAATCACGCAGACCAGTTAGTTAAAAGTAGATGATTAAATAGAAGCTGGTAATAACAATTTCTTAATATTCCCTATAATTATAACATTAGAATTTTTTTAATTAATTGGAAATTAGTATTATTTATTCGATTAAGTATTAGGATATGACGTCTCTAATAGTAGTGAGCAACATTGGAAGCGAGAGTTAATTGCGGGTTGAATGTTAATCGAACAATCTGTTGGTTGCCATCAGCTCGTAAACCATGGCCTGTCGCCGTAAAAGTCCTGCGGTTTTTCATGCGTCTGCGCGACCGCTTTCGGAATTATATACCAAATAATGACAATTCTTCTTATGTCTCGTGCGCTTTTCCATTTGTATATTGTGTCGATTTCGGTAGCTATATTTTTTTATAATAGAAATAAATATATGTACCTACTATGTTCACCACATTATCTTTGAAACACTTTGAAATAGTTGTCTTGCATAAGTAATCTAAGAAAATAGATATAATATTGGTATAGTTAAAAAAATTTTACTTGAAATTTTGAGTATAAATATGTGTGAAAGGGACTATATTAAAGGGGAAAGTTACACCTACTATGTGGATTAGAATAAGTGAAACACCTATCAATTTACGTAATAGAAGTATTACGAGGGTGATGTAAATTTTTAACCTTCCTAATAACCTCAAATAATTAATTTAATTTAATTAATTATTTGGAACATATTTAACTTTATTAGCATATTAGAAATTTTGTCATTTGTTTATTACAAATACATATTTAAAAAAATGCCAATATTTTATTGCACAATTGAAAATAGAATATCAGCAATCTCAGATGAAATGGGCAAAAATTTGAAATGTGTCGAACGTATTGGTGAACGCGAACCAATCGTTTATCGACACACCACAGTGGAGAACCACGAGGGCTCATCGTAAATAACCACGGACAAAGTACTCTTCGTACCGCAGATATGTGCTATATAATTAACAGTTACACCCCGTTATGGGCAGTAACTCACGCGCTCGCTCCCAGAACAATGGTCGCAATGTTCGGCACCTAATGTGCGCCTGCGTTGATTGAGCTCCCACAATAATGTTGCGGGCTGCGCGGGCGCGTCGCCGGAATTGTCTTTTTATGAATGTGTAGCAGTTGCAAGATAGTTACACTTACTGGTTTGAGCGAGACGTCTTGATACATACCTGTAAAGAAAAAATATATTAGTTATTTAGGTTATGGTTTTTGAATAAACTATGAAGGACGTGAAACTACTTAATAAAATAATTTTATCTCTGTAGAAATTATAAAGTAATAATAAAGTAAGTATAATGATATATATGCATTTTGAAATAAAGTACTAATAATAGCCCTGTAACTATAAAGATAGAAGTTTTTGCTATAGGAAGCTAAACAAAGAGCATTCTAAAAATATTTTTTAACATTTTATTTGTATCATGTTTCAGGATAATTCAGAAAAAATTGTTGACCATAATTGACCTTAAAACCTAATAAATAATATGACAATCAGATATTTTTGATGTTAATGTTTCGTCGAAGCGTAAGTAGTAGTTATTATTAATTAGATATTACGATTATAAATAGCTGAACAGCTAAAATAGTGTTATAATTATCTGAACGAATTAGCCGCACAAAGTTATAAAGATTTACATAGTATAGAGATTTTAAATGTGTGATGTAGCTTGTGCTTTTCATACTAATTATAAATAAAAAAGTTCGGATTGTAATTTTCAATTCTGCGAGACCCATTGTCGTGTTACTCGTATACTATGTTATTGAAGAAATCACCGCATCTATTATGTTTGTCTCATCATTCGTTCGGATAAATTGCTAACAAAGTACTATCTATATTATCTATATTGTAGAATTACACAAAAACAATCAGTCTTGCAAAATCGAAGCGAGACCACGTTCCATTCGACACGTCGCGCGTAGCGAGCGCATTCCAGCGTTTTCGCGGCATATCCGCACGCCCCTCGCTCTTCTAAATTGCACTTAATTTCTACGTCGTGTCTGTTTAAATGGCTATGAACAGGTCCTGTCTTCATTCGACTTAGAATATTGAGGTTTCTTTTACGATTTCTTAGTTACGAAACTATTGACGCTACAAAGTGTCAACCTACCTACACCGCAAAACTTATGACGTCTCAATGAGTTACATATTTTCTGCCGACTAAAAACTCATTCTTATTGTCGACCGATTGCTAAGTTGAATGTCTATTTCTGAATATGTCTAATCTCACAAAATGCGCCGAGTTCATTAATTTGCCGGGGAAATAATATTTACAGGCCGCTAACATGGATTTCAGGCATATGTCTTACCTACTGGTAAGATAGACACTTTTTATTGTTACCTCCAAAAGATTATTATTAATACAATAGTAAATTTATTATAGATACAAACAATAACAAGAAATTATCACAGTTAGAAAACAATGAGCGACTTAATCGCTAAATGCGATCTCTTTTTTGATGGAGAGGAGCATTTATAAACAGTTTAAACAGAGGTATGATAAAAATTCTGTCATATTGAAATACATATACAGATGTAACATAATTATTATTATATAAGAAGTTATTACTATCGTCTGTAACTACAGGCGATAAATATATTTTGATAAATATTTTTTTTATAATTTAAGGTATAACCTACTCATATATAGTATATATGAGTAGGTTGTTTATTCGAACTGTTTAGTCTACTTATATATGTACCAGAGAGCTCTGATTACATGCTGAATGAGCTTTGAACATAAACTACTCTATTCAAGATTGGTTGGTGATTGCATTAAAATAATTAAATCGTCTTGAACTTTACAAATCAACACAATAGCAACAATGGTTAACTCAGTCTACAGATAAAACAAGACAGGTATACATTCAAAATGAAAAAGTTATAAATTATAAACCTACATTGAAATCGTGATGTTGTGAACCAATTAGAGAGCAATGATGGGATTCTTACTAATCAAGTTATATTTATTGTTGACGTTGTACACCACTACATAGGATGACAGGTTTGACCTGTTTAATGAACGAGTAAGAATAAAATGTATTACTGTTTCTTTTCATGTTCAGGATGTTATAGAAATTGTCTGAGTAAAAAAGCCTAATACTCTAGTACAAGAGAAAGAAGGTTCGAAATAAAATTTTATACCAAGCGGCATGGCTAGCGTGATGACAGTAGATAATAATAGCCTCTTATGAGGGAAGGTCGTGGCCAGCAATGACATCTTAATGATTGTTATGATAATGATGATGATCTATTTATTAAATATCTATGTGTGTATAACATGAAAATAATAAATATGATCACAATCACAGTTCCCACGCGCATTTGTAATTGAGTTCAGGTACATAAGTAGCAATTATGAACACAACCATTAGACATGACTTTGTAACAAAGTTCTTGACAAAGATAGATAACATAATTTTCCTCAATATACGATAGAAGCGTACGGACTGCTTGATATTTGCAAATGTATGGGACATTTGTAAATTGCCACTTTGGAATCGAGATTCGTTAGTACACGATTGCCTCATCAACATAGTAGCAATGAGAGCTTAAATCACACTAATTCAAGTGCAATAAGAAAAAGCGATTCAGTACGCACAAAGCATGGGAACGGAGTAACGAGCTAAACCTATTAAAGGCGCGAGGCGTAGAGAAATATCTCACGATCCTGGCTCATTACAAATTATGACCGCATTCCTATATCAGACTCTATTAACAGCTAGGGAAATGCTTAACGACGGAGACGCAATTAAAATAAGCTAATAAAAGAAAAAGTGTATGTAGATTATAGACTAATGACAAATTACTTGCAAAAACTTTATTCAGTACCAGGGGAATAGGAATCTGCGGTTATTGTTGCTTGCATATGGATTCTCAGCGTTTAACTAGGAGTATCTATATGAACGGTTTTAAATTTTAAACAAACAGCAACGTTGAATGATTGGATGTTTCTTTCGATAATTGAGCAAGTAAGAAAAAATATGTTATTTCTAATGCTTATCATATGGGAAATCACATTACGATCAAACACGTAACTGTATCGCAAGATGCCGATTATGAGAGCGCGAGATAAAAAGGTACAATCATGTCACGACGGGAGTACGTCTGACCAGCGCACCGCACACAGCTGACACGGTGTGGCACCTCACAACAACCTTTGTACTCTCGTTACCACAGAAACGACCACCCGATAAGAATAGAGACAGGAATTCCACGAGCGCGCGCCGATTCAACTTCTAGGTGAAAATAAAAGAGATTGTTTATAAAGCCAGAGAAGACGACACAACAATGGATGGCGGTGATGGACCAAGACTCTGCTAGTATTCAATCACGCAAACGTTCTAAATGAGAGTTTAACTTGTAAGATTTAGAGTTCATTAATTTAAACACGACACTAAAACATGTGACTTTAAGGAGACGATTAGGAAAGTGGGGGCGTGATGTGCAAAAGGGACAGCCTAATAGGAGTGAGAGGGAGGTGCGCGCACCGAGGGTCACAGGCGTGATGTCAGGTCAGCCACTTTTGCACCTCGCCATAACAACGCGTCTCAAATTATTATGGACGTTTGATAAGTGCTGGATGATTGCGGTGTCTTGATACTTTATGATGTTAATTAAGTGTTTACGCTAGCTCGTAGTCTACGAGAGGACTGTTGACACTTGTCGACGGGCGCTTGGCGGAGTGTTTTTTTTTTGTTTGAGGAAACGTCACTCACGGTGTACGCTACTGTGCTTTCACCTTACTTTTATAAAGAATTGATAGTTACATAAAAAGTAGACAACGTCAAATGAATGATATCTAGAGTCATCGACAAAAAACATTGAGTATCGAGGTAGGAATTCATCTCAACAACATTGATAAGATAATGGATCTTATAGTATATTAAGGCTAAGCAACCGCTATAAAATGGTTGTAATAAAACAAAATTAGCGTAATAACGATTTATAGCAATAAAAACAGTTATGACGTAGGCCAATAAACTCACCGAATCTCTGTGCGTTTTAAAATAGCTGCAGATTAAGGGTATAAGAGTTGAGCTGCCTGAATCTATAACGTTGGTCTTTTAATGCGTCTTAATGTGTATTTTACGATTGTTACACAAGACGCGAGCAGTTTTACATCGGTTTAAGCGATCTCTATCTGGCGTTATTAAATCTTCTGATGTTCCGAAACATCAAATTATGAATGAGGAATAAATCAGCGGGGTGGTCGTAAAACGCTTTATGTTTTGTTCTGACGGTTCGATTACTGTTCCAAATTGGTACAAATCAGCCTGTGCGAATTCTTACCATGTTACGAGAACATTCAAATGCACAAAGTATTTGTTACGTCTGTGGGTTTTACTAGTCGGTGCTTATACACTCTTGATTAGCTGTTATAACGAATAACACAGTCTTTTAGCTTTCTGCACATATTGGAATATTTTTCTTTAACTGTTTTTATATAAAAAACCAGTTATTTATCAGAATTTGTTATGGAAAATGGTTTAAATTTCTTATAATAGTTTCTTGATTCAAATAGAAAAATTCAACAAATATCTATACAACATTTTTAAGTAAGGATATTACCTAATCACTGATTGATTAATTCAATAAAATTTCCAATACAGTGAATTGACAGAAAAACTGTGTCTTTAACAGAAAAAATATATTCATTCAAAAATCAATTCAATCTCTGTGTACATTGAAGCGAATTTTGTTAAAATATTGCTAGATAACAGACACATACCGTTTGATCGAGTATAGTAAACGCATTACCGCCTAATGAAACATTATGAATAGACCATATATTAATGTATAGGGTGCAGTTATGATAAATGCGTAGCGGATGACTCGCGGTAAGTCCCGACTTCGAATCCCGATTGGCATGACATTAAAGAAGCCATTTGCGGACCTCGACATTGAACGTTTATTTAATAAAATCTATCGGATATTCATCTATTACTTTAAAATTGCATTTTAGAAAAAGAAGTAATGTATGTAGGTTTTGAGTGAGCAATATTTGTAACATCAAAATAAACATTTAGTGTTCTCATGTACTGTAGCTTCATTTCTTAATAGTTTTACAATTTTAATCTATATACTTATATTTCTGCTTGATTTATAAATGAATTTATTTAATATTTTGTATTTATTTTTTATTTAATGTTGAAACACTTACAACCTATATATATATACATATTTTACATTGTGCATTGCTTATATAAATTAAATAAATATTACGAGTATCTTAATATAATTTCAGTTTGATAATAGAATATGAATTTTTAATGAAATTAAAATTTGTCTATAAAAACTATATTACTACCTCTTCTGATGGTTGTCATATGTAATATGTATTTATAGTTAAATTAAATGAGCTTGATGCTGAGATTTTTCCGACAACACTTAGAACCTATACAGTGCAGACACTGTTTTTTTATATACATATTTTACATTGTGTTTATTACTATTTAAAGCATATGTATATAAATAAATATGTTTTAATAAATATTAGGTATAGAATTACAGTATAGAAACTAATGAAATGTTACCAAAGTTTTGAGTATTTATAATAACAAATAGAGATTGTTTTCAGTTTGATAATAGAATACAATTTTTTAATGAAAATGGGTTATATTAAAATTTGTCCATAAAAACTATATTACTACCTCTTCTGATGATTGTCATATGTAATATGTACTTATAGTTAAATTAAATGAGCTTGATGCTGAGATTTTCCCGACAGACTACAATGTAAGGTTTTTCAAAGTGGGCGTAATAAGATTTCTTCGTGACACTGTTTTTTTAGTAAGCATCTACGGTAATGTTTTTTTTTTTTTTGACAGGCCGTACGCTTGTTTATTACTATTAAAATACAGTAATGCATATGTATTGTTGTGTTGAAATTTACCGAAGGTGGCGATGGCGGTCGAAAATAGTCATATGTTTTATTATACAATAGATAGAGTAGGTATAGAATTACAGTATAGAAACTAATGAAATGTTACCAAAGTTTTGAGGTAATTTATAGTCTATAACAAATAGAGATTAACGCGATTATTTAGGTAAACTATGATAATTTACTTGAATTATTTCGATTAAATTATCATTGTTTACATAAGTGATCGTGTCCTGTTTCTTAAAAACCAAACCAGCAACCATGCAGTGTGAAATTTTAAAAGTTAATTTTGTTGTAATTATTACATAAATATGTTTTAAATGTATGTATGTTATTAATTAAATAATGGACATATTCGGCCAATTGACGGATTTTCGATTTGGACATGGGTAGACAACCTTATAGTGAAGTCAGTTATTTATCATTTATTTGTTTAAATTTACATCAAATTCTATTAAAATAGATAGATATATCCTAATATTTTTTTTTTAATATTTTTGTCATTTAAAGTAAAACTGAATAATTTTGATTAAAGCTGAATAATTTTGATTAAGCGTAATCAGAAAGGCTTCTTGCCTTTCTGATTTCGGTTACTAAAAAACGATTATGTCTCTTAAAACACACAAATAAATGGACGCACCGGGGAAAAAAGTCAAACCGAACGAATACAATGACAACTGCATGCTGAATCAATCACAAAAAATGGAATTCGAACAAAAACAACAATTAAAGAGAGACTCGGCCCTCCAAAGAAATATTTAGAATACGCCGAAGCGTGTTTTTTTACTTTCGAAAAGGGCTATACACGTGTCCCGATGTCCTCTTTATTGGTTTAGTCCAATTAATGGCTCTAATGTTGTTCTCAGAACTGACTCTATATTATAAATTACTAATTTACATTTTTTTTTATGTTCACTGTGACTTTATGACGTCTAGGCACGAACACAATAGAATGAGTAGATATGAGTACCTACAATACAAGCTATTCTTATCGACATTGTTTATGCAAGTTTACTATAATAATTCATTAATTTCAGAGAAGAAAGGGATTGTTAGTAATGGGGACTAGCGGCCCCATAGATAGCAGTATATCCTATAGGGTCGACCTCCACGCGGCGCCCTTGCAAATCATCGTGGTTAATTAATAGATGAATTCATCACGATGGCCAATTAACCTGCTTTCATTCTCACCTATCATCTCTCATTGGTCCCCTCCCAGTGTATATCGATAGCTAAGGTATAGTTATCACTCCATTACCGTTTATTAAAAGAAAACCATTAATGGCCCACTGCTGGGCTTAGGTCTTTTCCTAAAAGAAGAGGATATAGCCTAAATTTACTCACAGGACGAGGATGCTGCCTACTGAGATTCAAGATTTTCTTCTATTATTTTGTGCTTAGTTTTCTTAGTCGCCCCTTATGTTATGTTGAGAATGAAAAAGAATGGTGACATATTGAAATCTTACTTCATCACCATTCAGATATGTTATAAACAACAACCAAATTATAAACCTCAAGGACTGAAATAAAATTAGTATCAAGAGTAATTTCTTGTTATTAAGAATCAAAGCAATAGGAGTGAAAATATAAAAATATTTTTTGAACTGTATTATTTTGTTTCATGTACCAAAAGTCGGATACCAAGTTGTATGTGGTAAACACATATTATGGCAAGTGTAATAAAATCTGATTAAACTGAGGAAGTCCTACTAGACTAGCAAAGGTTTACTTAATTTACAAATGGCGACATAGAGATTGATACCATATTATCGATAGCGCGTGCATTCTATGTTAAATATGAATCCTTAGCTGTCCCCGATGGAAAGGTCTTTCCAAGATTACAAATGGAATGGATGTGGCAGTTTAATCTATTATAGTTGGCAAATAAACATTTGATTGCAATGACGACACGTGCTTATGAAACATTAGATAGAGATGGATATAACATGTTGCTATCTCAATTTACATAAAAAAATAAATGTATAAATTTACTTGTTCTAATGATATAAAAATAAATTATTGATAGAGAACTCCTTTTGCATTGAACTCTGTTGAAAATACCATCTACAGTGCAATGCTTGTCCTCTAAACTTTTTTCGACATTTTCATATAGGTATTCTGAATTGATATTTCTAACTCGATATTCCATAAATAGTTGCGATATCTACTTAAACATCTTTAATGTATCCTGTGTATGCCTGTGATACTAAAGGTGTTATTTGGGCGTTACTGAATCTTATTTTTTAATTATTATTAATTTTCCCTTATTATGTAAATCAGAACATAGCATGCAATATGTTTAGCAGCAGATAGTTCAGACAGAGGTATATATAAGAAGTACGCTTGGCGGCAAAAATTAATATAGACATTAAAAAAAAAAATTCGACAATTTGTATTTTTTTTTATTTTATTAGTCAATACTAAGAAAATAATTTTTGTCATTTATAAAGTTTAAATAAGCAAAAAAAAAAAAGAAAAAAAGAAATCTTTTGGTAAACATGTAATATGATAATAAATTATGTAATGATAAAATTACTGACTAAACTGTAAAAACACTCGTAAATATTTTTCTGAACTAGGCGTTAAACAAAACAAAATACCTAATTCTAATCAACCAATCAACAAAACATTTGTACCTAATAATTGTTTTTACAAAAGTGGAATTAATTGAAAGTTTTTATTTTTTAAATATATTTGTTGATATTGATAAATAAACATCACCTAATGCCATATTCAACAATGTATTTCAATATGTGAGCTGTGGAACACGTCGGTCATTCCGTCCCGGTATCAGGAGGGCCGGCCGATGCCTACTGATTGAAATATGGTTGCACTACACCTGATTAATGCGACATCCATCTTGACGTACTATTGTCTGTTCAGATCTGCATCCAGTGATAAATAGAAAAAAAGTAAAAGCTTATGTAGGCACTAGGTATATTCCGCGGATTTGCCCATGTGAATAGGTAAGTAGGTACTCCATGTATTAGGTTATCTAGGATATAGTGTTGATAAAATTCCCTATATATTAATAAAGTATTAGCTTTTTCATGCCAAATACTATATTTATGCTTAATTTTACGACAATTAGTTGTGTCACTAAAACACCATTAGGTAAAGGAGAAACTATAACATTTTTTGTGTACCTACTCATATATGCCATAAAATTCCCATTTGTACAGACTGTATTAGTGGGAATTATATTGTTACATAAAAGGAATAGATTATATATTTATATATATTATTAACCGATGGTACAAACAGTTTATCAATCAGTCAAGTTTTTTTTTTAAAAACATTAAAGCTTTTTAAAATAACGACTTGTAGGTATATATTTGCGAGCGTTGGACCTTATTTGTTACGTGTCGTGTATGTTAACGTGTTAATTTCATTTGAAAATTGTCCGTTTAAAAATATTGTCTTGTATAGAACAATTGATGATGTAACTTCTATTAATTTAAACTGACTGGGTAAGTAAGAAATTTATATGCCAACGAGATTACAAGTTAGGTTTATATGTTATTAATTAATTTTTTTTTAATATTAATTGATCCAAGCCAATAAATAATTTTTTTGTAGGTACGTATAGGTGAGTGGAATTATGAAATTACATAGTTGAAAGGGTTTGGTATAAGTATAAATGCCTTTAGTGTTCAGATTTTTTTATTATTAATTTGAACAAAAACATTATGAGATGAACACGGGAGTAAAAATAAAATTATATAAGATACCAACGTAAAAATATATAGTAAAACTAAAAATTTATTCTTACTATATTATTTTTAAAATTTATGTTCATTTAGTTTATAAAATTTCTCGTTATACATACATATATGTATATATAATAATTATTATGGAAGTAAAATAAGTTTAATAGTTAATATTTATGTAATTTCTCGTAATGATGAATGGGACGATCGCAAAAACAAAGTTATCTAAGAAATAAAACACTCATAATCACATGAATCAATAAAACAGCTGAAGATGAAATTCGGGCCTTTTCCTTATACAAACAAAAATAAATGAAAATTCAAAGGCCAAAATATAAAACGATAAGAGGATTAGGTGGAACGGAGATGACATTGGAAATTAAGGCTGTTTTCTTTTGTAATTTTCCCCCTTCTCACCCCCGGATGGGGTGGGGTGCACGTTAAAAATGTATGGTCCCCGTAACCCCGCTGGACAGAGGGGAGGTCGGGCTCGGATAATTTTCAGGACATGTCGACGTCCACATACTTTATGATCTCGAAAAAGAAGGGAAATCCAATTTTCGCTATTTATTCTCGCCTCTGAGAATAGACCGTCCACTCGAATTTAATTAGGACAGTTTTTATTGTTCTTTGAAAAGATTATTGTAGTATATATGTTAAATATTCATATATAACTAACACATTATTATCATCATGTCTATTTTTAAGTATAATCTCAAAAAATTTGGAAAATTAATACATCAATACGAATTATTTTGGAAGGATTTTAAAAAGGGAAAAATATTGTCCATTACTTTACACCTTCTAACACTACGCATTTTCTTTAAAGATTTTTGTAAGAATACAATGTAGATTGTAAAATTTTAGGTATTGTTTATCAACTGTTATATATAAGCTAATCCAAAGCTGCTAAAAAGAACGGTCGTGAGCCATTACGGCCACTGAGACGTCTAATCCTTCATTATAACAACTATACCTATACAAAATATAAAATTTCATACCTATAGCAAAACCTACGTAGAGTTATTCGGACGAGGTTTATAAGGTGCATTCCTACAGCGTAATTAAAGCTACGCGAACAAAAAGTCGCGGTCGAATCGCACAGGATCCGTTGCGTTTTTGCTGCGTCAAAAACACGCGCCGCGAACGCTGCGACTCGCAATAAATTAGGCCGAGTGACGAAAGTCGACACCGCACAATATTCTGCGGCGTTAAATAAAAACATTAAAAGCTGGTTGAAATAATCGAATGGAAAAAGCTATATTGGACCGATTTGGTGGTGGCTGTGACAACGGCAAAGGACGTGAGTGGATGCGAATCGATTTAATTCGATCCGATGGATCGATTGTAGGTGTTTGTTTCGTCTTAGTACGGGTCTTTAGGTGAGATTACTAAATAAGGGAAATATTGTCTCGCAGTGTTAAAAATGTACCTGCTCCGATAATCGATTCTACTTTTCGTATATTCGTGCTATATTTTTACAGAGTAGGCATGATTTCTACTTATAATATTTTTTGTTATTATTGGTTTTAAATATTACTAGTCACATTGATTTTTCATGAATATTATTAAGTTTCTACTGTTAACATATTCGAGAATTTGATATAATTAGGTATTTTATATTGTAGTATATCTACATATAAAATATGTAATAAGTAATATTTTAAATGTTAATACGAAATCGGATTAGATTTTCATTTATATAATATTGACGATTGCAGTATCAGATTATAATTTTTCAATACTCATTGCGTTATTTTATTTAAATGTCGAATGTTACATGTAGGTGTTATAACTGTAACAGTCGTCGATACCTTTTATTGTAATATTAAGGAAATAAATTTGTAATGATAGATAGATGGATGTTTGTTACTCTTTCACGCAAAAACTACTGGATAGATTCGAATGAATCTTGGTACACGGATAGGTTGTATCCTAACTTAGCACATAAGATACTTTATGTACTCATTCACGTAGGCAGTGCCGCGGGATATAGCTAGTAAAAATATATTCGTTTCTTTCTCTACAATAATAACAGTAATATTTATTAGTCATTTGTAAACAAGAGTGTCTAAAAAATAATTAAATTAATTGTTATGTATAATAAATTTGTTTTCTTCAAATTATAATTTTATTATTAACATCTATGTAAGTATTTGTATGAACAGCGGTATGCAGCTCCATTTACAAGTAGTATATGGATAAAGAGCCTATCGCATTGAAACGAAGTAGGTAGTCTTACAATATATTACAATAATACAAATCATCAGTATACGATTGTGTTTACTTCTATAACAAGACTTAATCGAATCCGAATAAACCGAGCCGATAAAATCGGATCGTAAATCGGACGTGACGAACGGGAATCTACTAGTACATAGAATTAGTATTCGAAAGTGCAATTTCAGTGCAGTTGAGCACATAGGAGGCGGGTAGAACGGGGTGGGTGAGTACATATCCATCTTGTTAGGTATGCGCCCGGATGCGCCAGCTTCTGCAAACACAATAAGAGCCTTACCCCACTCTCCCCCACCTACTCTTATGGAAAACTTATTAGAGCCCGGCCCTCGGGAATCCTTTTTCCTTCGGTAAATATTTGAGGGAGAAATTAAAATTTGACAGCGGACGTTCGTGGTAGGACGATAGACTCTATTCTATATGCTCGTACGTGACACTCGAGCCGTAAAATGAAATTTAGATTGAGTTTGGACATGCTTGCTCTCACTTCTTTGTAAATGGAAAAGATTTGTGTATAGTCTGCTAGTGAATAAATATTCATTGTCATAACTATCTGTTATGGGTATTTGGTAGGAGGCTCCGTTTATTACTATGTCTTTTCACATTCACGACAACACGTACATAAGTAAATATAATGATTTATACATGTATCCGAATGTGTATAAAACTTAATATAAACGTTTTATAATCTATTTTTCCTTCTATACTTGACATTATTATTAGTATTAGTTGTACTATTGTTAATTGTATTGTAAAACATTTTAATTTAACGGTCTATAAAATCCCAATTGATAAACTAAACTATATCTTAGATTATAGTCGCATAGATATATAGATAATTCTTTTTGCGTTTGATGAATTCAATTAAAAAACAATTAAAAATTCAGTCAATAAGCCCTAGAACTCATGCGTATTTATGACATGAGCTGTAAAAGTAGATGAAAGAACACATAAGAAAGAGATGTTTGTAAGTAAGGACAGAGAGGTTTGGCACATGTATTTCACTGTCTACCCCGTAAGGAACAGCGAAGATATAAGTATCTATTAAAACCTTTTAGCGATAAGGACGCCCATTGCGTTTTTATCGCTAAAAGGTCATTGTTTTTGGTGTTGTTTGCGATAATTTTTTGCAATTGTTTGTATCTATAATAAGTTTATTACTGTAATATTTTGGAGGATACAATGAAAATAATCTATCTATCTAAAAATTTTTTTTTATACAACTTATAATGGCAAACAAGCTGACGGCCCACCTCATGGAAAGTGGTAACCGTCACCTATAGACATGAGCAGTATCATGGACATATATATACTTCCTTCTATAATGCTATAGACATAATTTTGTATAAAAATTTAAATTATTAATTACATACACATAAGAGCGAAGAATCTCGTATAGTATAAAGAAACATTTTAACAAACAAAGTACATAGAAACGAACACAAACAATAATTCACACGTAAAACCAATGTAGTGAAAAATGAGAAAGCTACCGAACGTGCGCCGAATTCGTACCGACACCCACCCTGTAACAAATGAGCACATTTGCCTCCACACACACCTATAAACAACCATACTATGTTACTGCCACATAGAGAATTTTGTCATTCTGCTAAATGTCCGGTTGCTATAGAGACGATGTCGTTGTTTTGAGGTCACATTATTATTGTACGCGAACATTATTATATCCATTCCATATACATTAATTTAATTATTTAATTATTTTTCTCTTAACATAATGTAACTCTTAACATGTATATTGCGTTTATACAATCATATCTTTGGAAATGTTTATAATTTTAAAACTATCAACTAATTTATCATAAAGATACAGAAAAATTTGTTTAAATTTTGAGTGCAAATTGTCCTTAAATATATACAATGAATATGAAATAAATAAATACAAACAAAAGAGATATTTTGTGACAACTGCGTCCAACTAATAGGAAGAAATCGTGTATTGCTTAAGTTGACTTTACGATGTTTACCGCCTACGCAAGATCCCGTATAACGTGTAGGACTCGCCGTCCATATTTCACTGAACAACGTTAAACGCGGTGGCCCATCTTTTATGAATATTATTGACTGTACAAATAGTTTTCTAGAACTTAAAATGTTTATATGAAAAATTATGAATATTTTATTCATGTCAAGTGAAGCGGATATGAGGTTTTATTGAATGAGTCTGTTCAATTTACTTGCTGTGTGATGTGTAAATAAATGTAATATATTTATATTAAAATAAAGATATAAACCTTTTATAGTCCATATTTTATACACGACACATAAATTGAAATAACACATCAATGCATTATGCACTTCGCTTTAGTTAACAGAAAGCAAAGAACATGCATTATCTCTACAAGATGTTTATTATTCTAAAAGAATATTTTCATACAAATATGAAATTGTCCAAAGTATTATATTGAAAAAAATATAAGTCAGGCTGTCATATCGTGAACTAGTCTGGCAGCCCCATTTAGAATTAAATAGATTTTAGTAATTTAGTTGAGTGATAATTAAACTTAATTGGTTTTAGTTAAGTTAATCGCTTAGTAACTTAAAGCACTTCGAAATAGGCTTTACTGTAAATAAAAGTTAATCTACTAACCTAATACGATACTAGAATAAATAAAATTTATTCTGTGAATGTTGATATTGGAGACTGTTAACACTTAATGGAAATTGGAATTTAAATTAGTCACCAATATGCAACATATCAGAAACAAAACAAATAAATCTGTTACGTCATACATTGTACATTTTCCGGTTATCCGGTGACTAATTTACCCCGCTGCTTTAGGTTGTATATAAGGCATTAGGGGTAATGTCTTGGCAGTAATTAAAGGCCGGGGCGGGTGCTGAGGCTGCGCGGGTGGGCGTGGCTGGCGCATGCGTGATATGCTTTAATTACTGAGGAACAACAGTTCATCGACGCCTCGGCCTCATTAGGGCGCGGCCACTGGGAAGGGTAAGGTAGGGATGGCCTTGGAGGGTAAATGTACTACGTGTATATAGATGGGATTAAACATAAAGGGCACTCATGAAACTGAAGAACGTTCCTCGAGGAAGTTAAATTTGATAGAAGTTGGGCAAAATTGAAGAAATATGGAGATAAATTTGATATAAGTAGGGTGATAGGTATCTCAGGTAACAATAGTAATATTTCTTGTTGGAAGTAAACACTATATGAGTATTCGATACCTTATTAAAAGATACAAAAATAAAAAAAAAATGCCACAATGTAATCTTTGTGTGCAATAAAGGATAAATAAAAAAAAAATGTGGAATAAGTACAATAAAGGAAGATCTCTTGTTACATGCAGGTCCAATAACGAGAAGCAGATGAAAGTACGGAATGTAGTTTCTATGATAATCTAGGACAGAGCGTCCTGGCGCCGCTATACAAGAAGATTCGACATCAAGTAGTGCTGAGCTTAAGGGTTGACAGAAGAAGACGTAGAATAGTCCGCACATTTAATTAGGTGAGGTAAGTGCATATGTGAATTCATTATCCAATAAAAAAGAATAAACTGAATAAAGAATACAAAAATACATTTTTTTTTATACAACTTAGAATAGCAAACAAGCTGACGGCCCACCTGATGTAAAGTGGTAACCGTCGCCTATAGACATGAGCAGTACCATGGACATAAGAGAGTATATTGTTTCGCCCATGATACTCCCCATGCGTCGCCATTCCTGAGGACTCAGGTGTTATTCCTTTGTACCCAGTAAATTCACGCCATATCCCAACCCTTCAAACCGAAACACAGTCATGCAAACACAACTGCTTCACGGTTGAAACACGAATGGGACAGAGGTACCCAAGCAATCGACTTTTGTACAAAGTTTCCCTCTGGTAAAATACTCCCTCTACATACGTATGTAGTTATGTACTCTACATATTACACTATCAAAATTGTGTATCGAATTGAGTACAGATTAATATATGAATATATACAATTTTAACATCTGCATACAATCTCCTTAGCTTACCCCCTATATCGATTGCATAATATATGAACACCGGGATTTATTTGTCAAATAAGAAGGATAATGTGTCTAAGATAACCTCTGAGGGTAAAAAAAACTAAGGTAACCGGCGAACATTCAAATGAAATGGGCCCGAAATCGCAGATAAGGAGGCTTTATGAACGAAATAAGGGGGGTGGGCTGGGGTGACACAGATATATGCATTAGTGTGCGTTTTAAATATACCAACACAAGTGTACACAGTCGTATCGGTAAAATTGAGAGATATTATTGTTCGCGAGATGGGATATTTGAAAGCGATACTCGTATTTACGCTAAGTGGGACTTTTTTTTGTAAAAAATTATATTTTATTAATATTATAAATGTGAGTGTTTTTAAAGATTTTTAGATGTCTTTATTTGTTACTCAATTACAGACGAATATTATGGATACTCGAATATACCATAAAGTATACTAAATAATATTTATATATGAATTAATATTTAGAATACTTTATTGTATATTTGAGTATAAATGTAAAATACCTATCCTACATACTAATGTAGGATAGGTATTTTATATTTTACCATAGGTATATCGTTCAGGCGATGCCACGGGATATTTGTTACTTCGATCCTTCTTATTTCTGTTCAGAAATGCAATTTCTTTTAAATGATATGTACCTATTTATAATTGTAACAGCTATACGGTATTAATTTGTAACAAGCGTTTTCAAAAAGTTCGAATATCTGGTAAGTTGATGTTTATGATACAAATAATAGTGAATCAATTATTAATTTATTATTAAATTCAATAGATTATGTATTAATAAAATAAAAGGAAGAGAAAAACTATATATTCACTATGGCTTATTACTATTTTATAAAAAAGGAGCTTAATCAATAAACTTAATTTAATATTTCTAACTACATAGGTATAAAGATGTCTGTGATTACACCTCATAGCATTCCATGAATAATCGTGTGTAAATAATTTAATTGTGCAAAGTTAAATCAAGTAGACGTATTACATGTGCGAGTAGATTCATCAAATATTTACTTCAAACAGGCATTAGATAAAATAATGCCTCCCGGCCAGTACATTGTAATCGCTAAATTTAGTCGAACAACGTACATATATACATGTCAATATTGACACGTTGAATACGTAATTACATTCTGTTCACGACTTTTTAAACTTACTGCCGTAACTAAACGGCTCCAGAGTGGTATTTTTTACTTCAAATTATACTATTTATTTTGACATACGGATAGAAATGTGTGGCATATCTAAATAGTGTGATTTAAATAAAAAATCGCAGCACGCGACGATGTGACGGTACTCATGTAAATCGCCTCTTCAAAACCACGTCACGTACAGGAAGGGTGCATATATTTTTGATTTGTTCTTGGCTAGGCAATTTTTTCGTCTATACTTCATCTTGGCGTAATGACGAACTATAAAGATGGGCGGTCTACGTCGAGGTAACGTATTGACCCAGAGAAAAGATGCTCGCTGTATCAAATACTAGTGACACACCCCGGTTTTGTATAGATTTAAGAAAAAAACATGTTAAATAAAGCCGGTGTTACTCTATGAAAATGTAGCTTTCTATATTTGAAATAGTTTTTGAAACTGTTTAAAATTTTTGAGGTTATTAATTATAAATAAGAAATGAAATGTAAAGGTAATTTTTTAACGATGTCTATATATATATATATATTTGTTACAAGAATTTTATGAACTTATTATATCAGTTTCTCACAATTAATTCGACTATGTCCGGAGTCTTCTTCAGGGGGAGTACGGCGCTTTGCGTCACAAAGTCTCGTATCGGACTGCGGACTGCAGCTCGCAGAGTCCGTGCAAACGTGTGTGCGGGCGGGAGTGGAGGCGGAGATAGCGGTAGCAAGAGACAATGGTGTTGCCGGAGTTAACTGGCTGTGTCCAGTGTCTTTGTAGCAGATTGCGAAAGATTCACGCCTTCTTTCTTCTTTATTCCGGCAGCTCTCCTGTTATAGCTATCTCCGTCCTCATCCACATCAGTACAGACATTTTTACGGGTTATGTATATCAGTATAGACAAGAAATAAATAATCTTAAAATAAATCTTTTCTCTTATTATTATTATAATATATCAGTTTAAATTAAATAAGAATTTTTTACCTAATTTCAGTTTCGTCTAAATTAATTAATTAAAGATGCATAGTTTGTGATACAAATGCACAGCAAGGTAGTTCAAGTACGGACAAAGTACGAATACTTAATATATTAGTTCTCAGAAATACTAATGCATAAGAGACCCCATAAATGTCACAGCGTATTTTGTTATATTCATGGTTCTATTCAAACTTTAAATGATGGTAAGCACTTCTCATCAGGTGGGCTGTTTGCAATTTAGAATTGTTTAAAAAAACCTAACTGAAATTTTCAATTCCATTGTTTGTTTTTTTATTGTAGGTATCTAAGAATTTAAGCACCCAGTCAGTTTTATGTAAAATATAAAGCTACTCGTATATTTTTAAAGCAGAAATAGTGTCAAAATCAGTTAAACAGGTCTCGTGTACAAAATAAACATTTGAACAATCCTTGAATTATTCACTTACTCGTAATTCGAAATACGTACATCAGCCCTTATTATTGCACACCTAGGGCTATTTATTTTATTTAGATATTTATTTAAATAAGATGAAAACAAAGAAACTTGTAATATATTTTGCTCACATGTTATGTCACACTTTGTTTAGTAAAATTGGGAATTAGTGAAATAAGTCAATTTTGAATTCACAAACAAGTATTTACAACAACAAAACACGTGTTGTAGCAAAAAAGTCTATCTGATCAAAATTGCTGCCACTTTAAGGCGGGGAGATTTTCGGTCCCGAGGCGTGGGGTGAAATGGAAAGGTCCTTCATTTGTCCGACTGTCTCCACAGAATTATGTCCA
This sequence comes from Galleria mellonella, assembly GCF_026898425.1. Lineage (NCBI taxonomy): Eukaryota > Metazoa > Arthropoda > Insecta > Lepidoptera > Pyralidae > Galleria > Galleria mellonella. Next base: position 1,296,377 of record NW_026442115.1, read on the forward strand.
AAGATGTATCGAACGCTATCCTACAAGATATGTATCAGAGCCGTAATTTTTCTCTTCATTTTAGTATTCAAGAAGCAAATTCTGTTCACTCGATATTCTTAATGCCGTTAGATATCTTGCTATACATATTTAGCTACCTACATATAAGTACAGAAAATTCGGGGGAAATGAAAAAAGTCAATGATTGAACGCCATACCTATGGGAATAAATTTCGTGGGGTGGGGTTACACGTGTCATATAGTTGAATTGTCAATTTGATTTGAGGAAGAAATAATATTATTTCTTACGTTTCGAAGTATCTACCTATGAATATGTAATCAATAAATTCACGTATACGACTAAGTTGTGCCTCACTGAACGTTTCATATGTACCTATGCTACTATGTCAACACCCATTCTTGTTATTTACATACGTTTTATATTATAACAAATCTTGCAATAACATTGAAGAGCTATATATTATACCGTAAAAATCATTAGTTTTCAATACCTAAAGAAAGAAGATTGAACGAAATGGTTAAAAGGCTTAGTTCTCGAACAATGTGCTTTAGTGAGTTTTCCCCCTAATTCTTAAATAATTACGCTTCACGAACTACCCTCTTATGTATTCTCGGTCATTCTTTAGCTCCGTTTGTAACATTTATTCTAAGAAAAAAGTTCTTTTTGATGGGTTTGTTTGCATACATGTGTTAGCTGTGCTATAAAAGTTTTCAATAAAACGTTCTCATAAATTACATTTTTGTACTAATATCTATGAGGATCTAAGGAGTAATTTTAATAATACGATCTTGCAGTCCAATTACTAGTAATACACATCGTCAGGTCGACCTTGGGGCAGACTTCTTTGGAAACAACCGTGGTGAATTGATCAAGACGGGTCCGCTGATTTGACTATATCATAGTTGATATATCTATTCCTCAGTGTAAACGAACAGCACAGATGGTGTACTATAAATATGGAAGTTAGGATATATTCATAAATTAAAATATTTATTACTTTATCACGTATAAATGAATTTAAAGGAAATAATTATGTAACATTCATAAACTTATTTGAATAATTTAAATATACAAACAAATGTGTCACTATAAGTTCTTTATAAAAAAATATATATATATTAATTTCATGTTAGGTAGGAATAATTTATTTAACAGTGTGTACAAGCAGTGAACATTATATCGATAACCTGTATTTGCCTACGGTCGTTAAGACCGCGGATTTATCTAAAGAGAACAAAAATGTCGCGGGTTAACCCTTCGCCCGCCATCGTAAAAGAGCCAAGAGGTACTGCGGACCGACCAGCACAACAAAAATACTTTATTTATATGCTAATGTAATTTATATGACGCTTAATGTCTTGTGGATGGTAACGCACGATTCTGTTCCATTCTTTCGGTGATGTTAACATAGAGTGAAATGGGACTTTATTGAATTCGCATTAGGGTTATTTTTGCTTTGTCTCGTTTGTCGTGTGTGTCGATACGATTATGAATGCGCTGTAGGAGGCAGCTCCCAACCCAGCTTCCAAGAGTCGGCGGGGGGAGGGTGAGTCGCACTGGGGGAATCAATAAAAATACGCGAGAAAAGCGTTGATTATACAACGGGAATTTGGTAGGAAACGGCTCTTTCAGTAATATTCTTTGAGATGTAAGTGAAATAAAGAAACGTTTATGGGTTCACTAGACTGAATATTGAAATGGGACTCGCGTTGATATAGCACTGGCTATAAACGATAATGTATTGTTAATTACGATTGACGTTGTTCAGTATAATCTTGAGATATATACTGTAAAAATATCGCGGCTAAAGGTACCATAGATCTAGAATCTAGAAAAGGGAAAAATATCAACATAGAGGATCAGCATCCTTAACTGCGTATTGTGTCGTGGTATAAAAACTTAGTATAATCGCTTGTAAGAGGTGACTAAAAAGCTAACGCACCATACAGTACGCTAATGCAAGATATAGAAAATCTGAAATTATCATATCAGCTTTTAACTATCTACTACTGAATATAGGTGTGCCCCTTAAGGGGGTGTTTTGCCAGTAGTTGCCACGCTTGGCAGGCAGGTTTTTTTTGATGGGTGAAAATGGTATGGTAACCCCGCCTGCGCTAACGGGATACGCTGGCGGAGCACCAGTGAAGGGTGATGGATGAGAATGAAAATAGGCCAGTTAGCCCATCATGATGAATTCATCAGGAATTTACTATGATAGTTTCCAGGGAGAATCGCGAGGAGGTCGACCTGGTCGGGTATATTGTTAGCAATGGGGATTCTCAATCTCCATTACTAACAATCCTTTTCCCCCTGGCAGGCAGGTTGGCAACGTGAAATCAAACCTCTTTATCCTATTTAGGTTGGAAACAGTAGGTAGAGCTTTCATCGTTAAAGCAATCTCTTCCAGACAACCTTTGACTGGAGGAAAAAAGAAAGGAGGCAGTGGCTATTTAGAGTAAGAACTGTATCTAATAAAAAGCTCATGTTAATAATCATAATGCAATCTTTACACATCTAAATACAATACTTTTTTTTAACTAGTAATATAATGATTGTAATAATTCCTAGTGATAATAATATTATATTCCTATTTCAGTATGTATATCAAAATATTCAGAATACAATAAACAAGAATATTGTACAATAACTTACATACACACCAGTATAAACAAAAATAAAACGTTGCATTAGAAAAATGTGTTGCAATTATATGATTGGTGGGTGCGATTGTACTTTCGCTGACTATATGCGATGTCCATTGTTAATAGTATTTTATAGCGCACAAAGCACGAAGATAAGACGTATATTAGACATTCAAATTAGACGAAAACAAACTATGGCGGACGAGTGATGGACATACCATCTGGCCATGTCTGTATTTGCATAAAAATCCGACGGATTGAAGGTCCGCTTTAAATGCAGATTCGCGGATTGCAACGAGATAAATACGCCGTATGCAATATAAAGCTAAAAGGATATTATGCGAGAATTGAATAACTCGGTAAGCGGTACAGTTGAGTGGAGAAGTGCTTTGAATAATTTAATATTTTTGTCTAGATATTGCGAGAGGAAATTTTATACCATTTCTTTTGGGGTTTTCTTTCATAGAAGACTGTCTTTAATGTGAAATCAATATCTATTAAAAAAATAATACATCGCTTATACGTCTCATTACTTAAATATTTTTTTCCTTTTTTTAATCTATCTCTAATTTTCTCAAAATAATTATAAATATGCACGTCTACTAATATTTTGAAGTTATACAATTTTATATATATATTCTTTAAACATACAGTAACAATAATAAATTAAAAACAATGAGAAAGCTGTGAAATAATATACCTATTTATATCTGCTATACTACCTATTTTATTGATTAAAAATTATCTTTAAATAAATATCTTGAAATAATACTTACCGTACTAGAAAATATCATTTGTAATGAAGGTAATTACTTACCTGAAAAAAGAAAATTTTACATTAGTAATTATTGCAGTTAACAAGCGTACTGGTTAAATATATGTGTACATATAAAGCATTAGTATTCATATAAATAAACTAACTTTCCTCAAAGAATATGAAATGTTAACAAGAAAACAAATTCTGAATTATTCATGTATTAAATTAATCTTGTAATTTATTATTATTATATGATACGTTAACTGTCCACTATTGAACATAGGTCTCCCCAATCTTGTAATTACGCTATGTACTTTTGACAATTTTTTGTAGGTGTCAACTTTATTAGGTTAACAGCAGCTTTTCTCTTAAAACATCACCAATGCCTAACTATAGTTTTCAACCTGCCTATCAAGCTTGGCAACTAGTGGCAAACCCTCCAATAGGTGGAGGCCTATGTTCATCAGTGGATAGTTAACGGCTGATATGGAAGGTATGGTCCCAAACTTTGATCCTCTTTGAGGATAGTCGTTACTACTGGATTTTTTATTGGGATACTTTCTACTATTCTACTTTACGCTTTCCTAAATTATTAATTGAGTCTATTTGAAGATAAAGAAAGTACACAAGTAGGACCGTAGTATTATTGTCGTAATAGTATTGTTACATTTGTTTTTAAAACACATAGAAATTATTGGCTTTACTAAACGATATCTTATGCTATATAATTTTCTTTTTATTTCCTCCTACAAATTTAATCTACACATGCATCGAATATTGCAAATCGAGTATTCAATTGAAATATTTAATTAAAAACAATAGGTATATTTGAAAATTTGTATATTATAAACATAATTGTAATAAATAATAGCATTGTAATCAATACTGTTATTTAGCTTTCAGGCATACTAAGAGTTCATTGACCTAATACGTATTGTCAAAATGCCATGGTATATAATTTCTTTATAATTTTGAACAATTATTATTTAGTTTTGTTTCATACTAAAACAAAACTGTAATAAGGAAAATAAAATAGCTTAAGCGTAAATATGGCGTACTGAATTACTTGCTCTGTTTTTAATTTAAGGAATCTCTACTAGAGAGAGAGTTTCAGTAAGATTATTATAGTGATGGCGATATAGTGAATATACAAAAGTAGTAAGTGCCAATGACAACTTTCACATCAGTGCTCATCATTGGAACAACAAATTGAGATGCCACACCCGAAAACAACTTACAAAGATAAGTACAAACTTTAAAGGAAATAAATTTAAAGTTTGGACACAATGGACTCGATTCTAAGGCACTATTTCTTTAAACATACTTTTTTCTTAATAATAAAGTAAAATAATAATTTTAACTTAAATCTATCGGAAATTTAGTTTTTTTGATATAACTTATATCAAACAATTTTTTTACGGCCCACCTGATGAAAAATGGTAACCGTCGCTCAGAATGAGCAGTACCATGGAATAACGATAATTGTTTCAGGTGTTATTTCTCTATACCCAGTAAATTCACGCCATATCCTACCCTTCAAGCCGAAACACAGTTATGCAAACACAGCTGCTTCACGGTTGAAACACGAATGGGAATGCCAAATCGACTTTCGATTCAAATAAACCTCTAGTTCTTAGCATCTTTCACTCTAATATCAAATAGATATTTTAATTTTAGAGAAGTTTAGAGAAATGATATCAATCTAGCCTCAGAATTGACTTCACTGTATAGAATGTAGTCGATAATTTTTTTATATTTTTATATAACACGATAGTCACATTTTGGATATCTGTTCTGTAGATATATGTATAAAGTTTAATACACGACATTAACATAAAAATACCATGTCATTATAGCTTTCAATATACCTCCCAATGCGTACGAGACTGTTACATTTCTACCCATGAAGACGTAAAAAAAAAAAATTAAATATTTGCATCACGACGAATTTAAGGAGCTATAAATTTTTGTCATTAGGGTAATAATAAGTTGAGTGTTGTCGCTGGAACAGGATGTTATAATGCCTTTTGTTCGATCTCTGTACCTCGCATACCAATGATCTGCTTTTAATATGCATACGCGCACTTTTTACAATTGTTTTATACTTTAACGAGGTCCTTTTTCATTAGGAATAATTTTAATAGCTACAAAGGTGGCTTGCAATCTGATAAACAAATCGAATATCTTCATTATTTAATTTTTTTTTGCAAATATCTACGTATTTTTAAATGGCATTGAATAAGTACATGTTTAAACTATAGTTTGGTCAGCATGCTGATAATAAAGAAATTTTGAACCAAATAGCTATTTCTTTTTGTTTTTATTTCAAATTTATCTCTCTATTTAAGCGTGATTTAGTGACAAACATCCAAACCTTTTTAATATCTACTCGTAAATTAGTAGAATTTCATTAGATTTTTATGCTACTTAATATAAGTGTTTTTTGAAAGATGACAACATAAATGTTCAGGGGGGAAGGGATTGTTAGTAATGGGGAGGTCAGTCCCCATTGCTATCAATAAACTCTATCAGGTCGACCTCCACGCGGTTCCCCTTGGAAACCATTGTGACTAATATATCGTTGAATTCGTAACGATGGGCTAACTGATCTGCTTTTTCATTTTCACCGATCATCTCTCACAGGTGCCCTGCCAGCTTATACCGATAGCGCAAGCGGGGTTATCATTCCATTATCATTCCATAAAAAAAAACATAAATGTTCGATGACATGGTGAAATTTCAATATATATTTAAATGTTAATTAAGTAATGTATTTGAATTTTTTATTCAACAATTCTGTTTCACAGAGTATGTTGCGCTCCTCCAATTGCACTTTAGATATATTGTAAGTTTTCGTAAATGATTCGGAAAAGCTATTAGATAAATTTATAATTTTAATTTTGTTAACTTCATAGGTACCATATACCCAGAGTCATGTCCTGCATGATTATGGTAGGCAAATGTTCTCTTTTATTGACTTGAATCTTATGGTCATGAAACGTTCTATTATTTTTTTCTATTTGTTTTCTATTATATATTATTATTTATTTCTCTTTACGACAACTTCTTTAATTTTTAGTAAAGTTAGGTATATTACCATAAGTAGGTATGTGTCATAATATTACGTAATTATGCTATAATTAAACTTTAAAAATATACAATTTTATATTCTGTTTTAGTTTCCATCGATTTTTATAGTCATACATTTATACCTAAAATATAATATCGTCATTAAACAAGTAATAACATTATAATAAATATAGTCATACCTATTTTTTATTTCAAAGATGATAATTTAAATATTTTTATAGTTAGATATACCTAAATATATATTATGACAGTCTTTTATATTTATTTTTTTACGATAATTACCTTGTTATCAATAACATGATTGAACTACAAAATTGAATACTGCGGGCTTGTTTTAATCCTTACTCCTTACTAATATTTCAATGCAAAAGTCCGTGTTTGTTAGCTGTAGTAAATTCGGTATAAAAGTACTATACGGGAGTGGATGAACTGTCCCAGTGACGCGAACGAAGTCGCGGATAAAGGCTAGTTTATAATGAAAAAAATTACATGCACGCAACATGGATAAACTAGGGGGAAAGGGATTGTTAGTAATAATATCTAATAGGCCCTTTACGAGTAATATAATAGATTAACCATTACGCGGTTCCCCCTGGAAACCATTGTGGTTAATTTTTGATGAATTCATCACGATGGACTAACTGATCTACTTCATCCTCACCTATCATTGCTCACCGGTGCCCTGCCAGCGTATTTCGATAGCGAAGACGGTTTACCATTCAAATTTTATCAATAAAAAAACAAGCAGAAATACTAGTTACATTTAGATGAAGTTTAATGTTCTATAACTTAGTACTTAGGTCTACATATAAGACACCTACATGTAAAGGTATTTAAGCAAAGTAGTAAGTAGATCATTTTTTATTCAAAGACTCACTGATACAAGCGACTTTGTCCGTGTGCTATTTGTTATTGCTGTTTAGTATGTCTCGATGTATGTACTTACTTATTTATTATGTTTGGGTATACCGGATCGAAATTAAGAAATAACGCGTCGTTCTCACTCTTTACCTTAGGTCAAAATGACTTTACTTAAGTAGGTTGTTTAATAAGCTGTATAAGTTACTATAGTTTTTTAACTATCCCACCGAAACTCTTAATTTTCCGTGATTGAAACTATCTAAAATGTTGATCGGGGATATAAGGTATCACCATGAAAAATATTGTTTAAATCGGTTCAACAGTTTCGAAGATTAGCCCGTACAAACAATAGACAGAGAAACAAAAAAATCTAGATGTGTTCTATTTCACTTCTAACATCCCCCTGACTCTGTTTTTAGCGTCTTTTTTCCTATGTACAATCATTCGACCTCTACAGTTTTATTATATGTATACATTTTATTTATATTTAGATATGCATCAAGGAGAATAAATTTACAGATAGGTAAATAATGTACAAATAGTCACTACCGGGTACTGGCTACCCACAATTATGTATTAACATAGCATCGCAACAAAAAGCTGGCAAGTTGTCAGATACAACGCGAGGCACCGTGGTGAATCGTAACGACTTGGGGAAAGTCAAGCGACTGATTTATAGCCGTGTTTGATAACTTATTTGATCACTTTATGATAGCGAAAAGTGCCAGGAAATCTCATAAGGCACGTCGATGCAAATCGTTCGAATTAGGCGTTTCGAGCGTTGCTAGCAGTTGATCGGGTGATAGCAATTGAAGTCCGTTTCAATAGCTTAATGTAAATTTAATCAAATTTGGTCGAAATTATCAATAGTCTAAATGAAATTAGTAAGAAGGTAAAACGTTAAATTAATTAATTTCTCTACATACTTTAAAAAAACAGGTTCCTAATTAAATTCTTTTATGTTTGTTACCTAATAACTCTGTCAGTTCTAAACTGATTTGGAAAATTCTTCTTTTATTTTAAAGAATATACTTACAGATTGGTCTCATAGAAATATATTCAGAATCGGTTCAATAGTTTAGTTTTTAAATCAAAATAACTGGGTTTTGTCACAATACCAGAGACTTTGTACAAAAGTCTTTTGCTTGGGTACCTCTGTCCCATTCGTGTTTCAACCGTGAAGCAGTTGTGTTTGCATGGCTGTGATTCGGTTTGAAGGGTGGGCGTGAATTTATAGGGTGCAGAGAAATAACACCTGAGTCTTCAGGAATGGCAACGTATGAGGCCGTCAGCTTGTTTGCCATTTTAAGTTGGATAAAAAAAAATTGAAGTCAATTTTTTGTGGGACACAATTTTTATTTATTTGTACTGCTATTGAATATCAGCGTGTTGTCTTATGGCCGGGTCGATTTTTCGTCCGTTTACATTCTGATTAAGTTCTATTGAAACAAATTATACGAGGAAATAACAATTCAGCCCCCCAGACAGAGTAAATACATTCCTATTGTGTCTAGCATATGTCTACTAGAGGGAGACTTTGTATAAAAGTCGTCCTTACTTGTGTATCTGTCGCAAAGTATGGTTATGTTTCGGTTTGAAAAATGAGATTTTGTAGTCAAATTGTTGAGTATAAGGATTATGATGTTCATCCTTAGAAATGGCAACGTATAAGTACTTTGAGATACGTATAAGTAATTTGTAATTTGAGAAAGATTATCATAACGTATATTATTATGTTGTGTTCATGGTGCTATTAAATTATAAGTCTCGCCTTTTTAGTTAATTGGGATTCTGTCTATTTATTTGCAATTTGAAGTTGTAGATTTAACAATATTGCAAGCAGAAAACCCTAAATAAATAATAATAATATGTATTTATTGGAATCCTAATTTTTTTTTACAAATACAATAATATCTGATATCTATCAAATGTATAAACTATTGCAGCTAACTCGATTGTCAGTTTTGTAGATGATTGCTAAATATTGATTTGAGGAAACAATGACAACTTATCAGAAGTGAAATTATTCAAAAACAGGAAGACTAACGATATGATCTTATTACCCTTGTTTTTTTATTATCTACATTGAAACCGACTGTTGAAGACTTGCGACTGTTCAGATATCAATAAGCAAACAATTAATTTTTTTTATTTCCATTATTCATTACAAGCTTTTACTTTCTTTAGGAATTATTACTTGACCGGTATAATTAGTAGCATAATGTAGCATGCTTGTAAATGTATAACAAATTTTATAGTGACTGGTTAAGCCGTTAAGGCTTTAAGAGGACTAAAATGCTTACCTTTGTATTTATAATATTAGTAAGGGTTTTGTCTAAAGGGCTTTAAATATCTTCTATAGTGTAAAAGGCGTTAATAAGTCGTTATTGTGTACAAAGCCTAAGTAAGTACATAACGGATAGTAGGTGACTGTTCATGTGCATAACGAAACGATGGGTCCCGTGTTTATAACGGAATAGCAATCAAATAACAACCATGAAAGCAAATGAGTAGCAAGGCAAATTACTTTATAAACTCTAATACGAGTATACAGTATCTTTTAGCGGAGCTTTGTATGATGGGGGAGAAAGATTCTCGAATGGTGACTTCGTACAGACAAATACAGTGTAAAGCAACCTCTAATATGTTAGACGGAGCGACTACCTTTAATGTATTGTAGTCAAAAGATGCGTGCAAATTAGCAGTATTCTTTATGTTAGTCTATGGTTAGGCCAATGTACAGTAGTGGACAATTAACAGCTAAAATAATGATAAAATAATGTATGATGTCGCGTATATGTTACTAATATAATTCAATTACAAAATTTTTACATTATATATATAAAGGCGCAACTCAGAATATATGGGTTACTAAGTTTCAATTGAAAAGCAAAAATAAGGATAATCCGGCCAAATCTAAGTGACCATTACATTGTAATTTATATTTATGAGTAATATCAGAAAAAATAAAATAAAAAGATAACTACATATTAGGAAATGATTTTTTTTTGTAACGGTGTTTGTAAATTAGTTCAATTTTATCAAATGATATTATGCTTTGACAAAAAAACAATTTCTGAGATTTGTTTGACAACCGCACGTGTTGATCGATAAAAAAGACTACAGACTCTTTGACGCCTATAGCAAAATAAATAAAATAACATCAATAAACTAAAGAATACTGTTTTTCCAAGGTGACATAATTTTTTTTTCCAACTTAACGACGTAAATGATAATTCGTATATTGTAAGACATTATTGTATGTACCTTTCATGTAGTGATATAGCATAATTTTTTAAGCAACTTTTAAAAGAAAATTGATCTCTATTTATCTCAATGTTTGTGACCATATAATATGAGTAGGTATGTTGCCAATACTGAACTGATTTTTCAAAACTTTACTTATTACTCGCGTATTGATTCCATATTCATTTTGTGATGATTGAAGCTACCCTTTTTGTTGACATGCGAATTCGTGTCTTAAACTAAAATATTCCCTATTTAGATGTTTACGAAATATGTCGTTCAGCAGTGTGCGTGTGCATTTTTTTAATGGACAAAAATGGAATGGTAACGCCGTCTGTGCTATTGGTACGTTAGCGGTGCACTAGTAAGTGATGGATAGGTGAGGATGAACTCAGCTTAGTTGGTTCATCATGACAAATTCATCGGGAATTAATCACGATGATTTGACCATTGTGATAATGTTTTTCAGGAGAGGGAGACGTAGAGGTGAATCGCTCTCGTTGGCGTCTAATCACCCCATTGCTAACAATCTCTTTTTCCCTTTTATGTGTGTGCATTTAAATGCGTTCTTTTAAAGCATATTTGCATCTTCATTTTAAAGTTTCTTACGTAGTATAGCAGTGTAAAAGTGACGGGTATAAACACTCGCAAGAAAATCGAACGACACGGAATCGAATCAACTCGACGAGTTATGAAAATTTGAAGTGTAAAGAACCCATTTAAGATCCCACATGAGTCATTTAAGCATAAAAATAGCATTATAAAATTTAACAGCAGTTGTTGGGAACACGTTTATAATATTAATAAGTTAATTTAAATAAAATGTACGAATTAGCATGCAACTGTGCGTTTGGATGTTTCCATTGTTTTTCGCTAAATGACATCAAAGTTGCGCTGTGTTATATAGCTATTTAGCATATGAAATGTAAGTGGTACGTTTCTAAGAACTCGTCCGTTCGACAGGTGGTTTGTGATAGTGGAACCATTTAAATATTCCGTGTACAATACTAATTTCGAGTTAAAAGATTCTTGTGCCACTAATAGTGTATGAATAGTGTATGTAAAATACACGTTTAAAGAATTTTGATGGTTAATGATCGTTAATACTATTTATATTCATGTCAAATAGGTGCATGTTGGATTTGGAAAGATTGCAAAGTTTTCCTTAAGTTTTGTAATAAAAGAGGGTGCTCCTCGCCTGCGGCACAAATGAGTAGTTTAGGTGTATGCTAATATTAAGTTGAAAGACTAAAAGAGATGTTGCTATATCCTACGAAGATGTGACATATTAATTTCTAATTCGTAAAACTGTTTCTTATCGCTGTTATTACATACGACATTCTTTTTTTAAATTCTGAGCTTTATATTAGAGAAAAACTTAGAAGGTTTTTTTTAATTAATATATGTAACTGGTTTCAGCATTTAACGGTATATATAATGTAGTGATAAGATAATGGGGTCGATTTTTAGACAGCATTACTTTAAACCTATTTTAGAATTAATATTTCAATTTGATATCACAGCGAAATTTAACTTTAATGTAAGGAGCAATATGAACTAATTTTCTAATAGATTTGAGTCAAAATTATTAATTTATGTCCATTTTATTTTAGATAACAAGATCTATTTTGTTAATACTAGACTTAAAATTACGTTAGCAAAAATGTTTATAATTTAATAAACTATATACCTGAGAGGCATTCGGTCAGGACGGCAACAAAGCAGGGCATAGTTATTTCGTGTTTCCGTCGTCGTCCTGATTAAATACCTTATCACAGGTTATGGCACTCCATTAAATAGTAATTTCGCGATATTATCAAATTAAAATATCACGTTAGAGAAATAGTACCTCAATATTGGACGCAATGTCCAAATACATTACACAGAGATGGGAAGGTCATGTTAGACATGGCATATTCAATGGGCCCCCATATAGTACCTTTAGAATAAATGAACGCAGATTACACTATCGATTGTAATAATAACTATTGTCATTGTGTATTTACGTTTGTCTGTTATGTTGGTACCAACTTCTAATTCAAGGACCTGCCATCTATCGTAATTTTAATACGTAATAGAAGGAGTTACTCAATTCGAAGCTATTTTTATGTGTGTTTTATGCGATATTTTCTTTGGTTTGCTACTAGTTGGTTTAATACTAAATTGGTAAGATTTACGTTTATTTTCTTTATAGCTAATTATTAAAATAATATTTATCACTAGGAAAGAAGTAAGAAAGGGATAGCATAGATCAAATACAGTGGTTAAAAATACCTACTTATATTACTGAATGTTATGGTAGAGTACATGAAACAAAGAAAAATATTATTTCACACATATAATTTCAAGGGCCTAATAAAATAGTTATAGTTTATTTTTTTTTCTATTTTATATAGATATTACATTGAGTAAAAAAGCACTTAAATGTATTACGAGTAAGTTAATGCTCAGGTTTTTTCTCTACAATTGTAAGATTTATATGTTGCTGAAATTCGTTCTACAACAATATAGAAAATTATAACTATTCCACTGTATTTTCTTTGAATACATATAAAAATAATTCTTTTATATTACACTATATGTTCTGAGTGCAAGACAGTGTATTGGTTGGCGGAATGGTCGCGCTACATTACATGGCTCTACTAACATAGTATGTATATTTTTGTTACTAATATATATATATATATATATATATATATATATATATATATATATATATATATATATATATATATATATATATATATATATAATATACATATACTAGTAGTAGGTATCCTTATACCTAGTACCTACACATTTATAAGCAATATAAGTAAGAATACCAACTCAATACAAGCTAAAGATAAAATCAAACCCAATCAAAATATTCATCCCAACATAATTTCTCTCACGGAAAAAAATTCAATTATGGCGAGACATCAAAGTTTTCCTATTAAGGGTTACACGTGGCTGATTATGAAACTTTTATCAGTCGCTTACGTGATTTGGTGAGCTTACGCCTGAGCTGGCCCGATGTAGATCACAAGGTTATATGTAAATCCACATATTTATTTACTTCAACGTTCCGCGAAATGTTGTTTGATTATATTTTCTAGGATATTCCTTGGCGTGAAATATTTTATGTTTTTACGCCATCTATTGTCAAATTGCTGCGTGGTCCCGCCATAGAATGGGCCACCTCTATTTTTCTCGTGGGTGTAGTAAGAAGCGACTAAGGGAATTTAATGATAATCGACGTATGGGCAGCAATGTGCTTCTTAGAACATGACCAAAACCTAACTACGGTTGCACATTCGCCTGTAAAGTGTGGCAGCTACTGGCAAAACACACCAACAGGGGAAGCTTAATATTCAGCAGTGAACAGTTAACGGCTGATAAAATAATAATAAATTGTCGAGTAATGTCTCTACGTAAATGCTTTGAAAGAATAATAATTTAAATCCTTTGGCGAGATATTTGTACCTAATTATATCTTAATTATTTAATATAAATTAATAATTAAACATAATAATAAATTAATATATAAATTACCAATTAATTTCATATAACATATGCTGGTCTATATTTAGCAATATATATTGTGAAAATTTCAAAATTAATCTAGTGCTATTTATGTGAAACACACAAACTGGGGGGGGGGGGGGGAAGGGATTGTTAGTAATAGAGACTGAGAATCCTATTGCTAGCAGATTACCCAACCAGGTCGACCTTCTCGCGGCTCCCCTTGAAAACTGTCATGGTTAATTTCTGATGAATTTATCGTGATGGGTTAACTGGCCTGTTTTCATTCTCACCTATCACCCTTCACTGGTGCTCCGCCAGCGTATCCCGTTAGCGCAGGCGAGGTTACCATTCCATTTTCACCCATCAAAAAAAAACACAAACTGATAGAGAAGATAAAAAACTACGGCATATTTTAAAAATAATTTAATGTACGGTTTTGACTTTGTTACGGTTTTATATTATGAAAACATTATGCAGACAGAGAATTCTAAAAGTCACGTGGTCGACAAAAATGGTATTCTAAAAACGCGAGATTGATGGAAAAGTGTAAAAAACCAGGGTAATATTATAAACGAGACATGCGTGGCGAGTGCCACTGTTTGGGCCACAGTCACGTACTGGCAGGTAATGACAAATTCGCCACCATTGTTATTGAGCTGCGATTTTTTTTAACGGCCAAGGTTTTAATTTCGAGTAACAATGTGAACGTGCCAATAGTGTATTTTATAAGCGTTAATTATGCAGAAAAAGTTGTGACTACAGACGAGGTCGTGAATCAAACGGAGTTAATTTGTGCTATCGAGTTGGGTCAGAAGTGAAATCTTATCTGGCGGTTGAGCTGCCCTCAAACCATGGATGCGTGTAATTGCGATAAAACACGCCAATTAATGGTTTGCGTCAAGCGACGGTTATTAACGGAGAGGCGTACAAAACATACGTAATTAGCGTCCGCCATTACGACGCGATGGCGCGACGGTGCATTGTGACATGTCGCACTCTGTACTCAATTGCGGCACAATAGTTTTCAATCTAATATCGTGTGTACTTCAGGCAAGTAATCGAATATGTCAGGAATAGTCCTTTGCGTCAACAACGATCTTGGGGGAATGGATTGCTAGTAATAGGGTCTAACAACTTCTTGCTAGCAATGGATGCTAGCAATATCAGGTCAATCTCTACGCGGTCTCCCTTCGTAACCACGAAGGGAAACCTTCTTGATGAATAAACCATCATTTAACGTCACTTACTGGATCCTGCCAGCGTATACTGATAGAGCAGACCGGGTTGGGGTTTCCCATGATTGTTCCATAAACAAAAAAATTGTATCTCAATAAACAAGGAACTAAATATGAACAGGAATAGTCGTTTTATATTCGAACAAAATATGACTCTTAACACATGATAGCTATTTGGATATCGTATTGTGTAAATATTTCAATAAAAAAACATTAGATTGCTATAGGTAACGGTTTTGAAATAGTGGATACATTGCTATACAATTAAAGATTTAAAATTTTTATTATCGTTGGAGAGCGTCATCAATCTTTGATTTATAATTGTATGTAATTGGCAAAAGTAGTAGTTTCCTACTTAACTATTATATATATATAAATATAGAAGTAAACAGAATGCGAAGCAACAGCTGGCGGCGACCCTCGTATGTTACATGATTGCTATGAAGTTTGTTAAAAGTACCCACTTGCAGTACCTACTACATATATAGATGTAGCTATAATAATATATAATATCTCTATTGAACAATAAGCTATGGATGTGTAAATAACGTTAGTTGGTGACAATGTGACATCACTCATGTGCAATTATATATGGTACACTGAACATAATTAACTGACAAGATTTTTTTTTAGATAATTGGATATGGTGTTATTTTGCGGAAATACATCGTAATGGCTATAGACACCGGCAAACAACTTGAGCATGATTTGACTTAAGGCGGTAACATTTTATACAAAAACTTCTACTACGTAAGCTTAATTTTTCTATTGTTAATGTAATTTACTGTGAACTGTATTGGAGGTGTATTAACGTAAATATTTTTTATGTAACTTAGAATGGCAAACAAGCTGACGATCCACCTTATGGAAAGTGGTAACCGTCGCCTAGAGATATAAATACTACCATGGATATATATAGAGTATATTATGCCGCCCATGAATGTCCTCATGCCTTGCAATCCTTGAGAGTAAGGTGTTATGCCTTTGTACCCTGTAATTTCACTGCCATATCCCTATAAACCGAAACACAGGCATACAAATACAACTGATTATTTATGACATATCATACGTAAGTCTTAAGCAGGCGATATTAAACGTTTAAATCTGAGGTAAGATTTTGCCTTTCTTTGTTCCTTGAGTTCTAAGGAATTATTTGAAATGATGCCCACAGACACCTTTTATCACCGCACTGCTTGCCGTCGAGTGGAAATGTATCCTCACACGCTTGAACATAAATGGTTGCGTACAGTGCGGTTTTAGGGGAGTTTTCTCCTGCGATCGCTCAATTTATGAAATAAGATCCCTGCCAAGATTTTCTCTAGAGACTACAATATAGCGTTCTTCAAAAAGGATGTATTAAGGTTTCTTCAGGGTCGGCAACGCGCACGTGACACTTAGTGTTGCAGGCATCCATAGGCTATAGTGTCTGATTACCATCAGACAGGCTGATGCTTGTTTGCCACCTTCGTGGTATAAAAAAAAAAGAAACTCTAATCGTGACAGTATAAGAATAGAATAAATAAATGAATAGAGATCTACATTGTCGACTGTACGCAATACACAACCTACAAGTATTAATTACAGTGTCACGCAGGCCATCATGTGGCTCATTAAACGAATAATGATTGTGTAAACAATATACAGAGGCTAGGGAATCACGCGACGGTGACTTGCACAGCCGAACGACTTCTTCGTACCATTGTCCTGGGACCGTTTCGTTAATGGAACACGCTAAACTTACAATTAATTTAATTATATCCTGTGTATAGAAACATCGATGTCTAGCTTTACAAATTGTAATCAAGTTATAGCTGTACAATTATAGGTCCTTTGCCTGCAACTTTTTAATCGGGTCCAAGACGTTCTTAATTCGATTGTATTTTTATGTTACGCTAATTTTGGTGTTTAGTCTCGTGTTGGGTTCACATTACTTTTGCTTTATTCGATATACTCGTAAGTTCTTTGCGGAACTTTTAAATTATTTTTTTTTGTTTTGAAACCAGATATTTGTGTAAATTGAGTAGGTATTTACTTGATATTTTATAGCTTTGCTTTTAAAATTACAGTTGAAATATATTACAATTTTGCTTTGATTATATATTAAAAATTACAATGAATATGCAATTGGTTATATGTCACAGAAATGAAAAATATACCATTTTTAATTAAATTCGAAATGGAACGAATGGCATTTATTTGTATACGAAAAATAATATGAATAATAAGCATCAATTCTCATTGTATAATAATTGTGTAAAGGTGAAAGCGTAATATTTTGCCTCTTGTATATTGTAATCATTTGGAATTCATGGATAAACCTGTAAGTAGTTGCTTGCAATTTATGTTTATTTTGAAATAATTGAAACATGTGACGCAATTAGTATTGATATTATTTAGACGCAATTTAGAGAGAGATTGATCAAAGCTATGTTTATTTCTTTCTGTATTTATCACCTTATGCATGGCACAAGAATGGTCCAAGTAATAGTCATGAAATGTTCTATATATGTAATTTCTGAGACAGAGTACACATAATGTGTACTCTGTACAGTACAGAGTAAACCTTAGGCTATTTTTTTATCTCGGTCAATTAGGTAACACAGTTTGGTCACACAAAGTATGTATTATATATAGCCATGTGATCCCGGTATAGAATGGACCACCCCTTCCTTTTCCGTGGGTGTCGTAAGAGGCTATAAATAGAATTTATCGTTCGTGAAATGGGTAGCAGCGTCTTAATTAACACATCACCAGAGCCTAACTGCGGTTGTCAACCTGCTTGCCAAAAGTACCAACTATTGATAAAACCCCCTTTTATAGGGGAGGTCAATTGTACAGCAGTGGACAGTTAAAGGCTGATATGATGACGATGATGATGAAAGTATATATTTGAATCATTTGTACCTAAAATTAATGTTTAACGATGACGAAATACCACCCATTTAGATTTCTTATCACGAATATAATTCCGCAGTGCACCTTTCTAAAAACGTGAAAGTAAATATAATTTCCATAATGCACTTAAGCAAAATACTTTGTTTCACTATTTATACTCGTTGAATGTAATCATCTAGCTTGCTCATTAAATGGTAGCTTTCTTTTGAGCTGCATGTTCTTTTGTACTTTGTCAGTTTCTATATGTATTGATTATGATTATTATATTTAGTTTCCAGAGATATAATAAATACACTAGAGAATTTGACCAGAGGGAGACTTTGTACAAAAGTCGATTGCTTGGGTACCTCTGTCCTATTCGTTTTTCAACCGTGAAGCAGTTGTGTTTGCATGACTGTGTTTCGGTTTGAAGGGTGGGATATGGCGTGAATTTACTGGGTACAAAGGAATAACACCTGAGTCCTCAGGAATGGCAACGTGTGGGGGTATCATGGGCGAAACAGTATACTCTGTTATGTCCATGGTACTGCTCATGTCTATAGGCGACGGTTACCACTTTCCATCAGGTGGACCGTCAGCATGTTTGCCAATGTGATCTCGGTATAGAATGAATTACCCTTTCTATTCCCGTGGGTATCGTAAGTGGCAATTAAGGGAACTCATCGTTCATGGAATGGGCAGCAGCGTCTCAATTAACACATCACCAGAGCCTAACTGCGGTTGTCAATTTGCTTGCCAAAAGTACCAACTATTGATAAAACCCCCTTTTATGGGGGAGGTCAATTGTACAGCAGTGGACAGTTAAAGGCTGATATGACGATGATGAGGATATATTACAAATATATGGAAAATGTATCATGTTGATAGAATAAATATTAACAAAATGGCTTCATAGTTGAACATAATAGGAGTAGGTTTCAACACGTGACTCCATTTCGCGCAATACCTCTAATTTGACGTCTTAATAATTACAAGTCCAGTTAACACGACAGTTATTGGCCGTCCCCATTGTTTACTACAAAGTAAATCTAAAGTGCTTTTTAGTTAGCATCGTGTTTGTAGATAAACGAGTTAGATTGTTAGTGAACAAATTAAACTTATAGTTGTAGTGACCTATTGTGTTTGTATTGGGATAGTATGCACTAGGGTTTTACTTCCTATGTAACGACAGACACGTTTTCGTTACGTCACGCACGAGAATGAAGTCTTCTAATCTTGTTATATCTTTCTATTTCGATATAACGTAGCAGAAACGTATCTATCGATAGTATTATTTGCTGTTTGTTTAAGAGGGTTAGTATGAGATTAATTTGGTACATGGAGGTGGTATTGGTAAATACAATAATAATAATATAATACATAAATATTATATGGCCTGAACTTTACATATTGCCTACTTTTATGTTTTATCCCGGTCAATGAACTACCACGAAGGTGCACGAATTTGTGGTTAAAACCTAATACTTAAAGTAAATATATAAATTTATTTAAAATAGACCAATTTTCGCGTGTCTAATTAAGTCACATTCAATTTCATTGGACGCATTAATCTTTCCATTTGACCATAACGCATTGGGCTTTCTATAGCGAGCTGAAGGAACGTACCTATCTAAAGCGTCAGCTATAATTCACCCGCTAAGTCGTGAGTTGTCGGGAGATAATTAACTATGTATATTTACCTGCTTATTGCAAGTACGGCTCGCGATGTTTTATAATAGAACTGCAATTTAAACCTAAAAGTATACGAGGAATAGGTGCAATATAGATATTTTCACATATTGCAATAGAAAAAAAAAATTGATGACAAGTTACAATAATAACAGAAAGTATATATATTTTTATATATATTTTTTTTAGATAAAAACATAAATATTTATAAACTGTAAAGTATTCCTTGTGAGTGGTAAATAAAGATTTATTATTAGTATTTATACTATACTCGTAATAAAGCAGAAGACAGCGATTTTGCCGTGTGGATCTGGTATAGAATAGGATACCCCTTCCTTTTCCGTGGGTGTCGTAAGAAGTTACTAAGGGGACTTAATAGTCGTGGATGGGCAGCAGTGTCCCTTTTAAAACATCACTAAAGCTTAACTACGGTTGTCAACCTGCCTGCCAAGATTGGCAACTATTGGCAAAGCCTACTAAGATCTACCAAATATACACAAAAAAAATCATAATAATCGGTCAATCTGTTTTGGAGGAGTTTGATAACAAACACCAGTGACACAAGATTTTTAGACATGTAGATAAAGTGAAAGAATTCGTTTGTTTCAACGCGCTAATTTTTGGACTGTAATTGGATTAAAAAACAAAACATTATTGTCATTTTATAGCTCATTTCTTGAGAATATCAGACGTTCAATATCACGATACGACTACGGGCAATACCCCGGGGCACGGCTAGTTTATACTAATATTATAAAGAGGAAAAAAAAAATGCTTATTTGTTTCTTTGTAATGGACAAACTCAAAAATTATTCAACAATTTTAAAAATTCTTTT
This sequence comes from Galleria mellonella, assembly GCF_026898425.1. Lineage (NCBI taxonomy): Eukaryota > Metazoa > Arthropoda > Insecta > Lepidoptera > Pyralidae > Galleria > Galleria mellonella. Next base: position 1,317,115 of record NW_026442115.1, read on the forward strand.
ACCTATAGAAGCTACGATATCAGCGAATAACATAGGCTCTATATTATTATTGAAAATTGTATTTTTCCGTAAGAAGTCGGGGCGGATTGCTCGTATTATAGTTTTTAAGATTAAGCCAATATCTTTATATTATGATATAAAAACTTCTTTTTAACAATAAATATAATATTTAAAAAAATATACATATTGTAACATAAGAACAAAGGTAAACTAATGGTACTGATTATAAGGGATTTGTTTTTACACGTGCAATAATGATTTACCGAAAGAAATAAATGCTAATGAAACAAACCGTTATGATTATGTATTATTAATTTCTTAAATATATCAAGATAACGAATAATAATATCATATTTTGTGTATTATTATTATCATCAAAAGACAATCCCGTATAATTAAAAATAAAGTTAAGTCGTCACTGGGGCGCCTTTTCAAGAGTTCATGAATAAAGAAACTTGGCCGGAGGGGACATTTGATTTGATACACTTATTGTGAGTACTGCTTTTGCTAAATAAAAGAACTGGTTCTTAGGACAAAGAGCCCTTATAATGAGGCCAGCATATTGTGTGAAGTGCCCCTAGAATCAAGTCGGATATCGTTCGGGCAATATGTTTTTTTTTTTTGATGGGAGCAATTTTGTTGTAGTTCGCTAAACCATTCTAAGGTTGATAAGATTTTATTGCTTAATATAATATTAATTAAGAACTATTTAAGTATATAAATTAATTATGTAGTCACTCAAAATGCATTATTTTTAATATGGGTGTGATTTCTTTTGTCTCACGTAAATAAAAAAAATACGAATGAGAGATCTTTGATGTGACATTGTAAGTTTGTGACATATCGCTTTAAATTCTATATACTTACGCACAATGTAGCTTGACGTATTTAATTATTTAATAAATAAAATGAGTACGCATTAAACAGATGCAGAAATTATAAGACGAAATAAATATAGAAGTTATAAAGGAGTCACTCATAACTATTTATCACGCAAAATTGTATGAAAATGTTAACTCGCTTTTCTCGAAGCGTTTGTATGGAGACACTGTATCTATATAATTTAAGCATATCGCATTGACTGTGTAATCTGGGTACGTCACACAAGTACAAATTTTGTTTTCTTATATTTAAATTTTTATTGCCTGAACATAATTATAGCAATTTTAAACTATAATTTGTAAAATACTACCCCGTTGTGGAAGTGGGAAAGCATCCTGGTTAGAATTTTTAGTAGAGTCCGGATAGTCCAAGTCCAAGGCGGATCCGATCTTGGTGTGGACCCAACCACAGTACCAGCGGGGGAGAAGGGATTGTTACTAATGGGGAAATTAGTCCCCATTGCTATCAATATACCTCTATATAATAGGTCTACCTCCACGCGGTTTCCCCTGGAAATTATCGTGACTAATTTATCATTGAACTTGTCACAATGGGCTAACTGACCTGCCTTTTCATCGTTACCTATCATTTTTAACTGGTAACCCCGCCAGTGTATACCGATAGCGCAGGCGGGGTAAAAAAAACCACAGTACCAGCACACACATTTATCGGGATGGATAAAAACTAATATTAACATGACTTAATTTAATAAATAAATTAAAGTTTATTTTATTATTTCTTCAAATACTATCTATTAGGAATAGCTTTTATGTTAAGGCAACAGAAAACCAAATACATTAATACTAGCTTTTACCCGCGACTTCAACTGCGTGACCGTGATATATTTATTGACCGGGATTAAAAGTAAACTATATCATTCATTGCATATAGTACGTTTATAACAAATTTCATAGTAATTAGTAAAGTTGTTAGGGCGCTATAAAGTAACAAACAAACTCACTTTCATATTTAACATATTAGTATGAATTACTGGTCCTTAAATCACAGATCTCTCTAGAACAATTACTATCCCCATTCACACGTCCATATCTCAAAATCAATATAAACAAATAGGAGGCAATACTGTCCGTTCGTGAAGACTAGACGTGAACTTCCTTATTGCATTACCGTATTGGACTGAAAACGCCTAGTCCAGATATTCTCAATTTTTGGTCCGCAATGACTTTACGAAATGAAATATAATTATAATTATCTATTATAATTTCTACAATTTATTTTTTATAAAAACCGCAATTAAAATCTACGTAAATGTTACATACAGTATGTAGAGTTTAGATTAAAAAATCATGAATCATAGTCATGAAGCATTTTTATCAAAAATTTAAATAAAAAAACTGTATTAAAATTCAGAAGCTCACACAAAGAAGAAGAACACAGACAAAAACACAGACCTGCAATCTTTATGATACCTATCTTTACAAGCCGGTTCACAGCTGATAGTACGCAACACGGGATATACCTACGAAGCTTTCAGAACTTTAGGTTAATTAAAGCTATACTCTTAGAATGCAACGAAACACCTTTGAGCATGTACTCAGGGACGTGTTTTTCGTTTTGTAACAATTAACGATTAAAACATTTATTATTAAAAATAAATTGAAAATGGTACTCAATTTACTCACAATTTATTACACTAATGATAAGATTGTTATTGAACGTGATTGTGGTTCGCGTGAGTTTGCGAGTGGCACTATTGCGGCCCGCTGTTTAGAATGACTCTTTCAATCAGACAATCCGCTCCCGGCCCAATCTGGACTATTTAGCGCGACGCAATCGCTTCAATTAGGACGTGGCGGATATGCGGGCCCCTTCCTTGTGGGTGACGTGTGACGATAATATGCCGCTTGTTGCTTCGCGCCAAGGGGACAAATATATTTTTATTTAATAGTTGATTCAACATATCTAATAGTAATAATAATATAATGTTCATTTTTTTTTATAATAAGAGGTAATATTTTTGTTAAATTATGTATTAGTTAATTATAAAGGAGGTCACTCTCAAAGTTGCATGACGTTGCATGTAAAATATGAAAGTAATTGATTAAAAGTTGATCCAATTATTTTGATTGCTTTTAAATATTTGAATTCTGAAACGTTTTTGTTTTATAAATTATAACGTTTCTCTTTAAGTAGTTATTATAAACAAAACAGATTTTATCTAGTTACAATTTGTTTCCTAATACACTGTAATACAATTGTAATATAATAGATATTATAGTTGCTAATTTTAGGAATGTCGCGACCGATATGGTTCTCTTATATTGACGTATACGAAGTTTCGATTCCGTTACATTGTGTCACAAATACTTATTTATTGCATTTCTAGAAACTATCCAAGGTGCTATCGTCATTCTTTTTACAGAATAAATGGTTGCTGAAATGAAAAAGTTTCCATTTCGAATCCGTGTACCGGCCGAGAGCAAACTACAAATAGGCGTTCATAAATACATCTCACATTCAAATCTTAAGGTAATTTGTGACGATTTGGTCACTCATTTAATATGCAAGGAATATAAATCGCTGAAGGAATCCATTATACGTATAACACTGGCAGCTGCAAAGCAATATCATCTGAATATCAAAGTGCGATATGTCGCCAGTAAATCGGCTACTCTATATTCATTATTATATATGAAATATGGAGGCCGACTCTCAGCCAGTGTTCTCTTATTATGCACGTAACTTTGCGTTATCTATAAAATTATCATGGGCAAGTGTGGTGTTTACATAACGAAACTATGTTCAGGTAAGTACGTTATAATGAATTCGGAAGGAATAGAATGAGGCGTTTGGTGCATATAATTGCATAACATTGAAAAGTACTGCGCATTTGATACATATTGTAATGTTTGGTAATTTTTCTATCACCTAGACAATCGCTTATATATGTAAGTATGTAACTATGTATCATTTAATGAAAATATATCACTTAATGAGTGTTTCTTACGCCAAATTTAAACCAGGGTTTCCTACTTGTACGGTGAATTTTTTAGATTTGAGATTAAAAAATACATCATTGGATTAAAAAGTAACATATTTAAGCTAACAATGGAGGCTATTGGTTTTGAAAAAATAACACAATTTGTGCCAGTATCGTTACTCCAACATGTATTTATTTTTTTATTTAGCTACTACTACTGACCCTATGGTCGTTTGTTAATAAAAAAAAATCGGTAATGTCAAATTAAGAAGAAAACTATTTTTTAAGAAAATACTATAATTAGCAATTGATTTCACACATAAGTGTCTTTTCGTATATTCCGGATAATGAGATACCACGATTATGTATATATTTCTACTTTTTGTAAAAGCAGACTAAATAGTTATTTTGAGTGACGTAATAAACTGAACAATAAATAATCCAATTCAAAATGCACGATCACAAAAATATTTCGACTTAGTCGAAATCCATTACCGTGAATAAGTTGTAAGTTTAGATATTTCTTTATATACGATAACTATGTAAGTGGATTACTAGTTGTATTTCCTTATTACCGACTGGAGTGCTTGTAGTGGTTGACGAATGTAATTAAGTTGCAACCTCAACAGCAGGCGATGGTGTGATGGGTTCATTCCCGAGGTATTTACGGCGGTAATGAAAATATCGAGGTGGGTACGGCACGAGCGCGGTCGCCTCTAACCGCTAGCTCGTTGGTGCACTGTATACCACTTTGTTATTATTTAACTGTTACTTTTTTGCAATTATTTTGTAGGAATTATTACAGGTCGTTAAATGAATGAACTAAAAATAAAAGAATCAATGAGTGTAATTAGGTATAGTTTTATTATTTATTTTTATTGACTTCCGTATATTGTTAGCTCTAGTTATTTTGTAAGAATAATTTTTAGAAGGTTGATTGAATGAATGAATTGACATGATATATATATATATATATATATATATATATATATATATATATATATATATTTTATTAGCCGTATCTCTGAAGTGTGTGATCATTTGTTGCCGCTTTCATTTACGAGTAAGTGTTACATTTTTGGAACTATTTTGTAGGAATTATTTATAGAAGATGTAATTAATGAATGAACGAACGAATGAATGAAATATTGAAATTAGGAATTGTATTCATATACTTATTATTGATTCATTAATATTGTTAGCCATAGCTCCATAGTGCGTAATCATTTGTTGCTGCTTTAAGAAATGAATAATCATTACTCTTATATGATAATTGCACTGAGTATGTTAGCTTTTTAAATCAAAATACAGTGAACGCTATAGAGAGGTTGCTTATATAGATAAGCAATCTCTCTATAAACATCATTTTTTTATTTATTCTACTTAGCTTAGTTAGTAAATGAAATAAGTAAAAATATTTTTCAGACGGTAAGTATTTTTATACTATAATACCACTATAAGCAATTTTTCTCAATAATTTTTTTTTTAAATTGGTTCATATGATTTGCTTATATAGAACGTTTACTGTATAATATTACACGAATCGGTACATAATAATATAAATAGAAATAACAACCAGCAACTATGCAACTTTGAATGGTAAACTCTTAATGTTGTCTCATGTAATTGTAAGTTGTATAAAAAAGTATTACTCCGCTTCGTGATGGCTGAACGGAAATAAATCAAATCTGATATGTATGTAAATAAGTTACATTACATTATAACTATAAAACATATATATATAATATAAAACGTAACTGCTTTTAAAGATCACGAAGATCATTTTTCTGTAAGAAATTCAACGGACGCTGTGCATCAGAATTTCATAGTTGACAAAAGTGTATTGGAATTTCTAATTCAGTGGAAAAATTTCAAGTCATACATTTAACATAAAAACGTGTCATATCTTATTTTCAAATTCAAAACGTGACATCGGAGGGTTTATTTATAAATTTTAAAATCTAAAGGTACAGTTTTTTTAATAGTAAAGCAATTGTATGTCTATTAAGAGATGTATTTCATCATCATCATCATCATCATCATCATTACTTTTTTTTTATACAACTTAGAATGGCAAACAAGCTGATGGCCCATCTGAATGAAAGTGGTAACCGTTATCTATAGACATGAGCAGTACCATGGACATAACAGAGTATACTGTTTCGCCCATGATACCCCCCATGCGTTGCCATTCCTGAAGACTCAGGTGTTATTCCTCTGTACTCAATAAATTCACGCCATATCCCACCCTTCAAACCGAAACACAGCCATGCACACACAACTGCTTCATGGTTGAAACAGCCATTATCCGTCCTCTGCTGGATATATGCCTCCCCCATAGACTATCACAACGTGTGGAACGGTCCTGAGCCACACCTGCATCCACTGACTCCCTGCAATGCATTTGAGGTCGTTACTCACTCCTAGTAGGCGGTCGTCCTATAGTAGCATTTGCCCGTACGGGGTAGCCACTCAAAAACATTTCTTCGCCATCGATTGTCGGTGTATGTGACCACACCATTGCCACTTCAGGGTAACATTTACTTGCCTAATATTTCGTTCAAAGTATAGACCTTATTACTACACGGATAAGACAATTGTCGTCTTTATTTAATTGATTTGGGTCTAAATGATATCAACAGATCATAATATTTTAAAAAATATACTAAGTTATACAGGTCTGAGGGCAAGAAAATTGTGAAGTTTTCAGTTGTTTCATGTTTTATTTTGTTTTACCTACACTCTCTCTCTCTCGGGGTATTTTGTTTAACCGAAGTTTATCAGAGGGAGACTTTGAAATATAATTCGTGCGTGAAGCAGTTGTGTTTGCATGGCTGTGTTTCGGTTTGAAGGGTGGGATATAGCGTGATTTTACTGGGTACAGAGGAATAACACCTGAGTCCTCAGAAATGGCAACGCATGCTTTTCCATTATCATAGTCAGCTTGTACTTTGCCATTCTAAGTTGCATAAAAAAATAAAAAAAATAATATAATGCAAGCCCGTGCTTTTCCATTATCAATGTCAAGTACTAAGTGTCTTATTTATATGTAAGTAAATTTTGTTAAATTCTGCTAAATTCTTAAATTTTTTTTGATCGAGCAGTTAAGACAAGAAGGAAGGACTAAATATTGATTTAATACACGAGAAATAACTACCACGTGTAGACGTATTTAACATAGGTAACTATATATCTTCTAATTTTTTTATATGCATTTTATTTAATTCAGTAGAGCTTTTAAATATTTGTCTCTATATCATATTTGAGTCCACATCTCTCTAATCATTTACTCCAATGTAAAACCGTATCGATATTAAGCTTTTTAGATTTCAACATAGAAGGCAACTTTCAAGAGGCAAATTAAAAGAAGCAAACAGAAGAATGTTATGTCACGACACGCGATAATTCGCCGCTGTTAAAATCCGCTTCTCTTTGTTAGACAAACGATTAAAATAATAATCACGACTTCAATACACAGTAATGAGAGGTTCTCTTCCTTGCTTCATAAGCAGGGACGTTAATTAACGGGTGGAGCGTACTTACAATGTTGGCCAACTGTTTGTAAGCAAAAATGGAAATAACCGGTTACATTTAACGCCGTTTGAGGTAATTCCTATGTCAGTTTACTAATTATGTAGATATACCTGTGAACTTGCTTCCTTTGTATACAAAGTTATACAGTGGTAAAGGAATTATATAAATTTTTTTTTCGTTGTGAAATAACTACAAATTTTTGGTTTACGGATTTTTGCCTTTACTTGTGCTATATGATAATGCTTCTTGCCAAATTTCATTATTCTAGGTCAATGGGAGGTTTTGATTCCCTTTGCGAATATCAAAATATGCTATATAAACGGAACGTACGAACCATGGTCATATATTCTGATCGCGTCGATTTAGAAGCTTAATTTTCTCACTGCTTTAAGAGATTGCAGATTTGAGTATATGATATTAATTTCAACTTAATACCTGTAAGCGTTCCTAAGAAAAAGGTTTCTTTTTGTAATGAATGACAATGGAATGGTAATCTCGCCTGTGCTAACGGTATACACTAGCGAGACACCAGTGAGGGATGACAGGTGAGAATAAAAAAGCAGGTCAGTTAGCCCATCGTGATGAATGTATCTGGAATTCCATACGATGATTTTCAGGGTGAACCGCGTGAAGGTCGACCTGACAGGGTATATTGTTAGCAATGAGACTGGTAGCCTGCATTACTAACAGTCCCTTCCCCCCAGAAAAAGGGTCTTGACATGCGGACGGACGGACAGACAACGAAGTGATCCTACAAACGAAACCCTAAGCTTCCATTTTACCTTTGGATATATAGAACCTTAAAGAAATAAAAAGCAATAACCATTACTCTAAACAATAAACTTTTTTAGAATTCTTTTGTTGTCATAGTAATAACTCCAAGCGGACTCTTTAGTGGATAGACTTTGTATAGTGGACCATAATTGTCTTACTATTTGCAGATTCTAAACACGGGACGGTGTTTGGTACGATTCATTTTACTATAAACAAATATCACCTGCGCTTTAAAGCGTTTAAAATTTAAATTTTAGCGTTATTTCATGACTAACCCACGTTATTACTACTAGCGTAGTTAAGATTATTTTACAGAGCGTGGCCTTTTAAAATAGGTGTATAAGTAAGTATTCTTAGATTCGTTTCTGAACATGAAAGCTATGTATGGATCCTGAGGTAGTCGCTAGACAATTCTAGGATGCGCATGGTCAAACTCCACACTTCTTTTTTTATAATACAGGGGGCAAACGAGCATGCGGCTCACCTAATGGTATGTGACCCAATCACCCGTAACACCAGAGGCATTTTTTTCTTTTTAATGGGTGATAATTGAGTGGTAACCCCGCCTGCGCTATCGGTATACACTGGCGGGGCACCAGTGAGGGATGACAGGTGGTGATGAAAGTAGGTCAGTTAGCCCAACGTGACGAATTTCATTGGTATTAACTACGATGGGTTCCAGGGGGAGCTGCATGGAGGTGGATCTGATAGGGCGTATTGCTGGCAATGGGTCAGTTAGACTCCATTACTAACAATCCCTTCCCCCCACCAGAGGCATAGCAGGTGTGCTTTTAAATAGCCCGTGGGTTTTATACAAAAACTACGTAATCTTTGGCTATAAACACAAAAAACTATGACAATTTAAGAGATGTGGATTTTGAAAATTTAAATAAGAAATAAAAAAAATTAAATAATAATAAATAATTTTGAAATAAATAAATGAATAAATAAATTTGAAATTTGTCAAAAATGGCTTAGTATCATGTGGTATTTTTTTAATGGATGATAATGAAATGGTAAACCCACCTGTACTATCGGTATACACTGGTGGGGCATTAGTGAGGCATAAATGAAAATGAAGTATGTCAGTTAGCCAATCGTGACAAATTCACCAATGAATAAATCATGATGGTTTTCAGGGGGAATCGCGAGGAGGTCGACTTGATAGCGTATATTGCTAGTAATGGAGTTGCTAATCCCCATTACTAACAATCTCTTTCTCCCCCCCATCACGTGGTATTAGATATGCTATATACATCTACATAAAATATTAATACGGTGAATTGAGAATATACCTATTTTTTTCGGTTGTTTGAAAGTTCAAAGAAATTGTATTGTACGTACGTAATTAGTGATAGGTAATGCCTTAAATATTTTAATTACACACTCGCTTTCTACGGTTAGATATTTTAAATATAAATAGGTACTGTATATGTAAACACTTTATCTTTATTCTCAATTCAATGAAACGAAACGCACAGAGATATTTACGAGTAAAAGTAGGTAAGCAAAACAGGCATTAAACAAAGATCATGTCCGTTATCAGTAACACGATGTAGGCGTGTTGATTATTCCCAACACCTCCTATTGTTTGACAAATTCAATCACAAATGCCACATCTGACTCGAGTGACAGTAGACCGCTATTAATCTGATCAATAGGGTCAAAGATTTGATGTTTGTCAAATCATAGTGAACGTTTCTAAACGCGACACATTCACTTATTCAAGCATATTGTAATTACGTACAAGTATATATATTTGGTAATCATATTTTAGTGAATATTAGGTGTATTTCTTCATTGAAATGTTGGATGGAGGCAACACTTGCATCAGGCTTGTTAATATTAATTTTGTATTCATAAAACATTTTACTTCTTGACATGATTACATGGGTATATCTAGGTATTGTGCTGAATAATAACCGTAATAATTTGGTAAAAATAGTAAAAAAAATTAGAAGAAATTTTGCGTTTTCCTTATTAGATAAGGTCGAGAAACGATTGGCGCATCACAAATCAATTTAATAAATTGAAACATGACTGAAGGTACAATTGTATTTTTTTGTCTGCCTGCCCCCGTATTGAAGTCGGTGATTGAACTTTTAATTGGCAATAAGAGCATCCATCAGTTACGCCTTTTACGATAGTCACGTTGTCCTGATGTTGTTTAATAGTTTATATCTGTATAAGGTACCTACGTTTAGGATTTTTTGCGGAATTTAACTAGAGGGTTTAGAAATAAGCAAATGAGAATTGCCGATCATCTCAGATTTACAAACATTATAGAAGGCCTTTATCTCCTTTTCTTTACTTTACTCATTGTTTAGCGAATTGTGTTTTGAACAATTGTTTGAAATAATGCTTACGGGAATCTTTTATCACATTTTCGCTCGCTATTGACTTTAAGAAATGACTTTTGAGGATTTATCTATTATACTTTAAAACATAAATGGTCACATATACGGCCATTTCAGCAAACTTTCCGCCTGCGAACACTTAGGGTGTGTAATGACTTACGTGTCAAGGTTTTCTTTAGAGACAGAACAGAGGATTTGCAACCTTGGAAGTACTAGTCAGATTTGAAAAGATTTTTTTTGTATTTGATAGTTTATTTCTTGAGGAACGTTATAGGATATATATCATTTTCTATACGTTATATGCATATTATGATTACATAGTATAAAACAAAGTCGCTGTCGCTGTCGGTACGTCCCTATGTGTGCTTAAATCTTTAAAACTACACAACGGATTTTGAAGCGGTTTTTTTAATAGATAGAGCGATTCAAGAGGAAGGTTTATATGTATAATACTTGCATAATATTGTAGAGAAACACTGATAAATTTAGAGGTTTCTGATGTGATGTCGTAAATAAACACATTTTTTGCGTTTACATCGCAAACACTGGCTGAACACCACGAGATAAACCTAAATAACGTACTTCAGTATTGTACACCTTAAAAAGGTCAATAAAAAAGTCCGTGATGGCATATGTCTATATCTTAAGGATAATCCACAATAAGCATTTTTTATCCTTTACATTTTACGGGGAAAAATGGCTTATTTACGAAGTGATTTTAAGCAATACAGCATTAATTTTTATCCAATTAAGTACCTTACATACATTGTCCATTTAATATAGATCAATATGGTCCTTTACAGCATGTAATTTAAATGAATATTTCCGAAGATATTACAGATTTAAAATGTAGGGACATAGCAGGTGCGGTATTGCACCCGTGCGAAGCCGGGGCGGTTCGGTAGTATTATACTTATATAATATGTATACTTTTGGTGTGCCTAATTCAAAATAAATAAATACTAAAAATAATTACGATATAACTACTAACGAGCGAAGTTGCGGGATGCAGATAGTTATGATATAAAAGTAATCCAAATTAATTAGGTATTTTTAAAACGTTGTCTGTGTGTCTGTCTGTTTTCGTAATGAGGTAATCATAACGAGAACTAGGGTTCTCTTAGCCCCACTTAAAAGGTATGTTTTATTAGAATTACTATCAAAATTTAGTAATGTGATTCATGAGAAATCTGTGAAGATGCGTAGAACATAGAGATGTTGGGGGGAAAGGGATTGTTAGCAATGGAGTTTAACAGCCCCATTGCTAGCAATATGCCTTATTAAGTCGACCTCCACGTGGTTCCCCCTGGAAACCATTGTGAACAATTCTTGTTGAATTCGTTACGATGGGCTAACTGACCTACTTCATCCTCACCTATCATACTTCGGTGCCCCGCCGGTGTATACCGATAGCGCGGGTGAGGTTACCATTTCATTATCATCCATTAAAAAAAAAACATACATATGCATTGACAGTTTGTCGTAGCGTTGATTGAAAATGCAGGGAAATTCTAATTCTGTGACCACGTTTTCTATTTTCCAGTGCAGTTATGTTTATTTATTTTTTTATTAGCTGGCTTCTCTATTTTTACAAACCAAATATTTCACACGGTTTATTTAAACAGTTTATTATCAAAGGAAAGTTGCCCAAAAATATATTAACATACAGTTATTACATTAGATTTCAAATAGATATTTAAGTATAGGCCTGTTTATTGTACTAAAATATAATATATTTATAAAATATAAATGTTTATAAATGTTTGTCTATAATTTTTTTTAAACAATCTTGACAACTGACGATATTATTAGTAACAGTAGTAGTAATAATTTTATTTCTACAGTGTAAAAAATAAAAAAAAAAAAAAAATAGGTACTCTGCCAATAGAAATAGCAATTGGCAGACCAATAGCGACCGCTAATTGTGACCGGTCACAGAGGTTCACCAGCGTCTCGACTTTTGTTTCTATTCGAGAGGAAACAAAATGGCGGCTGTAAATTACCATATTTTTAGTAAAATTGACACTTTGCCATTATCTACCGGTCGGGCACCGCAGAAGTCAACGCCCTCAAACCATCCGGATCTAATTACGTCGTGTCATTAACATTACGGAGACGGCACGTCCGCCTAGGAAATGGAATCGAATCATTAGTAGTTTGATTACAAAAAAGGCTTAATAGAAATATAATAACGCTGGACGGAGAAGAAATTGTAAAAAGATTGTAGAGCGTTCCAATAATTGGTGGTTATTCGTCGATACGGTTTGGAGCGAGTAATGGGTTGGGACGTCTCGACGTGACTCCGAAGCCTCGCCCTCCTCGTGCCCCTTCTCCAGATATAACCATTTAGCGCCATTTGCAGTTCGATCTTAGGTAAATTTATTGAACATATACACTTATAATTTTTTTCACTCGTAAAAACGTCACTTTGTTCCTAATTTCGGTGTAAATAAACATTTGCTCCGATTAGTTTTAATGAAGATAAATAGATAAAATAACAAATACAATAAAATTAATAAAATACTTTGGCGTAATAGTACACCTACTGCTCTGATTTATAGCGCCAAAAACTGTAAATACAAATACGCTTAATTTTAATTAATAGTTTTGTACAAAGACTTAATTTTTAAATTTGTTAATATAATTTGTTAGTATGTTTGTTCGTTTATACAAAAATATTTATTTAAAACTGTTCTTATTATTTTGTCATGTATATAACAAAACATATTCTTTCATTGACACTATAAATGTGAAAGTGAGTTTGTTCGTTTCTCCTTTGAGCCTTACCGACTCTAGGGTATAGGCATAAATATAGATATACAGATACTCTTTATTGTGTCCTCTACAAGACTACAATAGTAAACATTATAAAACAAACAATTAAACGAAAATATTACACTGAGAAAACAATGGCCGACCTTTTCACTAAGAGCGATTTCCTTCAGGCAACTATGAATGGAGAAGAATGAATAGCTAGTTTTATTGTGGTTAATTTATATGTACCGGTTACACAGATAAAACCACAGGCATAACTCAGTTATCTATATAGGCAGTAATGTTAAATAAGATACATCAGAATGCGTGAATGTAAAAACTTTGATTGATTGTTTGCTAGTATATCTACATGTAGGCGAATAAATTAAAACATTTGGACGGTTCTGGTTTTAACAGTGTGATGAACAAAAAGATACTGGCCAATGCTCCCAAATGATACCACAGATATACCTAATAAGAACAGCATCCTTCGAAATTGTCGTTCAGTCTTTCATTAATCGATTTGCATGGAGTTTTGATCAAAAACAAATTGCGAGTTGTACCTTATCAAACATTCTGGGAATTGGTTGCCCAAATATAGATTATTATTTATTACATATAGGGGAGAGTGGGGGTGAGAACGGTGGGTAATTATAAATAATACTTCCCCCACATTACACCATCCCGCGCTTATTCAACGGACGCATCCAGCGCCCCTCAGTGTACACCAAATAGTAAGAGTGAAAGGCCACATGTACGCTGTCACGGTAAGTCGAACAATGTTTTTTGCATTTCTTTTATAATTTTTGTCGTGTCTTATAATAGGTGTAACTATCATATTTTTTAATTCAAAGGCACCATATTTTGTTATTATCATGCATGTACTATCTGCTTCCAAACCCTACCTGATTGAAGGTTATCAAAAATACTATTGAGGATGGCGGCCATTTTGATATATATTGACTAATTTGGGCAATTGAGAATGGCATCAGGCGGGTAATTGGGAACGTTTTCAATTACCTCTCGCGTTCTTAGTTTACCCCTAGTACTGCTGGTTAATTATGTAAAAATGTTTTAACTTTAAAAATTGTTTTAGATGCCTCGAAACTATATACGAAAGACTGAATCGAAATACAAAATTGAAGATCTTCGCCATGCAGTTGAAGATGTTAGAAGTAAGAAGCTCACATTAGGCCAAGCTGCTACCAAATATTCTATACCAAAATCAACATTATTCAAACAATTAAAACAAAACAAAGTCAAGACACTAAAAAAAGGTCGATCTGCTGTATTTAATAGGCCAGCTAGAAAAATATATACTTGATTGCTGCAAGACTTTTTATGGAATAACACCAAGTTCATTACGTAGAATTGTTTTTCGATTTGCTGAAGCTAATTCTTAAAAAAGCTGAAACACAATTTTAACAAAGAAACCGAAGATAGCATACAATAAGGAATGTGCATTGTACATGGTTAACAATTGGGAAACGAATAATCCAATACGAGGTTGGAGAATTTTTACAAAGGCGTACAATAAAACAGCTAACATAAGCAAGGCTGTCAGTGGATTTAGAGCCGCTGGAATTTATCCTATTAATCCTGACAAATTTAAAGACATCTTTGAGAATATGACATCTAATCAATCCTACATCAGTCAGATTCAAGAATGCGATGCTCATAAAACTACAGCTGAGCAAAGTTTAAATTTATCCGATAACACTGTCAGTCAAAGTAAAACTCCTTCTCCATCCACTTCTGTGCCTCTTACCGAAATCATTAATATGCCTATCATACCTAAAACAAGAACCACTTCTGTGCGACAGAATAAGAGACATTCTCAAATTTTATCCAGCTCATCGATAAAAATTGAACTTGAGGGAAAGCAGAAAAAAACAAAATGAGAGAAAAGCTAAAAAAGAAAAAGTTCCGAATAAAACACTATAAAAGAACATTAAAACCATAAAAAAAAATCTAAGAGTCAAGGGTAAAGGAGGGAAAAATTTAAAGAAGGCTTTGCAAGAAAATAAGTTCGAAGAAGAGTTTTTTGTATAATGTGCAACGAAAAATATGAATCTCCGCCGACAGAGGATTGGATTATGTGCGTCATCTGTAAATTCTGGGCACATGAAAAATGTAAACTCTAGGGTACGTGTGTGATATGCCAACCAAAAAAACTATAGTTTATTATAAAGATTTAATTGTGTCGTTTCTAATTACCCCATACCGTTCCCATTTACCCTTCGGGATGATCTCAATTACCCCATAGGGTATCGGGTAAAAAGAAACGACAACGTTTTTTGTTTTCGTTAAAATTTCTAATGAAACGTTGATTCTTGAGAGTTTTTCTGTAACTGATAAGTAGATAGATAAGTAAAGTTTATATTGTAATAAAAGTTGCTATATCTAAGACTTTTTTCTATTATTTTTGGACGTTGGAAGTTAAGTGTTCCCAATTCCCCCACTTTCCCCTATATACATTAGCTGACCTGGCAATTACTACTGTACTTTTTCTCCTACTGGGCCCATTTTCTCTCATCGGGATAAAAACTATTTGTCATGTTTGTATAAACAATATACATTGGGGGGAAAGGGATTGTTAGTAATGGAGACTGAGAATCCCATTGCTAGCAATATTCCCAACCAGGTCGACTTCCTCGAGGTTCCCCCTGGAAACTATCATGGTTAATTCCTGATGAATTCATCATGATGGGCTAACTGGCCTGTTTTCATCCTCATCTATCACCCTTCACTGGTGCTCCGCCAGCGTATCCCGTTAGCGCAGGCGGGGTTACCATATCACTTTCACCCATCAAAAAAAAACAATCTACATTTAAAAATTCTCATTAAATTCGGTCAAGTCGAAAATTAATGTCAAGTGAACATTTTTTTAATGTAACTTAGAATGGCAAACAAACTGACCGCCCACCTGATGGAAAGTGGTAATCGTTACTTAGAGATATGAGCCGTACTATGGACATAACAGAGTATACTGCTTCGACCATGATACTCTCCATGCGTTGCCATTCCTGAGGACTCAGGTATTATTCCTTTGTACCCTGTAAATTTATTGACATATCAAACCGAAAAACATCCATGCAAACACGACTGCTTTATGGTAGAAACATGAATGGGACAGAGGTGCCCAAGCAAATAACTTTTGTACAGTCTTCCTCTGGTGAAACATCGTGACAAGGAATTTTTTTATATTAAGACTATCAATTTAAAAAGTACATGCTGTAACTACAAGTTTGTCTGAGTGACTGGCCTAAAAAGTAGCCTATGTCTTTTTCTATATGAAATAATACGTGTATGCTAAATTTCTTTGTCTACGTAACGACCTAAGTCCTTAAGGATGACAACGAATAGGGGGTATCATGGGCGAAACAGTATAGTCTGTTATATTCAAGGTACTGCTCATGTCTATAGGCGACGGTTACTACTTGCCATCAGGTGGGCCGTAAGCTTGTTTGCCATTCTAAGCTGCATACTAAAAAAATAAAAAGAAAAAACTTCGTTTTACATGATAGGAGGTGACAAACAACCCACATTTATACTTCAATTCACATTTATATTGTTAACCATTAAAAATGTAAAGTCCTGAAATTCTGTTCTTTTCTAAACTAAATAATCAATTATTATAAGAATATGAATATCCAGTTTTTTACTCGATTTGCCCCTCGATTCTGGGAAGAATGTTTAGTCCCTCGTTCGGTCTCTCCATTTAAGATTTGTTTCGACTATGTATGTAAGAATCTTGCATATGTTTCTATAATATACATATATGTATTACTAAATACCTATGTTCTAATGACTGGCTTATTTCTGATTTTTCATTTTTGACATTTATTATTATTATTTATTTCTATAATAGTTTCTACATTGAAATTAAAAAAAAATTGCCAATAAAAATTCTCTGATGACGTAGCTCCCAAATTTATGTTTTTCTTTTCTAATTTATTTTTTGTTAATAATATACATTATTTCGAAGGCATACGAGCGTGAAGTTTCGTACCTTGTGATTACCTAGTTTTCGGCTTTTTTATGCAAGAGGAAGACGTGGTAAAGGTCGGTTTACATTATTTTTTAAGTTTAGTTTGAACACGTACAACCTTTTATTATTGTATAAGTATTTCGGGATGTTTACCTTGTATTTAGGTTTTTTTCACAAATGTTTAAGGTTTTTTTATTATTAAGTAAGTAGTAGGATGACGGTGCGTAGTACTCGTGTTTATTAAACTAGTAGTCTCGGGGGAAAGGGATAGTGAGTAATGTATAAACTAACCGCCCCATTTCTAGCAATATACCCTGTCGGGTCGACTTCATCGCGGTTTCTCCTGGAATCCATCCTCACCCATCATCTCTCACTGGTGCACCGCCAGCGTATACAGATAGCGCAGGTTACTATTCATTATCACCCACTAAAAAAATTTGTAGTCTTGAAAGAAATGATTAAGTTATTTCAAGAATAGCGAGTAAGTTAAGAATAATTTTTGGAATATATTTATTTATTCTACACTTTATTGCACCAGTTATAAAAATAAGTGAGCAATCTTCTTTGTGAGAACATTAACAAAGAAAGGGAGGGATAACAAGATTTGGAATGCTTTTTTATTATACCGTCCTTTCAAGCTTTGTTAATTTTCTAAATAGATTTTTTTATACTAATAACGCTACTATCGCTGAATTGTAAATTTTTAAAATACCTGTTTAAAATATTAAATTTAAAACAGAATGATTTAATATTTTACTTAATGACAAAATATAAACGTAATTTATTGATATTACGTACTTATTGCACCATAATTATTATGCTTGATCCATATTCTAGAATTCTAGGTAGTTTCTCAATAGGGCATAGGGTTATAGTTACAGTCATCTATTACAAACCTTCTTTACCTATTATCTAAAATTTATTTTACTTCCAGCGGTATAATGTTAGGCAAGTAATCTATTATACGTATTAAATAGCTCTAAGTACCTAAAATATACTATATTGGGGGGAAGGGATTATTAGTAATGCGGGCTACCATTACCATTGCTAGGAATATACTATGTCAGGTCGAGCTCCACGCGGTTCCCCTTGGAAACCATTGTGTTGAATTCCAGATGTATTTATCTAACTGACCTGCTTTTTTATTATTCATCTATCCCTCACTGGTGCACCGCCAGCGTATACCGTTAGCGCAGGCGGGGTGACTACTCTATTATCATCCATTAAAAAAACTGTACCGAAGATAAAAGATCAGTTTGAAGAACACTTTCCTGCGTAGTATCAATTATCACAAAATAAATATATGACCAACAAACTATACCGAATGCAAAAAGAATTATCAAAATCGGTTCAGAGTTGGCGTTTAGAGTTGTTGAAAGATATCACGTAAGATATACACACCAAAATACAGGATCGTTAACTTTATTTTTTAAATAACTTTTTAAAAATGGAGGAGGCTATTTGTATATAGTAGGGTTTTTTAAAGTGAGATCCACTTGTGTATCATGGACCCGCAGTAGATCAGTTAATTACAAAAATATTTATTAGTAAATTGTATAGTATACTATTGTATACTTTACAATTACTATACGATTTAATTACTATACAATTACAAATTTACAACGAGACGTCTCGTTGTAGTCAGGCGGCGAGTACAATAGAATCTATTCAAACTACCAATCAAAGAAAAGATTTTTTACTTTTTCAAAATTTTAGTTGTTCTTTGACAGGGGTCTGTGGAAATTTTTAAATTGTGAGTGGTCTATAACTGTAAAAGATTTAAGAAACCCTACTCTATAGGATATTAATTTAAACTACAGTATAAGGAATACTTAGTGGCTCAACTCGATTGATATGTCTTGAATTATTTACTATATGGTAAGTGGGACATATTAATCTGTTTAGATATGTCTGTTGAATTACCGCTCTAGGGGGGGGGGGGTATTGTTATTAATAGAGTTTATTGGCCCTATGATCACCACGTAGTCTCCCTTGGAAACGATCATGCTGAATTCTAGGTGTATTCATCAAGATGGGTTAACTAACCTGCCTTTTTATTTTCATCTATCATTCCTCACTGGTGCCCCGCCAGCGTATAGTATTGGTGCAGGTACCTTTCCATTATTATCTGTTATAAATTAAATCGTATCCCTAGACAAGAAGCAAGCGAAATGAAATATTGGATGTTGCTATTTTCTACTTCATGCATACACAAGCGATGACGATTTTATCGTTGGATTCGCTTGCCATTTGTCTAATGGGGCTGGTAGGACAGTTTTTCAGGTCTTAACTAACGTATGTCTTCTACTGTGTAAAGTATGATACTGCAACTGTTATGTAGTATGAAATTATTGAAATTTGGCTATGACTTGTTTTTTTTTGATGGGTGAAAATGGAATGCTAACCCCGCCTGCGTTAACGGGATACGCTGGCGGAGCACCAGTGAAGGGTGATAGATGAGAATGAAAACAGATCAGTTAGTCCATCATGATGAATTCATCAGGAATTAACCATGATGGTTTCCAGGGGGAAACGCGAGGAGGTCGGCCTGGTTGGGTATATTGCTAGCAATGGGATTCTCAGTCTCCATTACTAACAATCCCTTTCTCCCCGCCTATGACTTGGTTGGGGGCATTGAGTAAGTCACTCACTAGTGAGTGCTCACTAAAATGTCCAGCCAAATGGTGGCGTGGTGGGCCGGGTTATTGAGTTCCCTAAAATATGGTTGAGCTCAATTATAGCTGGCAAAAATGACTATTCAAAAATGCTTAAATTTAAGTTTCTTTTAATAAAAATATTTCTTTCTTTCTTAATACAAGAAACTCTTTTATTTATTTTGATCAACATTTGAGGTACGTATCGATCTTAATTGATTCCGTCCTACAATCAATCTACCTATTTACCATGATAACTTTGATTCCAGGAAAAAAAAAACCTTCTTTTGTTGTTCAACAATAAGCCTTGTTTTCTGCTAAACACGTCTTATATATTGTGTTATACAATGAAATAATTAGTTGGTTCAGTAACGGGATATTTTTTTACATAAATCTACTTCTTTGTACGTTTGTAATTTAATATTTTTTGTAATAAGCCCTCGAGTTCGAGTGGGTGGTTGAAAAAATCGAGTATTGTCTGCAAATCAAGAAAAAAGTAGGCACACACAATGAGATATCGTTTACAATATGCAAGTGATTTTTTTTCTTTAGATTTAGTATTAAGAAGGTACGTCGAGAGTAAGTTTGGATCTGGATGTTGAGAATTTTAAACTTCTATCTCTCCGGTAATGGAAAACAGCAATAACAAGCCAAATTAATCCAAGTGACGACGGTAGGCTCGCGTCCTACCACGTTGGACTATATTTCGCTGAAATATGGACACGTTATGAGCGCCTATATTTACTATAAATAGCAACAGTCAACAAATGCCTCTGAATACCCCATTAGGGATTTTAGTCGTGTGCATATTTATTTATTAAATTTACAATTGCTTATATACGTGAGTCGAGTAGTGTTTATTCGTAATCAATTCAGACTATCAAGATAAATCAATTTCAATTGAAGATTCCGTTATCTTGTTACAAAATAATCACTAGTCACATCAGATAGATTACGATCAACATAGAAAAATTGATGGGCACACAGAAATACAAAATTTGTTTATGTATTATTATTAGTAAGATAGGGTCTGAAAGAGGAACTGATGTTTATACATGAAACGAGTTTTGAATTTTGATGAAAATAGATGTATATAAAGATAGAGAGCCTAGATTGGTTATCTCTGTCTATATTTATTTGGCATAATGAAAAATATAAAAGGAATTTGAACATGTTTATATAATAGGTATTTACATATGTTATTGAGCATAACTATTATTTATGACTATAAAAAATAATAAAAGGTTCTTGAATGGCGACCCCGTATAGGTAAACGCAGTGTAGGACGACCCCCCACTAGATGGAGTGACAATCTCAAATGCATTGCAGAGATTCCTTATTATTATACGTAGTTATTAGTTATTATTTCAGCATATAATTTTAATTACGTTTTGTTTTTGGAAAGTTTTGTATGCCAATAATTAAATAAATAGATATAATTTGTTACGCAAATATTGAAAGATTGTGTCCAAATAAACAAAATCGTCTTTAATTGTGATAAAATCAGTTACTTTGATTTAAAAACTAAATCATTGATTCTATTTTAATAAAATTTCTATGCGACCAATCTGTTATTTGGAATTTGTGATTTGGAAATTTCCAAATCGGTTTAGAACTGACGGAGTTTTAAGGTAATAAACAAAAAAATAATACAACAGAATTGAGAAAGAAGGATCATTTGACGTTGAGATTTTAATAATCATTTTAACACACCATCTTTGCAAAATAGATAGGTAAAATTATCTCTAAAATTTTTACAAAATAAAAATTTGTTTCTCTTTTTTATTGATCTCCCCTATTACCTATTTAGTTATACACCTTTTAATTGTTTTTTACTAGCATTTTAGTTTTGAAAGAAAATAATACATATTAATAATGTCTTTTTATATGTGATTTTTGAAAATTGATTGAGTAGTTTTGTTGAGTTTATCCATTATAAACAGACAAGCAAATCTGACCTTTTTATAACATAAGTATAAAGTAGCGACTCGTTCCATCTTTGCTAGATAGGTAGATCTCTAAAATTTTTAAAAATAATTTCTCTTTGGTAATGTAGTTTTCTATAGGTGAAAGAATTATCAAAATCGGTTAAGTATTTTTTAAGTTTTTACGTTATAGGTAGAATAATATTTCCTGTACGATATCAGTTTAAATGTGTTGTTTTGAAGAATGTTTCTAAATATATTTTATACTAGCACGTATGGTAATTGAAATAATGATAAGTTCTATGTGATGCGATACGTGATTTAGTACAAGTACTACCTACTGATGATTCGCTCGACCGATTCTGATAAAACACCCACCGGTGTAGGTACCTATTAAATTTAAAATTCGTTCACCATTTTTTCCTAATGAGAAAACAAACAGAGGAATCAATATTTAATATGGTAGAATTAACTAATACCTATTAATTTAAATTTTAGTGAACAAATTTAATGTAGATAAGTTCAAACTTCACGAAACATTTGATGTTGCTGTCTTGTTCTATCATAAGCTTGCAGTAGCGATGGTGTGGCTAACAAAAGATAATTTTGCCAATTGTGTAAGGAGGGTCGACCCACGACGCTCTGCGTGACTACAAAAATGCTACAGGTAGTCGATGGTGATGGATGCAGTATGACCGCACATCACCAGCGAATGAATAATATTGAGATAATGAATAATTGTATAATATTTAAGTGTATCTAATTATTTAACTGCGATTACGTCAGCGTGACCGAGATACATTATATAGAAAAGTTCTCCATACAAAATATTAATACATATGTATGTTATGTTTTATTATGATTGGTTGATATGAGCCATTAAGGGGACAAAGTTAACAAACAAATAAATCCACTTTCGATTTTACACTATTAGTACTACAGATTACCCAAGTATTATTTAAATAAAAAAAAATTAAATATAAAAAACCTTTAAATAAAAAGAAACATTTAAATAAAAAAAAGTAATTTAATTAATAAAAAGTAATTAAATATTTAAAAATTAAGCGATTCATATATTCGCCAATTGGATTGTGATGATTCTTTTAACAATCAATAGAGAAGGTATACGCATTCACAACTGTGATGGCGACATACTTACTAGTTGCGTCGAAATTTTAAATCTTTGTAAAACACATTAGGTGTAAAATCCTCTTTTTGACGATTTGAATAAGTAGGCACACATTTACTAATAATGTAACATTAATAACTATTATAAATACAATATTTAAACCATCGCAGCGTGCCATCACGATCTATATTTCTTTATTAAATTAAAATAAAAAAATAAAAACTAGCAATCTGTCATTTTACACTAAGTGGGTAAAAATGATAGCTGTGTGATCCAGGCGTAGAATGGACCATTCCTTCCTTTCCCGCAGATGTCATAAGAGGCGAGTAAGGGAGCGTATTGGTCAAGGGATAGACAGCCTATCTTTAGCGCCTCTTAAAACTTCATCAAAGCTTAACTGCGGTTATCAACCTGTCTATCAAGCATGGCAACGACTGGCGAAGTCCTCTTGGGAGGAGCTTCATGGGAGACCTATATTCAGCAGTGGACAGTTAACGGCTGACAGGATGACACGGTGGGTAAAAGTGAAATCTTTAATATCTTTTTTAACGGACTGTTTTAGCATTGAAACTAAACATTAGCACAAAGAAACATAAGTTGAAAAATAACAAAAACATGTTAAGCCCATACCTGATAGTTACCTTAGTCAATTTGACAGGAAATGCGCAGCTTTTAAACACCTATTTCTTTATGAGAAATGTTCAGTTTCAGAACATCGTCTAAACTTTCAAAGCGTTTTAAAATGAAAAAAAAAGACCTCCCACAATGTGAGCCTTTTACGCTAACTTTGGAGATGTTTTTATTATCATTGCTCTTAAGACACTCAGCATCCAATGACTCCATACAAAATGGCATACCTTTGTTTTAGTTTCGTTCAGGTACGAGTAATTTTACAAAACTATTGTAAAAATCACTTAAAAATATTCACTATCTACAATGCTCACCTGCCCTTGAGTAATTCAATCATTCTACCCAACTTAGCAGGAGACTGTGTATTTCTTTATGACTTTGTTTCAATATGCCTTGTTGTTGCAATCACATACAAATTTACTTCAAAATAAAACATAAAAAAAAACTAAGGATAAAGGAACCAAGGAAACAAAAAAGAAAAAGAAACATAAATCAATAATATAAATATTGCATTTATTTCAACGAATTCTGCAAATATAATAACTGTAGATAATAATTATAATAATACTATCAGTTTACAAGGCATTCAATAATTTTTTAGACAAAATCGTCTTAAAATACCAAAGAAATTTTCCCTGGCTGGCACTGGACTTTGCTCAAACAACTATATTTATAAAAGTCATTTGAATAACATTAAATGCAGATCGCACGTAATTACTATAAAATTAAATTATACAAATTAAAATAAAATTATTGGAAGTCGTATTTGAGGCAAAGTCAAAATATCGAATGTATAGCAGTTGTATTTGACATCAATGCATATATCTACATGAAAATAAAACAAAATTGTGATAATAAAATTAAAGAACAAAAATAAACACATACATAACAAAACAAAATAACAAGCGATATGCAAATGGCATGCTATATCAAAATATATTTTTTGTGTATAAATATCGAGTAAATAACATTGCTTTATATGGTATGGTATATTTGAATTTTAAAGATCAATTGTAAGGTATGAAGGTGCTAGGGCGAGGTAAAAAATTTTAAATAATAAATAAATTAATGGCAACCCGCGGCGCGTGCGCAAGTTGCGTGCAGTATATACAGAAGAAGTCGCACGAGCGTATACGAAATATTCAAATTTGGAGAAAATATTTGCATATCGCCTAACTCCCCAATTGAGTGCCACTCTTATGTAAATACGATGAAAGAATAGCAAAAACTGCAATCGGAGACAGACTCGACATAAAAAAGTTCTTATTATTATGTAAAACACGACAAACTATTGTTATGTCTGTATGTACTTTTGTCCTTGTCGCTCTTTACATCAGCCGCGAACTAACGCTTTTTCATAGAAGTAAACTAAATAATTAGATATACAGTTATATCACAAGTTCTTAAGATGCCTCTACGAAACAAACAATATATTTACTTATATTTATATTACCTATGTAAGATATCTCGCGAAGTAAATTGACGATTAGAGCTGTTGTAAACTGTAAACTAAAATGTAAACATTAAACAGCTCAATATTTTACCTACATCTAATAGTATACTTGTACACTCTTAACTATTTACAGTGGAGTTCAGAGATAATAATTTACAAAGCACTCGGATCCTAAAAGGCACCTTATTTAAATAGTCTATATTCGACCAGGCTTGGCTATGACTTTACATAATAACTAATATTTTAAATTCTCTAAAATATATAATTTGGTTTCATTATATACCTATAACAATCGACAAGTATCTAATACCTAATAGGAGATTTAAATATGAACAACTAGGAAGAATAATATTATGCAACAGATTACTAGTCTATAACGCTGTGCGGTGTTGGCTTTCAGTTCCTACACTGGGAAATAACGGAAACAAGAGACAATAGACATTGACAAACAATTTCCGAGAAAGTCTTCTAATTGACATCATTTAAATAATTAATTATTCATGTGGAGCGAAATGTATGTGCACCAGATCGGTCCCATTTGATATGCGACGTCCTTCACGCGTCCTAACTCCTACCATTGTTGTATTTCGTTTGCATTTGAATGGTGGCGGGTTAGAGACAGCCGCCCACCAGCCCGCGGCGCGGCGATCCGCCTCTCGCGGCTGTGATGACAACAGCACACCGGCGCTGTACCCGCCACCCATAACGCAACTTAAACTTCACTTAGCCACAGATCTAATGAACGAAAACAGCACGCGTATCGAAGAAAAAATAATCTATTTCACACTAATTTCAAAGTTATATTATTACTTGAAGATTGAGAAATGTTTTTTACTGTTTCGGTCGCTTGCCACGCTTCGAGCTATATAGGTACTTAGTAATTATTTGAATTACAAAATAATTTCTGAGATTGAATCGGCGCTGTACGTGCTGCTATTAGCTTTCGCATCAGACCGGCCGACTTGACGCATATTTATCAGAAGACATTATTTCTATTATGTTCTCTAGACAGATTGTCATTAATCGTTAATAAAGGAACAATCTGTATGATTAAAGCAATAATTCGACTGAAATACCAACACACACAAGTGATTTTATAATCTACTTAACTTTACATCTAAGCGATATTTACACAGGACTCACTAGTAGGAAAACAGCAACGACCGTCAAGACACGAAATGAGCTTAGCTCGATTAATGTGTAATTCTTTTGTTGTCGTCAGTAGGCGAAGTTGAGTATATCATCGAGCGAAACTCATCACTGCGAGGTTCTACATAAAACGAATCCAGAGTCGCGTACCGCTCGAGGGTGGTAGGCGACGCTGATCTTGGTCAAGTGGTGCACTCACCGTTGCCGGCGAGCTGGGGCCTTAGGAAGGCGCTGTGCAGTTCGCTGCCGATGCCACTCTCGAGCCGCGCTGCCATCTGCATGAGGGCGAGCGTGCTGTCATCACCTGCACCCGCGCCACTCTCCAACCGAGCACGCACTGCGGCTATATGCCCACGAGTAAACACATGGTCTTGCACTGAGTACTTGTGGCTATATTTGAAATCACACACTCGACACTCCTCGGGAGGTGCTGCGTCTGACACTTCCGAAAGTCCAGCAGCCA
This sequence comes from Galleria mellonella, assembly GCF_026898425.1. Lineage (NCBI taxonomy): Eukaryota > Metazoa > Arthropoda > Insecta > Lepidoptera > Pyralidae > Galleria > Galleria mellonella. Next base: position 1,343,751 of record NW_026442115.1, read on the forward strand.
GCCGCGCCTTCTTTTCTTTGGCACGTGCGTTTTGAAACCAAACTTGCACCACTCGTTTAGGAAGTCCAATCTCGCGACCAAGCGCCTCGCACTCAGCCATTGTCGGAGTTTTGTAGTCGCCGAACAATGACTTCATAATTTTTACTTGTAAGGACGACATTTGAGTGCGGAAGCGTTTGCCCGGCGGCCTCGGTGTCTGCTGGCCAGGCACCGGCGATGTTGGTTCATCTTCTTCATAAAATTCCATTGTTTCTGATGCAGTGTCTGAACGCTCGTCGGCATCAGAACCTGGTCGTGATAGATCGACAGGTTTGCTGAGATCTAAGGGAATCTCTGATTTTCCATGTCTAGATGTTTCATTCGTCTCGTTGGTACCACCATTTTGTTGGGCAGCGGCATGTGCTTGTAACTCATTTACATATCGTTTCATTGACTCCTCACTATACTGTTTGATAAATTTCTCCATGTCTGAGTGAAAAGGCGGAAAAATAGGGGGCAACATGGGAGCCCCCGCTTGCGAAAAATTTTGCTGCCTGTCACTTTGTTGTGAGCCAAAACTAGGTGTAGACTCTGTACTTAATTCCTCATCTGGCAAAGCGTCAACGTTAATTTCTCCTCTTGCACACTGATCTGCATGTTTGGTACTTAAATGACTCTCTAATGCACTTTTAACTTTGAACAAAGCTGGACAAAAGGGACATCGTTTATTGATAACTTGTGCATGTGCACGAAACTGACCCTTTCTCTCACGTGCTCGTGTATTTTGAAACCATACTTGTACCACTCTTTTTTTTAGCCCAACCTCTCGTGCAATATTTTCAAGCATCTTACGGGAAGGGTTCGATTCAATTTGGTATTTCTGGTAGAGGTAGTCCAGTTGTTCAGGTAAAATAGTAGTCCTTAACCGCTTGTCCTTTGGCTGCTCTCCGGTATCCACCTCTTCGAATTCGTCAAATTTTCTCTTAGCTACTTGCTGATTTAGCGCCGCAACTAAAGGATGTCTCCCCTCATCACTTCCCAGAGTCGCATTTAGTTGTTGCAACTGGGCGTGTTGTTGCAATATACCAAAAGGGGAATCTGGTGGATAAGTTGGAAATAAATTTGGATTCATTATGTGAACCAATTGATGTTCTCGCCATAAATCAAATCGAGGGAAGACTAGGTTGCACTTATCACATTGAAAATTTCCATCTTTTTCTTCACGGGGAGGATGTGCTAGAGGCGTTACTGGAGTATGAGGTGTTGGTGGTGCCGGCGATACTGGGTAGTTTGGCGCAGCTGGTGTTGGTGTTCGGGGCGGCGCAGGAGAAACTGGCACATGTGGTGCATGATGTTCTACAGTGCTTGAATTTGAATCTTCACTACTTAATGTGGCAGCTACTTGTGCTGCTGCAGCTTGTGCTTGCGCAGATCTTTTAGCATCTTCCTCTTTAAAACAATGTGTTTTTTGATGTCTTATCAACTCGTAATATCGTTGGAACACTAATTGGCACTTTTTACACTGATAGTTAAGACCTGGGGTTCGCTGAAATCTATTTGCATCATCCGTTGCACCTGCGGGTGGTTCAGCGGCTGGTTGGTTTTCGTAAACTTTTCTCGCCTTCTGTCTAGCATTTTGAAACCATACCACTATAACTCTAGGACTTAGTCCTAATAGTTTTGAAAGATATTCTAGATCATCATCTTTTGGATATGCATTGTTCTCAAAAAATTCTTGTAGTACTTTGATTTGGTAGTCAGTGAATCTAGTTCTGTTGGCGCGTTTGCCAGAAGACCCCGAGCTGTTGGATCCGTTCGAGTTGCCCCCGGAAAGTCCGAAATCGGCCGGTCCCCTGCCAGGACTGAGGCTGCGATTTGGGGTCAAAGGTAGGACGTTCGGGGGCGCGGAGTTTGGGGACGTGAAATTAGGATTCAACTTTGGTGGTAGCATCGACGGATGAGGTGGTTGTGGTATACTCGTAGCTGGTATTGAGTCCAATTGTGACTGAATCAGAGAATTCAATGACAAGTGCGTCGGAGTTTGTGGTCGAGATATGTTTTGTTGATGATCAGAACTTAAGTTTGGGGCTGGACTTTGAGATGGCGCTTGAGGAAAAATAAAGCTTTTGTCTTCCTGATGTCTGTCATCATATGAGTTATACTTTTCCTCCATTGTTGGTTCATCATTTGGTTCTGATTTTACATCTTGTTGATTAATAGAAGATACGTCTTCAGTTTTTGGTTTCTTCTCTGGCGGAGGTTTACCTTCATCAGAACTAGCAGATGAATCCAGTGGTGTTACTTTAGCTTCACCTGTCTTTTCATATTCCTCAAGATTCAAAGTAGTGGATGGAGGATTGTTGAAATTATACGGAGAATCTTTGTTCCGCTGCCTTTCCTTAAATAATGTATTTCGGAACCAGTGTTTGATTACCTTGGTTGCTAATCCGGATTGTTTGGCCATTTTTGCGATGGCTTCATCACTGGGTGAATTGTTTATATCAAAATGTGCTCGCAAAATCTTCAACTGTTCATCGGTGATACGTGTGCGAGCTCTCTTCTGACCGGCTGCATTTGCCTGCAAACAAAATAAACACATATAAATATTTATTTTTTTATATGGTTCTGAATGGCAAATAAGTTGACGTACTACCTGACAGAAACTGAAATTATTGACTGTAAATATGAATAGCATAAATATAACAAAATAACTCTGCATATTACGGAATCCTTCGTGTGTTATCACTCTTGAGAATTAGTGTTATTGTACTAATAATATTCAAATATAAGTATAACACACGCATTTATTTTATAGCAGTAATGACTAATAAAATAATTTACGACTTAAACCGTCGAAAGTTTCAATATATTATCTATTCGGAAATACAGCAGTATTGGGGTACACTGGGAGTTGGTTACATACTTTGATTGCACGTGGACGAAAATGTCTTCAGAAAACCACGGTAGAAGCATACTGCTTATCCAGATGGTTCGGATTAAAATTAAACATATGGCGGGTTGTACGGGTACAAGCACTAGCAATTAGTTTTAATATGCTTATTACATAAAGTTTATTTGAAATGTCTTGTAGCAAATAGTTATATTATCCGTCGCTGTTTACTAGTCTGTAAGTAAGTAAAAAAATAAGAATAAGTTAATAATACTCGGCCCCAAGTGCAACAATAGACCCTCTGTTGCTTGTGTAAACAGATAGCCAACGTTAAACTTACGTTCTTATCACACAATATCTTGTAGGTATCCTTCGTTGCGATTGACTTAACCGTTTTAACTGACAAAAATAATAATCAAAGCTTCGCTTTATATATGATATGATGAATAAACATAATATTTATACAAGCATGTAGGAGACAAGGAAAAGTCAGTACAAAATGATTGGTATGTAAGGGAAAATAAACCTAGTAAATATTAAGCATAAGTTTTATAGTCATATAACAAAGTGTCATTGGTCATGGGACAACTCTATATATATTTATTTATATATGTTTTAGACAATAACACTGCAACACCTGGTGTATGCTATGAATTAATTTACTAGTTTTTTTTTTACAACAAACCAAGTAACAAGGAACAACCCAAAATAGATATTTTAATAATATTTTATATAATATTACTGTATTGAACTGATCAGAGAAAAAGTCTTGTAAATAACTGTAAAATATTCACGGCTTTATACATATTGCATATAATAAAGAATATATAATGTATATTAATAATTAATAAAGAAAAACCAACGCAAATTATTCAAGAGTTATGATGAGCAAAATTCTTTAAGAATGTCTTCGGTACTCGATAATATATAGTTCGATAATGTAAATATTGTTATTTAAATATTCATCTAACAGTTGTCATAGCTTTTATTTTAAAATTGGACGGAATCAAGTATAAACATACCGGCTAATTAAAATTAAATGAAAATCATATTTACAATTTGACTAACTATAAATTAAAGAAAGTCCACCTACATCAAAATAGGTAAAGAACTTATTATTTGTATTTGTTAGCCAACAACACATAATTCGATAACAATACTTTTTACAATTTAATAAGCACGGGATTTAAAAACGTCGTAAATTAACTAATTTGCGTAGAATCTCTTCGATTATATATCATATATGTGTACGATATAAATATATATATTATATATAGGTATATATATATTTCTTGTATATACATAAATATATAGGTAGGTATGCTTTTTCTTTCTCTTTCTCTCTCTCTCTCTCTCTCTCTCTCTCTCTCTCTCTCTCTATATATATATATATATATATATATGTGTGTATGTGTATATATATATATATATATATATATATATATATATATATATGTATATGTGTGTATATATATATATATATATATATACACATGTGTCTTAAAGAGACGCTTTCAGCAATAAGACTGGCTTACTGTACTTATAACTGTACGTTTATTACATGTCTTGTCTATTCTCTATATTGTATAATGCAAATCAAATATACTTATACATTCATACATACAAAACAGACTCGGTTATTGAGTATTGTATAGGTTAGGTACAAATGAAAAGATGTCAAATGTTAAGTTCATCAACAGCAGTAGTCGATAAGTCACTCTGACTACCTCATTAGGGATCATAGTCGTGCAACATATTTTTTTTTTGTTTCGTTTTATAATTTATGCTTAATGTTGTCTCACATATCGTAGTAAAAGATGAGATGTTACTCTAATGACCAGTATGATATTAAAGGCACTAATAAGAAATGAGGAGTGTTTATATGTTTTGTTCAAATAATTAATTAGACCAATAAGTGAACAATATATAAATGCTAATTGCTACCAATTACATATAAGTAGCTAAACACTAACCTGTTGTTGCTGTTGCAGAAGCTGTTGTTGTTTCATCTGCGCGTCGTGAGCGAAGGGCATCGCGTCGAAGGGCGGCGGAGGCAGCATTAGTGGCACCAGCGGTGGCTGAAGATTCATTGCCGCTAGCGCACCCACATTTAGACCCAGTGGCAATCCCAGAGACAGCATTTGTGCCACCATTGGATGGAGTTGGCCTAATTGCTGCTGCAGTTGCAACATGTTTAATGCCGCTTGCATCTCCTGTACTTGGGCGGCCAATAGAGCACCAGCTTGAGCTTCACCAGATGCATTTCCGTTCTCATTGAAGTTTCCAGCGCCATCCCCCCGTGGTGAGGACGACCTTTCATCTTGTGGTGCTGGGGATGCAGCACGCGGCGAATTTGGCGCTCCAGATTTCCTTTCGTATTCCGATTTGAACTGTTCAGCAAACTGCTCCAAAAATTCCAAAGGAACTTTGTCTTTATGCACTTCTTCACAATGAGTCTTTAACACGAACACACTAGAAAACTCTTTATTACAATGTTGACACGTTGATTTTGTTTCACCATCCGGGGGCTTTTCTTCAGGTGGTGGCGGAGGCGGACTTGGCGCCCGCGCCATTTCCCGCTCTTCTTGTAATTTCCGTCTTTGATTTTCATTGTACTGCATGACGAGATCGAAGCCAAAAGTTTCTAATAATTGTTTGTACATTTGTGAGTTTCGTTTGGGCGGATTGCCCTTGGCGACCATCTCGTCAATTGCAGCTGCTTCCGCGTCGCCTAGCGGCGAATGCGCACGCACATCGCTAAACGGGCATAAGGTTGTGCGATGTGCGTCGAGTAACTCCCCAGTAGGGAATGACGCGTGGCAACGTTCGCACGAAGCGCTACCTGCGCGCGGAGAACGTGGGGTACCTGGACGCGCGGGGGGCGAGGAGCGCGGACCCCCACTGCTAGTAGATGAAGGGGATGTATTTTTCGGCGACAATACGTCTTGTAAAATTTTGGCGGGGTCGTTTCTATCTGGTTGCTCAACTAAAGGCCGTGTCAAATCTACGTGTCCGGCAGCAGCGAGCTCCTGCAACTTACCGGCTCGCGTTTGATGTAGAACAGACCGCATGTGTATGTCAAGCGTGCTGCCTTGTGTATATGCGACTTTGCAAATATTGCATTTATATCGTTTGCGATCATCTTCTTCGCTCGATGTACTCTTGGGTGTGAGAGTCAAGTTAGAGGGTGCGGAGCCCGCTCCAGGTGAAACGGGAGGGTTGTTATTGTTCTGTTGTTCTTGCATAGCCCGCTTCAATTTGTGCAAATGACTTACACTGTTATAGTGAACCAGTAAGATATTCTTTTGTGTAAAGGATTCTTTACATACGTCACATTTAAATGGTCTATTTGGATCAAGATATTTCTCCATTGGATAGGTTAGTTTTTCACCTTTTCTATGTAGAAGTGTTTTATTATGTGCTGTAAGATAAGATTGGCGCGTAAAAGCTACTTTGCATCTGTGGCATTTGTATTTTCTATTAGGATCATTATAAGAGTCTTCGGCCATCGCTTGTGAGTTGAGATAGTCTTCTAAAAATTGTTGATCTTTGTATATAATTGAGTCGTCCGAGTTTTCAGCATCATTATGCCCTGATTCATCGGCAACAGTAGCACTTGAATCTCTGTCCTCTAAATCAGCTAATTCATCATCTGGAGTTCTTAGAGCTTCTTTTCGTAATAACTCTGCAGTTGCAGAATCTAAAGCTGTACCTTGGTTAGATTGTAACAAAGGATTTGATGCTAAACTACGTTTAAAAGCGTTTAGTTCTTCTTCAGATAGTTCAGAATGCGAAGTTTCTACGTGTTTTTGTAGAGCAAGCACAGATCTGAAGCTTCTTCCACACAGTACACATTTGGTAGCATCACGTATTACATGGTATTGTGAATGCAGTTGTAATTTTTCTATTGTTTTAAATGCTAAACTACACTGGTTACAGCGATATTTGTACACATGTTTCTCTGATACTGACATATTTGCAATAGAATTACGAGCGTGTGCCTCTCTGAAATGATTTTGTAGTGCATGGGCTGTATCAAAATATCGATTACATCCTTTTTTCCAGCATACATAACCTGGACCTTGTGGTGTTTGTTTCAGTTCTAGATGGCCGGATTCGTTTTGATGATGGCATAATTCATCAACATTACGAAATGTGCGGTTACATGCTAAACATCTCTCAGTTTCACCGTCTGCGCTGCCTTCAGAACGAGGCGAGGAGATCTCACGTTCTTCATCACCTTGTCTTGTGTCATCTCTTTGAGGTTGAGCACCACCATTTAGCCAATGACTTTGATCGACAAGTAATAATAGTCTTTGCAAACCCTCCGAATTTACAGAGTGTATTTGCATTACATGCCTTTCTAGGGCTGTTCGTTCCTTGAATGCATCTTGACAAAGCGGACAGATGAAATGTCGAACTGTATCGCTGTGTATAGAAGTAACATGAGCATGTAAGCGACTCTCGCTACCACAACTGAAGTTACAGTAAGGGCAGGCATGTGGTCCTGGCGTTTCGCGCTCTTCGTCCCTTTCGCTCGAACTTTGTTGTTGGGATTGTTGTGGTTGTTGTTGTTGCTGCTGTTGCTGTTGCTGTTGTTGTTGCTGTTGCTGCTGCAAAAATCTCATCATTTTCTGTTCCGGTGTCAATTCAGGCTTCTGGTCTATTTGCTCTTTGTTATCTGTCAACAAAATAAAAAGATGATATAAACTTCTAATACATTAAACAATCAAATAAATAAATTTCGCAAATGGTAAACCTCACGCTACGACAACAGACACTGGAATGGATATAGATCGAAGCTGTACACATTGTAAAGTTACGTCTACGTGAGATTTATCTACAAAAAAGATTATTTCTATAAATGAGCTCACTATTGTTCGGTACGAACGTTTGTTACTTTTCTGAATTGAAGTTAAAAATAAAATTCTTCTCTTTTATATTATTAGTAGGACTCGTTTTGTTTGCGACGTTCCAACAAGACAAAGGTATCGGCTCTATCCATCCCGTACGCACACATATGCAGTTGTATTAATGTTAACGTAACAAGTATATTGTAATTTTGCACACAAAGGAGATACAGGACGAGCAAACAATCATTGTTCATTATTACAAAAGGTTTCGAATATTTCGTTTCGCATCGGATCAAATGCATTTGAGACAGTATGTGACTGTAGGTGTGAGGGAGATAGACATATTGATATGTGAATGCAATTATTATTTGACCAGGGATAAGTCGGCGGCAGCGTGTGAAAGACGCTGGCCCGCATTGTTTACGCTCAAATAAGGAAGGTGAAAGAAACAGTCGATTTGGGGGAACGCACAGATTCGCTAATGTAATGCTACAATTATACCTTATTATCTTGATGAGCAACAGACGGTTGGTCTACCTATTGTTATGTGTAGGCAATATTGGACTACGAAAACCCAGTCAAAAGACTTTTGAAATTACAACCAATTTTATTTTATTATGTTGAGAAACTGAATGTTTTTCTAACAGCTAATCAAAATATATTTGGCCAGATTAATACAATTTTGATTTTGTTAAGAATAGAATTATATGTAGACAATACATAATTATGCCTTTATTTTCAAAACGTATTGTTTAAAAATGAGATGTATCCATGGGGTCAATTATGAAAATGGACAAAATTGGAGCTAGTCTAGAACTAGGACCTGTCTAGAAAAGAAAATATTTTTATTTTTAAATTATACCTTTTAAAAATTAAAATAAAAGTAAAACATAAATATTAACGAAATCAATAATATTATACTCATATCTTAGAAACACTGTATAATGTTTAAGAGAATCGGAATATTTTGTTTCGAATTATATTGATTTCATTGTCGAAGTTTATGTATTACTCATATACAGTTCCGACTTACTCTTCTTGTTTGCATTCATGGAGCCAATTATGAAAATGGACAAAATTAGAGAAAAATATATACAATTCATTATTTATATTTCCAGTAACATGTTTAGAGATATAAACAGATTAAAATTATTATACAACATTGAATTTGTATATAACAACCACTGTATTAGATATTATTTGTTTAATTTTTATCTTGGAGATAGGTATAAAGTATCTACATCTAGTTTATTAAGTGGTGAATAAAACTGAAAGTACCGATTACGAAACTGCAAAAGTACGAAAGTGTATCTATACAAGTGGATTGAAATCAACAAAAAGCAAATACAAATAAGAAAGGGTAGATTTGTCAATTAATTAAAACATGAAATTATCTCACAGTCCAGCAGACTTGAAACCAGTTGGCCCCTGTGTGGAACCCGTTGTATAGTTTTAACAGTTAAAACCGTTACATCTAATGAAAGGGAGGGGGATAAATAAATCCGTACAAATAATAATAATCATAAAGCAACTGACCCTAATTTTGGATTGACCAGTGAATGTAATTATTTATGGAGAATCGTCGTCCCACCGTCTGCTGTAATATAGAACAATGGCCAGGTAAAAGAACCTCGCACAAATAAGATCTTCGACGCTTTTTGTCAATGGACAAAGGGTCTTTTCTAAGGAAGCACCACATCGTTATAGTGTCGTAAAGTAGGTATTGTTAAGTGTGAGTTTTGTTTTGCAAGATTTAGGCCAGGATTTTATAGCATGGCGTCTGGAATACAATGGAGTTTGAATATTTTACTGTCTCAACTTTAGCACATAGTGACTGGTGTTGGCTTTTATAAGAGCACGTTATATTTAGAGAATTAAGCTTTTATGACTATAGTTCGACTTGTTTATTTTAAAATTTTATCAGAATTTATCTTCGTTGTTGAAAATCTCCGTAGATAAAAATATTACGATATGTATACTTATTATTTCATAATCAAATTATGGATTATATTATTAAAGGATTTTAATGAAATCGCACATGCAGGTATATTGAAGAACAGGAATGAATTATTAGTGATCTCATAAGTACATACTTAATTTTATATTTTGAATGCATTATGCGTTTATTTTAATTATGTATTGATAAATTGATGAATGAGGTCTAATCTTGTTTTACTTAAACTTTTAATCATTATGAATAATATGTTAACAGTGGTGACAATAACTTAAAATGATTATGTATTTGGCAGACGGCACCACTATTACTCAGGTGGATCTTGAGTTACAAACCTGTTTCTTTTATACTTAAGTTGAATTAAAAGCGAGGATGAGTTGAGCTAGTGAATTATTAAACAAGTAGCAAAAACTGTGACAGATACTAAAAACACCGCATATCGGAATGCAACAACCCAACTTTTTTTTATCAGTAAACTTTGACAGCTGTCTTTTTTTAATAAGGTGCCAATTCTTACTTCAAAATAAACCTAAATCTCATCTAAAATATTCGAACAGTATTTAATATTTTTAAGCAAATCGTTGAATAAGGTGAAAATAAGTAATAAGCATAAACATGAGGTGCACAATGGCGTAAGCCGGATTTCTTTCGCCTCCACATTTCTCTGGAAGTTTATCGTATTTCACTGTGGCTATAAACATGCGATGGGCGATGCGACCGGTGCAGCGACATTGTACGATGATGTAGCTGCCTCATCACAAGGGGGCAATCATCCTTAATGCGCGACGGCCACATACGTAATACGAGTCATTGTCCCGCGTGCGGTACTTATGGAAAATTCGCGTTCTCAATTCAAATCTTCATTCTGTCTCCCTCGCTCGTGGGGCGGAGCCGTCTCCGACCAATGACGGCATCCGACTCAGGCGACACCGTGTAAGGCGTACGTTATTAAAGAAACCTGTTCTAATGTTGCGCGCTTTAAATTAAATTTTGTCCGTGTGTAATTATCTCATTATTGTGATTACGAATTCTCCGCTAAATACTCATCACTCAAAATGGAGATTGCTTCTAGATTGCATTTGGTGTGATGGTAGCGCGGAAGGTGATAATTAAGCCTTCGACGACGAACGGAAAATGTGATAAACTTACGTGTAAATATTAATATTATTTGAACAAAATTAACTTAAAATTAATAGTAAGTTTGTTATCATGATCCACAGAAAGAAGTTCTGTTTGTAAAAAAACACAGAATAAAATTGATTAAGGAACGAATCGGTTTAAATTGGAAATCGATAGTGACGTTTCGAAATCACATTCATAAGTCGATTCTGTATTACTTTATCGATACGAACCACGGTAATGGTTTTGGTTGAATTAATTTTAATGGGATTTTTACGCTTTATAGAATAAAATGTTATGAAATGTGTTTCGCACTAGGGTAATAAATAATAAGTATTTATTTTGCAAAAAAAAAGAGGATAAAACAAAAAACGACATCTGGTGAAACATCGAAATTACATATAGACAATAAGTAATCAAGGAGTTATTTATTTTGTTGCATTATAACGTGGCTATGGTAGTTTGATATAGGTATATACGTTCCGCATTGTTGATGCTACCTATTATTTACTTAGATAATACGCTAATTACAATTAAGATTTACCCAACGTCTCGAGGAAGTAGGTGAAAAATAACAATAGTACCTACAGTCACGGTTCAAGAATTATTAGCTAACAAATAGCAATTTCCTTATTACCACTCTAGTGAACATGAACAGACAAACATTGTTTAAATGATAGAAAAGACATTTTTGTGATTGGGTTAGATTTTTTTTTTACAGTTAAGGATAGTATGCATTAAATATTACTCACCATTTTCTTGTTGTTCAAAAGGACTCGGTAAATCTGTTGGCTGAGGGATGACTTGGAAGAGTTCAGCGACGTCAGGTGTCGGGTCTTTGCCTTCAGATCGTCTTTGGAGCTGATGAATTTGTTCCATTTGTAAATGTTTTACAGAGCGAACATGCTGTAAAAGTGGTAGTCGATGGGGAGCACCAAAGCCACATAGTGCACAACGATATACTCTTGGCCGTTCTCGAGGAATTCTAGAGGCACATTCTCGAAGATGTCTCAACAGAAGGGCAGCGGCTTCATGCCTTGCTCCAGCTGCATGTAGTTGTAATTTATGTGCAGAGTTTGTATAGTAATCACAAGCACAACACCTTACTTGGACACCTCCGACACCAGCTCCTCCAGTTCCAACTCCACCACAAAACTTGAGTTTCCATTCATTTCTTGGCCCACCTTCTTTCACGTGATTCACATGTTGCAACCTTTGCAAGTGCTTATCAGTTTTACAATGTAATTGGAAATTGGCTTTTAAGTTTGTTTTATAGGTGCATAATTTGCATACGTAATGGCCGGCGACGAGTGCCAAAATTTCTTGTTCTCTTATTTTTGTTCGATCTTGCGCTAAATGATGTCCAAGTGCTTCCAACGAATCGGTAGAGAAACAGTTGCATATACAACAATGAAAAGTCCTCTCCGGTTCCGGATCAGCGGGTTCTGGAGGTGGTTCCATCGCTTCTGGGTTTAAACCAACGTCTAGGTGGGCCCCTAATTCAGGAGGAGAAGGTCCAGGTCCCCCAGTCATAAGTTGAATCATAAGAGCTTGATTATAAGCCATGTCTGCTAATGCTGCTTCTGGGTTAGGTGGGGGAGCATCATTGCTGTGAAAATGTAATAGACTCTCTAGTTGCTGCTGACTTTGCTGTCTATGGTGTAAAGCTGATAATGTTTGCATATGCTTCACATTTTGTTGGAGAACAAGCATATTATGGGTATGCTTTTCTGATGTCATATGTATTCTGAGATTTCGCGCTACGTTTGTCTCATAATTGCAAACATCACATCGGAATGTAGGCTTTGGCTTTTGACCTAAAGGCGAATGATGTGGAAGTGGTGGTTTATGAACACCCGGAGGAGTATGTTGAGGGGCAGGAGGTAGACTTCCTTCTCCAGGATTGCCACCATTTTGTAATTCTTGCATGTTGTTTAAGTGCTTATCTGATTGCATATGTATACTAAGGTTACCTTTTGTAGTAGTAGAGTAATTACATACTTCACATCGATATGGTTTATATCCACATGTATATGTTTCACCACGAGCAAGCCGTGGGTGTGGCTGGCCAGCTATACAGTAGATACAACTTGTTTCAGCTTCAGGATGTTTCTCTTTCATATGTATTTCTAAGGTTTCTTGATATTTGTAATGCCAATTACATTTAGGACATTTAAGAGTTTTACAGGAATTTCTACTATGCATGCCAGCCAGGGGTCCTCCTAATCTTCCTGAATTCAAAATCAATTCACATTTCGGGCAGTCAGCACCTGATGGTCGCCCGCCTAAATGATCAGGGCAAACTCCTATTGTTGTTCCAGAAAGGAAAGCTGGTGGTGTTGCTTGAAACGGTGGGGAAGAATTCGGACTTACACGTTGTTGTACAGACGCATTTATCGTATGGGGATGCGCCACAGAGATCAAGGAATGTTGTGGGACCAAAGACTCAGCAATGGATCTAGGCGGTCTCCACGTTGTTGGACTTGGTCTTCTATCGTCACAGGTGCCGTTAGGCAACATCGAGTCATTATCTCTATCTGGAGTCATCATCATGTCCGGCCGTTTCTCTATGGATGGACTTGACAGTTCTGATACGTTGGCAGGGCTTCCAGATGCAGAAACTCTTGGGGGCGCTGCTGCACCTACAGGTTCTAAAAATGAGACTAGTGGTTCTTTATCTTTTCCCACGCATTGAATAATTGCAGAAGCATTCTCTCTTGATAAGGCGTCTCTTTCAGAATCAAGTAACGATAAACTATGGTCCGTTTGTGCATGTGCCACAAAAGATTTAGCGTAGCCAAAACTCAATTTACATATAAAACACATAAGGATCGGTTTAACAGGTACGCTGACAGGACATTCAGCAGGCGGAGATGGCGGCCTCGGTGTGTCCTTTCCTCCACGAAAACTAAATACTCGATAACTATGCATCACAGGTGCATCGGGCCTCGCCCGAGCTCTTTCAGCTGCCAGTCTTCCATATAGCGCGCCGTATAAAGACGGATTTCTTGATACGTAGAATGCGCTCGCAATTTGGGGGAACTCGAGTTGCTTTTCGACAATATTGCTGTCACGGCTATCAACGATGCACCCAGGCTCTATTTTAGGCAAGTCTGGTATACTGGTCTCGCCCTCAGATAGTTCAGTCTCCTCGATGATGTAGGCCGATCCGTCCGGATTGTAGACGATTTTGCCGTCGAACCGCTCGACGTCGGAGGATAGGGGAGGAGAGTCTCGACGCGAGGTTAGGTCTACAGCGTCAGGTGCGGCGGGAGGTGAGGTAGGCGCGGGAGCGGAGGAAGGAGCCGGCGTGGGTGCCGCCGGTGCCGCAGGTACATTGCGCGGTTCCTCCTCGGGGCTCATGTCGCCGTCGTCGTCGTCAGGCTCGAGCGCGGCTGAACTCTGTGGATCGTCGCGCTTGCGGCGCCGCTTGCGCTCCGGGGGCGGGCCGCTAGCGGGGCCGCCGGGCTGCAGCGGCGTGGGCATGGCGCCGGGCGTCAAAGGCCGGCATCACATGCTCTCCTGTAACAACAAGTAGTCTAATATTAAAAACTGTTGAATTTCTAAAAGAACGATAACGAATCTACTTACTGATAACATCGATGACTAAACGCATCAATATAAAGTTAACAATGTTTTATAATCAATCGCCTACTTCTCACGGGTCAGTTTTACGCAATTGATCAACGGTGAATATTGAATAGATTTGTATCGAGCATTCTCATACCGGAAGTAGGTGGGGCCATCGTTTAGCTATACGTCGTACGTTTTGTTTTCGTATTTGCTATTATGTGTATTTGCATTAGATTTTTCATCAATAAACATTCAATAGTAATTTTTTAATCATTGAAATAACAAATAAATGATAACGGATATTCCCACAAGTACGCGCGCATAATCTAAGTAGGGATGGTTGATATGTACACATATACCTCAAATTAAAATATATAATAATCATTGCTTATCTAACTGTTATTTGCGCAAACAACTACGATCATTTATCTGAATGACAGCTGTCACTGGTGTCAATACTGACACATTTACAATTAAGCAACCAACATACTTAGAACTTGGCAAAGCTAGTATTTTCCTCTTTAAAATCAATTTTCATTTCATTATATAACGTATTAGTATGGTAACAAGGTCTATACATATATTTTTTATGTTTCATTTTATTTTGATAAGTAAACTGGTAATCTAGAATAAAAAATTCGTTAAAACGCAAGATTAAGCCATCATCTGCGTTATCTGTCCTTATCAAAGATACATATCCAACAAATATCTAACGAGGACTATGTACAATAATATGTTTATTTAGGTGACAGCAAAGAGATAATCGGAAAAGTCACATGACACAAGTGATTAGATCATTTAAGTGGGTATACAGACCGTAATGAGATCAAATGTAATGAAATTTAATTATGATTATCCTATAAAGGTACATACGTACGAATGAAGGTAGACGAAATTTAGAATAAGTGTAAGACGCGTAAGTGCCTTACGGGTTAGGAAAGGTTTTCTTCTGATGTTCAATATTAATTATATGATGATTGTAAAATGTGATTTTTTGTTTAAGAAGCAATAAAAACACGACTCCTAGTTCTAAATTCAAATATTTATCACAATTGAAGCGACTTCTACTTCAAGACGTATGTAACATATCCTTCTATCTAATCGAGCTACAGACACACAGTTGGAAACTCTAATGAGTTAATGACAATTTTCCTTATTGTTGTATATTAAAGTTAGCATTGCGCCACTGAGACAATTCTGTGTAATCAATTTGACTAATTCAACTCATTAATCAGCGTGATTAATAAATAAACACCGGATGCACTGATAAAAATATAAAATTAAAGCTAATTCAGCAACAATCGGTAACCTTTAACAGGATGTGGACGTTGCTGATAAAGTTTAAATTCAAATTAGATATAGTAATTTCATAGGACCTTGCTGTTTAGGATTCCGTAATTGAAATTAAGAAAAAACAAACTCCTGTACATCGCAATATAGGATTTTATTACTGCTAAGTTGGCTGTCTATTACAGTTATTTTTCCAGAAGCTGTCAGCTACAGAAACGTGATGTGTTTCTACTTTAATAATATTAATGCTGCTATCTATAAAATAAAACAATAAATATGCTCACGACTATGATTCTAACACGTGGTATTTAATGGTATTTGGGGACTGCCACCGTAGTGGTGAACAAAATTCGACATGTCCAACTATATGTCGTACGTATTTGAACTAAACGTGGAAAGAGGTGAGCTATTGCGGTCACTTTCGTTGTTATAATTCTTAATATTTGTTCAAACCCCTGTGTGGGTGTAGTCACATATTTCTGCAGAATAAAGTTTCTTTCTTATATAAGCCGCGCTTTCTAGTATTATACTACTGTTAATATAATATGTATCCAATATTATTCACCATTCATAAAACTAACTAAAGCTTCAAATTACTCGGCGGGCTATGGAGAGGGCTATGCTCGGAGTCTCTTTGCGTGATAGAATCCAAAATAAAGATATCCGCAAAAGAACCAACGTAACCGATATAGTTTAAAGGATAAGCAAGCTGAAGTGGCAATGAGCTGGTCACATAGCTCGAAGAACTGATTACCGATTAAGAAAAAAGGTTCTAAAGTGGCGACCCCGTATGGGCAAACGCAGTGTAGGACGATCCCCCACTGGATGGAGTGACGACTTGAAATGCATTGCAGGGAATCAGTGGATGCAGGTGGCTCAGGACCGTCCTTTATGGCAGTTTATGGGGGAGGTTTATGTTCAGCAATGTACGTAATAATGGCTGTAATGATGATGATAGATCTACATTTCAGTTTACGTCATAAACAAATAGATTAAAATTATGCTTATTGTAAAATATTATTCGTTCAAACATTTGTGTAGTATTAAAATTAATATAAAAGGAACATATTTGGCAAGAAGCAACAAACAAAGAGCTTCTGTTGGCGTTTTTGTACAGTATTCTTGCAGAATATTTAAATCTACTCGTATAATTTAAATGATGCGAAAAATACGCGTAAAAATAGGCGCGTCTTTTTCTATACTTCTTGTATCTAACTGCATAAGATCTAAAATTCTGTAAGAATTGAGTTTATTAATTTGACTTATATTTATAGTAATCAATTACTTAAAGTTATAATTTATTACAATATAGTGATTAATTACGTAGCACAAAGTTATAATTAGATACGGAGCCCTCTGCGCGCGAGTTTATTTACAAATGATCGATATTTTTTTTTCTTTAATTTAAACGTCAGCCGCACCTATATGTTTGCTCTTTCAACGGTCTTATGGACCCTTAATTTTTTACTTGATAAATTATATCAAGTTGATAATGTAAATATTTGGCGTGACAACTGTTATTTATGAATGAATTTCCTTGTTCTACAAAATAGTCCGTTAATAAACACACCATCACAGAACTCACGACCATAACACTGATAAGTAATAACTGGTATATTACGCTTATAAAGTATTATCTACATTTATGATAAGCTAGTTTTTACCCCTGACTTCGTCTTTGTGATCGTGATATATTGATCGATGTTTATTCAGCTTATGTTCTTCTCAATCCAAAATAGCACTTCTATGGAAAATTTTAATACGATTGGTTGATTCGATGAGGCACCAAGAATTAATAGGTGTACAAAAAAAGCAAATTTGTAAGCAGAAATATCGTTTAAAATACACATGCATGCCAAATAAATATAGACATGTATAAATATAAACAATTTAGTCCTCGGGAATGATACCGTGTGAGACCCACCATGGGTGTCACAGTGTATTTATTCTGTGACGTCCTTGACGCAGTTCATGTTTATAAGCGACAGTTACCACAATCAGGTGGACCGTTAGGTTGTTTGCTATTTGAGTTGTATTAAGAAAATACAACTCGATTATAAAACATGATATTATGAACTTGTATACATTTAACAATAAATAGTTTAAAATATAGTACATATATATATATATATATATATATGGCCCCGGAGGAGGCGTATGAGTACAGCCAGATTCCTACTGGCTAAAATCACCACGATGTTCCTCTTCACGCCATGCGCTGGGGTCTATAACTTTTCCTGAGAAATGAGTTTTTTTTTATACAATTTAAAATTGCAAACAAGCTGACGGTCCATCTGGTGGAAAGTGGTAACCGTCGCCTATAAACATGAGCAGTATCATGGACATAACAGAGTATACTGTTTCGCCAATGATACCCCCCATGCGTTGCCATTCTTGAGGACTCAGGTGTTATTCTTATGTATTCTGTAAATTCACGCCATATCCCACCCTTCAAACCGAAACACAGCCATGCAAACACAACTGCTTCACGGTAGAAACACGAATGGGATAGAGGTACCCAAGCAATCGAAATATCAAATATAAAAAGAATTTTTCAAATCCGTCCTATAAATCTAGAGATTAAGTGTTCGGACAAACAAACTCTTCTGTTTTATTACATTGGTATAGATATAGACGTATTGGAATGAAGGGATGTCTCTAAATGCTAACAAGAATTGTTATCTAAAAAAATATATCCCGAAGATTGATTGATGTAAATCTAACAAGATTACAAAGATTACAATATTTTTCGTGGTTATTTTAAATTTCACAATGCCCACTTATATATTTTTTATCAAATTAGACACTTCGGTAATTTTATTTATTTATTTATTTATTATTAGAAAAACATAGAGCCTGATTCAATCAACACAGTCAAATTACATTTATGTTGAGCTATAATTAGTTTAAACATTTACGTAATTACACAATCAGTTTTTATAATAAAAAAAAAATAAATATAAATTTTGTTAATTTTAAAAATATGAAGAGATTTTCGGAAATTTCGTTAGGATCAGTAAATAAGTCATCTTGTTACAAAATCATTGTCACAGAAATCTATAGTAGAGTTTTTCTCTCAATTCATTAATTGAAACAATGATCGTAATTAAAAAATAAGAATGCTACACCCTGGATATTGCAACAAAAATGCTACGAGTCATGGTTGTGGCGAACACAACTACAGAAACAAGTAGTACAATGTCTGTATGTGTGACAAGATGTGTGTGTGTAGTTAGGGTTAGCGAAGAAAAAGCGCGTGCTTCGATGTATTATATAATGTGCATTAAGCAGTGACTTTGAAAAAGTTGTGAAGCATTTATTAAAAAATAATTGAATTATTGGAGAATAACAAAAGTGTATTTTAGTTAACTACAATATCATATCATATTTATAACAAATTTAAATATGTGTACAATAAATTTGCCAAAATGCAATTATAACTCGTTAATCAACTGCATCAATAAAGTAGATATCGTGATATAGTATATTATTACCAGTATTTAATTTTCTCTAAGTAGATCACTGTCACTATTCACTAGTATATTTTTACGTAAAAAGAGCTTTAAATTAGAGGGTACGCATGCAGAACACATTGCAGTAATAGCAACGTATGAGTGATGCCATGGGTGTCACAGTATATTCTGGGGGGTAAATAGTACTTTTCACAAGAATAAGATATAGCAATAATTTTTAATCAGGTGGGATTTTTAATCGTATTTTATTATTTTGCTCTATAAATGATCGCTTCCAAAAAGATACAAGGTTAGTGCGACACAACAATACTCGATTTAGAATTTTAAATGACTCTGGTTTTCTGTCAAAATTAACACTAGCTGAGACTAATCAGTTATCCTCTTTATACCTCATAAATATTATGTTCTCCAGCCTTCTCTGACATCGTCAGCTTTTAAAGCGTAAACTAGAGACATTTATTAGAGTGAAGTAGTTGACGCAAGTTTGAGAAGGGGTGAAGTGAGACCGCAGTAGGAGGCAAGAAGAGTTCATACTGTACTTTAGTACTATTACTTCTATTGTGCTAATAGTAAAGTAATAAAATAATAAGAACACATAAAACTTAGATTAGATATTAAAAATGAAAATGTGTGTATAAGTGTTGAGAAGAAAAATAATCTACGTGATGAACCACAGTAAGTCAAAATTAGCACAACGTCTAATTTTGTTAGGGTCTAATTAGATCCTATACTTTTTTTATGACAATTCTTACACAAAAAGAAATTTTGTCAAAAGACAAAATGGTCACTGTCTGCGTTGACCTTTACAACGGTTATGATAAAGGTGACAAAAAAATCGATTACTATATATCATAATTATTATGTTTCTCGTCCGCTGTGGCAATTTGTAGATCATTTCGTTGTGCTAATGTGTATGGAAATTATGCAAAGAACTGGTAATTAGAGTCGAGGTGAATGATCTGTAATGCTATAATTTGTTAAGTATATTTTCTGTCTGTAATATCTAATTGCTAAATATTTTATACAAATGGGCTAGTACTAGTAGTAGTGTTTGTAGGTAAGTAATTTTAATTACTTATCAACAAATACTATTAGTATTTTTATTATATTGAAAAATTTATTTTTATATATGATTATAAAGAAAATAAAAAATAGTAAAAGCTAGCAACAAAAGTAACGTAAACATATCTAATGTACTCATCAGAATCTACAATTAAAATAAAAAATGTAGTAGAACACCGGTTGACTGCAATTCAAATAAGAATTCTATCATTATGACTTTATTCTGAGTGTTACATAAAATTAATGGATGTACAGTCGTGTAAGTACTAGTTAGTCGTTTTAAGTACTTATTGACACAAAACCGTGATATTAAAAATATAGAAAATAATAAAGTCGGTTTAGGTAAGTCTATAATTTATGTTTTGCAAGTGGCACTCAATGTAGTAAATTTTTGATGTGGGTGCACGTGCAGAGATTCCCATCATTACAATCCGTGTTGTCAATTTCCACCAATACCCCGATGCTTGCTGCAGAACTAATTTCCGATAAACTCGCACACAAATAAACATAATACGTAGTTACGTTTGAGTGCAAATTACACACACATGAGTGTGTGAGCGTGAGAAAACTACAGCGGAAATTATGACGGGTGTGTGCGGCTCACTGACGCAATTTGCACACATACTTATCATTCGCGCACACAGCTACATTATGCGCACGCGCACATCTACGCAGCCCGCATCGGACTGCTCTTCTACAATAGTTATCAAGTTTGTCATAATGAAGATGCGCGCTTTTCAATACATTAATGAGGCTCCCACAATGTTATTGATAGGATGATAGAAACGAATGAATGTTGCTTTTGTCAATGTCCAATTTACGAATAATAATCTGCATGATCACTCGGCTAATCCAACTTATTTATTTAAAGAGAAAGCTTATCAATAATATTTTTCAAGACTCAGTAACGCTTCAAGAAATTGATTTGTGAGGATTAATGAATGAAAACTGAGAGAATTGAAGTATGTTATTCTAACAATATAACACTGAAAATCATATATTTAGGTACGAGTATATAGATTATTCGCATAGAAGTAAATTTGTAATTATCAAGAACAAGTTAATACAAGACAACTAATACAAGAAGTAATACTTAATATCCTAGATGATAATTATAAGTTACAAATAAAACATCGTGAGCCACGAGTCACTTTCGAATAAGAATTTACTCTAGATGGTTAGAACGTGTGGACATTTGCAGAATGAATTACTACTTTATAGCGGCTGAAGTGGATTCATTAAACATTTATTGAAACTATTTGCTTAACCTAGTAAATACTAGATATATTAATTTTGAAATGACCGTAAACTATCAATCAAGCAAGGTATGTAGAAGTATGAGCATACGAGTGGTAGCAATAAGAAATACCAATAAGCGCGTTGGCAAATGTGGAATTTAAAGTAAACAGGGAATCTGTGAGAGCTCGAGATGAATCAGTAACGAGAGACGCGGTAAACTACGTCCATATTAATAATCGTGGGTTATTACGCAGGCCCTCATTAAGTCGGCGGCCGCTCGCCCCACGAAACCGCAGAACACTGCTAAATAATTACCCCCAGACTGCTTTCTTCACGAAACCATCGTAAAAGCACATTAAACAACATCAACTAAGTCGGCGTGAGGAATTACAATAAATAAGGTATTAAGCCGGCGTTGTCAGGCACTGTACCGAAAATGTCGAAAAGCGATTAATGGAAATAAAATTGAGCGAAGGCTGAGAGAACGATTTACTTAATACATTGATAATAAGGGGAGGGAATGTATGTAAAATGTTGTACGTAATGGAGGTAGTCTCGTTAGACGTGGGAACGTCGGTGTAGAGGCGAACTTTGCTTCTACATGGTAAGGATCGCGTCAGACATTGTCCACCGTTAGGGTTTAACTTTAAACCTTCATTAATGGTAATAGTTTTGAACTTGGACGATGGGAATGGCTCTTTTTGCTGCGTCTACACCGATTGAAGACGTTACAGTAATAGCCGTGTTCGACACGATGCAGTAAAGCCTTACGTTTTGATAAAAGTGTATTGAAATGCATTCTCATTAGATTCTTTGTCTACATGGTTATTGATAGATTTTTGGATCAGTAATATAAGTGAAATAACAGTATAATATTCTAATAAGACTTTAATATTGTCCTCAATTTTTTCTTTAAGAATAATAATTAAATTATTATACCAGAACCGTTTTTGATTAAGAGATTTAAATTAATAATCATAAGAAATTTAAAGTTAAGAGTTGGGATATCGAAGTATAATTATTACTGCCTTTTATACAAGAGAAAGCTATAATTAAAACGGCTCTCTAATTTCTTATAACATTAAAGTGACAGTGCAAATTTGTAAAGAGTATTTGAGTATGTAATTACAAAGTATTCTCGAGTCGTGTAACTTGAAACTTGTGTGTGATTACGAATGTCGAGTTTTCCTACTAATTCTGTCAGTTTAATTAACCCTAAAATTATGTTGATTCCTTACAAATATATTTAAGATCTTGTTTAATTTTGATTTAATCTTAAATTACTTAATGGTTACAATAACAAAAAAAAAAAACAAAGTTCGTATAAATTTGTTCTTAAATGATTTCATTCTTACTGAGTATGTTATGCCTCTATTGTCATTGTATTGTACCTTAAGAGAAAGGTAGCTTTTCAGAACTATAACTATCTTAGAGACAGGCATCGCGTGAAGAGTGCAGGTAACCTGCAGGCGCCACTCGTCCGATTGTGCCTCTTAGGAACCGTCAATTTGCGCCTGTAATTATTGCAGACCCTTCGATACTTATTTCTATTTTTTCCTGGCTTAATTGTTGCAACAGATGACTTTTTTGTCGAACCACCTCAAAGAGAGCGGAAAGGCATCAAACGCAGCGTTCGAATTTGGAAATAATTATACATAAATAGTCCCTTGAGCGGCCGATTAAGACAATTTCCGAGGCAAATTGCCGCAGACGATCATAATAGCACACGCGCTCTCCGTCATAAATAAATCTGGATTACGTTTCTGTACAAGATTAAGATTGATTCGATCTCGATTCTTTCTGCTATTAATGCCTACATCGGATAATGCGTCGGCCGTGTTAAAATTTTTAAATCATTATTCGTTTTTGTACGTGTGATTTGTAAGATAATTACGATCGACAAATTGCTCGGAGTCATTAAGATGGTAACGGCTGGATGCGATCGGTCGGTCGCCCGTAATTAATGATCGATACATGTGAAATAATTAATTAGTGGCCGAGGTCGGATTGGATCTCGGTGCCTCGGGGCTCAGCACAAAAAACAATGACGTGCGGTTTTGGCTGCGCCGGCGCCGCTGCCGTTGCGGCGACATCCGCCGCACTGCACGTCTATAATTTGGGAGACCTCGAATTAGTTTTAATCTCATTTCTCAGGGATGAGCGTGACGGCGACTTTACGTTGAATGTGTCATTATCATTAATGTTAATTTTGATGATTGTTATATTCTTATTTTTAATCGTACGCTTGATTTTGAAGTAATATAACGCCATCGATTGCTTTGTCTAAGATAAATATCATAGACTGATCTATTATTTTCACTGCAGAAAAACAGTCTTCCGCTATTGTAGTACAATTTATACGATTGTTAAAAGCCAGATAATTACCGACGACAAACCTTGATGTCGGAACAATTACGAAGAGAGCATTAAGAGGCGGTTTCAATCGTGTCGCGTAATGTGTCCACTGCTTAATGGACATTTCAAAGGCTGAGGTGAAGAACAGAAGAGGAGTGGGGGCATGGGTCACTTTATCTCTACTGGTGACTGTAAAATTAGCTTACTTTAACCATTATTTAATGTCATTTTAGGATGGGAATGAACCGACTTGAATTGTGGGAATTTAGTTGAAATCGTTGACAGAATTTGAATAGATAATTATTTGGATTCACCACTCGTCACATTCAGTTGTTAATCTGCATTTAATAATAGGTTTTGCGGTTTTGGAGAATAAAAAGATTGTGACAATGGCCCAACATGTTATTTTAAATTTGTTCAGCTGCATAAGTAGTTATCTTGAGAAAAATCAATAAGTAATTAATGTTCTCACGATTTTTCACGATGTAGGCTCAAATCAGTGTGAGAGCTCTAACTCGGTATCGAGATGCGTGTGCGCAATTAAAACGAAACCCACAATCAGCCGCCATGTTTGTACACGGCCGTTGTTAATAGCCTTCTGTAATTACATACCAGTATCATGCCATCGTCTTCTTGGAAGGTTGATCGAATTAATAGAACCTATTTTGGAGGAACGTCATAAGATTTTAATATCATCAGGTATGTATGGGATTAATACATGACTATTACATGTGTCTTTAATGTACGCGTTTAGAATGGGAACCATAGAAATATAGGGTACCAATAAGAAAAAAAAACCGTGTATTACTGTATTTCTAAGTGGAGTTATCCTGATACCATAGAACATAAACACTCGACTAGGCAATATTTCGTGTATCATATGAATGGACGCGAGTCCACCATCTTTTGTCAAATTATTTAGGTTTAGTATCTGTATTTATGGTTACATGAGAGCTAACTGGAAATTTAAATTAGCACACAAAAACATGTCAAAGGTCAGGCAGAATCGAACCCATGATCAATGAGGTCATTTGAATTTCGGTAAATCAGAGTTATATTCTGTACAAAAATGAATGTTACAATAACAATGAATATACATTTATAAAATGAAAAATGACATAAGAAAATTATACTAATCTTCAAGCAACGAAGACGAAGAAATGTCAGAGATAAGTATCTATTAAAATATACACCTTGAGAAAAAATGAAATAAGGATAGCAATAACATACGACACGGTCACAACGTCGACTCGAGAATTTCATATCACCACATTTACATGTATTCCATTCGCGGAACTAGCGGGGCCGACCTCCCTGTCGTTATATCCGGGGAAAGAATATCTAAATTCAATTACAAAAAGGCTTCTCTGCGAGGTGTGCCGTTGCACCCGCGCCTCCTCCGAAAAGGGTGTATAACAACTCAATTTCTCCGTATTATTAAGACGGAGGGGTGCGCGGGTAGGGCTGGGGTGGCGTGGAACACAAAAAGAATGCTAATTTAAAATTCTTATTGCTGTGTTTGTATGCGCGCGCGCTTTATGTATCATTCGCGTAACAAAAGCCGGAGGAGAGAGCCGCCCGAGCGCGTAATTTCAATCTAATATTCAATTTGAGAAGTATTGCGAGCTCCTCCCGCCATCTTTTATTTATTTACTTGACTGCAAACGTTTCCTTGGGTTTGCGGATCGTAGAAACATGAGAGATATGTCAAATTAAGCGCTTTATTTGCTTTATCTATTTGATAGTCATGGTTATAGTGCCGAAAATTAAAAACAATATAGATAAAAGATGTGTCATATTAGAAATATGGGAGTCTTAAAAGTTTTTGACAACTCATCCTAAATATTAAAAACTGATATCTTTAGCAAACAAAGATAACATAGGTCGTATTTCTTGACAATGAGCGCTAAATTAGATTCGATATCTCAATGTAACGGGCAGAGATAATTGCTTCATTCCCACGGCGCGAAGAAAATAAATTTCACCGGTCACAATAGGTGCTTTCCACAGACAATTCGCGTCTAAACGGAGGGCGATAGACGGCTAATGCTCGAATCGTGATATATTAGCCTATGAGTTAATGCTGACCCCACACCACACCTTCGCGATCTGCATTTCTGAACCATATTTTAACTGTATCTTCATAAATCATGATGCAAACTGTTAAGTTGTTCAATTTGTTAAGTTTTTATATTTACCTATTACAGTACTAGATATATAGCAACATTTAATGGTTATGTATTATATATTGCAATTAAATATTAGAGACAAGGATTAAAGAAAAACAACTAAATACACTTATGGTCTGTATGGTCTGAAATATCAGCAATAAAGATGGAAATTGATTAGCCATGTATGTAAAACTGGAACTAACGACGAAGAAAGGATTTCGAGTGGCGACTCTACTGATGCAAATGTATCTACTATAACACTGACTAAATTGAGTGACAAATCGAAATGTGTTGCAAAAACTTAATAGGTGCAAATAGCTTTAGATCTTCATCTATGGCGCAGTTTATAGGGAGGCCTACGTTCAGCAAAAAATAATTTGCAAAAAAAAATTGAATTGCTGAAATAATGATGATAACACGTAACAAATACATTAAAGGTTTTTGAGAATTTCTTGTAATTATAAATATTATAGCGTAACACAATTTATAAATATTAAGAATACAAAATTTAGAATCATTAAAAATATAAATAATTCAATAATAAATTCAAAGCTAACAAGAAAAATAAGTAACTAAAATGAGCTAACAATAGAAAGAAGTAACAAGAAATCGAAAAAAAAGTAATTTTTGAACCTGTAATATGGTTCTAAACAAAGTGTCAAGTAGGTATGTTTTAACTATTGTGTCGCTTGTATAGAGAAAGCAGAAAATGTAATAATAGTTAATAACTTCCACAGTTATCCTGCAGATCATTATATCCTTTTCGAGCCTTCAAGGAAAACAAGGCAAGCAAGATCCTCCGTTTTGCTTATTATAATATGATCTATTATAAAATCAGGAATTCGCCGTAAGTACAGAAGCCTGTACAGTTATAACATCCTAATACATGTACCAACTAATAGGAGGGAAAGAGATTGTTAGTAATAGGGGTTAAATAGCCCCATTACTAGCAATATATCCTGTCAGGTCGACCTCCACGCATTGATCCCCCTGGAAACCATCGTGGCTAATTCTAGTAAAATTCGCCAGGATGGGCTAACTGACCTGCTTTCGTCTTCATTAGTCATCTATCACTGGTGCCCCGTCATTGTATACCGATAGCGCAGACGGGGTTACCATACCATTATCACCCATTAAAAAAAATCAACTTATAGTGAAATAGGCCTGGTATCTCAACATATTTTATCATGTGCCTGGAATTGGAATTAAAATCGCTAGTTAAAATGGTCTTCCATCTTGTTTTCTACTAGCAGAAATAAAACAATTATAATGTCCATTGTAAATACTTAGATCAATAGGTATAAACATTGAAAACTATTAAGACTTTGTTTCATTTTAATATAACAATCTACGCTTTCTAAAATAAATGTCTTATAAATAGACGATTATTTAAAATAGAGCATAAGTCAAGGATGATAGATTCAATTTCGATCTGTCACGATCACGACGTTTTATTAATAGGTCATGAAGGTAGTCAAGGTAAGTACATATTCGTACCTAACCTGTATTTAAATAAAGGCAATGATACTATATTTGCAACATGTAATAAAACAAAAGTAAAAAGACTGTATGAGGGTTTTATCATTGTACCATCGTAAAGAGTACCGGTACGATATGTAGGTGTGACCTGGATATTCTAAAATGTCTCGCAAGATGAATGTTATATTGAATATTCTTCGTGAGTGAGATATTACGATTGCAATTTCAGATGTAAATCCGAAGGCTGCACATTCAGCTGTATTGTATAAAAATGTTTTGACTTCTTTAAATTTACATATTAATAGTACAGGAAAAGTATCAGGTTTCATTACACAATAAAAACGGACAAAGAAATAAGAAGCTCTCAGGGCGAAACTTAAAACATTAAATGTATTTAATGGTACATATTAAATACCAATGAGGGCCAAGTTAGGTACATGCAGTAATGATATAGCAATTGTTATACTGCTACACCATCATGCTGTCGCTAAGTATGATTTTTAAGGCCTTTTACTGTGCGCAGAAAGCGTGCGCGGGCGTCGCGTCGCTTGATAATTTGCTACGCGACGCGTCTACACTCTTGCGCACATAGCGTAACCCTTTATTCAAACGAGCAATGAATAAAATGTAACTAGTAAGGGTACTTACATGAAGATTTGTCATGCGTATAAAGGTTATCAAAGTATGTTTAAAGAAATTTGCATAGTATCGATTATAAGAAATTTAAAGGTAATCAAGAAATATATTGAACTATTATTGTCAACTTTATTTTTGATGTGTTGGTGCTTATTAGGTACCAATTATATAGTAATTCTTCCTATTATCTAAATGCATCTAATAAATGTATAAAAATTCGCAGGTATTTCGAATACAATTTTATATATAGAATAAACTAGGTAGGTAAAATTAGCCATTAAAATTTAATAAGTATATTTACAAGTAGGTACTGGTTGTATAAAACTCTGTGACTACTAAAAAATGATATTCATAATCTCAGGTTGACCATAACGAGAGAAAACAATAAATAATAAAAAGTAACAGCATCAGATAAAACCGACATTGTCGCATGATAAATGATCAGATTTAAATTTAGAGAACAAACTTAAGGTCCCAGAGCACCTTATAACGAACGCGACGAGCTCCGTTTATAATTATAATTAATATTCTCACAGTATTAAAGTGGTCGACGGCAAAAAAGAGATTCGACGCGAGAATTAATAACAAACAAATGGGCTACCTGCGGTGTTTTTTGTGCTCCCCCACAGGTAGGCCTTCGTGACGATGAAAGGAACTCATATACGTGTCTGTCTTAGATTTTTTAAACAATATAGACCAATTTTAACACGGTTGCAGCTTTTTATGCGTGTCTGAACTTCATTCATAGGAAGTCAGGGTAAACATAAGCAAAAAATCGTGCATGCAGCCACTGCCCGACAGATGGCGATGGCACTGCTATCAAAAGCAAACACGGTTACGGTTATTTGCCATAAAGATTTTAAGACGGCGCGGCGCACCCACAAGTGAGTCGTTAAATCAATAAAATATGCACCTACCTACACTTAATATCGTATTACTGTACCGGTGCGATACAAAAAAGAAACATAAGAACTAAAGCTGCGTTCGAAACAAGAAACCGACGAATGAAAAATTTGGACAAAAGAGAGGAACTCTCTAAATGCGATACGATAATGACAAAACAGAAATATGATTTCGATTGAATTGTGTGACAGGATCGGCTTTATTGGTCATTATGGTGGGTGCGAAAAGGAGAGGGAATATAGTTAATAATAAAAATATTTTATTTGTATAGTGGGGTAAACACCCCCGCTGCGGGCTGTTTGGTACGGCCGGCATCCATCATCATTATATTAACCGATTTAACACTTTTGAACAGATTCCTGCGACGGTTGGTGGTAAGTACTTTTGTTTGGGAACATAATGTGCAAAGATATTTTTTAAGTATAGTAATATTATGATGATGTCTTTTTCAATAGCTAACGAGATTTTATAATTATTTTATTATTAGGTAGAAACTTAAACTTTTGCATTTTTAAAGTTACAGATAATAGAATTTTAATTGCTTTTTCTTCTTGATATATTAAATGTCTCATCAGTTTCAAGTAGGTGGTTTTTATGTCTCCGCTTTGTTTATTTTCATAATTTTCCTTGCTCATTCCGTTCCCGGTAGTGTTGACTCCATCATCACATAGTACTTCATCTATCTGATCAAATATCAAAACGTATATACTTAGGTTCTAAATGATGGTATTCAATTAAACTTTATAATAAATGGATACTAATTTACATATTATACCAACGAAGTATACACTACGATCCTATGATTGCAGTAGATTAAGTATGGACTAAAAAACAGTTTCACTTTTACATTAAAGGTCTGCATGTTTAAACAGTTGACGGATTGCGACCTAGTCTACAAAGATTCCTTTTTAGTAACTACTTAATAATTAATTAAGTCCAGAGGTGAGGAAACTGGGTCATTCGATTTAATACTTCATGTCATTATAGTGTTAACGTTTGGACATATCAATTCCAATAGTTCCAGAATAGAATGTAAAATCTTTTAGTGCTCACGTCTTTTCCTAACCACTACTCGTAAAAGGCAAAGTGTCTCCATTAATAAGCCTAAGTATTGCATAATTGGAAACGTTTTTACTACAATTATATACAGATTTTAATTGACGTGCAATATGTTTGATTATAAATATTTAAGTTTCTATTCGTTTAAATTGACGAAATGCATTATCGGTCATGTCCATTCAGGAAATGCAATTAAATGAAATGATGCGTGTCGATATTAAAATAGGTATTGATATGCAAAGTTGGGCATTACATATGCGGGCGGTGGCCGAGGCCGGTCCCATGCTCTGTTTGTTCACAGATTTTTGTTCGCTAATCAATAATGACCCCAAATCCAATTACTATTCAAGAGTAACAATAAAGTTTGCCTACAATAGCCATGTACTGTTTTGTTTATTTACTGTCCATTGTGAACTGTTACTCGGACATGTCCTACATTTACGCTCCACGTAGGATCGCTACGGATTTCTTATTGGATTCGGTCGGTGTATTTATTCGATTGTGAACCTTATCCTTATAGTGTTATGATCATGAAGCGGTTAGTTGATTGGCAAAGATATGACTGCAAATAATTAATACATGAATAGTCAATATATAATAATTACAAGTATTAGGTAAAATGTATATTAAACAGAACTTGTGATATCACGTGCAAGTAGTTGTAATACCTGTTCGAGATCGAGACATACATACATCGATGTCACATAAGTAAGTCATGGCGCATGAGAAGGGCACATACGAGTAGCCCGGATCTAACCCAATAATTACAGCAGTGATTAGATCTCAGATAAAGCTCATTCCGCTAATTACTCCCTAAAGCTACACGAAGCAGCCGAGCTCAGTTTTTGCCATCCACATAATTTAATAAGCGTATTAAACCAGGCCGATGCCATAGATAGGTACCCGGCCCCGAGCGTTTCTCGCTAATACCTTTATAATGTTGTTAATACAAAGTAGATACATTACAAAAGCTACCTCTAGATATGGAGACGAATTTACGTCATAAGGTCAAAGAGGAATGACCATGTGAACGTCTAATGAAAGCAGATGAAGTCCCAGACTCAAATCACAGTCATTCAGAACATTCACATTACTATCAATTTAAGACGCTAGTGTATATGAAGAATACGATATTGCGTCTGGGGACATCGCGTGTGTCGGGACCGTATCAGTTAACTCAATGATATTTGCTTCTTTAATGTAAGTTCATTAGATGTAGATCATGTCTAATCAATTTAATAAGCGAGACTTGTCTGTGTGTACGTGTGCATATGTGGAACTATAATGTAACCAGTGTCATTACACGATTGTAGAGCGATCTGACCTCGCGATGAATGGCTCCCATTAGCATCTCATAGGTTTAATTAGGGAACCACGCACCGGCCGGTTGCTCGGTCGCCCACAACACGCGTGCCAGTGTGTGGGCAATCAAATTAGAACAGAGCAGACAATGCGAACGACTCGACCGTACCACCCTACGACAAAACGTTTTCTCGCAATCTTCGATCACCGGATTAAGGGAGTCCCGTCTCGCACGTTTTATCTCCGATTGTCCGCACTTAACGCGCACTTTACGCCGAGTGCCCCTCGAGAGGAAATTGAAAGCGATCGCTTTCCCTGGTATCTTATCTGTAATGTTATACTAATTAATCGATGTAGCGCGACGAGATCGTCGTTAGAGGTAAATAATGCAGGTATTGAATCGGCGGAGGTGATTTATTGGTGTGAATAGACAAAAGTGTCGCGGGCGGGGCGGGCCGGCACAATGCCGTGGAATGTCGTCGCGGGGCGAACGCGACCGCTGGCTGCGCTCGTGCGCCTCTTGAATGCGGATTATTTATAACCCTCACCGGTTCGGCGCAGCGAGACGGCCGAGCGACGCGATGCGGCGCTCTCGGCAACTCCCAGCCTACTACGCCTGAAGCGTTTCCACCTGTGCTCTGCTGTGCCATATGACTGCGCCTTAATTTATTCACGATAACTTTTAATAACACCATAATCGAAGCGGGCTGCCAAAATGTTACTGAACAGAAATTTGCGATTACGAGTGATCGTTAGTCCAAAAATTTGCTAAATTATTATATTCATAAGCCCTTGCTTATTCGCCCCCTTGGTTTATCATCCCCGCATCTATACAGACAATGCATAAGAATAATAGCGCTGCCGCGGATTATAACAAATTCCCCAAATTGTGTGGGTTCATATATTCGCGCAACAATATGACAAAGTATTGGATATCACATGTGTCTACAGTTTACCGCATTTGGAACTAATTGGTATATTCCATAATACCGTGATTATTGAATGTAACATCTGCCGAAATCGGTTTATTAACATAGACGTTAGCGAGATACGTATTTAAAATAACTATTTACCGTTTAGAACTCTTAGAATCAATTGATAAAGAGGTAGAGAAGAAATGTTCTAGTCATACAACTACAATCTTAATAAATCTTATTTATAATGCTAGCAAATAAAAGAAAGATACCAATAAAAATTTCAATGACACCTTCCTCCCATGAATTGTTAGCTCATTTCCAAAAGCTCAAAAGTATCGGTTGTTTAACAGATAAATAAAAAAAACAACACGGGCAATGAACCAATAGAATACTAGTAGGTATAAAATAAATCGTTAAATTCGCAAGACGCTCCACCGAAGTACTTTTCAAGTATCAATAAAAAACAATGAAAGTGGAAAGGGCAAAGAGCTTCTTAAGGCGTGTCAAACAGAAAACGCACTATGAAATTACTTTTCACGTTTTGTTGTTGACGGTAAAGCTAAATGAGAACATTTTTTGTTGTTAGCGACAGCCCTGTTTTGTCACGTCGCGCGTTGCTTTGTAACTACTTCGCAATACAAAAATTAAATCGTCACACTATATGGTTTTTCTAGGGTTACACCATAAATAAAAAAAAAGAAACTATCCGTTATTTGTACGAGAATTTATTTATTTCAACGTCACCATCGTTTGTTATGCTATATAAATAAAATTGATTACAAATTGTCACTACAATTACTTCTTTATACTGGTATGTAAGACTGTTTGGACCTGTGTTATTCAATAGAAGATTACTAACTAGATACTACTAGTAAAATACGTACTGTAGTATATCTATTACTTATCCCTGAACAAAATAAAAACTTTATTAGAGGCACGAGACGCACTTCTTTTGAACATAATTGGTGCTTCCTGCTAAAGTTTCCACTAAAAAACTAAGTTTTGTTTGACATCTCATCAGCTCAACATATTACCTTTTTTCGGTCCATTTATTTTGGACAATTTTGAATGTGTTCACCTCACGATTTATTTTTTGTGTATTTCCATCGTCCACTTACATAGTGGCTATGTCGTGAGTAGCTCGATTCGTTACCGAAACTATAATTAGTTTTACCGTTATTAGATACTTTACATTTTCAATGGGTGGGCTTATTGATTGCGACCACAACAATAAGAAGCGTGACAAGTCATTTGTTTATTTTCAGAATTCTAAAATCGACACGAGCAGGACAACTGTGCAATTTTCAATGCTTAAATTTCATCATTGTCAGATCAATGTGGATCAACACTTATATTGATCCATGTTATTACTTTTGTCATAGTAGTCATCCAAACATTGTAAATAAATATTAAAGCTAATTTAAATTTTGAAATTAAGTTAGCTATCAAATGTACATTTACTTCAACCTCTGCGAAGCAAGGTGAAGTCTACGAAATTTGACACGTTAATCATTTGTTTGCCAAAAGACGGTTGTTTAGTAATGACAACCATATTCGTTAAAATATTTCCAGCATTCAAATTTGTATCATTAACACGTCCAGGCTAATTGTTCACCGGGTTGTATCGCGACGTAAAACTTGGCGTTCGTGTAACACTTATTAAGTAACGACGCGCCTTTTTCTCAAAATTTAATTATCAGCATTAGGGTGACACCAAAAACGGTACGACGTGAAATTAGATGACAGTGTAAACTAAGATACAAGAGCTTGTTTGCAAAACTGTACACCGGAAAACTACAATTCCGTTTCAATTTGTAGAAAGTCGAAAATTGGTAGAAGAAATGACAGTGATAAAATTTAAAATAGCAAAAAGTACATGAGGCAATAAATTATTCAACGCGTAAGTGATTGATTGGATTTTACATTAATGACATGTTCAAATGAAAGTTGACAATAATAGAACATGGGGTCGCTAAATGGATGGCATTATGTCCAGGCACAGCGATGTCAAATATGAAGGATGATCTCCCACATTCGTCCTGAGCACTATTCTAACAGATTCAATAGCCGAGACAGGACTATTTAAACGTAACATTGGATTTAATGCGCCATCATTTCTTACTTCGTCGTTTTAAAATGTTTAAAGCAAAAAAAGCCTTTTGTTCGTTGCATGTATTGCTTTAAAATTAAGTTTTTTTCTAATTAGTTGTAAGCATGTTAGCACTATTATAGATTACCACTTCCAAATACGTGCAATTCCAAGTACATATAATACGTGATATTTAAACTACATGATGAAATCGTTAAAATCTAAAAAATAAATTAGCACGAATACTCAAAGACAAATAATATAAGTCAATTCACAAGTCTCCTACGACGTAAAGACTATCAAATTATAGCTACAACTATTTGAAAATGTACCATTCGTGATTGTAACATTAACACTCTGTCGACCAATGAGATTGTCCTGAAAACTTTGCTCATCTTCATAAAATCATTCGAAGACTTAACAAGAGGTCTCTAATTTATGCTCTCGTTAAACAGTTTAAGGTTTAAAATGCTTTACTAAAGAAATACAGGACAACAGTCAGTTAATAATCAAATAGCTTTTACCAGGTGTCCGACAAATGGAAAACTACTAATTAAAGTATTTTACTCAGCCGAGACTTAAATAGAAGAACGTACACTTGGTTGTAAGGAGTTTAATTAATCGGCCTTCTGATGCAACGATTGGACCGTTTTCTTTCTATTAGTGTCCGAAAGCAGTTTGTCCAATTGATTCACTGTGTAGCAATAAACAGTGCCAGTCTTCCTCGTGTTTGTGCTAAGAATTTGAGATGTTAACGTTTCTAAAGATCAAAGAGACGATGATTAGCGGATTGGTTGTAGATATTGTTGTTACATAAGTGGATACTAATGGTGTGAGGTACTCGTAAGCTGTAATAGTGATATGCGTTTTAGCACTTCTTTGTACCAAGGACGGATTATCATTAGATAATGCACGAATGTGTACCCAAAATCATGATATATGTAAACGCACCTCGTTCTTAAATAAAGTGGCAGGTAATGATACTAAATCATCTTTATAAGATTTTGAAGGTATAACGCCATTAAAATCAGTCCAGATGGGACAATGTGCCCCTAATGAACGTCGGGGCAAGTAAAAGAAATTATTTACGCCACACACTGCGACACTGCTACAAATGTTGACAGACATAAAAAAAGATGTAGAAATCTGGGTAATGATGTAAAGTGAATGGACAACAGTAATTACAGTGTACAACGGAGATTCTTTGGTGCGTATCGTCATAACACTAATTGACGAACTCTTTACTCTATACAATTACATTCGTTATTATATCTTACTTTTCCTTGCCGACTTTTTATTCTATAAAAAAAGCAGCGAAAAACATCAGTCATCAAACATTCTATAGCGAGGACCACCATTACTTCATTCACATAAAAAATATGTCGTGGCACAATAACTAGTAATAGGTCCAGTTTAGAAAACCTATTGTAATAAAAAGACGGCATTTCGAAGACATTAAAATTCTCTGGATCGTATAATTACATATGACACATTTTAACATTAAGACACCCACACGCTGTATGTTGTGCCTCTAAACTCGTATAATTTGTGTTAAAGCTATAATATATGAGAATTTAGGAGTCCCTCGCACTCGGCGTTCCATGCATTCGAACGTTAATAAAATTATCAAAATCTAAACAGGTTTGTGAGTATCGCTCGTGCGTCGGCAAGAGCCCGTCCGTGTCTCGGCCCGACTTATGAATGGAAATGGATTTTGGTATTTTTAAGTGTTTATAAAGGTCGTAAATAATTTATCGCTGCGTGATACTTCCGTCGTTCGAATTTGAAATGGACGAGCGCGCCAACTCGAATCGCTACTGGATTTTAAATCAGCATCTATGATAATAGTTTTAGTTTTATATATCAGTTCTAAATTTATTTACTAGTTATAAGATATGACAGGTTTGCATCGATTAGGTTAAAATTATTTATAGTGTTTGACAATTTTGTTCATACGATTTATATTTAAATCTGAGCCGAAATATGAAACCGATGCCCAGTTGGGTTGGGCATGACACTAGTGTTCGTGTAATAGATCGCTTGAGACAGTTTTTGCTAGAATAACGTGCTTGCTCTCGGTAGCGGTTGTTGCGTCAGCGGTCGTGATTCAACCTCGTCAAAACCACTTAGGTACTTACAGGCCAACATCGAAGCTGTAATTATTCTGAGCACACGTGGACATGCTTTACGACTGTGCATGGCCTGCCTTATAAACGTACACCTTTTTAATAGGTTAACGACTTGTATGCTGTCTTTATTGATCGTGGCCAAAAACATTGGCATTAGAGTTTGTGTAAAGCTATCAAGTTATCGGTAAATTCTTTGTAGTGTGATATTTTTATTCAGTGTATATTTATTTTATATATTATATATATAATATATAAAATATACATATAACTTATAATCTGGTGTAACTACACCAGATTTTTTAGAAGGAAGTTCTTAATTGGTCGGAATATGTTACGGGTTTACGATGACTTTTTCCACAATTCTTTTTAGAGTTATGGTTTATTTTCGAGTTGGTCTCACATTGATTTTGTGATTATTGAAACTGTGAGTATCATGGGCGAAACAGTATACTTTGTTATATTCATGGTACTGCTCATGTCTATAGGCGACGGTTTTCACTTTCCATCAGGTGGGTCGTTAGCTTGTTTGCCATTCTAAGTTGCATAGATTTTGTAGAGCAAAAAATTATCTGTTAGATAGCAAGTACGTGATTCCACGTTAATTCGAATATTTTCGATGTTACTTGTACATACGAACTATCTCGTTATTTATTAATTAGTAGATTTTTTTTGCAGAGCAAAAATAAATTTTATATTTATATTAGATTTTAATTTGTCAAATTGCTTCTATATTTCAATTGTTCAATGTTATTATAAGTAAATGAAGCATTTTTGAATAAATAACTATCAAAGGAGCTCATTTGTATGTTGGTAGTACCCATGCCATCAATATCGGTGCACCAATCCCGTTGGTACGGCTCACAAATATTTGAACTTTAGTAAACACGGCACGACGATATTTGTCACCAATAAACTCAAGACAAATTTCTATTAGGTTTGTCAAATGTTTGATGAATGTGTAATGAACAGTGGCCAAACATTCACTAAATCAACATATATTTTGGATGAATCTCCAAAATATTCAGGTTAGCACTCGTTACTTCGTTACGCGATGTCATACATCCACAACATTAGTTCTGCTATCTGTTAAGTATAATATTATAATCTTCTTAATAATTATAAATGTGGAAATGAGTTTATTAATTAAATTGTTTATTAATTCTAGATATATCAACATCAATATTGGTATTTTGGGAAAAAGATGCGTCCTTTGGGACAAAATGTTAAGTCTCACTTATAGAATCTTAAAAGGATGCTAATGAACTTAACCTGTATACATATTTATTTGATTTAGTATCAGAATACAATTAATATTTTTAATTATATTATCACAAGTACGGATTATATAGTTACTAAGCAAAATATATGTAGAATCATATTGTAGAAAAAAAAAATACAAAAGCACTACTCCATTTGATTATGCATACATTTCAATTCGAAAATGTATTTTTGATAAAGGAAACTTTAAAATTAATATTCACTAAGTTAATGACTGATTAATGTACGGGTATGTATTTTGATTATTCATTTGTTTTTTTTAATATTCATTCGCATTATTGTGATAGTACCACAATGAGAAGAGATATTGAACAATAACTACGTGGAAACAAAATAGTGATATAAATTTTATTAAAAAATAAAAAAAAATCGAGAATTTCTTTTTGAAGTTGTTTAATTAATATCTTTATAAAATTTAGTACAATATAAGGTATACTAATATTACATATATGTATATACATTGGTCATGCAGCTAAACATATGTCTTTTATAATATACAGTGAAAAAATCATTTAGCAAGATCCGTGTGTAAGAAGATGAGTAATGTCCAGGCCAGGCAGGCGGTGCCGTATCAGTTTGCAGAATCATACAAATTAATTTGTTACCTTTTTGTGTGACCGTAAAAAAGTATTGTGACACCAAAAGTGTAGATAATGTTAGTGGATCGACGTAAAACCGGTAGCGAAGCAGTAGCCACCAACGATGGGGCTATAGGGTGACCGAACACGGTTGCGACTGGATTGATTAGAGCGCAATAGCCAAATTTTGACGTGGCAACAAAGTTTGACACTTCTCATTAGAATCATAAAAAATGACGACATGATTTAAAGTAGCATGTAAACATGTATATTTAAATAGATATTATATCTATTCTATTCTATTAATCGCAATATTTGTATATCAAATCTAAGGGTAATATCGCAAAAAGAAGTTTTATGGCTTTTGACATATAGCTTACTTTGGTCCGTACTGAATTCGAGCACCGTGACTCACGTCATGTATAGCATTTATTAAGCTTTGCACTTCGGCGACACTATTGTTTTCAATATTTTTTAAGGAATAGCAACGAATGGCATAACTGATAAAAGTAGAGAACTCTATGAACCAACATACAACACACTCTTTAGGTACAACATTACTATTATAAAATATAGGTATTATGCAGAAAAGAACGCACTTCGTAAGCTGGTTGGCATGAGCACATGAGACATAAAGACTATCTATACGATGTGGCTACATAGTAGATTACTATTAGTTTCAAAAATATGTGTGTAAAAATAAACATTGCTTTTAGTTTAGCAACTAGAATTGAATGATAAGATGCTAAACTAAAACGAAGTCGACGGTCACCCTTATATACGTTTAGTTTAAGTCGTTTATTTTAATTTTATTGTGTGTTGACATTTTAGGATTGACATACTAAAAATAGTAATAACGTATGATGAACAAATGTCGACATTTTTCCATAAGTACCACATAATAATTCGATTTAATCTGTATTAGTAATCTAATACATTATTAATCGAATTAAAGAATACCATAATATGATTAGAAGATATACGATTATTAAGAAACGATCTTAATTTGAATATGTGAGATTAACATGCTCTCTAAGTATAAACTACAAAGACAGATAAAATATATCTACCTACACAAGACATCGAAATGACGATTGAAATAGAATATATTGCCTATATTGTATTTTATACAGAAATAATTTTTATTATGAAACTCAGTTCCGAACAGTGTAACAGAATGATATTGAGTTATGCAGTTAGGGATTTTATTACATTTTCACAGTTTCAGATGCAAGTTGAGTTCTACTGATTGATATATCATCTTTATTATATTCGACAAAATGATTGATTACTAAAAAGTACAGTAGTAGGTTTTGAAAAAGTATATTAATAGGACGTAAAAGTTATGAATATTTTATTTCACGCATGCCCAACAATGTAGTGTAATATTTTTAGGGTTCACGTAAGTTTCCTTATTTCATTATAACTTCTAAATACCTGAACTGATTTAGATGTCTGCGGTAACGTTAGAATCATTACATCATCCCAAGCGACAGCGATATATATATAAAAAAAAATAGTTCAGTTTTTGCAGTGCATTCGTGTTTTTTTATTTGCGAAGCAACATGTACTTTTTATCTTTGACAATAAATAAATAGATACAGTAAGTGATTTTTAGTAAAAACTGTTAAAACACCACCTGAATTCTGATGCAATATACAGGGTTTCTGAAAATTTTCATATGGATTAGAGACAAATAATTAATAAATATCGAGCTGGTAAAACCACAACAAACAGATAGAAGTACCTTATACTAGTAAAATTATAGAAATCCATGAATATTAATCATAAAATTAACATCGTTTTATATGGGCGATTGTAGCTTGTTAAATCGTGCCTATAAATCGTTTGGTTAGTGAAAAATTGATACACACAAATTATCAAGTACCGAGAGTGATTACCATTTTTTTTTTAAAATAGGGATATATTTCTTTTAGTTTATGTTACGTTTAACATTTAAAATAAGCTGAGTTACGTTAGAAATTAATTATTAATTACGATAAGTTATTGATTGATAAATAGTGCGAGTTAAGATTATAGTAATAAAATTATTGATATCAGACAAATTACGGTAAATTACTTCTATCAAACATGATAAATTAATTATAAATTTATTAGAAATAAAAAAAACATAAATAGCTAATTTACTCGAAAAGGTATTTGTTGTGGTCATATCTGTTTTGACTTTCATTAATTATATAAATTAACTTCAGAACATTGTTAGTTTCGTGATAATATGTTGCCAATAAATGAATAATTTATCAATACATGAACTAGCACGAATAGATACCTAAATAATGTCTTGTCTATATACAATTAATTTTATTCTTAAAAAAAAGGAACGATTTCAAT
This sequence comes from Galleria mellonella, assembly GCF_026898425.1. Taxonomy (NCBI): domain Eukaryota; kingdom Metazoa; phylum Arthropoda; class Insecta; order Lepidoptera; family Pyralidae; genus Galleria; species Galleria mellonella. The sequence continues at coordinate 1,384,431 of NW_026442115.1, forward strand.
TTAGTAACTTTTTCGGTGTCAAATATCAACATTTTTTGTAAGCATCAGTCACTCTATATCAGTGTTGTACACACAAAGTCGCGGACTCACGGGATTCGACAAATGAGTCCGTAGATAATGGTATGGTGTAAAACCGGTAGCTAGTTCATCTCATGCCGGTTACATACCATAGTCAACCAGGTACTAACACAGTACATTGCGGTAATGATTTGAAACGAGTCTTTTAATTATTTTTTTATGAGACCATCGTCTGTGTAAGATATCTCATTATCTATAGACTGCGTTGCCACTCTCCCAACTTCCATATCGTAAATTGATTTTTAATAAATTCACGCTGCGCATACGCATTTTACTTAATTTCTTATATGCGACTAATAAAAGTGTTTCCGATATTATGATTTCGTAAGTACATATAATTTATTATTATGATATTGAATTCCACGTAAAGAATGTCGCCTCTGACGTTCGCTTGATATTTACGAAAATTAAAAACGTAAGGTACGGCGATACGTTTAACAATTTAAACATTAATTAACTACGTTTAAATTTCACAATTGGAATCAACAAGAATTGTATTTTAATTTAAAAACGGTCGAATGCTGTTTTAAATAAATTCACAGTAAATTAAGAGACGCGTCATTGTTATCTTTACAATGGTAATTCTGTTCGGATTAAGGAGCCGGTTATTGAGAAACAACTAATTAATAAACATCTCATAATAGAGCCTTGAACTTTTGATTACCGAGAACAGGACAATGGAGCTCGTTATAAATATCTTTACTTACACAAACGTCCGAACTCGTACACAATCGTATACGTCGGACAGACGAGCGTATCTAAGTAATTAATCGTAACTTATGATTGATTAAACACATTAAAAGCAAGCACGATTCCTATTTGAATAAGAAATCTATTAGGCGAGTGACATAATACTTAATACAATTTTAATCTGACTTATTGCATAAAAGATCGGGACATTTTGTTTTGGAAACAATATGGGCGGCTTATGCATAATACATGATAGTTACGTGTAATGGAAAACTTATTGTGATATTATGTAAAACTAATAACAATAGTTTAATTGTTTAATATAGATAAATATGCCGTAAGATTTCCATGGGGCATTATTATAATTGATGACTTTGAAAATGTAAATGCATCTACACATTCACGCATGCGTCGTTTTTAAGTGAGAAAATGGCGGTATAGTTAATGAGTTACCTTAATAGCTACCGCAGGAATGACACGAGTATAAGAGACTAGTCAAATGAATTTCCAGTTGACAATATTTGTTAAGGTAACAAGGTAAACGAGGATATATTTATCGACATGAGGCAGTCGAGTGGACAACCCTTTACGCGCTCGCACCCATACACCACGCGAACGTGCTATGACAAACACGCGCTAGTGATGCGGAACGCAAACTCCGATGTCGATGTTTACACTGAGACAGCAAACACTGGCTCGATATTTGCTCACTTGCCAGCTAATGGCGAAAGATCTCACAATATGTTTGGTGTTGTAAGGTTCACACAACTGCTACTGTAATTAACAGAATGAAGTAACACAAAAGTGAGGAATTACTCAGTCACAACATTCCATTTGCCGCGTTTGTTGGGTCTAAGTTCAAAAAGCACGAAACGAGTAAAAGTTGTTCAGTATTATATAAAAAAATAATAATAATCAAGTTAAAAAGGGAAAAAGAAACGTACGGCCATAACTTTATTTTGAATTCCGTTTGGTTGTTCCCGTCTCACTCTGAACGCGCTCAGCAGGGGGCGCCATCGTTCTCACCTCACGACGCGAGTGGTAGCCGGTCTTTAATAAGTATCGATAAAATATGTCGATAAAATATGAATATGATATGTATAAATATTTTCAATACTTATATCCTTATTAACTTCTATAGACCCTTCGGTTAGGTTTGGTAGAGTAAAACTATTTCATAGTAGTATTACAGTAACATGACCGAAATCATGTTATTTTAAGTTTAAGGTATAATTCAATGTCACTGTTTATTCATTAATATCAATAAATCTGTTTATCACAAAAATACATTAGTGCTGCCACTAACACGAGTTATTCACACGTAAATCTCAATAATTCTGCATTGCTCATGTAATGTCAAAAATGTCCATCGACTCTTTAAACAGGTTTTAGAATTCAATTTGTATATGTTCTCCGATTAATAGCCGACAAAGTGTCATGGGGACAGCACTAATTAATCTCCCGATGGTGTTTCTCATTAATTAAGTAGAATATAATAAGAGTTGTAATGAAAATTGAATCTAAGGACTTATTTCTATAGAAGCTCTTTTAGTCTGAGGTAAAGATCGCATAGTGTTCCACTGAGGTCGTGAAGGCTATCATAGTGTGAGGTCTGCAGTGTAACTTTATTCATTTGTCTTATTTCTCTTTTTGAACACAGCATATAGCTATATCTATGGGAGTATTCATGAAAATTAAATGTCATCCGACAACAATGGGTGCGGACGCAATTAATATAAAGAGTAGTTTACACGATATGATCTGTAGTTAACCCGAGCCTTCCGTGAGAGCCGAAATTATATTTTTTCAACACCAATTACATAACGCCTAAATGTGACCGAAAGAAAATCGCTGCACAAACTGGCATTAGTGAATAGGGACAAACATAGTCGGCGTGAGTTGTTCAAACATGGACATGTCAATGGAATTGCCAACTGTTTTGTAAAATACTAACAAATTGATGTAAAACGCATTTGTGTCTACACTTTGTCACGCTAAAACAAGTTAATGATGTTTAGTTTCGCACTTCAAATGCCGTTATACGTATCATTACGGTATCAGTGGAAACAATTTTGTTATGGAAAGCGTATTTCTCTCTAAAATGCACATTGTTGTTTAAATTTAGGGATTGTAGTTGATCTTGTTCTATTTATCTAATAGATGATGGTATTATTAATGCTAGATAGCATAGACATTTAGCCAAACAGCTAAATAATAACACGTTTTTATCTTTTTTTTTTCTCTATATTGTAAAGTCTATGTCAATATACTATAAACATACTGCTGTGTAATTTAAATATGATTATAGAAAATATTAACGTACATTATATTTAATTTATATTTTTAACTGATGCACGAGCTTACATCGGTTAATCGTTATTTAGTGACAGTGTAGGCATGTCCACGTTTTACGACCATAATCAAATCGTGATTGTCGCGCATTCCCAAAAAACTGACTTAATTGTGTTGGGACGAGTGTTGATGATATAAACAGTAATTACGTACCTACGTGGTGCGACTAAAAACGTTATTAAAATACGCTTAACTAACACCGTGTGATGCCTCTATTTTGTACTTTGAACGATGGCAACGTTTGAGAACACGAAGAAAAGTTTAATTCTATCATAGTATTTGGCATTGAAAATAAAAATACCAATAATAATATTAAAAATTTCAATTCTAGTAACTTTACTTAAATTAGAGTGACAAACGATGAATTAGTAAACTTAGTAAACTTAATAAATTTATCTTAGACGTTATGTTAAAAGTCATATATTAACAATAAGTGTTCTATCAACTTCTTGAACAATAAAAACAAAATATTAATAAGTTGCAATTTTGTGCAGATACAGATGGGATTTTCCAAAGATAAGTATTTAATTAAGGCGAGTTTTAGAATATCATTCATTATTACTTTTTCAGATAACAATAGAAAGTAGTAGGTACCAACCAAGAGACTTGCCATTAAAACATCTCCTGAGCTTTTAATTTTTTTATGCGTAACCTATAAAATAACGAACCACACCTGTTCCCGACAAGGAGCGTTTAAGGCGGGTATATTTTCTAAAATAATTATCATGAATATCTTTAGCGGCAGTCGATGCCTGGGGGTGCTATTGTTTTAAGGAATTTTTTATTGCTTTTGGCAACCCTGAACAATGGGAGGCCGAGAGGGTAATTTGGATCGGCGGATGCAGGGATAGCTCATGGCGTTGAGGACAGGACTTGTGCGCGCAGCATTACTTTTTTACCTTTTGTGACTCCAAGGAGTAATGACATTCGAGATGAAATATTTAGTATAGTAGTGTTAAAATTAAAACCTAAGCAGATAGAAGACAAAATTTAAATATTTTTCATAGCACTAGGTATCATACCAATCGTTGTTGTAAACAAACAAGACATGCATGAAGCATATAACTAAGTATCAAGTTAGTGTTTTGATATTGATGTTTTTATTGCAGTAACGGGCACAACATTATCGACATCTTAAATCAATTTAATTACACTGCTAATTATAAACAAAAATAAAATAATTACGAAACTAAAATTTAATTTTCACGGCCACAATTTTATTGCTACAGTATTAAATTTTACGCCTTCAACGATACGAAAAGAGCAATATTAACGTGTAATTAAATCATAAACTAAGATAAACGTAAAGAGTCACAAACACGCCGCAACATACGCTAATCACTATTGATTTACAATTAGTTGTAATTATATTTAAATGTTTAATTGGCGGTAATTTTAATTATCAACACACTATGAAAATTTGCCGTTTATATGGCGACTAATATGCGATTAACTTTATTGATCTCGGGATACGTATACGATAACAATAATCAACCTTCGTTTGGTACCTGTCAACTTATAATCAACGATGTTAATAATATAATACATTAAAAACAAGCATGTTACAAATGTTACAAAAGACATCATACAATATTAATGACGCAAGATGATTATTATAGTACAAATACTCAATAAGTAAGTAATTACTTGATGTGCTCAACTGAGAACGGGCACGGCTCTCGAGTGGAGGACACTACGAAGCGTTATGCTGCATCATAGTTATTTCTGAACGCAACAATGAGGGGAGCATCCATAACGAGCCTTACAAATGTTCAGCACAATTCAAAGAAACACAAAACTTAATTAAAATGACACTTCGCATGCATAATGAAATGATTCACGCACATCGAGTCAAAGAAGTTGAGCATACAGTTAAATAGGGACATTTTCTAAAGGCTACGCATGTACAATAAGTAAAATGTTTGAACTCTATACAGAGAGAAATGTTCAGGTCAACAATCTATACTGATATAATAAAGCGCAAGAATTTGTTTAGACGCGCTAATCTCTGGAACTACCAGTCGGATTTGAAAAAATATTTTTGTATTTGATAGCTCATTTCTTGGGGCTTGAAAAGCCTTATATTCAATATCACGATAAGACTACAAGTGAAGTCACTTTGAAATAGAACGTCTATTTCAAAGTGTTATATTAAAAGATGTATTAGTATTTATACTAACCATTTAACTCTTCATGTTTCTACCGTAAAGCAGTTGTGTTTGCATGGCTGTGTTTCGGTTTGAAGGGTGGGATATTGCGTGAATTTGCAGGGTACAGAGGAATAACATCTGAGTCCTCAGGAATGGCAACGCATGGGGGGTATCACGGGCGAAACAGTATACTCTGTTATGTCCATGGTACTGCTCATGTCTATAGGCGACGGTTACCACTTTCCATCAGGCTGGCCGTCAGCTTGTTTGCCATTCTAAGTTGTATTAAAAAAAAACTCTTACTCAATATCAAGAACAAGGTGGTCGTTTATAAAAAGATTATGCATCAACATAAATAAAATTCTAGACGACGTGTTTAGAATTTATGGCTATTATCAACACAAAATTTATAGTGGCAAAAATTAGATCATTCAACTCGTTTTTAAAGAAATTATATATATAGGTAGTAACAGTTTTTTATATTTTAAAGTGCATTGAAGCTACACACCTTATATCTACAAACATTTTATTTTAATATTTTTTTTAAGTTCGGTTTTGGTCTTTATCTAATAAGAAGATTTTACATCAATATGATCACTTATTAGACAATTTATGAACATGATACTTATTTTGTTTATACTTTAATTTCGTTGCAAATATTTGTATCATATTCTGCATATTGTTTAAATACGTAGTTGACTCAACTATACACTAAATCTTGTTTGATATTTGCTACTATGTATTATATAATTTTTTCTACTAAAGGAATCTTATGGTTATTGAATTCTTTAGAATGATCTACCTGATTGGTATCTATTGTATACTCTTATATTATTGCTACTCAAGATCTTAATTTGTTTCTAAACTGGTATAGTTTTCTATTTCCCATGAGGTGTTTGCAAACTAAGATTTTATTCGAAAATACACTCACAGGTACTAAATGCTCAACTATAATTTTTTTTAATGTTAATATTTGGCTACTTATATTTTTATTTGTAATCATGTCATATTAGCTATTATTAGAAGCTTGGCAATATCTGTAATAGCGGTCAACGTTCAAAGATAATAATAATTTTTATTTTTCAATAATGATTAAGAATGTAACCTGTATTTACTAAAATCAAACAATAAGAGTCTTATCATAGAATTTTGAAATTTAATAGTAAAAATCATTTTTGGAAACTTCTAAAATAAAATATGAAAGAATTACCTTTTAATGACAAATGTTATCGATGATTCAAGTTTTAATAAAAAAAGGCATTCTATAAACAATCATTCAGAAATATTAAAAAACAAAATAGACCAATAATAAAGACGTTGCTAGACTTTGTTCTTGTGACTTTGTATCGCGTAAATTTACCCGCATGATTTTGTGTATAAAGTATCCTTCGATTATATAGATAGAGTATCTTTATAGAAATGCTTCTAGAAAAGTGGGTCAGATTTTTCATACATATTTTGCGTGATAAATAGTTATGAGTGATTTCTTTTCTACATAATTTCTGCGTCTTTTTAATGAGTAAATACTCATTTTATTTATTAAATAATACATCAAGATACTTTTGATGCGTAATTATACAAAACACTGATAAAAAAATCGAGTCGGTTAATTTGACAACTAGTTGACAAAAAGTTGACCCGTTTTCGAGGCTCGATGCTCTATCTTTAGATTGTATATCTAAGAAAGTATTCTATGTACTTACTTAGAATATACCCGTGTACTATATTTCATTCAAATCTATTCAGTAGTTTCTGTTTCAAAGAGTAACAAACATCTATCCATCCATCGTTACGAACTTTCGCATTTATAATATTAATAGGATATTAAAGTGTTATATTAACCAAAGGAATTATGGCGATCGGGTAAGGACCTGAAACAAAGAAAGAAAAAAATTATAGATAATGAAATTTAAATACAAATTTCGATTCTCTCACATTCATTCATTCATATTGCTGTTTCATAGGCAATGACCCTTTATCGTTTAAGTGTAATATCGATTATTTAACAGCAAATATTGGAGATAACGGTTTTGGCCGTTTATCGATTATCGCTAATTATTAGATGATAACGAGGTGTATTACACGAATGGAGTGGACCGACAATAAATCTACTTCATGTATGTGCTTGAAATTTGACTGTATCTTGAAAAGAAATAGTTTTGAACACTCGAACATATTATGTTTAACTCTTGCGGAATAAGTGTCACAAGTAGGTAAGGCACTGTTTACAAATTACCACTGTGTATTTTTATGATTTTTTTTACAAATTTACAAATAAAAGTGTTTTCATTTATAAAAAATAATTTAAAATTCTATAAAATGTCAATGTCAAACAAACATCAAACTTACGTACTACATAAATAAATCTCTTTCATTTTAGTATTTTATAAAATTTTAATTATTTGTAAGTACCTTTTTATAAATTCAAAACATGTAAGTTTAAAATATATGTAGTTTATTTAAATAGCTTTTTGCCCATTATTGCGTACGCGTAGATTTCAGATGTATGATATCAATAAAAAAGATCACTTCAATATAAAACATATACCAGTATTTAAGTCAAATCTTCAGAAATACAACTGTTGAAACCGTATCCAATTTCGTGCAATAGTTTTTTTTCGTGATGCTAGAATAAACATACAGACAGATAGACAGACAGAAAAAAATCTAAAAATTATTGTTTGGTTACTGTTAATTCTATTAATAGTCCTTATATAACTTTTTTTTTAAATATCTCCTATTCATTGACGTCGTGTAGTTACTAATTTTATTATATTAGTAAAACAAGTATAAGTAAGTACCTACTCATGTACATGTTCATTTTAAACTTACATGTTATACTTTCATAACATGTAAGTTTAAAATATACATAGTAGTTTATTTAAGTAAATATGGGGATTCATAGACAAAATTGTTAATTTTTCATGACACATGTATTTCGTGAAATTACGATAGGTACGGGCGGCAATTACAATGAAACGTTTGTATATATTATCAATAGATAACACGACAATATATGGCTGATTATAACATTATCCTCGTTAATTTCCTTATCATAAATTAATCTAAATTGTGTTAATATAATTATACAATAAAATACTGATTAATATAAACTAAATTAATTTATTTTTGGATAGCTGGATGAACCATGAAAAAAAATCAAGGTGTAGTTATGAAACAATAGATGTTACCCGCAAAAATAATTTGTTTCTTAGAGAATTTTTTGGGGAAAATGGGGAGTTTTGGGTAATTTGTTTGTAATGTATAGCAAAGTAGGCGTGATGACGGCAATATCAACGTTCAGAGGGTCTTTTTCTTCGCTCGTAGCAAATGTGGTGATAGCGGATGAAAGTTTGCGCAAATGTGTTTGGAATAATTTTGGAGAAAATTTTTTCAATTTGTGGATAAATAAAAAATCGTATCTGGCAACACTGAATACTCAAATGGTCGCGAAGTTTACACTCGTTCCAGTAGAGACGAGTCAAGCGTCGTTTGATATAAAATATAAACATTTATTGATATTAGTGCCGTTTTATTTTATGTTTTATTTTCAATTTCAATATTTTTCTCTTTAAGTGTATAGGTATTTAAGGAAATCTTCAATACCTGTATTAATGTTTTTTTCACGTAAGTACCTTACACGGTTATCTTATGAAAAATTTGCAAATGTATTATATATATACTTTTAGTCACTTATCTTTATTTTTTAAATATATATTTATCGTAAATTAATTATATAAAGTATTTATTTATAGCTGTGTAAATGTGGAGTGGCAATATTTACTTAGTGATATATTTTTTTAAATAAATAGAGGTGTCATAGTCGAATAGGTTACTTAGGTATATAATTCAAACGGCTCATTCTAAAAGAACAGCGTTCGCACTAATTATGATAAAGGGTTTCGTATATCTCAAAATTGGTTGAGAGTTCTCAATAAAAATCCATGAAAGTTAATTCATTAAACTATAAAAATCTAGCTGTATTCCGCGACTTTGCCCATGTGAATCACTATATAAAATGTCCTATTTTTTAAATTAGCATATAACCAAACCGTGTTTTAAATTTTGTTTAAAAACTTTTAATAGTTTTTGTGTGGAAGAGTAACAAATATCCATCTGTATATCCTCTCCAAATTTCTTATTTATAATACTACCTACCTACAAATAAATGTAAGTGTTAGCTTTGACGCCTAGACGGCTTACGCAATCTCTATGAAATTTGGTATAAAATATATGGGATGGAGAGAGATATAGGTTACTTTTCATCCCGATCAGTGAACATATCTCAGTCACGTGGACAATGTCGCGGGTATAATCTAGTAATAGGACAAATATGCTTACGAAATTAAACAATAAAATAATTATGTATGTGATTGATACGACGCTATCACCAGTGACGTGTACGGGCCGTTTTTCGAACAGAATATAGCCCGCTCGCAAGTTCGACGGCTGGCCTTGAAAGAACCAGTCCGTCTCGGCCGAAACACCTCTCGGCAATTATTCAATAAAACAAAGGCACCATCCCGTTTACGCCACAACGCTCGAAATGCCCGCCAAATTAATTTCGGCTCATTAGCGAATTTCACCTGTTTCGTTTAGTTACGTTTCGTACCATACTTTTGTTATATAATACGTGTATAGTACCTAATATTATAGATAAGTGGAAGAAGGATTGTTAGTAATGGGGACGTTAATCCCCATTGCAAGCTATATACCTTGTCAAGTCGATTTCCATGCGGTTCCCCCCGGAAACCATCGTGATTCGTCGTAAATTGAACTAAAGTGTAAACAAGTTTACTTGAATAAAGATGATTTGAATTTCGAATTCGAATTTTGATTAATTAGTGTTGATTAATTTATTGCGATAGGCCAACTGGCCTGACTTTATCTTCACCTATAATTTCTCACTAGTGCCCTGTCAGTGTATAACGATGGCGCGGGCGTGGTTACCATTTCATTATTATCTATTAAAAATATTATAGATATGTATAATATTAAAACCATTATTTTATATATGATCCCAACACTGTCATATGTTGATAGATTTACAAGTCTGTCAATCAGTCAGGATAATTCTTTCACACATATAGATGAGTATCTTTCTATATTATGATAAAAAAAAATTAAATGTGATTTTAAATTTTGTAAGTATGAGAATAGGTAGGTTAGATACTATTAATTCACATATTACAACGATAAAATAATTTCAACCCGTTATTTAGGTACTTTCACTGATGCAACTCCTGACCTACTATTAATTGTTTAGTATAATTTTATACTAACAACAAAAAAGAGGACCGTTCTCTTTTGGCTATAGTGCATTATAAGTACCTACTTTTTAACATACCAAAGAGAATTTATTCTTGCATTCTTTTATTCTCCAGTATTCTCCACGCACGTGCATCACGAAACGAGCCCTATTATTGCACATCCCAAAAAGGTTAGCACGAGCCCCTGAAAAATGTACCACGAAATTTGATACCTACGTTACAAGCCTTCTTTCATTGAAATCGCCGCTTCTTTCTTCCGAAGCATTGTGATTGTGAAGGTGAGTCGCGAGCCAAACGAAATATTTCAAATGCAAATCGTGCTAACGCTATGAATGTAATAGTTTGTCGTGCCGTGCGCACGCGCCGCACACCGGAAACAAATTATCATAACCATATAAGCTTGTACGAAATCAACGAAAAACGTATTGATGCCATACTTCAACACTGATGAATTGCGCTAAACGAGAAAATGGAGCCAGTTTGTAGACACTGTCGTTGAATACACAATCGTCGCCGGTTGGTGTACCTAATACACAACAATAAATAGACACGTCGCGTCCACAAACAGCGTAGTTACGAATTTTTATGTGATACAAAACATTTCTTATTCATGATCGCTTTTATTGCTCTAACGGCTGTAAGAGGCGGTTCTAAACAGCGTATTTTTAAAATATGTATTTGTAAAAAAAAATATAAGTGTTAAAATATACTATTTCTTGAATGCTAACCGATTTAATATAGATCCTTGTAGTGCTATTTACTCTGCGATGGCGCCACAAAACACAGCGTTCGAAATTCGAAAATCGATTTGAAGGCGCCATATTGTTGATGTTTACATAAACTGTGAAAGGTGACTATTTTAAAAATGGAACAGATACGAATCAAATCAGAACTGACTTTGAATTTTAAAATCTATATTGGATACAAAATTATTATAAATAGGTAAACAGACACAGGTCAATGGAGAATGGACAACACGTGTATGACACTGTAACGGTTCTTCGGTTACGCTTGCTACAGGAAATAAGGAAAAAGTGATAAAAACAGTTATTTTGCTCATAAACACAGTAATACGAGTACATTTAGATAGACATCTATTGTTGCACTAGGATAATGAATTAATAAAGTTTATACTGAAATGTCTATGGCTGGTTTTATTAGTTCCAAAGAAATAGAATAATGTAGATATAAGAGTAATTAGTATTTAAATAATAATAAACTTTCTAGATTATGAATTAAGCTTTTGATATTTGTACATTAAACGAAAAGAAAATAGCTAAAATACAATAGCAATAAATTAAATTACAAAACGAGTTGCAAATAGCAGAAATATCGAAAAAAAGAGGTTCGATGAAGACCGATAAAAATTATAAAATTAAATTGACATTATTTTTTTTTTTTTTCAAGAATTAATACCCTTATGTGTATTATATATTCTACTGTTTTAAAATAAAATTACTGGTTGCTATATACTGTTTTGATTAGAGCTTGACATTTTGTGGAAATAAATATATTTTTAGATATTAAATTTGACTTGCATAATTTTGGACAAACTATTTTTTCCACGCCATTATCCTGAGTGAGTGGGTGATTAATTTTAATATCGTAAATTTGAGGCTTTCAAATTGAAATTAACATATTTTATAATTATTTATATAAAGTAGGTATACTTTATCACAACTTAAAATATAAAAACTATTAATATTGAATATTATTATTCAAGAAGAACATCAAGCTCATTCAGAAGACATAGATAAAGCAACAAATTAGTTGAATATGAATCGATAGTCAAAAAAAAAAAGTGTATTGCACTATGGACATTTACAAAAAATTCAAGTAAAAGCAGTAGTTATATCTCTATTCATATAGTATATATTACACATATATAGTATTATATATATATATATATATATATATATATATATATATATATATATATATATATATATATATATATATATATATATATATATATATATATATATATATATATATATATATATATACGAATATTTATCTATATTTACTCAAGCGCCCGTATAAAGTCGTGGTACATCACTTTGCTTTTCTTTTGCCAGATGGAATTGTCGTTTGAAAGTGAAGAACTGGCAAGTAATATCAGTTAAGTTTCAGGCACTCCGCTATCTGTAATCAGTTGAATACTGAACGCCATTGTGGCCGTAATGTGATGTATCTGGGCGAAGTGGCGTCGTCCCGGGGGTCGCTGACTTGACGCCATTATCAAAATAGCAACGTTCACGAACATGGATAAAATGTTTTATTCAAATTTAAAATTCGAATTTTAATACGATTTTTTTTTTAAATTGACGTATCCATAGATGATTATACATTATTTCTTTTAGTAAATTATAATACATATAGGTATATATCAAATACTTTTATTAGTATTTTTAAAATATTTAGGTATTTAGTTTTAATTGGGCAAATATATGTAAGACTAGCTTTAACCCGCGGCTTTACCAGCGTGAATATAAAGTACTCTATGTAGCACATAGGACTAGTCGGAATATAACTTATTTATGTACCAAATTTCATTTAAATTCGTAGTAGTTTTCGCGTAAAAGAGTATGAAACATCGATCCCTTCTTACATTTAGACATTTTAATTTAGTAATGAGTGAGTATACTTATTGTCACACTCAATTTAGTATCGATACTTCTAACGAAATCGCATTTCTTGAAAAGTCATGTTTACTATAATAGTCAGATTGGTGGCGGCTTAGTGGGTTGGGTCATTGGACTCCCTATAATAGGGTTGAACACAACGATGGCTGGTTCATCCGTCATACTCGTGAACGGGTGCTTCTAGGAGAGACTGGTATGTTCAAGAATAGGTACTCTGATTGATTGTAGTTTATTTTATTTGTATTTTTTTATAAATTATTTGTTTGTAATAGTCATTAAATCCATTCGCACTTTTGCTGTAAACTTATTTTTTATTTGAAAAATCAAAATAACTGTGTTTATTGCCTGTTCTTCTCAGCTGAAATTGTATTCCGAACTGGAGAGTAGAATCATAAAAATTACTCTACTCAGAAATCCTTATTAGTATAAGTATTATAGTAGTTTAATATAAAGTTTATATATAGACAGTTCAGTAAAATAAAAAAAATATATAGTTTTACATTTATTCTATTATCATCAGTAAGTATTGAAATAACATTACCGTTGAAGAAACAAATTTTATTCGACGTTAACCAATCTCAGTCACTTTGCAAGGATTTGACACTTTATCTGGATAGGGATAAGGATTATGTTAAACAATTCCCCCCAACACAGCCGCGGTCACTCTAGTAACGATCACGATGACGCTTATCTGAGCTTATATATCGCGTACTTTCCCAGGCCGATAGGGTTAGTTGCACTATCGCCTGACAGATGGCGCTAGTAGTTACTTCGCTCGTTCAGAACTTTGTAAAATTTAACATGATTAAAACATTTTAATAATAAGTACGGAAATTAATTAAAATTGGGCTTGTAAAATAAAATAAGTACCTCAGTAATGGAAATTAATATGTATACTACTAAAATTTCATCCAAAATTGTTTTATTAAATTTATTGAATCTTATATTTAGAATTATCAAATGGCTGTTATTATACTATAAATTGTTTCAAAATTAATCGAACGATAATTAATTTAACTGTATTTCGACAACTAGTTAACCTAGGAAGAACGATCAGAATAACTTGGCTTTTAACATTTCATTTTCTAATTAATTTTGAAGTAATTTTTATAATCAACAAATAGGTACTTAATTGTCACTTTGTCATTAATTAATATACGATAGTGTACACATTGGAATTAAAATTATTAACATTTATTTTTTTTAAATAGTATGATTATTTATTAGTTAATAATTAATCAATCCGTCAAAGCAACATTAACAAAATCCGTTATAACAAGCGAGCAATACATTCTATTTGATTTATAATTAATGTTCATCCGAATATTTTTTGTTTATTTACATTCTTCACGCAAACTTACACGTATTCATATAAAATAGACAGTCTATTTCAATAGAACTTAGGTAACCAAGTTATGTCAAAATTATCATTGAAATATTTCATAAATGAAATTTATGACAAATTGAAATATTGTTTTTTAACATTTGGTAGTTTATGCTGTATCCGTGTTACGTATTAGCATGTTGTAACTATGTAACAAATAAATAAATAAAAATAATTAAATAATTCATATAATTGATATTTTTCGATATGTAATACTGGATGGACATTAGCAGTTTACTGTTTGTTTTATAGGTGAATCATTTACATATATGTTTGTTTATATTTTTATCATGTTCTATTGAAATATACTATAGGCTACTCTATTGAAATATACTACCTATGGATATTTATTAACTTTTTTATAACATAAACTTTTCCGTATCAAGGACCAAGATCATTGTAGATGGTTCAAAATGCGGATTTAATAGAAAACAGCATTATTTCCTGCACGGAGTGACGACCTCAAATGCATTGCAGGGAGTCAGTGGACGCAGGTGGCTCAGGACCGTTCCTTATGTCAGTCTATGGTGGAGGCCTATGCTCAGCAGTGAACAGAAAATGGCTGAGATGACGATGATGAGCATTATTTCCTAAACAATTTCATGGGGAAAAAGAAAATTATAAATATTTAGCTATTAGCATCCTTCATCTTATCATATCTATACAATTCATTATCATTACAAGAATCTTATAACGTCCCACTGCTGGACAAGTTACTCTCGTTATAAGTGGAAGACATTATTGGTTACTAGTTCACTGGCCAGGTAACTTGGTATAGAGTAATTTCGAGTATACATTCTCTTGCACTGGTGTATTGTGCTCTGTTTCTTTAGTTACCATTTACGAAATTCTGGGGATAAATGTCCCCAAATAGTATCTCCGTTACTAATACGAGTTTTTTTATTCGACTACGTATTTATTCCAATGATAATTATAGTAACAGGTTCTTAGCTGATTTCCCATGGGTGTGTTGGATATAGATAAACCTAGTAGATACATAGACTTTCACTGGGGTTGTCAACTAAATGTTGTAATAATATTAATTTAACGTTAGTAGACCAGTGGTTCTTAAACTGTTAATGCCCCGAAATATTTAAGTTTTTGTTTTGTATATCGATAGTAAAGTTGAAAATGACACAGGACTTTAATAAAATCAATTTAAATATAAAAATATTAGATATAGATTGTTGTACTTTTTTTCTTATTCTGACTGAAAGAATATTTATTAAATTAATCAACTGTCATGAAATTGTTAATTAATTTATAAATAATATTTTATTGAATTATGAAATGACGTATCATAAGTATCTGTAAGATTATACCAATAAAGTTTGTTTTGATTTGATTTTTATTTCAGACATTTTATTTTTCTTCAAAGATTCTTTTGTTTATGTCATACAAGGTAAATTATAGCTGATCACGAAATGTCATTCAAAACCTGTTTTTTTTAATTTTATAATTTTAGAAGCATTCATATTAATAGAGAATAACATTCAGATTACAATAGGACCTATTCGGTAATACCTGTTGCTTAGGAAACATGGGTACCTACTCTGTGAAAAAAACATATAAATAAATTGTTAATTCGAAGTAGGTATGTATAGTAACTACTTCTTAAAACGTCACCAAAACCTAACTGTGGTTGCCAACCCGCCTGCCAAGCGTGGCAACTATTGGCAACAATACGTGGAGACCTATGTCCAGCAGTGGACAATAAACGGCTGATGTGATGATGATAGTAGCTACCAAATTAGAAGTCATTGTGTACATCTATCTGTCAAGTCTTTTCTTATATTTTGACTTTGTACAAAAGTCGTTTGCTTGGGTACTTCTGTCCCATTCGTGTTTCAACCGTGAAGCAGTTGTGCTTGCATGGCTGTGTTTCGGTTTGAAGGGTGGGATATGGCGTGAATTTACTGGGTACAGAGGAATAACACCTGAATCCTCAGGAATGGCAACGCATGGGGGTATCATGGGTGAAACAGTATACTCTGTTATGTCCATGGTACTGCTCATGTCTATAGGCGACGGTTACCACTTTCCATCAGGTGGGCCGTCAGCTTATTTGCCATTCTAAGTTGTATAAAAAATCCACTTTCTTATTAATACATCAGTGAGTATATATTACTCATAATAAATTCTTTTTCATTAGTGAATCCTTTGTAATATAAGTGTTTTAACATTGCGTAATATAATTTATTTGGAACTTATTATTTCATGTAATAAAATAAAAGGATCTTAAATGTGTATTTTTAAAATTATTAAGTACAAGTACGAGTTAATAAAATAACGGAATTTACATATTCTGTGATAAATTTATGTGCGCCCGTGAACATCAGGTTTACTCTTGAATTTAATATCATTATTAAATCAATTTATTGCCAAAAATAACAATTTTGTTATGCGTTCATAACAAAACAATTAGGAATTAGGTTAGTATTGAGATCGGTTTAAAATAGTTTGCATTGGTCAATTGCACTAATATGTATATATCAGAACAATATGCAATCGAAAATACTGCAATTCGAGAGTGCGAAATATCTTAATTTCAATATTGATTATTGGAATTCATTTTATGGGTAACCCCATAGGTATTAAACTAAGATTTACCATTGTGAAAAAAACTGATACTTACAGATAGACATAGGTTACATAGGTATATTACACATCTATTTGTTACGTTTATCTCCCATTGCGGTAGACAGCAACACAGCTTACCTATTGCCGTCATTTTTTTTTTTCTGCAACCAGTACGGAACTGATATCCTGTACCTACTTCTAACATAATAATTGAGCAATACGTAGGTGGATTAATTTAATATATTCTTAAATACTCGTCCCGTACTTAATTACAAAAGAAATTTCCATAGCACCGGTGGCGCTATTGTAATGTTATTCGCACCAGCTTGTTGCGCCTACGCACCTAAATCAATTATCAATTCTGGTCTGTAATAAATTAAATACTGTTTGCGATCGATGATATCGATCTAACTTCGTTTTGATTAATGGATCGATCTGTCCCGAATATCGGCTGAGATATTAAACGGGGAAATGTTTCGAGGCCCAAGATGGCCGCCCTGTTGCGCGGGAATGCAGCGCGCCTGCTTTGTTTTTTAACTTTCCTGATGATGTTATTATTATAAAATATAGCTATAAATAAATACAGCTTATAATATAAATGAAAAGAAAAAAAAACAGAAATTGTATTATTTTATAATTATTTATTGAAACGAGTATTTGATCAAAAATAATTAACAACAAATTTCATAACAATTATTTCCACATAGTAAAGATAATTACAGTATTTAAGATTTTAACCTATACGTAGGTATCTTCAGAAAATTCCAGAAAATAAGGATTAAATAAAATATATAAGTTAGTAAGACTAAAGTTAGGGACAGCTATGGCTATAAAGCTTCATCAAGCTTGTTAAAAACAATTTTTTATCGACTCGACATGTTATTTTGTTGAATTTCTTGTATCTAAAGAGAAACATTGTTTTTTAATCAATAAAAAATACCCATCGCTTTGTTTAAGAGGTTACAGGCTTATTATCATATTTTTTATGATTCCCAATACTGTATTTACGTACTTTTAAACAATAACATGCTACATTACCATGAATATATATTTTATAACATTAAACAATATATAGTTAATTAATTATTTTTTAGTGTACTAATAAAGATAAGACAAAAAGCTAATGTAACAGAAGTAAATAAATACAAATTAAATGAAAGATTTGTATCTATTTACTTCTGTTACGAATAATTACAATATTGATCGTCATTAAGTTCATAATAAAAAAAATGTGATATACTCGTAGATTTCCTAAAGGTTTTCTTGAAAATATGCTTAATTACGTATAAACAATGACCATTTAATTGATTTAATTTTTATTTATTAGGTTACACGTTGGTTTTATTAGAAAGAAATTGTAAACATCGGGGGTCACATGCGCTATTTTTTAAATAATTTTAAAGGTTTCTTTTACTAATGACAATAGAAAGTTTGAAAAACACTGATTTTAATAATAATCACAAATTAAATAAAATACACCTACAGAATATAAGTAGGTACCTACCTACAGGAATTACAGATTACATAAATTCAAATTTGATCAATTAGGTGGGTAATTGGCAAATTCGAATGAATTTGTTTATTTATTTACCATTTTAATTTGTATAGAAAAATAATAATTTAAAAATATTGTTCCATAAAAACACGGCATTAATTTTAACAAATTTATATTGCGGTACCTATATATCGAAAAGGAAGTAACATTTATAATTAAAAAGAATGATTAAAATCGGATCATAATTGGCTAAGATCAAGGCACACAATGGAGTTAACAATAGGAAGTAACAAGTTTCCTATTGTAAATTTCTGAAATCCGTTAAAAGTAGGTATTTGTAAATATTTTAAAGCACAATTACAGGTTACACTTATTTAAATCTACCTACGTATTGATGCGTATTATAGTATAATATGAAATTATGTAGATTTGTACCCACTTGTTACTAAGCAGGTAGGTCGGTACTTAGATCGAAACGTGATTTGTTTTTGTTTACTGATGTAAACAAATCTTTATTACCATTAGGTAAAGATACATTTCTAATTCCCATTAATACTCCCCAATGGGGGGAGGATTATGTCCAACAGTGGACAGTTAACGGCTGATATGTCGATGATGGTATTTCCAACTATACCTACTTCCCAGGTTAAAGGTACAAACAATTATCGTGATTTATTCCTGTGAACGCATCACAATGTACTAACTGACCTGACCTCTAGTGACCGGTCAGTGTAAACCAATAACAATTCCTTTTCGTCAATAATAAAAAAAAAAAAAACTTACGTGGGTGGTGTTTAGGTAGTTATTTATTACAAGTGTAAATCTTTAAATTGAATTTTTATATATTTGAAATAAACTATCGGTGCTTAGTTAAAGTTACGTGATTGTAATACATATATATATATATATCTTATATTGATTGATTTCTCATAATAGAAAGACAAATTACAAATTCCAAAATATTTCATATTTAAAAATAAAGAGGTATATCTAAATAAAATTAATGCTTTCTCTTTTTTTTATGTGATATTATTATTATGTATTTTTTAAATTAGTTGTGTAGAACAACAGGTAAAAAATAATTTATACCTCTACTAAATACTTGTAGGTAATATTAAAAAAATTATTCGTAATAAGTAGGTAATATACATTTACGTAGGTAGGAGATTAAAAAATAATAATGCAGGTAGCAATCCGCCTAATTAATCACCAATCGTTTATAAATAAAAGAAAGATTCCCACAAAAAAACCGTCTTTAATTGTGCTTTTAAAACTAAACTACAAAACAAATTTAGACAAAATTTCTAATGTACCAAACTGTAAGTATCTACTTTTCAAGTAAAAATAAAGAATTTTGCAAATAGTTTTATAACGGCTGAAATTATGAAGTAACAAACATATAAAAAAAAAAAAAATACATTCGAATTGAGAACCTTATTTTTTTTTTGAAAATGGTTGCAAATGCATTTTTTGTAATTCTTCTCGTATTAGATTTACAGATATCGTATTAGAATTAATCAAATTTATTAACAGTTTAATTAATGTTATTTTAATTAATGTTATTATTTTAATACCTAAATGTTTTTATTGTAAATACCTAGCGAACTGGATTCATTTCATGCGATTTTTTTTGGAAAACAGATTAAAATTACTACTATTTTTTTTTCCAAAATAAAATGAGCCCATGTTAATCGCTGATAATAAACGCTTTCTATAAATAATTTAAAAAAGTTAAAATGCGGTTAAGTTTTTTTTTTTTAATTTGTTAGAAGAAAAAAAAACAGAACTTAAAATCTTTCTTCTTTAAGACATTAGTTTTAGAAGTTTAGACATTTAATTGAGACAGATTAGTTTCGTATAAAATCAACTTTTTACAATAATTCCGCGGGTTAACCTTGACTGTTTACATAGTGGACGCGGCGCGGTATCGGTTCTAACTAGATTTTTCGATCTTATCGGATTTTAATAGGCCGATACACATCTAATCAGACGTTTATGTTCAGTATGCAACCAGTTGGGAATCCCACTGGATTACACGATTCCACTAAATTTAATAATTAAATTGACGAGATTATACCTACTGATTAAATAAAATCCGATAATCTTTTTGAGTTTTTAGTATGTTATTGTTTTTTTTTTTTATTGAATTGAAAATTATTTTTTATTTACATATATTTATTTAAATAACTTTATAGACCAAAAGAAAATATGGTGCGAAAAGCGGATTTAATGCTAATAGCATTCTCTTCCAGTCACCTCTTGGGATGAACAGTGAATCACGAACGCGGTGCTTTATTATTGGGATAAATAAGAAAATATGCCACTTGGTATGATGATTATATGATTACATTAAATTTATTATTAAAATTTAACGCACAATAAATCACAAAGTTTTTCGAGTAGCTGCACACGACGGATTATTTTATGCAAATAATATGTATTTAAACCTAGACGTAACCGAAGCACTTATGTTTGTATAAAAAATAATCACAACAAGATTCAAACAAGAAAACTTAAAGTAAATATTAACCTTTGAGCATCGCCCGCAGATGACTGCTAAGCTAGTAATTGCGGCATAGCACGCACAGTCACTTTTTAGCACTTGTCCAATATCCGAAACTAATGTAAACTTGTACAACACTCAATGTGATCAGTCAAACACAAAACTATGAGGTTACACCAAAAACACCCACTGTAACTATATGAGGAACTGATGTGTTTATGGGTGCTGCTTGCGTTCGGATTGTTGTCGGCGCGGCGCGCGCGACGATACACTGTCAACGGTCGCCGGCACACTGCGAGACCGGCCGCCGAGGCCCCCCGCCCGTAGCCGCCGACTCCCCCGCGCCCCTCAGGAGGCGGGGCCACCCGAGCGAGTCGAGGCGAGGCGAAGGCTTAATTACGCTCAGCGGGCGAAGCGGGACGGCGATAGCGAGTGGGCGCGAGCTATTAGCACGCGGAGAGCGGGACGACGCGCGTCTTAAGTATTTTGTATAAGTAATGAGGGGTGCGGGCGCGGGGGGCTGCATCTCCCGCCAATCTTTAATGTTGATTACGGCCGCCGCCGCCTATGTGCGCCCCTCATTAACGCTCGGCCCCGCCTAGACCCCCATTTAATTACGCGACGTTTAATTGCTGACTCGCTCTCTTTTACAATTGTTTTTATTCGGATTCCACGTTCGAATTTTCAAGCGAGACGCGCTTTTGTTTGTTGGCAGCCAGCTGATTGTCTCGTCAGTTTATTTTAATTGGCCAAAAACCGGCATCGGCAGCCAATGGTCGGAGCTGTAGATGCATGTTGTTTTTATTTACAATCATTTTATGTTTATTTTTGTTACTTATACCACTTACTGAATGATAATAATCAAAACAATAATTCTGATTATTAGAGATGACATCTTAAAAGTAATAAATAAGAAACAATAAAAAATCGTCAGCTTTATTTTCTCTAAGTACGATAGATACTTATATCTAGATATACGTGAACTCATAACAGATTGATAAGGAAATTGTTTGAAATTGATTCAATGTTTGTTTACGTTAACATGAGTCTGGTCGAAGTTTGTTCACCTACATAGGTATTTTTAGTATTAATATTAAATACCTAACTTGGTAGACAAGTACGTATACTTATACTAGATAGATATCCGTAGAAACACCTAATATCTAGGCGACGTAGGTAGGTACTAAAGACCCAATAAGAAAAGATTTCGAAGTATAAGAACTAAGACGTTCATCCTATTATTGAATGTGCCGGTTGACATCAATTAGTAAAACCTGTGATTTTTGCGACTAATAATATTTTAGATTTTCCATTCTAAAAAATATTTTTTTTAACTCTTGCTGTAGTCGGAAGTAGCTACTTTTTGTAAACTTTTTGAATTTATAACATTTTAACATTTTGTACAGCGTAGTTAGTCTATTAGAGGCTTATTTAAAATAAAAAAAAAATCGAAAATAGCTCTTCTTAGTCCTTAAAAGATATACAGTTATACTGAACTTTTTAAAAATATATGATTTTTGAGAAGTTCATTATAACTGTATGATAACTCACCTAACTATAGGTTGGGTACGGGGCGAAAGGGATTGTTAGTAATGGAGACTGAGAATCCTATTGCTAACAATATATCCAACCAGGTCGACCTCCTCGCGGTTCTCCCAGGATACTATCATGGTTAATTCCTGATGTATTCATCATGATGGGCTAACTGGCCTGTTTTCATTCTCATCTATCACCCTTCACTGGTGCTCCGCCAGCGTATCCCGTTAGCGCAGGCAGGGTTACAATACCATTTTCACCCATCAAAAAAAAACTATAGGTTGGTATTATACCTAAATGATCAGTCGGGTAACTGTAAGCGGACGAAAGTCATCTTTTCGTTTGTCATTTAATTGACCATTAAATTATTACGTATTTTAATAAATTTATTACCGATGTATATTATCCATAGTAAGGGTATGCGGTTTTAACCCATAACCTTTTTACTTAAATGCTCTATGAAGAATATTAAAAGAAAAAACTTATTTGTTGAATATGTTTTCAATGAGTTTTTTTTTTATTATATTATAAAGCGAATTAAAGTCACGTTTAAAAGTATACCATTTCTTTATGCTACTTTGTCATTGTCACTTTCAGTGATAGATACAAAGATGCCTTAAAAAATAAAGAGAAAAAGAAATTTAAGCTAATTCCAAAAGCAAGAGGTTTGCAATTTGTTTGCAGATGTCTTTTATAATCACTGTTACGTTATTTAATTGATTGGGTTTACACTCGCATAAGTTCCTTGGTCGGTAATAATTAAAATCACAATTATTCTTTACGGAACAAGAAACTGCTTGTTGTAAAGCAAAATTCACTTGTAAATTTACTTGTAAATCGTAATTCGCGTTCATAATTTAACACAAATAAAGTGTATTGACTTCTTTATAAAATTCTAGGGTAATTTTTTGAAAGAAAAATTTGAACTGCGCGTAACCAGTATGAGAAATTTAGGCTTATACCATTTAATTCAAATATTTGCAATGTATCCTAGCGTGTCTACATCACATGGTATATTCATTTGTCATAGTTTATAGTGATTAAAGTCACTGATTATTTTTCGTCGAACAATCATCATTATCAAATCAGCCGTTAACTGTCAACTGATGATCACAGATCTAGTTGAATAACGTGTAGATTAATTTTATTAAAAATAAATAAATAATAATTACCTAGTGGTAGTGGTAGTCGAGAAATCGGCACTTTTACCCTATGTTTATTTGAAATAATTATCCTTTGTTAGTAATTTGGAACACTTTGGTATAAACATTTCTCAGTATGTACCTACCTAACTTAGAACACCATTTGTATATTCTGTTATTTAAAATCTCAAATATCTGCAAAGTAGTTATAATATAGAGGGCAAAAGAGGAAGAGGAAGACCGAGGATTAACTACATGGGTCAGATAAAGGAAACACTAGGCGTCATGTCGTATAGGGAGATAAAGGATATTGCCTGGGATAGAGCTGGCTGGAGGAAGATGCATGAATTAGTTGCACCGACAAGAGGAAACTCTTAAATGAAAATGAATGAGTTATAATATGTGTCTAATACCTAACTTAATCTTTCTTATAAAGCTTTTTCATTCTAACGGTTTTTTTAATGGGTGAAGATTGAATGATACTCTCGCCTATCGATATACGTTGGCGGGGTACCAGTGTGACAGGTGAAGATGAAGGCAGGTCAGTTGGCCCATAGTGAACAATTGAACAAGAATTAATCACTATGGCTTCCAGGGGGAACCGCGTGCAGGTCGACCTGATAGGGTGTATTGCTAGCAATGGGGTCGTTAAATCTTATTACTAACAATCACTTTCCCCCCTCATTCTAACAGTTAGATACCTACAACAAAATTAAAGAAGCATTGTCCAATTTTTAAATATTTTAATAGTTTTGTTTATGGATAAATAAATAAGGTAGGTTAAGGGTTTAAAAAATCTACCACAAAGATGGCAAAATGAAAACCTATTATAAAAAAATATTGTTAAAAATGTCAAACCTCTCATAAACTTAATTTAGGTATTGAACTGTTTTGTTCTTTTCTTTTCTGTTAAATTTGCGCAGGATAGGAACTAGGCAATGTATCCTACTACTAGTTCCTATTAGTTACTAGCAATTTCTTCTCTTTTTGATAGTAGGTACTTTTGATTAGCCATTGAACAGTCTATGAGAAATTATTAGGTATATTATTATTAGATATTTTATAAAACTTTAACTGTTCACTACTGGCTAGGCCTTCTCTATTAGGAGAGTTTTGCCAGTAGTTGCCACGCTTGGCAAGTGTGTTCGCAACCACAGTTAAGCTTTGGTATTTTAAAAGGGACGCTGCTGCCTATTCGTCGACCATTTTTGATGGGTGAAAATGGTATGGTAACCCCGCCTGCGTTAACGAGATACGCTGCCGGAGCACCAGTGAAGGGTAATCAATGAAAATGAAAACAGGCCAGTTAGCCCATCATGATGAATTCATCAGGAATTAACCATGATAGTATCCAGGGAGAACCGCGAGGAGGTTGATCTGGTTGGGTATATTGCTAGCAATGGGATTCTCAGTCTTCATTACTAACAATCCCTTTCTCCCCATCCGTCGACCATTGAATTCCTTTAGTTGCCTCTTGCGACATCCACCGTAAAGAAAAGAATGGCCTATTCTATGCCGGTACAGCACTGCTATGAGGATTAGTGAACGGGAACATCTAAGAATAGAATAAAATAGAATAGAAACATTTATTGCCATACAATTACAATACAAAATACAAATAACATATACAAAAAGTGTCCCACACCCGGCAAAAGGAACCGGCTCAGCTGATGCTGTGAGTGTCCCAACGCAATGTGAACAGCTGCACAGCACTGGTTTTCAGCCAGTCCCTCACTTAACAAAACATCTAGAGTGATAGAAAGGATACTTTAATAAAATAGTATCGAATTGTAGATTTTCCTCGTAAGAAGGCAGAAATAAATCACACGACGCGAAAGTCTTAAAATATTTAAGTGTAAAATACATAGTTGCGAATTACTTCCAAATTATCAATAAAATGGTGGAATGGTAACGCATGGGGGGTATCATGGGTGAAACAGTATACTCTGTTATGTCCATTGTACTGCTCATGACGGTTACCACTTTACATCAGGTGGGCCGTCAGCTTGTTTGCTATTTTAAATTGAATAAAAAAAATTTTTTTTTTGATAGAACCGGTCTAAGCGTTTTTTAAGCCTACAATACTAGGAATGTTTTTATTTTTATGGTGAAAACGGAATGATAGCTCCGTCTGAGTTAAGGGAATACGCTGGCGGGGTACCAGTAAAGAGTGATAGATAAGAATGTAAGTATGATGAATTCATCAGGAATTAACCATGATGGTTTCCAGGGAAGATTGTGTGGAGGTCGACCTAGTTGGGTATTTAATCCCTTCACCTTAGTAGGGTGTCACGTGCCAGTTGCCAATTTAGTGTCTATTTGAATTCTTGTTTTGAATGGGACCTATCTACCTATACAATTTTTTTTTATTTCAACCTGATGGAAAGATGAATGTCGAGAATGTTTTAATGAAAATATTATTAGATGAAGACTTAAAAATAGATAGATTCATGGATTGTGTGAAAGACGATACGGCCAGAAAGGAAGCGACTGCAAATAAAGAAGAGAAAAAACATATTACGTCGACTATAATATGATATAAGACATGAAAGGTAATCATAATGATGATGGAAGCGGCAATCACATATTTTATTTACTGAAAAAAAAATAGGTGGGTATTTAAAATTAAAATAAATTAGACCTCAGTATTATGTATACAACATATAGGTCCATTTTTTATCACTTTCCGTTAAGTGGGCCGTCAGCTTGTTTGCTATTTTAAGTACCTAACAGAAACAAACTTTATGTCATTTTAAACCTTACAAATTTGTCAAATTATGTGAAATCTTTTAAAAGATATCAAAATTTACCGATAGTCGACTTTATA
Organism: Galleria mellonella; assembly: GCF_026898425.1. Lineage (NCBI taxonomy): Eukaryota > Metazoa > Arthropoda > Insecta > Lepidoptera > Pyralidae > Galleria > Galleria mellonella. The sequence continues at coordinate 1,411,083 of NW_026442115.1, forward strand.
CATTGCTGCTTGCCAAAGTTAAAAATAAAGAATACTGCCAAAAAGCTGGCACGTTACCTAATACATTTAGATATTGATACAGCTATTGTTGTCAACCTATTAGGTACCACAGAGTAAGTAAATACTATTCACAATATTATTTTTAAGAGTCGGCACTGCTTTTAATTAAATTACTAACTTAAGAAAAAACTGAAGAACGATTCTATGTAACTTAAAAGTATCAACATAATAAAATAAATGCATTTTCATAATACATATTGTATAAATATATTTATACCTTGGGGGGGGAAAGGGATTGTTAGTAATGGAGACTAAAAATCCCATTGCTAGCAATATACCCACCCAGATCGACCTCCTCGTGGTTCCCCCTGGAAACTATCATGGTTAATTCCTGACGAAATCATCATGATGGGCTAACTGGTCTGTTTTCATTCTCATCGATCACCCTTCACTAGTGCTCCGCCAGCGTATCCTGTTAGCGCAGGCGGGGTTACCATTCCATTGTCACCCATCAAAAAAAAAAAAATTATACCTAGCTATTATATAGTTTTAAAATTTTCAAATTCAATAAACTTGTTGTACAGATTTCTTACAAAATTTATTTAGTTCGAAGTGATGAGGGCCTGAGGTATTTAGATATAATAAGTATGGCTAGGTGTGTATCCAGGTATATTATGTACCTACAGGTATATATTCATTTATTTTATCTATTCAGGTAAAGTGTTGTGCGCATATTTCGGAAAAATATAGCAGTTTATTATTATACTAGGCTTACAATATCCACTACGTAGAGAAGGTATCTAGTTCTATTTCTATCTAGTAGATACCTATTTCCGTCGTCCAATCTTCCAATTGAGAAAAACCTACTTATAAATAAATATATCGATCGGAATATGAGTAGATGATTAGACAATAGCTTCATAAGTATTATATGTGTTAAATTAGAATGTAACATATCCATTTATAATACATTCAAAACCATTCAGTAGTTTTTGCATGAAAGAGAAGAAACATCCCTCACAAATCAGAATTAATAATAATTATAAAAGAAGAATCTAATACCGAATCTACTATTTCAAATACTAAGCAAATCCAAACAGGTGCGCTCAAGAATAAAATATTTTATTTGTAGCAGTATATTGCTGTGTAATTGCCAAGTCACTATAAATATTATAGAAATAAATTGTTTTTAATTTTGATATGGTCACTATAAATGTAAGTAGGTAATTAATTATCTGATTAGAATTATTTTGTTTAATTCCGCTGTTATTAGTATGTGTGTGACTGCCAACGCTTGAAGACGGACTACCATTGTTACTAATATTAATACTTATTAATTTATTATTATTTTAGCCGTTAACTGTCCACTGCTGGACATAATCCTTCCCTATGAGGGGAGTTTTGCCAGTATTTGCCACGCTTGACAGGAGGATTGGCAACTGTCGTTGGCTAATAAGTTGTTGTTAATAATTCTAATTAAATAACCAGTGATATGGACTTCTTCAAGATAACACCTAGTTTACTAAAATGATAGGTAATTGTTTAAAAGTCGTTGAATAGGTGCTTCTGTAGACACAAATAAAATAACTAACTTGGTCTTACATGAGAATTCACAACTTTTTGTAATGAAATAACTGCGTAGTGAGACTTGGCATTTTTTTACATTTTATGTTTTTTATATGATTTCACATTTATAATGGCAGTAGGATTAATTTTAGATATCTGTCTACTGTAATATAATAATAAAAGTACCTTTGTCCATATTTATATATTTTTTACTTATTAACAGAGTAAGCAAATAAACAATTTACCAGATGGAGACTTTGTACAAAAGTCGATTGCTTGGGTACCTCTATCCCATTCGTGTTCCTACCGTGAAGAAGTTGGGCGAAACAGTATATTCTGTTACGTCCATGGTACTGCTCATGTCTATAGGCGACGGTTACCACTTTCCATAAGGTGGGCCGTTAGCTTGTTTGCCATTCTAAGTTGTATATAAAAAATAATAATAAAAAAAAAACATGCACTTCACTTCACGGTAAGTTATTACCGTTTTACATGAACATCTACTTATAGTATGACAAATAGAGAAATTGCAGGTGTATTGCCGATCTCTTGAAGGAATATGACACCAAGCAGTATTCTCACATTGTTTTCGGAGAGTCGGTTTACAAGCAGAAAGTGCGTGTTAATTCAACAACGAAAAACTAGAAAGTGCTTAAAAAATCACCACTAATAATGTAGTTTGTAGCGTATTGTATGATAATGAAATGTCACCAATATACTAATAAATAGGTCGAATACTAAGAATAGCAGATAAATACACTTGATTTAACCTACCCTTTATTTACACTAGTTTGTTATAAAAAAAAGAAGATCAAGAAAAAATATGTACCTACCCACTTTGGTGTGAATTGACGGTAGCGATAAATAGTCGTATTTCCCATCAACATTGTGGTCGAACCACCCACGGCGCGCGGGCATGCAAAAAATACTATGTCCCTACCTGTCTCTATTTGAATAGTAACAGTTAATTTTAGTCAAGTAGCTATATTATGCACACTCCAGCCCGCGACTGGGTAATGCAAGAAGTTCAACGCCAATTATTTATTGCTTATTTGGCAATTGCTTTTAATTAGAATGTACATTGGCATAATGAGCAAGATGTCAGCCTTAAAATAAATGTTAGCTAATAAAAAAAATGTGATTAAAGTAAAATAGTTAATTGTATTCTAAAGATGTTTTTATAACTGTCAAATAACAGGTAAATAGTTTTGCTTAAAAAAAGTGACTTAAATAGTGAACGGTTACCTTAATTGTGAACATAAAGGCACCGATGAAGATGTTTCGTAAATACATTCATTGCATTGGAAATATTTGAATTTAGAACGCGGTATCACGTGTCTGCAAATTAAATTGACAACATACAATTTTCTACTCTGCAGCAATGTAGTTTAAATCGTGAAAAAAATAATATAAACTATTATGGAACTAAACCCAATCGATTATTGTTTAGAATTAACTACAAAATTGAGTAATAAAGTCACAAAAATACACATGGATTAAGAAATCCATTTTTTTTTGGAAGTCATTTAAAAATGGGATCAATACGAAAGGAAATCCAATAGATGGAATAATAATTATTAAAATCAATCCATAATTGGCTAAGATATGGTGTAACATAATTACGATTTACACTGAAGTGTTTATTAGTATATTTAAATAGTGTTTGCATTATTTAAGTACTTTAAGCCTTTGTTTTTTTTTTGTTTAAATATTACATTTGAAAAAAGAAGTTCCAATTTCGAATTTGGCGAGGAACAGCCGAGTTTGACCTAACGTAAGCCTATTCGGTTACAAAAGCGGTGCGGGCGTTGACCCGCGCGTGGCCAACCCCTGACCTTGGCGTATCGTAAACTGAACCGACTGACGTAACCGTGACTCTTTCCTACAAAGGCCACATGTGTTTTGATGGTACATTCGCAAACACAAGTACCTGTGCTACGTCAATATTTTCAAAACGATACCTTAATATCCGATATTTTTGACAAAGTTTGATAATCTATAATCAACTTGCATTGCATTGGCTCCATAATTAAAAAAATGCCTTTTTATGCCACAATCCTAATATTTTTACTAATTTTTGTTTGAGGTCTTAACGAATGAACCAATTGTCATACTTTATTATTAATATGCTGTTTACAATGAAGAAAGATGTAAGCTACTTTTCATTTCGGTCACACAATCGAAACCGCGACTAAATACTAGTTTTATATAATTATGTGTGGTGCTTAAGTTCGAAATTGCATGTATTTACTTATAATATCGGACAACACCTGGAAAAGCTACATCAATAAGCAAATAAATTACCTCAAATGATTACCCGTTTACAGAAAGAAGTGCAGCTATTTAAATAAGTAAAACGAAAATGCCTATGTCTATTTTATTTTAAAAATAGAGTCTGATAAAAACAAGACTTTGTGTATCTGTCAGAGAAAAGGTTAAAACGATCATTATGTACCTGTACAGAGGAGACAATAAAGAATTATTGACAATATTTATAGACAGGTAGGTAGGTATTTGGTAAGGTAAAATTATAAAACAAAAAGAGCGGCCAAGTGTGTGCTCGATATGCGCAAATAGAGTTCAGTAGGTAAACTATTTTTTACCGAAGAAATATAAAGTTTTTTTTTACATCAAAATTAAGTTTCAATGGGAATAAATTAGTGTTCGGTTCTAATAAAGTAGTAAATTCATTAACTTCAAAAAGAAGAACCAAAACCAGTGAAGATTTGACGAAAAAATCAAATGCATATAAAAAGTTTAATTCAATACCTCTTTTTTAAAATCGGTTTTATAATTGTAATTATCAATTAATTATCGCTCGTAAAATATTGATTTAATCAATATTTTTTTAAAAGTTACAGATATCCAGATATATGCTTAATATGTTGAAATTAATCATAATTTATTTTATAGCTTGTATTTTAGGTTTAGGTGAATAGCCTACGTAAGATCTAAATTTGAATATTTAGACTGAAAAAACTTTAGTTCGCACAAATTTTTCACCTGCTTTTTAATAAAATTAAAAGTAAAGTAGATATTTCGTCATATAAATAGTAATTATTTTCTGTGTATTAATTCACTGTTCGTGTTATGACTTCTTGATAGAACTATAAAAAAAAAATAAGAAGAATAATTTTTTTTTTATTCAAGAAAGATACAGTTGCATAAGGTACAATTTACAATTTTTACAATTTATATTAAACGAGGAAATATCTGCATTGCCGTCAGTCCCCAAACTAGACCAGACCTGTATCTTGGGGACTATGAGTGCGATTACCTATTAAGTACACTTTATTTACAAAAAAAAAATAAGGAAAACTATGTGAAAAGGTGCGCGCGTGTGTGTTGTGTAACTTCATTATATCAACTATATAATATTATACAAAATACTTATACTTTATTCTACTGACTTTATTGAAATGTTTGTGTGTTTTATTAAGTGTCCAACTATTTCTTTAAGTACCCATTACCACATCAAGTGTCAAATGTAAAATGAACAGTTACAAATTTTCTTAATCTACGAACTATATCTTCATATTGTCAACAACAAACAAGACCAACACCGCCCCCTATGCAATTATTGTGAAACTATTACGACGATAGAAAAGTACGCCACCCTTCCCCACTCGAGGAAAATCTAAGAAAATTTCTCCCCTTCACGTATGTGGAAGCGTAGCATCGCGTGTGTAGCACACAGAAACGAACCAGTTCATGATCACCTCGCTACAGTTGCGCTGCCATCTATCGGGGAATAGATGAATTATTTTTATATGAATTTTATGTCCGCAAATCCCCTAAAATAGCAATGAATCGTTTTATATAAGTGTAATCTTTGATTTTAGTGGATATAAGGAATACCTATTCGTGTTACGCCTTCTGATGCGTCGTGTATGTTCCACTTGATAATTTATGGGTAGTGTGGTTACGTACCTGTAACAAGAAAATATATTATTTAGAATTGTTATAAATAATTGTAATAGTAGCAAATATAAATTATATAATTATAAAATAATTCACTTAAGTTTTAAATGTTTAATATATTTTGGTGCAAACTTCAATAATTATGATTCGTGGGGCATTGTTGTTATGTAAATAGCTATCTGCGCAAATATATAGGTATATGCAAATATATATATCTGTAGGAAGAGTAAACAAGAATTTTTATACCAAGAATGTGGTAAACGAGCATATAGACCGTCTGATGTTGCGCCGCGTGGCCGATTCTGAAGAAATACAACCTTTTTGAATAACTCCATACTGTAGTAAAGGGTTAAAGAGATTTAAGAGATTGTAAGTTCTTCAACTATGAACTAGGCACAATGTTTATATATACAACTTAAACTTGAAAGCTTAGACAGAGCCAATAATAGTTGTCTCTTATTGCCAGGATTAAATTACGCAGGATTAAATTATTAAGGCCCTTTTTAAGGGGTTTTTACAAAACTACTCAAATTAACTCTCATGAGTAAAATTAATATGTGTGTATTAACAAGGGCTTTCACTGGGGGGAAAGGGATTGTTAGCAATGGAGTTTAACAGCTCCATTGCTAGCAATATGCCCTATTAGGTCGACCTCCACGTGGTTCCCCCTGGAAACCATCGTGTACAATTCTTGTTGAATTCGTCACGATGGGCCAACTGATCTACTTCATCCTCACCTATCATTCTTCACTGGTACCACGCCAGCGTATCCTGATAGCGCAGGCGGGGTTACCATTCCATTATCACCCATTAAAAAAAAGGGCTTTCACTGGATACTGTAAAGTATACTAAGCCTGTTGGACCATTTACTATGAACTATATAGTACATAGTCCAACAGGTTTATGCCCAAAAAGTGTACACATTTTGTCACAATGAGGAAGTTACGTCACAGCACATGATTTGTGGCTGTAGCCCACTCATACATAAACAATATATCTCCTATGGAAAATACATTTTATATCTCGTGGATATAAAAAACATAGTTGCAAAGATCATATTAAAATTCCTACCACTGATTGAAATTATCAGCGACATTTAATAAGGGCGAGATTTTAATAAAATTTCTGTGAGACTAATCTGTAAGTATAAACATTCAGATAAAAAAAGGAATTTTCCAAATCGGTTAATAATTGGAGGAGTTACGAGGTAACAAACATAATAAAAACTACAAACGAATTGAGTACTTTCTTCTTTTTGAAGTCGGTTGAAAATATTGAAGGTTATTTATCGATATAAATATTTATCGATTTTATGTCACTGATTAGAGTTTAATTGTTAAATTTTATGTATTAACATATTTACAAGATTCCATTAAAATCGGATGAGCAGTTTCGGATATTAGCGTGAGCAGAAATGGAATTTTTATGTGTATACCAGCGACTTCGTTTACGTGGCCGGGATATGTTCATTAACTAGGATAAAATCTAGCCTATGTTCTTCTCCATCTCATATAAATATAGTATACACCCTTAGATTACATAGTAGAGCATCGAGTCTCAAAATCGGGTCAATTTTTGTCAGTTAATTGTCAAATTAGCTGAATCGTTTTTTTATCAGTGTTCTATATTACATATGTACCTTGAATGAAATGAGTTTTTACGCGTTAAAAAAAAAAGCAAAAATTATAAAATAAAATTAATTATAGAAGTTACAAAAGAAACAACTATTTATCACGCAAAATTGTATGAAAAAGCTGAAATATATAGAGAGCATTTGTATAGAGAGACTCGTATCTATATAATCTAAAAGTACACCAAATTTCAGAGTGTTTGGTTAAACAGACAAGACTCTAAGAGGTAACAAGCAAAAAATAAAGGATTTTAAATTGTCAATGATATCCAATAATAGGTGTTATGTACTTGTGTAGTTACTGATCGTCAAACAGCTGTTTCTTTAAGGCTGTTTCTATTTGAAGGGTGCGGTATGGCAATGAAGTTACTGAGTACACGTCATACATAATGTCGTAAGATATACACAATAATTTCTAAATGTACCTCCAATAAAATACAGTCGTATTGTGAAATTGCTCCTGTCTAAAGTCGGTTAAAAACCGCACAACTTTACAAACACAACAACCCCTTAGTTTATATTCGCGGGCGATATTCGATAGCGTTGGTTGACATTTTTAGCAAAATCGATAACGCCCCTTATTGGTATCGAAATGATTGAACATCCTTATCGCGACATTTTTCTAATGGCGCCTCGTGTTTGAGACCCTTTTTTCTTTATAAAGGCGCGTGTACACAAGTATAAAATATACATGGTGTATCTATCTATTTATTATCACGTCAAGTCTTTTCAGGGTACGCAAAAAAAATAAGTTCTATTTTTTGGTATATATTTATTTCTGGTAAGAAAAGAAGGTTTATTAATATACTAGTATTTATTTGTGACTTCGCCCGCGGGACTGGGATATATAATTTGATAATAGAGATAAAAAGAAACTTTGAAAATTTTATTAACAGATATTTAATTTAATTTTTCGTTTATTTCAAGAATTTCATTTCAAATACTACGTGTATTAGCTAGTCTGAATCTTTTTAACTAACTTTAAAAAGGAAGACGTTGTCAATTTGTTCGTATTTTTTATGTTTAGTAGCTCATAGCTTCGTCATTTATTTAATCTGTATAAATTTAGAAAATTATTTTTTTAACAAAAAGATACGCTTTCGGATTGATCCTGTTGAAATTTTATCAAAATCGGTTTAGTTAAAAAATTAAAACAACTGGTTTTGTCATATCTGAAGTCGATGTTGTTTTTTTGTGAAACAAAATCTAAAATTATTAAATGATTATTTTTAACCTAATCATCTTGTCAAGATTAGAACTGATTTTGAGATAAAATCTTGAAATATTTATTTTTGCAATTACTATTTGTTTGAAAAAGGTTTATTTAAAAATTATCGGCAGTATATCCTCCGCCTATTACCTCTTTTCTTTTACATGTCGCAAGCTAACGACAATACGAAATCAATACCAACACCATCGATGCGAAAATCGTGAATAGAGAATTGGTGCACACATATGTAACGTTTGTGTGCGTTTAAATAATATGCAAGCTTTCGTCGTGTGGCAAAGACATTTGGTAGGGTGACAATCAATTTTGTTTAGAAGACTTTTCCCGTTACTTTTCCATCAATCAAATAATTACTTGCTGCTTATTTATGTCAATTTAATATAATTAATGCCATGTATTTAAGACTGGTATAGAATAGGCCAACCCTTCTAGTGACTAAAGGAACTTAATAGTAGAGGGATGAGCTATAACAGCCTTCTTAAAACATCTCTAAAAGCCTAATTTCGGTTGCCAACCCGCCTGTCAAGCGTGGCAATGAATTTATTAATGCTTATTGAACAGTAGTTCAACCCGGACGCATTTTATGATGATAGAGGTACTCAAACATATATACATAAATACAGTAATACATTACAGTGAAACTAAGTACAAATATTTTTATTAATTTAATGAAGTTAAGTTATTCCTCTGTACCTTGTAAATTCACATCATATCCCACCCTTCAAACCGAAATACAGCTATGCAAACACAACTGCTTCACGGTAGAAACATGAATGGGACAGAAGTACCCAAGCAATCGACTTTTGTACAAAGTCTCCCTCTGGTTACATCAAGAAGTTTCAACATGAGAATTAGATTAATTTATGCCAATAGCTGTAAATAACCATACTTTAATGTTACTTATCTATTATAACTTGAAAGTGTATTACTATTATTGCATCTAATAATTCAAATACACTATGAAAAAAAAAAACATCATTACAATGATCTAAAAACATCGTTAATCTCGTAATGTATGCAAAGTCCCGTTTCACGTAGCAGATGTGATGCCACCCTAAAAATTGGTAAAAAGAAAACGCATTAACACATATAGATGAGGTCGTGTCCACACATGGTTACGGCGCACACAGGCACACTGCCACCCTCTCACACCCTCGGCTTTCCTTTAAAAAACTCCCACACCCCACGTCTTTTGATAAGGAAATGCAGACATTTCGAGGAAAGCTAAGTATCGAATAAGCATCGAGAGGAGTGCTGGTATTTATATGTGAGAACGTCATAATCTACGCGTGGGTTGGACTATTAAGTGCTTACATAATTTTCGTGGATTATAAAAAGTTTATGTATCGCCACCGATTTTTTTATAGATTACTCGTTGGGTTATCCGAATGGTTTTACGGCAATAAAATATATTCTTAGGATTTTTACAACAACACTATTCTTAATTTATTTTATTCAAGACAGTTTCGTTGACTATAACATTTTAAAAGAAAAAAAAAATATGAATTTATAACATATAAAACTTTAATCATTTTACTCATTAATATTTTTATCTAAATTGGTTTTTAAAATTATGTTAATAAAAATTATAATAATTAATTGTCTGTTTATGTTAAGATCAAAGCTAATCTAATGATTTAAACCCAGAACAAAACCGTCAATGAAAATTAAATGGCCGGCCGCTCCCCCAACATTCAAGTGTTTTACATTCCACTAAAAAGCCCGAAGCATGGCGAGATTTGCTAATAATCAAGCTCCCCTACTAATTAAAACTCGCTTTTAATTGCTCCAAAAAGCCACCTGTTGCTTGTCTGACATCTCGTTTGTGTATATCACTCTGTCCCTCTCACACGGAGGCTGTGTGGACCGGCCCGTATCCGGATACCCGGGTATAATTGTCAGAAAATTCAATTTTAGAACGACCTAATTGGGGCCAAATGAAATTTCCAGTATCGCACCCGGTCTCTTTGTTCGCACGATGTGGAGCGTGCTTTAATTGCTTAACGAAATAATGAATTAATTTTATTTACTTTTTCATCGTTTGCTTTTGACCGATTCGAATATCAAAGAAGCCGATTGTTATTTTTTAATTCCATTTTTAAATTCATATCGTTTTTTAATCGAACCTGTGTTGGTAATCTATCATAGTTGTATCCGAACATCTAAACATAATCAAACTGCACCACTTAAAGGTTTATAATTCTAGAAAATTGCTCGACGGAACGCCGGAACGAAATTATCGGCCCATTATCAAATGGAACCCCTTTCTTTAATTACCTGCACATAATTTTTGTTTGTTTGTATGTTCCGCCCAGGTCATTACTATAATAACTGTAAGAAGGGCTCAATTTGAGATACGCTAGGAAAAATTAAAGTTGATTAGTGGTAATTTGATGTACTTGTTAAATTATTACGATGCTTTTGTCATTATTAAATTATGGAATGTCGTCACGCATCCGCGTTGTTACTACACATGTGGTCGCCCTACACGCTAATTGTGTTTGTTAGTTTTTGAGACAGTCCAGTGCTTATAAGCACGTATTGTAATTATTAATTAATTATTATACATTTTAATCGATGCATACTGAATCAACATCCATAATGTCAATGAAAATAATGCCTATTTTTTTTTCAAATAGACGGAAATGATATGGTCTCTCGCCTATACGGTTAGCGCTGCACAGGGTATCAGTGAGAGATAATAGGTGAGGATGATATGCAAAGTTAATTACTTATTAGTTAGTCAGAAATTATTCATATACATATGGTTTTAAAGCTTGGGCATTGATTGACAGCGTACGTTCTTAGTAGTGGGTCTACTAGATGTTACTAACAATCCCTTCTCCCTAATAATGTCTAACAGAAAGTAAAAATAATGCACACACAGCTGGGTGTAAGCGGCTCGCGATTGTTCCTTATGGCAGTGTATGGGCCTATGTTCAGCAGTGGACAGACAATGGTTGAGATGATGATGACAGCGTTCATGCTCGAGAATTTTTAGGAAGATGGATGAAGCAAGATGTATAAGGACAGAAGTCTTTTAGCATTCGATGCTTTTTGCCTTACGTCGTATAGCCACTGTCATGATAATCAACTTGAATTATAATTAAAAACTATTAAATTTAGTTTAAGTAGATATATAGATACATACTGTCTTTAAATTTCTTCTACGTTTAAGCAATAAATTTTTCTATATCCACAAACGTAATAGATTTAAAAAACAGTTGTTTCCGTTGTGCAAAGATTAAACAAGACGATAATTTATATTGTTTAGATTAATTAATTACAGATTTAAAAAAAGAACACCGAACCGGACCGGTCCGAAGCGCGCGCCATTTGTGCTATTAACATAAAAATTTTAATTGCCCTCTCACAATCTTTGGTTTCAATATCGACGTTTTCATCATAATCAATGTTGATTGTCTTTCTATGTTGCACGGATAGGTTCGATAAGAACATGGCACCGACCAATTTTATAGCTAATTAACGTTGCAAACGAATATAATATTTAAATTAGGGATTCCTGGGCACGGCTAATGGACTCGAAAGTTGATTTAGCTCAAAAGACACATGGAAAGGTCGTAACGTTAATTAAGACGACAACACAAGTGAATAACTGTTCAAGAAATAATTTTCGGTTGAAAAAAAAAACTTGTATACCATTTGTCTTTTATAATTATATTTTTTAAAACGACTATAAATAGTTGTGAGATATCGTATTGGCCTCCGCAGGTTACTTTCTTCATTAGCATCTTTATCGCATAGGAGGTTGAAACTTAATGCGGTTAAAATTGATTTTTATTTGCGCATAGTCGACACAGGCAGGTAAAGCTAACGACATGCTCGAATAATCCAAGTGAGGATGACGCGAAATTACAGACACCAGACGGTGTATTGCTCGTTTTTACACTAGTAATAGCTACTGGCTAAGGAAATGTATGTGGTTTACGGTTTTAAATGATGCTTCTGTATGCTTTTGAAAGTAAATGACGTACGCTCATCGTGTATAGGCGGGGATAGTCGAAGATTTAATAACTGAATTGCATGGAACCGTAACCACGTCTCAATGTCTATATATTCGTATACTCAATTAGCTGGATTCTTTTTTTTTTTACAACGCAGGGGGCAAGATAGCATGCGGCTCACCTGATGGTAAGTGACTACCGCCGCCCAATTAATACTATAATTTAATTAAATATTTGTCGAAGAGTTTGTTTGATGGACGCGCCAATCTCTAGAACTACCAATCGGATTTGAAAATTCTTTTGTATTTTTTTTTTGTGCAGTTTAGTAACCGTCGCTTATAAACATGAACAGTACCATAAACATAAGAGAGTATATATACTGTGTCGCTTATGATACCTAAAAAGCTAAGGTGTTTTTTAGTTTTTTTTATGCAACTTAGAATGGCAAATAAGCAGAAGGTCCACATGATGGTAAGTGATAACCGTTGCCTATAGACATGAGCATAACAGAGTACACTGTTTCGCCCATTACACAGCCCATGCGTTGCAATTCTTGAGGACTCAGGTGTTATTCCTCTGTATCTTGTAAATTTACTGCCATGAGATATGGTCTTCAAACCGAAACACAGTCATGCAACACACACTTGCTTCACGGTAGAAAAACAAATGGGACACAGGTACCCAAGCAGATGACTTTTGTACAAACTTTCTCTGATATTTGGTATTTGATAGGAGGGCTAGTTTTCAATATATGTATATGGAAAAAAAGTTTTTGATTTAAGTACCTCATAATTAATTTAATAGATTTTTAAGATATATTTTTTATTCATTTAAGCCGTTAACTGCCCACAGTTGAACATAGACCGCCCGCATAAAGTAGTTTTATCAGTAGTTGCCACGTTTGGTAGCCGGGTTTGCAACCGCAGTTGGGCCTTGTTGTTGTTTTAAGAAGAACGCGTTCTTTTTCAAGATGATTAAGTTGCTTTACTATATGATGTGCATTTAATTTAATTAACCTAATTATAACTAGTCAATGTACAAGTTTTTGATGTTTGTTACTTAATTAAGCTTAAATAGTTGAAGAGATGAACCCGTTTGAACCATATTCTACATTGATATAAGGAGCACTTTTTATATCGATTCACACGAGCAAAGCCGTGGTATAGAGCTAGTAATTATATATGGCAATATATGGGAATTATAATTTAAAAACGACCCACATTGTTGTTTTTGTGTTGTTTAATTTATGATAAAGAATAATTCTCATGCAATATACAATTTTGAACGCATCCAAAAAAAAAAAAACATTTGCACGAAATGCTCGCGCGCGGCCGGCATGAAGAAGTGCTTTTTAAAATTCGCGGCAGCTGTCGATAATCCCGATTCTAATGCGATATCGACATTTATTATCGACTCTCGTTATTCTGGTACAAATAAAATAAAGCGTTTATTAGGATTCGCGCTGTGGTTCGGTTGCAGACTGTCCATTGTTTCTGTCCCGCCATCAATCACGTATGGTCCGGGGACACGGGACGGGACAGCGGGGAGGAGCCCGGGGGCGGGGAGGGATCGAATAACGGTTATTGAAATGAGACAAGACCCCCGCTTTTTTCCAAATTTAAATTTTGATAAGGCAAGCCTCCGTTTTGTGGTCCTAACTCGGTCTCTGGTTAGTGAGGGTGTTTTTTGTTTCAGTTTTGCTGTCTGTGTTTTTGTGTATATTGATTTTTGTCATTTTTAGTAGGTATACGTTGATTAATTATCATAACGATGTGGATGTTTTGGTTTGTGTGTGACATCATTGCTTATTGTCGTTGCCGTGTGTTAGCTCATATGCCTACTTAATAAAGTAATAAATAAAATTGAAAAAAAAGCAATATAATATATATTTTTTAAATTAAACTTGAACGTGTTAGGCCATAATCTCATAAGAACGATGGTATACTCTAAGATGTTATACGAAGACTCAATTTTTCATCGCAATAGACATGACTTGCTTCCATGATGGTCATGGAATCTACCTACCTAATTTTGTCACGATTGAAGTAATTTTCTTTTAAAGAACTAAATCCTAAATTACCTTTGTTATTACGTAATAGTAATTTATCTGTTTGTTTGTTACCTACCGTTTAACGATTTAGATAACAGATCTACAAATTGTTATAAATCTTGGCTTACACGTAATATTTGTCATGGAGAAAGAAATAGGTTTTTTTTTCATCAAAGCCAGTCAATATACCCTGGTCGCGCAGACAAAGACGCGTGCTCAGCTAGTCTTATGTTAATACGGGTCATTTTATTTATTCGCAGCATTTGAAATGCAGATATCCTTAATTCGGTAGACGTCCATTAAATTATTTAAAAGTAAGTATAACATTACAGGAGAAACAATGCCAGCGTTGTACTGAAGACAATCTATTTAGACATGTCTATCAGGTCCCGTTAATTCAGTTTACACCAGTAAAAGCGCCTCGACACAATTCCAAATATTCGGTTATTCGCTTTTTGCCGATGAGCCGGCCACGGCAGCCACGCCGCTTGAATACAAATAAAATCTAAAATCCAAACGAGAATAAAGCCGAATTAACATATCCCAAATCTCCACGCCGATTCAGACTTTTTGTTATGTAAAATTTTTAACCTCTCCCTCCTTATATTGCTGCTTAGAGAAATGGACGGCGCATTCACACCTACGTCGGAGATTCCCGATTATTTTTCTCGATCACGGCATCAACTCGTTGTAAAAAGTAATAAAACACCATTTTTATATCTTGTGTTTAGACAGTGTTCGAGAGATGATAACAAACCTGTAGTCCAGCCGGTACTATACGACCGGATATCGGCGGTCATTCACAAAAAAAACAACGCGCACACATCCATGTCCACAGTGAGCATACAAGTATTATTGTGACACACTCACACACTGCCGGCCACCACGGTTCATTCATAAGGAATAGTGCCTTTTACAACGGTCACTAAATAGTGGGTAGTGGACCGTTCGTTCGAATTCCAAAAATGTGCGTGTCCTAAACGAATGACATCACTAATATCGAGCGGATTATAAAATAGTGAGTGTAAAGTACACAAAAAGAATGTATCGATAATTTTAAAGATATGAATATTAGCTAGATATGTTCTATTATCGTGAACTCAGGACTCCAATTTTCCTTTATAATAGTGGTGAATTATCAATAATGTTCTCATTGATGGTTAAGGTTTTCTCAATATATCTCCATCTACTTCGATATCTGTCGATGCAAAAGTATTTTAAAATATTCTATTATGTGGCCGTTTTAATGAGATCAGTCTATCATATTGATGATTATGTTTGCTTTTTTACTGACTCTTGGCCAATTGTGTAGTCATAGATAAAACTTTTTTTTATAGTGCAATTTCTAAACAAGTTTGTAATACCAAATAAAGTAAAAATTGTCGGTTGCTATGTTCCACAGAAAATCTTATAACTTTACTCAAGTTCGTTATACAAACATTGAATATTTTTTGTTAATTCGTCACTTATGCTAATTATTTCAACAGGTGTTCGGTTATAAAAATAATATGTCTGTCATATATTAATAAAAAAATTACATTATAATAAAATGGAATTAAACAGGTAAATCTGTGTATAACTTTCTTAATAATGGTAATTTGATATTGTCAGACGATTGTCTTTTATGTCGTTATTATTATATTATGTGTGATTTGTGGAGCGTTTAACTGATTATGTAAATTGCGACATTATGTCAATTTTAATTCATAGTTAAGTCCCATTTTCTATAACTAGAGGGTTGTGTCGCTTAACGAGTGTATGGGCGAACCCGATATCGGCTACACCTTGGCCACACCTATTCATACTATTATCGAGATGACATGAGTCATTGAAGAGCGTTGGCATATAATTCCCACATCATCTGTACTGTCTGTTAATAAAACAAAAAAAAAAAAAAGAATTTGAAATAATGTTTTCATAGTTAACCAAAATGTTTGTCAAAAAATTTCTTATTGAGCTACCACTAAAATTTTAATAGCTGTGAAAAATTTTAAAATACCATAAGAAAAGTATGAAGGAAAATCAATAATGGTGGTAATAGGTTTTTAAATAATTAATCGGATATATTTAAAATTTGTCAATTGTTTTCGAAAACTGATAGAAAAGTCCGACCGTGCACTTGATATGTAAGCTCTGAAGTTTAAGCTAGTGATGTTCTATTTTTTATGATACTTTGAATGACAAACAAATAATTATAAAAATATCGATGAGGGCCTATATACATAGTTCCGTTTCATTTCCCGGGAACGTTGACATCGACAATCGAAAACTTGTTCTTTGTCACGTGTTAATTAATTCGTATGTAGGCGTCGAGTCGCCATTATCGATAAACTTATGTGGTAGCTCCGCACTTTATTACCTCAATACGTCTTGTCACGAAAATGATAAAGATGTTTTGTGATCCTCTTGGATAGGATTTCATAAATTTTATTTTAATTATCGTTATTTGACTAATGAGTTTCACTTTTATGAGTCGGCATTAAAAACATTAATGGCAAAACCCGTTGATTTATACTTGATAACAAATTTTTTTATATTTATTTTTTGAATATTAATTAAGATACAAGCAAGTAAAAACATATTCAAGTCATATTAACTATAAATTAACATTGTATTGGCATGTCAGGTACTTTTATCTGCATAATATAAAAATCTATGTAATTTGTATTTATTTTTCAATCAAAATATGAAACTAAGAGTAGGTTAAAATGTTCGTGAATAATTTGTACAGACGCCGGAGCTTTGATTCCGCAGTTGCTATTTATATAATATTCTGGAATTACAAACAGTTGACGAATTGTGTTCTCACAGAGAAACTACATGGATCAAATTATTTTAAATGTTAATTTTATATTGACTCAATAAATATCGATTATAAAAAAAAAAAACAAATCGTATGTCAATTGCCCGAAGTTATCGCGTAACTATTTTTTTAAATCGATCAAAACCATGTTGATAAACTAAGTTCGCAATCGCAACATAGTTTGTAAATTGAAGATACCGAGAAACTCCAAAATAGGATGGCGTTACACAGAATCATAAAACTAGGTGCACCAACATTCCCGATTGTCGCCGGACAATTTATTATTAATTAGGTTTGATCGCGTGTCCCAATTAAGGCGGCGCAATAATTCGTGGCATTACTCGCATAAACTCGGCCGTGATGGACTAATCCTCGGACAACATGCCGAGGGCGCATTATAAATTACGCGATCGCTCGCCACAACGGAGACAAAGACTTGCGGTCCATTCTATACTAAGTTGAATTTTCGTTTTCTCAGACAAGAGGCGTTTTCCTCACAACATTGTCTGTAGATTTCAAGCAAATAAATAATATTTCTTTTTCTTATTATATACATATTATTTGCCATACTTTTTTTTTTATTAAAATAAAGATATATGTTTATATGACTTTTTTATATTAATACGTTTCGATGGTGAATCAGTGACATATAAATAAATGTTAATTTATTTTTAATTACAGTCAGATTTATAGACGGTAATTAATTTACTTATATGTATAATATTGTCGTATTAATATTATGGTGGATAACGTTTATTTATGTTTTTATGATTGTTACTCAATTATTGATTTATATGAATTAGAAAATGTTTTACCACCTAGAAAGAGTAATACTTTTCCTATTATATTGAAGTAAAATATCCAAAGCAAATTTAATATGAGTGAAAGCTATTTTTCGAAGGAATTCTTGATGTGTGATATATGTACATAAAAAAATAAGAAACTGATAACTCAAATATAATACAGCTATATGCGTAAATATTGCTTTTAAATTAATTATAACATTATTTATAGAAGAGCTAAAATGAGTCCTAAAAGAAAAGACGTAAGTGAAAATTAAAAAATATTATTGCAATAGTTGCAGAATAGCGCTCAGTGTTCGTACATGCCCTTGCACACTACAAATTACAATCAACATGGCCGACATGTTCGCACGTGGACGCCGCTCTTTCCCTATCAATTCGCAACAAACGCTAGCACCTTTTACTTTTGTTTTATTTTAAGTAATTTCTCTATTAGTACCTCCACTCGGCTCTTGTTTATTAGTTTAACGACTTTAGAAGAAAAGGAGAATCGTGTACTATATTATTCTTCAACAGGAATGTAACGCTCAATTTTATGGTGGGGCATTAATTTTGTACAAAAAAAAAACTGGGAAATTATTTTTAGGTTCACATTATGATTTTTTTTTCTTTGTATGTTTATATAATATTTTCGCAAATTGTGAACAAATTTTAAAGATTAATCCGAATAAAAAAATCAAAAGTCAATAATTAATATTAAAAACAATAATTTAAATCGAGAGTTATCTACTAGTTAGTTTATTTATATAGTTATCGCATATTGAATATTATGTATTTTTTTTTTTTAGAATACAATATATAGTTAAAAAAATTAGGTTTGAAAACTAAAATTGACATTTTACACAGTGCTTTCTTATTATATAATCTAAGTGAAAAATAAGGAAGGATTTTAAGAAATTGTGACGGGGACCGGTTTATTGATATTGCTTGGGCGAAGCTGTGTGAAATAGCTAGTCATATGTAATTGTAGGTACTCGTATAGTACTCGATAACTTATAAATACAGTAATTGAATGAATGATTTCTTGTATACGGAATTATCAGAAGTGTTTTTAGTGATAGCAGTTCTCAGTTCTAGGAACCAATCTATCAATATAATGTTTGTAGTCTTATATGAAATTTCAAAAGACTGACTTTGCTGATAAAGCGTAAAGGTTGATGGTTTAGTATCATTATTAACAAGACTAAGTTAATTTTCGAGGGTATCTATTTCATAAAACAAGTTAATGTTTGATCATACCTCATCTGATTCATACGATTATCCACATTATTAGACTTTTTGTGCTGTATTATCAATAAATTGTAGAAAGCTTTTTTAGCAACTTGATTTGACAGGATTTGGACCCATATCTTTCTGTTAGCCGGATCTATGGTGTTCTCAGTTACACTACGGAAAGAATACTATCAGTTGGTAAATTTTCAACTACATTTTTCAAATATTATTACGTCTGACAAGTTATAATGAATTAACAAAGACACAAAAACAGGATATATGCGGATCTCCACCTTTATGAAGTCACTTAAAATTATTCATGTTACGTTCATCAGTAATCGAAGACATTCATAGACATTCTAACAGTTTGCGACATGAATTGCAAAATTGCCTAGCTAGTTAACAATCATAAAGACAATGTATGAATCAGAAGTGTTTATTTTAAGCATGTCGAAACGTCAGTCAGTGCTCGGACCAGTAATAGTTTTCCAGTACTGATTTACAATCAGGATAGTTCTGTCGATCCGTGGCTGCGCCTACGCAACCACTATTATAGCCACCAGCTACACGTATTATTTATGGTAAGAAGCTTTCTAAGGATTATGGAGATCGAGTGTCAACAATGCCGATGTGTAATAACTGTTTGTATGGTTGTATGTATGAGTTCATGCGATCACGTGACATTTTTAAGCGATGTCACACAGATTGATTGTGTAACGCATAGAATAGTTTTTATTATAATACATGCGAGTAAAAATATGTAATGTTGCGGAATTCCTATATAATAAAAAATTTTTGGTCACCCATTTCAAATAGGCAAACGTATTTTTAAATAAATTACCATATTAATAGATATAAATTTCAGATTTCTAATAGCAATTTTAAAATGCTATTTTTTCATATTATGCATTGGAAGATTTATTGCAATAAAATAATTAGTCAGTAATAATTTAAAATTTAATCAGTTTTATTATTTTAATTTGAATTAGTTTATGATTACTTAAAAATGAAGTAAATTTTAAGTTGCATTATTGAGGGAAGATATGAGTAAGTCTGTCTTTCTATATAAAAAATATAAGTGTTGTATAGGAATCTATCAAAACCAGTTTTGTATAGTAAGTAGCAATATTAATTATATGGTTAATATAAAAATATTTATATACCTAATATGCAAATAATCTATATTGTTCTTTTTTATTCATTTCCTCCATACATTGCACCTTTAATTATTTTTCTAATAATTATTCTGTTATTCCTGTTTACAATTGGCTGGCAATTAACATCATGTGGTTAACACCACTCTGCCTTTTACGTTGTCTATGTGCCTGTAACTTTATTTTATATTTGATCAATCGACGTCTAGAAATAGTAATTACATCATTCAGCAGAAAAATATTGATCTTAAACTTAATATTTTGCATAGGTATATACACGTTCTATTGGTGACGCAGACATTCACAATAAGAAAGGATTTTATAGAAGAAAAGGAAAAGAGGACAGTGGAAGATATAAGATTTCGTGGCTGTGGTCAGGACCGTTCCTTATTATTAGTGGCAATTAGGTAATTATCGGAACCATTTAATTAAGTACTATACGAAATTCTACTACAACTAAGATCCTACCTAATAAATTTGTTGATTTTATATCGATGGAACTTTCAAATAGAGTTTTATAGGAGTTTCTCAATTGTGGGGACAGGACTTTATTGTTGTTTGTATGTTTATTTACACAATAAAAATAAGAACTTTTTATTTTTTTTTTTTTTTATTTAAAACTTTATTGTACACACTAATTATACATTAATATATGATAGAGGTAAGTAAATGTATAAAGGCGAGCTTGGATCTAAAAGATTTCTCTTCCTGCAAGCCCAATATGGAAAGGAGCATCAACGTCAACAAGCACAGCGGTGTAACTATCATAATCAATAGAGAAATAAATTAAAGTTCTGCATTGACATTGATGACTTGTTTTTACGAGAGTTTATGTACTAGAATTTACTTTCCTTCAGAGAAGTAGTTCTGTTTAATAGATCAACATTTTATATCGAAAATTCAATTCTTCAGAAGGTATTATTGTATTAAAAATGTTCTAATTTAAAAATAAAATTGCTACAATAAAAAATAATATCTCACTTTAAACAATTGTTCTTCACACTGTGAACAACGATATCATTACATTAAATATTAATAGAATTTACAATAAAAAATGCATGCAATATAAATAATATGTTTATTTAAATTATATAATTAAATCAAAGTTTACGTTCCTATAGTAACACCATAGCGAATTGGCATATTTTATTTTATACAAATAATATTTTAAAATTATATTAATAGGCGAGCATAGATAATTAAAGTGTGCGAAATACAAATAATAATTACTTATAGCATGCAAAATCGAGCACATTTCACCGCGCACACCTACACGCATCCAATATATTTGCAAACAGATGGTTAAATCTTTGATTACTTTAGAATTACGAGTGGCGTACCGTGCTTGATTATAATTGTGCGGACAGCGCGGATCTGATTTGCGTGACCAATTCGCGCAGTAATGGTAATGATGAGGGCCTACCACACGCCGCTGCGCTTGACTGTACAAGGACCACGTATTAACGTCGAATAAAAAAAAACATATGTCACATCTTATGCTGTTTATTGTAAGTACTATCGAATACAGAATAGGAATACTGGAAGTGTCTTTGATGATCGTCGTGATTTTGGAATAAATAAATAAAATGACTTAAATAGTTTATATATGTATCTATGTGGCGTTAGAAGCTTAGAACGAAACGAATACGATAGATTTTTTCTGTTAAAAAAATAATCTAAATTGGTTCAGAATTGGCGAAGATATGTCGTAATATACTAACAAACCAAAAACTAAAAGATTATTCATGAAATTTTATTAATATTAATACAAATACATAAAAAGTTTGTTTGTTTGTTTGTTTCCCTTAACTCTTTGAAGGCTCAATTCATTGTATTGAAGTTTGGTACACAATCAAATATCAAATACTAATATTTAACATAAAGAAGGACATTGATCAATCATCAATATTTTAAATCATCATTTCAGTTATTAACTGTCCATTGCTATGTTTAGCAGCCTTCCCAGTAGAGTTTTTCTAGTAGTTGCCACGCTTAGCAATTTCAGTTAGGCTTTTAGAGATGTTTTAAGAGGGATGCTGCTGTCCATTCCCCATCATTAATTTCCCCTACCTTTTACGACATCTGTAGTAAAGGGAGCGGTGGCCCATTCTAACCTGGGAGCATATGGTTATATTTAAAATATAAACTGATATTATTATAGTTATTACACCAGAATAGTGTATCCTTACGAATATTATAAATGATAAATTAAGTTTATTACTTTATACCGCGTTAATAGTTTAATAATAATAATCAATCTCTATGAAATATGTTAATGATGGATGGACACTTTTAATCCCGGTCAGTAAACATATTCTGGTCACGCGAACAAAGTCGCGGGTAAGAGCTAGTAGTTAATAAAGTAACATTGTAAACGAATATTTCAGACGCTACACGATCCGTGGTGGCGCACAGCGATCGCTTCACTTTCGCACTTAATCGAGAAATATGGCGCGTGCTCTTATGCCTTTATTTATTGCGGCCAACCTTCCACCAAGGATTAAGAACCTCAATTTATATTACTCTCATTAGTGCGTCTAAATTGATTAGCGTAGGATTTGTCGAAACTCTCGCAGATTTGTACTGCTTATGTGAATTATAATCGACAGCAATGTTTCTAGGCTCTTTGGATACATAAATATCACATTATGTTTCTCGGTGCTATTTTGAAACAGAGCCGGATTAAAATTGTAGACATTTAGTAATTTTTAAAGATATATAAATAGGTTGAATACTAACTCGAAAATATTATGCTGCTGGCCATTAGAAAGTAATGTCCAAAATATTTAATTATATCAATAGGAAATTCATATCAAACAAAATTTTTGACAGTATTTTTATATAAGGTATTTTAAGGCGGCCATGTGTTGGAGGCGTCTCATAAAGTTAAATAGCTACATATGTATTTATTACTTTTTCATGATGAGATGATGTTTTGGAATGTTATGAAATATATAAAATACATGACATAAAAACAAAGATTGTACTGTTAGGGAGAGTAAGATAGTCAGTGCAATTTTGAATTAAGAGCGTGTTTGCTATATTCAATTGTGTAATTAGTAAATAAAAAGAATATCGACTTCACTCGTGATTAAATTAATATTGACAAGCAATCCCACTATTCTTTATTTGAAAATAATTAAAACGCACCAATGGATAATTAAAAGTAAATAATTACATTTAAATTTAGAATGGGTAACTTATACAGAGAAAAATGTCTGCTTCAAATGCAATATTTTATTAATATAATTAATGCGAAAGTTTGTAATAATAGATGGATGTTTGTTAATCTTTCAGGCAAAAACTACTGAACAGATTACAATGAATTTTGGAGCACGGACAGGTTATATTCTACTTACTACATAGGAAATTTTATATACTGACACAGTAAGTAATTAATAAGAGACCAACATGAAAGTAAACTAGAAATGCAAAAAAATATAGAATAGTCGAGAACGCCCTTTTGAAAGTAGTTCAAGAATTCTAGTAAATCACCAAAAAATGGGGCAAGTTAACTTTAAAAGATATGCAAACCTAGCCCACCCGAAATAGCGGACCGTCCGTCAGAGGCCGAAAGTTCGCGTGCGCTGTAGCTTCATTAAATTAATTACCCCATGTTAGTTTTAGATTACTACGACACCCCCTACAATACGGCGCATCCAGCAGATAAGCGGCCCGCGATTTATGGCGTGCATTTCTTTTGTCAGCTTTGAAATTGTACTCGCATAAGTTAGTCGAGATTAAAGTAATCGAACTTATAAATTTTGTCGCCTCACCTTTATAAGGGAACTGTAGTGTCGACGCGAACTTTGTTCAAATTAATGGTCCACATTATCAGATCGACTCTCGTACATGGCATTTATGCGGAGATAATTTTGTGCAGGGTGTTTTTTTCGCGCTTGCTCCGTGGGCCGGTCGTAGTGCAGCGTAGGCGCAACACTCGACTTTGATAATGTATTGGGTTTCTTGTTTAGATTCTCCATAGAGAACGAATTTCATATTCCATAGAATATGAAATTTGTTATTCTCAAATATCTTAAGCCAGAAATAACACTCAACAAAGACTTATGTGTTAAGAAAAATACAAGAATAATACTAGGTGAACTACATATAGTTTTCTCAGAACATCACTATGTGACAGAATTTTACTAAGATTTCCAAAGATGAACTAAAATAACTTATATGGTTAAAAAATTGGTAAGTTAAAGTGATTACGTAAATAACAAATTGGTCACATTCCTCGAAGAACCTATAACTGATGGCAAAGAATATGTACAGGCAAATGCAGTGTAAGATGACTTCCTAATATCTATTCTCTGCAATAAATTTGATATTTTTCAATCTATCGAGGCAGAAGATCTCAAATATATTGTATGAACTCAGTAAATGCAGGTAACTTCGGACTATTTTCTGTGATAATCAATATGCTGGTTTTAGCATTACGTAATGCTGAAATGATGGTGATGATTAAAATTCTCTCTAAAAATAGGTTAGATGCTCCAATTGATTCCAAAATCAAATCCAATTTCATTAACGTCAAATAAACCTTTAACTCTTAAGTAGTGATTTAACCTGCTTCGTAGTAAAGTAAGCTATAAAACAATGAAGCGTCATAAAATGCAGCCTTAAAACTAAATTGCTTTAACTGGCAGGAAAACCCTAATCTCGACATTCCGTGTTCAAACCGAAACGCCTGGACACTAATTAACTGACTAAACAGCGGCCAATAGCTATGAAATTCCTTATACGGACGGTAAACCAATTTTAAGGCACTTTGAGGGTAGCGTCATCTAATTGACAAATAAAGAGGCTTACATGTTAACTGTGTAACATAGTTGATTTTAAGAAAATTGCTTGTTACTATCAGATATGATGAGTACCTATTCATAACATATTGGATGAGTCTATAGAGGTTTTTATAATATTATACAATATCAATTTGTTAGAATCTTAAGAAAACAAACCTGTATAGGGGTTTGTTTTAACAAATAACAGATACAACTCAAGTTAAGTTTACCATTAGTCAAAAAAAAAAAAGGAAAAGATGAAAATTGATACAACACAAAGAATGAAAGTAAATTCAAAGTTCAAATCTCAAAGAGACAAAAAAGATCTGTTACAAAATCTTTACAAATTGTCACCCCATAAAATCTCGATGTCGTACACCAGAAATGAATAATTAGCGGTGTTATCTGAGAAACAAGAGGCTTTGTCTTAATTATTACACCATTATAAAGTACCCCCAAGACCTTTGATGGGCAATGAAACAGGGGCGGGAAGAAAAAACTTGCAAGACAATGGCGTTAATTAATTCAATCTAACCGTTTATTTAATGCTTAATTTTCATTTATGTGACTTCACGACTTATAAAGATGTTTAGGGGAATCTGAAAATGGTTTTAAATATAGGTAGATGTAATATGTATCACATATTATAGCACATTCTTCTTAGCTTCTAGCTGATGAAGGTATAAATAGATTTATCATATATAATTTTAACTAAGATTGTGGAATATGAAGATTAAGAAAATAATAAAAAAAAAAAAATAGGTTTATTTTATTAAAAAAATATTATATAGACAAGATAGACAATCAAAATATTAAATTAGTTGCAAGCTGATCTTTTATTGGTATTTGAGAATATACATTAAAAATTTCAAAGTCCATATCCAATAAGATAGTTTGTGGAAACTTTCACGGAGAAAGAGAGTAAGCGAAAGAAGCTTATTTGAATCGAAGCGTTTGGCATTCTATTGTTTCTGCCTACCTTTATGGGAGACAGACGTGATAGGTATGTAAGTATGTAAAGAAATAGAGAGTATTATGATATGAAACAATATAATAGTCGTACAGATCAAGGTACAGAACAGTAATTACTGTTTAAGTCTATTAATTCGAATTTTTCCGCGCTGACGCCCGTACACCATTAGGCCAGATCTTGAATGACTCGGATTTCTTTTATTTCCCGAGACAAAAGGGAAGCGGGGGGAATGTAAATGTACTTTGTCGCGGTTTCATTTGAATTAATTAACGAATTTAATCAAGGCGAACTTTTTCGTCGCCCCAGTTGTTTACATTGTTTATGGTAAATAAAACTTATCAAGGAAATGCCTTTTTTCTCTCAATCTGTTTTTTCTTTTTAATTCATTCGGTTTGTTAGAGCGTCGAGTTTTTTGCGGCCATTGTTTGGATTTATTCGTGTAATTAGTGAAGTTTGTTTCGTTTGGATTATTTAATCTTTATTTTTTTTTTGTGATAAGTACAAATTGCGAGGATTGAGTTTGGAAAGTGAGTTTCGTTGCGTTTGAATAATAACTTCTGTGGTTATTATAACTTTTGGGAATGGCTGTATTAATTTCTTTTTTATATACTCGTTGTATAATTAAGTTTTATTTCGGACATATTTCAGATATAATTAATAATATTAAATATAATATGATTAGTAGATATGTATTTATCATGGTTTTGTCATCTTTTTTGTTATTTTATCTTCTTTCTTTTCTTTTTCTTTAAACTATTGAGAGAATATAAAATATATTTTTCTAATACGTAATAACTCGTATACTTATAATAAATAACTGAAACTCTCCATGTAATAAGCATTATTAAAAAAAATACTATTTTTATCCCTTTTTTTTTTAATACGTAGACAAGTACAATATAATTTTTACAATACTTTTTGCAATCGTTAGCCTAAAACATGAATGGCATTTTATTTGCATAAACGATTACATCAGAAATCACTGGCCAGTCATTCACCAGCCAAACCCATCGCGTTGGCGTGATAAAGCATATATCTACAAATAAACATAAGAATGATTTGTTTATACATTTCTATGGTGGACCATTCGAGAAACGCGCAAAGCTCAATGATAAATCTCGTTTCGAACAACCCCCGCAATTATGAGAGCACGCTCCACTAAATTAAACATAGACTTAAAAATTTCGAAGAAACTCTCCCTGGCCACTAATAAATTAAGGCGGCGAAGGGTTAAGAATAAAAAATGAGATCCCGCTTGTCCTGTAATAATTTAACCCGTTTAGCGCAGTCGTCGAGTAATAAAGATTAAAAAGTTTATTTTTTAACACTCTCGGTGCTAATGAGGGGGCGTTGGAAACAATTTGAAGGATTACCTTCTAAAAGCTTCCGTCAGGTTTTTAATTGAGACTTTTTTGTGGGCCGAAAGGCTTTTAGCCCCTTTGGCGTGGCTCGCGCCTTACCTTTTGTGATCGTTCGCCGGTAATCTATTAATGAAGGAAAATATTGTTTAGCTTCTTTTTTGAATAACTCATTAGATAATAATGTCTAAACATGTCTAATTTTTGTATAAAAATGTGGAATAAATGTTTTATGAAAATTAAAAACACAAAAGATTAGCTTTGTTTATCAAATTACAAGGTTAATTTGCTAATATAACAATAATGAATAGGTAATATTTAAAATTTATTTTTTAATTTATTTAAAAACCAGTGATCTTAGTTTTTTTTTTATGTATCTGTTAACGTAACAATCGAGTATTTCCGCGTCGCATAATTATATCCATTGTCTAATTTTCATGTAAGGATATATTGTATTATTAGTAATGAAACATCAAAAAGCATTCCACAGAATACCCAGACTAGAGCCAATTTATAAAAGTTCAGTTCCTAAAATAGCCTGATTAAGAATCGAATCCGTGACCTCATTTCCACAAAGTAACAAGCTTACTACTGTACCACTGAGATCGTTAAATATACCTCATGATCTACTACCGTAAATAAGTTAAGCATATAACTAATATGAAGACATTTATTTATTCAAATATTAATTTTATTATAACTACAAATTGAAACCAGGTATGGAAAAACTATAGTAAAGAACCAAATACCGACATTGTACATCCAAGTCATTCTCAACATTCCATCAAAAATTTGAAACGGCTATGGAAGGGCATAAAAAAGCATAACTCTAATCTCAAGTAAGACATTACGAGAATACCAATGTATGCGCGAAAATCGATCGCGGGCTGCCGTCTTAAATTCCTCACCCTTTCCGAGGGGGCTCCCCCAAAAAAACGAAAGAATAGAAGAGGGAAAAAATCTAAATCGTCTCATATCTCCCTCCCGCTGGCCCCCCGTCACTCCCCGGACACCTCCGACGTCAAGCGCCCTCCTTATTTCGTATGCGAGCTCCTCCGGCAATCATTATAAGGATATCGATTAGGGCCACCTCTCTAACCTGCCCATATCTTTGCGGCACACTCATGTATACATAGGATTGCTTTTGGCAAACTACATTACTTTTATTAAATTCAATCGTTGTATCTATATTCATAGACGATAATATTGCAGAAAAACAAATATTTCAACTTTTTACTTTATTAAAAAGAAAGATAGATGACTAATTTACTCACACTAGCTCAGTGTAAGCGACAATTTTAGTGTTGTGCAATTTAGATTGAATTGAAATTGAATAAAAAGTTTAAATTAGATTTTTCTTTCATTGACTTGCAGTGAACAATTGTTAATTAATCAACATGCGTCATAACACTATTAATACATCATACTTGAAGAATTACTATCAGAACATAGTCATTAAATTAAACCTATTACGATGATCGAGCTTAAGAAACTGTTTAAAATGTAACTTTTTTTTATTGTACTCCTTTCATATTACAAAGTTATGTTGTTATACATATATATCTGTCACGCCTATCTCCCATTGGGGTAGGCAGAAACCATGGAACGCCAATTTTTCTCTCTCTATCTTATGTTGTTAAATATAATAATATTTTTTTTTTTTGTAATTTAATAGCTTACCTTTTCAATTATGCACAAATCAATATAGGTACCAACGACAAATAAATTGTACCGTACTTTAATAAAAATACAATCCAAATGGCCATTTCCAATACGCAATACGGAAAATCTTCATAGTTAACAAGCGAGGACGGATCTCGCATAAGCAGATGCAAATTGTGCCCGTTAAACTATTTCAGAAGGTAAACACAGAGGGTCTGAACCCACGTGTTTCCGAGATCCGAGCAACGAGATTAAAAATGCTGGATGGCCGACCGTCGTGAGCTGGGTCGAGTATGACTAGGGTTGCCATATTGAGAGGTGTATGTAGGACGCATTGTGGCGATTTCTCTTCGAAAATGAAGTTCTTGATGATTCATCAGTTATGATTTAAAATATGCTTTCTCTGTTATTTTTCTTAATCCTTACTAATTTTATAAATGTAAAAGTGAATTTGTTTATTTGTGTTTGTTACCTTTGGCGCCTTAACGGCTTACACAATCATTCAGTTTGATATACGAGTATATGTAATATTTGGGATAGATACGGACATAGAAGAGTTTTTAATCTGAATGTGAGTTTATTTGTTTATGGCCTGACGGCGCCTTAACGGCTCAACCAATTTTTGTGAAATTTGTTTTCACGTAATACTTGGGACGAAGATGGACATAGGAAACTTTTAGGCTGAAAGTGAGTTTTTTTATTCAGTATTAGTGGTTTAAGGTCAATAAATTTTATTTACATGTAATATTTGGGATGGAGAAGGAGATAGGCAACATTTTATCTAGATCCATTTGAAAATTACGCGGATGAAGGATTGATTAAAATCCATATGATCTAATTGACGATTATTAAAATGTTATAGTATATAAAGATGGCGTATGATTTCTTATTGTCAAACAATACTGAGGCATAACATGAAAAATCCCAGTTTCACCGTGACGTATGGCAACCCTAAAGTATGAGTCAAGAAATATTGGAGTTTACGAAGAAAGCCGCTTTGGGGATATGTAAATAGGGAACTACAAAAGTAATGTTTGAGTTGGGACGTCGTGTGAGTGAGTGGCCGCTGGATTATTGCAAATACAGAACTGTAAAAGTGGATCCAATTTAAAAACTGATTGTATCAATCAGTTTCGTGATATAAGTTTTATCATAGTGTTTTGATTAAAAATTATATCATCTTAGTAAATAGGCAAAGGAAAAATATAACTATGTAAATGATTAATTAATAAAATACGCAGATAGGTACATAATATTAAACCATGATCATCATTTCAGTCGTTAACTGTCAGTCAGTTATAAGTCAGTTTTGCCAGTAGTTGCCACGCTTGGCAGGCGGATCGGCAAGCGCAATTGGACTTTGATGATGTTTTAAAAGAGACGCTTCTCCCCATCCTTCGATCATTAAGTTCTCTTAGTTGCCTCTTACGATAGTCATCTATGCTGAGACCACACGGTGAATAATGTTAAATAGTTTTATAAAACTCGAAAAGACAGAACAATGATAAAATTATAATGTTTCTTAATAAAATAGTCTTTTAATGGATTTTATAATTTTCAACAAAAGTATATTTTCTAAGGTTTTCTATTCCACTGTATTTTTTTTTTTGTAAAAGCGATATATTTATTATATCGTTTCGATGTTTAATCAATTTACTTATGTGTTGGTTTCATACAAATTTTATAAAAATTGTATTTATATATATATTTTTTTAAACCTTTTTTCTAAACCTTCAAGACATTACAACTTGTAAATCTTAGCATGGATATATTAAGAAAAAAAAAAAGCTTTTTGTATTTTAATTCTTTTAAAAAGTATAAAATAAATGCATTCTAAGAAATATTTCATAATATGTACTTGTATATTATATCCTAAAAAATTCTAAATTTTTTCTTTGCGTTGCATTTAATAAAAAGATTTTTTATAATATTATCTACCGTTTAGCTAATGCGACGTATCACGTAATGACTATTATAATTCCGTTTGGGCGAATCTAATAAATCCGACCGTTGAACAGAGAATATCCTCAAAGCTGTTTCATTATTCCGCATTAGCCGGTGGTTGGCCACGCAAATCTCACCGTCCTTACTAGTGTTGCCACATGCTCCACATTATAAAGGACATCTCAATTAGTAGATTTTAATTTTATTATTTTTCTCTAATTTAATTCTTATTTATTTATTTATTATTTTTATGAGAAGCTTACAGCTATAATGAGTTAATAATTGAATATATGCGACTACAATAAGCTAATTAAAAGCTACCGCATATAGTTAATGAAAATTGAATTAGTTACAGTGTAGATATCTTCTTTATCTTCTTCTTCCTTAAATTCGTTGTAAGACTATCAGCTAGAATTTTTATTCTCACCTCACTATGTTAGTATGTTTATAAATAAAAATAATAAAAGAATATAGTTACTACAATATTATTAAATCTAGTATTTTCTAAGCGGTATCTAAAAAAAGTATATTGAATAATAAAATTATAGTAAAATACGTAAAAACTATTTCATCATTATCATATCAGCGGTTAACTGTCCACTGCTGACTACTGCAGCTTCCTCCAAAAGGAGGGTTTTGTCAGTTGCTACACTTGGCAGTCGGGTTGGCGATCACAGTTAGGCTTTGGTGATATTTTAAGAAGAACGCTGCTGCCCATTACTCCATCATTAAGTTTCCTTAGTCGCCTCTTACGACACTCACGGTAAAGGGAATAGTAGCTAATACTATGCCGGGACCATACGGCAGTATGTAACAATACCTGTATTTAATTATTTGGATTTAATATATTTGAAGTCATATTATTAAATTTATTATCATCAAAAATATATATTTCAATTTTTAGGCGTAGGTACATTGCGACCCTACCTTGTCATGCGATTCACATTAAATCTGGCCACTCTAGCTCGGCCCAAGAACCCCCAATTTCCTTCATTACTTACCTCCCGAGACAATAGCAAGACGAGGACAAGAAAAAAATAATAATTTCAAGTGGAATAACGCTGAAAATCTTTTCAAGGGAACAAGAATTATTGTTGTTTTGCAAGCGAGCCCTCAGAGACAAAATGCACCGTTATTATTACACCATTGTTCGGCGTTACGCGAGCTTCATTCATTTTTACTTGGCTCAACATGAATTCTTATTAATTTAAGACCGTAATAAGCTCGAATTCTTTTGAATAAGTAGGAAATGTCTACCTATTGTGACGAGTTATTTTACGTCCTATTGATTCAAAAGATATCTGTATAAATGATAAAGTTATTCGATCGAATAAATTTCTGCTACGAGTAAATCTCGAATCAATATATTTTGTGTTACCTCTTAAATTTCATTACAATGACTGTAGAAAGTTTTAATTAAATACAGGTTAGATATAATGTTCTACTGATTTCTATGCTGAAGTATAAGTAAAAAAAAAAAAAACTGTATTTTTAATATTTTCAAACAACCACTCTAGGTTTAGAATTAGATTTAGGTTAGTTAGAAACTACAGTATAGGGTTCATTAAAAAGGTGTATTAAGGTTTCTTCAGGATTGGAAACGAATACGTGTCACAGGCAGATGATCTGTATGCTTGTTTGCCGAATTCGTGGTGCAAAAAAAAATTATGAAATAAATTATAACACTTTGTTTTGTGTTCGTTATATTTTAATCATCATCATCGTATCAGCCTTTAACTGTCCACTGCTGAACATGAGACTCCCCCTAGGGGATTTTGTCAGTAGTTGCTAGGCTTGGCAGGCAGATTGGCAACCGTAGTTAGGCTTTGGAAATGTTTTGAGAGGGACGCTGCTGCCCATCCCTCGCTCTTTCTAAATCGTCTTTTACAAGATCGATTGGAAAGGAATGGGTGGCCTATTCTATTGCGAGACCACACGGGAATTTTGATACTACCTGGTATATCTTTCATACGAATACAAGGCTCACCAAAGACTGTCAAATAATAAATGATTGGAGTAAGGGCAGGAAGGTGACGATACTATTGGAACAGTACAATCTGAAGACCCATCTGATCCTAAGTGATTGAGGTTTGAATACCATAGACATTAAAAACACCCCATCTCGTCCATTGTATTCCTCATGCGTACGTTACCTTTTTCTGTTACGTAAACTCCTTTTTTTTTTAAATTGTTTGTTACAGATTATCTATTTAGCATTCAATCACAACAATGATTTTTTTTTTGATATTTTACTTAAAGAAGTACGTGAAATGGTAGCAACAGCTTAGGTACTCTAAAATAAAAGTACAAAGCGATTTACTAGTAATTGTTTGAAAATTAGTGCATATAAGTATTACCGGCGAGCATGTATAATGAAACGTAAATATACATCACACCGAGCGCTTTATGGTAATCGAAATATGCCGAAATATGTTGTTAAGAGGGCAGGAAACTGCCTTTAAACATGCAAGGGATGAACTTACCTTTCATATTTTGCGGGTAACCTGCAAGTCGATCGACTCCAACTTTTAGACTAGCGTGTGTGCTGCTAAGTTTTTTGAGACGATCATAAACATACCGACAAGCCTTTTGTGCCACTATTACGAATGCTCGTGATATATACAATATTCTTAAACGATTCCGTGTAAGACAGTTCTCAGTGTTTTTATATTGGTTTGCCTGAAACTGTACCTACTCGTATTTGGTGTTCTTAAATATTTTATAAGAATCTCATTCCATTTCAAATTTGCTTTGTACATTTTGATCTTTTCTATGTACTACATAAAAATCACTGATATAAACCACAGCACTAAATGGCATTGTCAGAAGATCGAAAAATTTCTGAACTTTAAAAAGTGTGATACAACGAAATTACTTAAAATGAATTAGAGACCGGAATCGTCCTTTTAAAAATCTCCATGTTTTGTACAAAGAGCTCACCAAGACAAACTCGCGTCCCCGGGGGGTGAGTCAAGAGTGATTACGAATTTTAATTATTTTTTTAAGCCGGTGGCAAGGTGATGTTGCCCCAGCTCGGGCTTATGCAAACAATCGACTCGCACTTGGAATTAATCTGACTCGGGTTTTCCTTCGCGACAAGGAATTAACAAGCAAAGAAGTCATTAAGTCGGAAGATATTCGAGGATTCCTTTTAATTGCGGCTTCCCTGTCATCCGACGTCTAATTGGTTCGTGTCGGCGAATAACTTGGAAAAATTTAATTTATCGTGAAACATTTTTTTTTTGGCTGTTAGACATTAAAAATTGGTTTGCTGCTTGCCTTAGAAAACATTTAAATTATGGATGCACTCTGATGCAAGCATAAAAATTAACACCATCATTATGAATTAGATAACTAAACTAATTGTACTGGTAATAGAAAATAATGTTTATGTGTATATTGTACATAAAAGCAGCATTAGATAGAACGATGAGAATCATATTTAGGTTTCTCTTAAAGGTGCATTATATATAGCGATATATATTATATATAATATCTAATAATTAATATATTAAAAGTATGTTATCCAAAAAATAATATTGGATAACAGATAAAAAATCTATTATTCTGTTCGAATGGACATCTATTTTCGAATAATATATTCGGTATAGGCGATATCGTAATAGGTGTTTACCTTTTTTCACTATCAATAGTCAGGAGAATCCAATATATAAATATCGGATCGGTATCCATATTACACGTGCCTAGTCAATATCATGCGGTAGTGAAGTTGATACGTAATCATTGTTTATTCTAGTTTATTCAATTAATATTCCTTTAGAAGTCTTAAAAGCGACAGCGCAACTACGTGTCATTATAGTGCATAACACACCCACTATTATCCAATTATTTGTAACCTTTTAGTACTTCTTGTAGTAATTACACCGCCTTCTAAGTTTAAACATCGTGCATGACAGTTTAAGTGACTGTACGGTGAACAGTGGGCCTTTGCTAATGAATTATTTGTAGGTAGCGTGCAATCGGGGCTGTCACTAATTGTCTGTGTTATGCTGTGACGTGACAAGGTATGAACTCAAAAATACATAAATCATATTGGCTAGTTTGCTTCGAGAATCATTAGTATTACAATATTTAAGATTGGGATGTTTATTAATGATTTTGTATGGAATGTTAATTTTAGATTTTATTATTCAACCAACTTAAAAAGGAGGAGGTTCTGAATTAAATTACATTGAGAAGACTGTCCACTTTATTTTATACATACTAATATTGTCTAGTTTATGTATCTTAACATTGTATATAATAACTCAACACTAATATGTTATGTTATGTATTATATAATACAATTAACGGCAAGGTTCTCAAGAAGTGAGCAAATAGGATTAAGTTTAGTTGACATTTTATAATAACTTTCATATTACTTTAATGGTTTATTTAAAGTAATTTATCACTTATTCTTTAGACTGTGTTTTCTCATGATAGGTTAGCTCTGGATCTATCTACTTCTTTCATTATGTGAGATTTCAAGTTGTTTACTTTCTGTGTTGTATGAAAGAAAGGACTCATGACTTTTGCTTTATCCAAGGGTCTAACATTTTTTCCAGATTGTTTGTTAATAGAATAATTATTACATTGATTATTATATATACATACATATATACCTACCACTTAAAATACCTTTCACCTTAATTGTATAAATTAACTTATTACCAAAATATCTTTCAATTTTATTACTTTGTGTCAACAAATTGATATGATTATTCCCACGTCTTTTATTACCAATTGGTCTTATATTATTTACTATATACAAACAATAAGCTAAACAAAACAGAATAAGTGAAAGGGCTGATTGAGTATCAGCTCAAATGACTCATTTATATTAACGACCGTACTCATCAATACCCATTCAATTCGTATTTTTCCACTGAGATCCGCTAATTGAAATTGAAATCTGATTTTCCTCCCCTTCTAACCACCAACCCGTGGGCTCGTGATTAAAAGTATTCGAAAAAATACAAATAATGGAATTACAATATCGCTAACGACGAACCAGAAGCCTCATCCTCGAAATCCTTTTATATTTCTCGGATATAAATTAAGGGAAGGGAAAAGCTAAGCTACGACTACCTAACGACTTCTTGTTTCCTTTGCCTGGCATAATTATGAACTAAATAAAAGTTATGATTGTTTATGGGTATTGTCTATTTGATAAATTGAGAGAACAAGTACTTTACTTCGTAAGTAATATGGTACGGTATTTCATTATTAATTTTCATGTATATAAATAGTTTAGTTCAACATTTATTTCTTTTGAAAATGTGCAGGTTTTTTTTTAGTTTATAGCATGGAATAAGCACACTGTCAAGCAAAAGTGATAACCGTTGTCTATGGGTGTGAATATCATTATATATAATATATCACAAAAGATGGTGTAAATATCAGGGTTATCATCTGATGCTGTACCATTTCAGAGGTCAGGCTCTTCTATGTCTAGTTATTTTATTCTTTAAACCGAAATAAAGTTGCATGTCAACTTTGGAAGAGAATATCTTGTGTGTGTGTGTGTGTGTGTGTGTGTGTGTGTTTTTTTTTATACAACTTAGAATGGCAAACAAGCTGACGGCCTACCTGATGGAAAGTGGTAACCGTCGCTTAAAGACATGAGCAGTACCATGGATATAACAGAGTATACTGTTTTACCCATGATACCCCCATGTGTTGCCATTCCTGAGGACTCAGGTGTTATTCCTCTTTACCCAGTAAATTCACGCCATATCCACGAAAAAACACGAATGGGATAGAGGTACCCAATGTCTCTGCATATCCTAAAGATTCATTGATAGAGAACACCTATAGCATTAAGTCCGCCTTTTGTACAT
Source organism: Galleria mellonella (assembly GCF_026898425.1). Taxonomy (NCBI): domain Eukaryota; kingdom Metazoa; phylum Arthropoda; class Insecta; order Lepidoptera; family Pyralidae; genus Galleria; species Galleria mellonella. The sequence goes on from NW_026442115.1 coordinate 1,447,979, forward strand.
TTTATTACAATAAATAAATAAAAATAAAACAATACCTGCATTGTTTTATTTTTATAGAAATTTACCTGTTTAATAAAAAAAATACCCATATAATAAAGATAGCAACGGTATATATGTACCATACCCATTGCTTTGTAATTTAAGATTGAAGGTTCTAATATGCTGAATGGTTCGAAATATATATGTTTTTTTCATCGCTATTAAGCATATAAGGGCCGCGAGGCGGAATGAAAAATTGCCCTATTTTGAGGATGGATGACGCGAATTAAGAAAGCAATTATTCATCGGAAACGCACGGGGGCGGAATGTTAATAAGACGAGACTATCTAGTATATTTTTCATTGCTTCTTCAGACGCGTGAACGTGTTTGTAATTAACATACATACCTATTATATTTTTATAATTTGGTTTATGTATTTTAAGATTGTATATATTATGCTAGTAAATATTGTATATATTTGATTATATTATCCAATTAATTTTAGGAATAACTAAATGAAATTATTTTTCATATCCACTCTGTACTTCTTATGTAAATTCTGATTTCGTTCTTTCAATTTATGCAAATACAGAAATAAGGGATGTCATTATCATAATTCACTTATTGGTTGTCAAAAATAATGTTATTTCTATATTTTTAATTCTTAATTTAAATTAGATATTAATCTGATACTCAGGTCTTGCTTATTTAAGTATGTATTAGATTCATTATAGATATAGATGTAGCAGATATGTATGTATATGTTATAAATTGTTACCGTTACCTTGGTTATAACTTTAATTTATTAGACTAATAAATTAAAATTATAACCATATTATAATATATAATTGTTATTATGATAAAAATTTTAAAAATTTATGATAATTATCTAAATTTTTGGCTTCACTTGTCTATCAAAAGGATATTTACTAAATTAGTCCAGCAGTTTAACTGTTAAATCGTAGGTACCAGAAATACGTTTTTTTCACAAATAGTTACGACATCAAGAACAATCAAAGTTCACGTCTAAATTTGACGGTACACTACAAAACATGTATGACCTTGTAAAATCCAAGGTCACGTGCCGATCTATAAATACTGCGCTGTAACCGAGGGCAACTCGTCTGGCGCCGCACGTCTCCTTAAGCCGTCGAATTTCGTCGTAACTTTTTCTCCACCACTTATCACCCCTCGCCCACCCTGGTCCATCGAGCCGGACCACTAATTGCGTCCGTTAATTAGGAAACGTCATGAGTGTTTACCGAGAGCGCTAAGTGTGAAGTTCGCCCCCACTAATGCGCCAGCGTGAAATTACTTCCGGAAAAGTTGAAACTTTTTGAGAAATAAACTTGGTGGGATTAATTAGCTGATGGGAGGAAGATTAGCCGGTGCGTCTGCGATCTAACAAGATTATAAGAGTTTTGTTTTATCAACTTAGCAGCTTTTACTCACCTACAGTTTATTGTGGTTTTTGTTATATTAAGGAGAATTAAAATACAGTTGCTAGGTATAAGAAATTTTATTAACTGTAATTTGTGACTTCATTTTTATAATAAGAACTGACGAAATGTATTGTTGAAGTCAATTTGTATTATAGGAATTTCAATACATTGTTAGATATTTTATCATTAGACTTAGAGGTCTACCATTAGACGAGCCTTATGTTACAGGTACATATATAAGTAACTTGGTACTATACTTTGTAATACTTTGTAAACATAATTGTATAGAATATACGGATTATTATAATATTTTTTCATCATATAATTCAACCTAACAAATAAGTTTCCTTGTTTTGTGCGAAAAAAAAAATTGTATTACAAATCGAACCCACGTCCCCTCTAAGCAGTGGAACACTGAGCCAACGAGGCGTTAAAATACAACGGACGGAAGAACGAGCGAATTTAAGCACTTTGTTAATGAAATATCGGAAATATGTCTTTATATAGGCAACTAAATACTATATAATTTTTTTAGTGACTTTGGTGTTATCGTGTGAAAGTCCATGTTACTGGTTATTTGATTAAAATTATTTTGTTTAATTTATAATATCTTCTTTTATTATAATATCTTAATTTATTATAATTCTAATCATACATATAAACTGTTTTCAAGTCTTCGATATTTTATTTTTGTTTAACTTTGTTTTTATCATAATATATAATATATATTTAGTTTTAGTAGACACAGCTTGATAATATATGACAATATAATATTATTCAAAATACATGTACTTTGCCCTATCGTCATTATTAAAATATATTTATTATTTATACATATGTGATCGATTTTGAAATATCATCTTCAGGCGAATTTATTATATACTAATTTTTACCCACGACTTCGTTCGCGTGACCGGGATATGTTCACTAACCGGGATATAAAATTGCTATTCATTCCATATAGTGTATTTGCACCAAATTTCATACTGATTGGTTGAGTCAGTAAGGCGTTACGAAGTATCAAAAACACACTTTTACACTTATAATATTAGTAAGGGTGAGTATACTTAATTAAATCGTGCGTTCTTTATACAATAAAGGCCAATAGAATATATTAAATGGTTCATATTTATTTTAATATAGTGTTAAATAGGTTGTAATTTGTAATTCTTGAAAACAAAAAAAAGTTATGTGACGTCTACAATTAAATTCGTTTTTCAAATTTTAAATATAACTGGCAGCATAAACAGTTTTAGTGTCGATGATATATTATTCAATTTATTGTTTACGCCAAAAACATAATACTAAACATAAATAAACATTAATTATATAGAGTAATTATAACCATATATTACAGAGCAACGTATTCCTCCAATACCTACCTCCTAATTAACTAAATCGACTCACGTGGAATAAAAGAAACAAAGATGGAGGCACGTCAAAGGAAATTAATAGTAGGTGGTGTAAGGGAGTAATTAACACGTAGTCGGCTTAATTACACCCGTATTGGGGGTAAGTGAAATGTGTCACTCTGGTCAGTAGATATTGGATACTTAATGCCCAGAAAGAGCATCGGGGGAGCTTGCATGAGGATATAGTGAAATACTTTTTCATTTGATATGTGTTTTGTTTTCTTTTATCTTGTACTCGTATATATTTTTTATAACACAAACGGCAAACGAGCACGCGGCTTTCCTGATAGAAAGTAACCACCGGCTATAAGTACCCGTAACACCAAAAGAAATTGCAGGTGTGCTGCCGGCTTTTTAAAAAGGAATATGCTGTAATAGATAGACATAAGTTGCATACTTACTGGCGTTTATAATTTTATTTTGCAGGGGGGGGGGGGGGCGGTGACTGCCTCCATAGAAAAGGCGCATATGGACACTCAGACATGTCTTTGCGAAACATCCGCATGTTAGTGTGGGTACCAGAAAATTCTGGGGTGGGCACGGCTCACCTATCCTCCCTCTAAATATATGTACGTATGCATACATAATTAAAGTTGTTATGATAAAAGATAAATGGAAGAGAAAAATATTGTACAGACCTGATAAACAATTGGGATAAAGGTAGGAAGATGATGTTGATAATATATGATAAAAAATAGTGAATAAATTATAGAACAAAGTAAAATAAAACCTTAAATAAAATTGATAACCTATATTATGATGTTTAAAGTTCCATTAAACAAAACAACGAGATAAATACCATTCCATTTTTTTTTATTGTTTTATCTACGTGTAAACCTTACAGTATATGTAAATGATGTAGGGCATTATAATTATGATTATATGTATTGTCCGTGGCTTTATTTACACACGGTATAAAAAAAAGAACCCGATATTTTAGTTTTCGTATGACTTTCGAGATCACCTGCTTTATATATGTTACTGTAAATTGTTAACTTCACGTATCGTAGAAGGTAAGACGCATTCTTTTGCACGAATATTACACTGTATATAAAATAAAAAATTCATATTTCGAATCATTGTTTGAAATATAGTTTGAAATTTTTTCCTAAAAATGGCGTTATTAAATCGCCTTATTGCGAGAATCGTTCTCTGTATGACTTCGTTTGTTATGACAGCGGCGTTGGAAACGGAGTTCACCGACCCCACCGAGTTTTAATGATAAAAAAATGCGTACAGAGGGGAGACGTAAGTGCCATCGAAGGGAAAAAAACTAGGAGGAAAATATTTGGCGCGACAGGTTGCCTCCCGAGGGGGGAGCTGCGTAAAAATTAAATCTTAACTACGGAAATTTAAAGATGACGCCCGAGTGATCAAGAGATGTGCACATCTGAGCCTAAGGGGGGTTTAATTGGCCCCACAGAGGATCTAAGAAGCATGGAGTACTTATAGGAGCCGTCGTTGATTGATTACTGGAGCAGGCAGATTAGTTCTCGATATTCGTTGTTACTAACCGTTACAATCCGAGTATTTTCCGGGTACAATTATTATAAGTTTCAATATTACATCTGAATTCCAGTAAAATATTAGTACAATTTATAATATTCGTTGAAAAATATACAATTTGTAACGTACAAAGCTACAGTTCGTAATAATGGTCGATCTATAATGAAGCTTTGGAGAGTTTCCAAATATCGTCTTCGATGTTCGCCTTTTTGCAGATATTTTGAAATTGTTTGCTACAGTAAAATAACGTATGATAGGTAGATAGAGGAAAGGTGAGAATTGATAACTATGATGATGATGAGAGAAAAATGATAATTATGGTTTTATTAAATCATGCATGTAAATTCGAATAAGTAAGGTGAGTGAAATTTTTGGAAGGTAAGAGCTGAAGATCCAAGAAACATCTTCAGTATTTGATTGCAGTATATTGACAACGGTGATGAAGACGATATTCCATAAAACATGAAATGTTTTCACTATATACAATATCTAGCATGTATATTAAATTTAAATTATCAATTCGAGACACGTAGAAATTACTAAATATAAAACAGTACCTCAAACTTGCAACCGCATTGAAATTCAAATTCGGATGCAAGGAGATTTGCATCGGGCGGCATCGAATATTGATTTTGTACGTCTTGAGGGGCACCGTTGCAATCCTACTTGTTTAAACTTTTTATTTCACTCTTCACTCGCGTTTTTTGTTTCAACCGCTCGCCCCAGGGCCCTCTCCCCAACGGACTCCCTCTTGCATAAAAAAGCTTCTAATCGATAATTTGTGTGGGGTGCATTAAGCATATCGCCACTGCACGAATGTTTTTCTCAATGCTTTGAGATTTCACCCTCAAGGCTATTTTTGTTTTGCTGGCCATCTTTGAAATCGTTAAAAGGAAAACGAATTCTCTTTTTACTTTCTTCCTTAAGGTAACTACATAATACCGATTATATGAGTATAATGTTGAGATTATGAATTTTCTTTCAAGCTCATTGTATTTACCTATCATAATGCATTATGGATATTACAATAATATAAAGTGCATCGAGACATCGTCAACAGTAATACGTATAGTTATATAACAGTAGGTATAGTTGTTTATGAAGCTTTCTTTGCGAGCAAACGATCAATTATATAAAGAATTAATCAAGAAATCATTCAATATTAATCAAACGCAACATACAATTGGCAAAATGAGCAATACAAAACGAGTTTACAATTGAAAACGTCCATAAAACTAAAGATGAACCTATCGGCCGATCTAATCAGTTTTATACGGATGGCGTCGAATGTAGCTAACTGCCAATATCTGATGCATCAGGATCAGCGTCCATTGTATTTGTTCTTTATGTTTTTTATGTGGAGATCCCTCCACGCGACGATAATGTTTTTATGGCCGCGGAGGGTCGTCGCCTTAATCAGGGTTCGTTGTGATTAAACCTGACGATGTTTTCGTAACGTTTGTTGCCGACACATAAGCTTACAATGTTTGCTTTATATATGCCTTGTTTTTAGTGGAATAGAGGGAATTGCTATTATTTGCTTTCATCTCGAATCTTTATCTAACCATAACCACTTTGTATATTTATATTACGGTTTCGCCTGCGTGGAAGTATCCTATGTTTTAAGTTAGGATATAAGTAATCTAATATATTTGTGTACCGAATGTAATTCGAGTACATTCAGTACTTTTTTCGTGAAAGAGTACCAAATATCCATCCATCCTCATAGACTTTTGCTTTCATAATAAATATAAATGATACATAATAAATAATAATGAAGTAGGATTTTAGAGGCTTATAAGTCTATTATAATGCTAATACTGCAGGTCGTTTATAACAAGATCGTTACAAAAAAGTTTAAAAAGCATCGTAATAATATAAAATAGCTAAACATTCAATCTTCCGTCAACGCACGTGGACGAAATGACAGTTAACCGTTATGCGCCCAAACTACGAATTCGCAGTTAACACTAGGCTCCAAGTAGTAATTTGCATGAAGATTCCTCATTTAGAAATGCAACACGTGTTGTGAAACGTGTGTGGACGAAATGGCAGTCGGAGACTGATGACTAATATGGAAAGATGTAAAATTTCTGGTAATAATAATAGTACTCTATCTTCAAGTATTGGCAGTTATAGCAGTAGTATGCATACTAAAGGTAGAAGAATTAAACAAAAAAAAAAATAATTAAATAAACAGTAATGCATACTACCAAAAACAAAATTTAGTTCAATACAATATTTAAAAAGAAACATAAACTTTGTCACAATAATTAATTTAATTAATGATTTGTTAATAGATAATTATAAGTTTATATGTATAGTAAATAATATATAAAGCGTTATCAAACATATTGATGATCGCGACTGCAGATATTTGATAAAGTGTCGAGTTTACAATGATTATAGAAAACCCTGTGTATTCATAATACACAATTTTATTTTTATGTAATATCTGATCGGTCTTGCCCTTATTGCATTTTTAAAGTCCTCAATTACTTTAGGTATGCTCTAAATAACATGCAGAAAGTATTTAATTATCCTATAAATTTCTTTTATTGTAGTAAAATCGAATGCCTTTATAACAATTATAATATCGGTTAGAACAGTAAACTACCGATCAAGGTCGCGATTTGCTCTTTTTATAACATACTTTCTTTACTTCCTTTATACATAAGTACCTTTATCTATACTTATCAATACGTTTGCATATCAAGAACAATATTTCTTTTATTACTATTCTTACCTACGACGTCGTTTGCGTGACCGAGCTATATTGATTCATCAAGATATCTCGGTCCTATATCCTATATCCTACGTCTTCCTCCATCTTAAATACTACGTACATACATGAGTTATAATTCCATGATAATTGTTTGAGTAACCAAGACTCCAAGAAAAATAAAACAATTTCAAATAATATAATTGATTATTAAAATTTGACTACAGTTTAAGTTGTTATAGTTGTAGTTACATTTATCATGTAAACTTATATTTTACTTTTAAAATTTCTATTAGCGGTTTATCACGAACTTAATTCGCTCATTTCTTATTAGGTGCCACATTGTTAGCTTTCGTTTAGCTATGAATCGGTTCTAATATTCTCGGAGACAAGCCATTTCGTCTCAGTTACATATAAACTGGTTTAAGTGCAATGTCCTGTCACGTAGCTTTTATGCGCAATGAAAATGTAATGCAACCCTAACAACTTGAATGTTCTTGGGTAAATGGATGAGTAATGCAAAATATTGTTACAATTACTATATATTGTATACCATACTGATAGTAAAAAAGCAGATAGAACTGATATGCTTCAATTGTAGATTGTAGTGTATACTTGTTTACGTATATTATAATTAGCACAAGACTAAAAAAGTCCTAATTTTTTTGAGGCAAGTCTTAAAAAAGAAGAATTATATTTAGTAAAACATTTAAAGATTTAAAAAAATGAAACCGGAAGTTTAGAAGCTGCACTTTAATCTTGACTGAATTAGTATGAGACCAACATGTAAGTAAAGGTTTTCAATTAAGATAAGAGATAAGTGTATATGAAACAAGAAATATGAATATTTAATGCTTCTACCAAGACTACTTTTTATAGACTAACGATAGAAGTAATGATAGGAATATGTGAAATGCTAATTTTTTTGCGTACACAACACATAAGCTTCTTTTGGCGCATACCGTCACGATAATGACTCTAAAACGGCAATTCGAGACAGAGTTTTTCATAAACGAGGTATATGAGTCAAGAACATTGGAGTCATAAACATGAGACCACCCTACGCTCTCACCCCTTGCTCGAAGTCACCCCGCACGTACGTAGAAACACAAAAAAAGGGCACCAAAGGGACGTTACGCATCCCAAGTAAGCGAACCTCATTGCTGGCTCTGCAGATGTCTTTAATGGCTTTAAATTATATGTAGAGAGAGCTAACTGCCGCTTTCCATGGCAAGTTGGTGATAGATTGTGCTCCGATATTGCGTCTGTCCGCACTCTGTTCAAGTCTTCTCGGTGTTTTAATTGGACTAGATTTGCGCCATGTCTATGGTGGCATCAACTTGTATTTTTTATATTTGCAATTAACGTGTTAGTAAATAATAGTGTTAAATTAGTAAAGTATGTATTTAGAAAATGTTCGTTTTGCGATAATTTTCTATGGAATTCTATAGTTTCAATGGAATCAATTTCTAGAAGGAAGAAGATTTTAATTCACCTTTATTTTTTGTGTATGGTACATTATATCTTCGTCAATTCTGTATCGAATTTGATTTTCTAGCAATAAATAGGGTTTACTTCAATGTTATTTTTATTTTAGATTGTCTTGTCTCGATATAAATAGTTGTTTTTTACCAGATCTTGAATTTTTAACAGATTGTCTGGTATTGTCTTATAAAAAAAGATCGGTAAATGTACATTGATATATAACAGTTTTTACTAACATTAGAAAATTAAATATTTCCAAACAAAAAAAAAAACAAAAGAGACGGAAATAATGCTCTATAGGTAATGTTAAATACGAATACGTACAAAGCTACGAGCTACTGAGCACAGCACAAGCGATTTCATTACACAGGAAAAATATCATGGAGAAATTGGAAAATAATGTCAATTACAGCAGGTATACAAGCTTGGAGACACAGTAAGTAACGATCGTCATTACGCATTGTCGTGATTGCGCAAATAGAGATGATTTCGAGGCGATGCCAGGCGGGGCAGGCCGCTGCCGTTTTCCGCTTTGCTCGTCGCGGCCGTTTGCGCTTGTTAATGTGATCTCGGCTTTGTGTTTCATTAAAAAATATCGTATTATATATTTTATAATAGATCGTCACTTTTAAAAATACGTCTAATATGTAGATAGATATTGTAAGTTTGATGCAGATTTGCAATATGAATTTTTTTATTTGAAGCAAAACATCAAATATTTTTTTCTCCTAATTGATATGTTTTCGTTGAATAGTAACTATCGTAAATCATTTTGTATAGTAACTATTTATGTTGGTTTTACTCACATTTTGATTTAAGTTTCTGACTAGTTTCAAATTGTAATAAGATTCATTAAACGTAAGTAAAACAACATAAGTAATTATGATACGTTTTCTTTCGTTCGTACTTAATCACGAACTTGTGTACGTTTTCACTGTGAAACCACATAGCAAATGATGGTAAAAAGTATTCCTCTTATGTACACTATTGTTATCTTATAGTTTATAATTAGTGAATCAGTCAAAAATTTACCCGAAGTTCTCCACACCTTATTTATATTTTCTCCAAACATTCTCCTAGAATATCATATTCGAAAATTTTGCAAAGACAAACATTTTTATCCAAAACTTGCGGAAAAAGCACCGAGCTCATTGAGTATAGGAAAATATTCTGCTAAAATATATACAGGATGCGAAAGGTAGAAGATTGTACGTGTTAGAAGATATCAAGGAAGGCCTACTCCAGCAATGGATACATACTGTTTGAAATGATGTTAATAGGAATACAAAAAAATCTACAGTATTTACTGTTTATGTAATATTAAGATTGAATTAATAATTAATTTCTATTAAGAATTTTCCTACAGTGGATCGTGGAATCCGTTATTAAAAGGAATCTCATATAAAATTAAAGCTTTTAGGTAGCTACAATTATTTTGTATGTAAGAATCGAAAAATTATAAATAATGGTGAGTCTGAAATATGTCAAAAATAGCAAACCGTCTTTTTTATCCTGAATATATGCCATACTAATATAATTGTTAACTTGCTTGTTATTAAAATTGAAATACATGCGGTATAACCGTCACTTACAGTAAGTGATTTAACTCTGCGGTGGTTACAGACAGTAAGTAATTTATTTAATGATAATAACTATAATTTCTAAGTGAAATTCCTAACGAGAAAAATTAAAAGAATGGTGAAAGAAAATAGTAATATAGCATATAATTTATTTTTATTAATATTATTAACATAATGTATGTAAGTTAAGATCAGTATAAAAAAATTCTGTATGATGTATACGAAATTAACAAAGGAAAAAACTCTAGAGATCGCAAAAAGTAAACAAAATCTCTTCACAATTGGCATATATATATATATGTGTATAACACATACAAATTACAGGTATGCGTGGACTTCCATAGTCTGTTACTTCGCCAATGTCATAGTATAAAACAAATATTATTAATTGTAACACAGTTATTGATATAAATGTAACGCGCAGTTCATTTAACAAAATAGTAGTGTGTAACCGTTATCGTTGTTTTCCACTGACAAAGCGACGGATACAATGACACGGACCATCGATGGAACGGGCGCTTTTATATTTTGTTTCATACACATCATTTGTCTGATTAAAACAATGAATTTCCTGTATGTCATGATTACATTTTACAAAGTCTTTACAAAATCACTATTGACTGATAGTAATTTTAGGTGGTATTTTCAAATATTAGCCATTAACTGTTCACTGCTGATCATAGACCTTTCCTATTGGGGTTTGTCGATAGTTGCCACGCTTGGCAGGCGGGTTAGTAACTGCAGATAGATTTTAGTGACGTTTTAAGAGTGACGCTGCTGCTCATCTCTCGGTATTTCATTCACCTCATTATGTTCTCTTAGTCATCTCTTACGACATCCACGACAAAGGAAATGGTGGCCCATACTGTGCTAGGATCACACGACGAAGGTAATATTTAGCTACACAAAAAAGTGACTTTATTAGACCAGAGGAAAGTCTGCATGAAAGCTATCTACTTGGGTACCTCAGTTCCGTTTATCTTTCTGCGAACTAGCTGTGCTTAAGTGGTTCGATTTGGTCCTATAAAGTCAAATATGGAACATATGGTAGTGAAATTACAGGGTATAGTGGCATCTTATGGTAACGTCTTAAGCTCGGATACCACCATACCTTGCCGATCTATCATGGGTACTATGGATGTCATAGTTAATTCTGTGATAGTTTTTGTCTATAAGTGACGAATATCATTTTCTATTTTTACTTATTCAATAAGAACTTTCTATTATCTAATTAAAGCAAATAAAGTATTCTGTTCTTTTCTGTCCTATTCTGTTCTGTCCTGTTCTGTTCTGTTCTATTCTGTCATGTAGGCTATTAATTTATTTACAATACAACACAAAGACATTTTAATGTTATGTATAAACCCTTATATTTGCTTTGTCTGAAATCAATAATAATTAACATCCATACACACCTAAATATTAAAAGCAATCTGAATATTTTATAAGATAATTACACCAATACGTCGTAATGGGTAATATGAATTAATATTTGACACCAATTGATTCCAATCACATATACATTAAAATCATTACTCCATGAAGTACTTAATATTTATATAACAATTAAGAAATCGGTGTAGACTGAAAATCAAGTAATGACAATCTGTACCCTCACATATATATATATATTAATTAAACTTAGTTACTTATGTATAAAGTTCTCCTCATATCCTACAGCCTCAATGGTCGCATACAGCGTGGTTTCAGAGATGTTTCCTCCAACGAACACTCAGGTTATGGAATGAGCTCCCTTCCGAGGCTCCCAAGAGCCTACAGTATGGGGTTCTTCAAAAGAGGGGTAAAGAGGTTTCTTCAGGGTGGGCAGTAGCATCCCTCTTAGAATATCACCAAAACCTAACTGCAGTCGCCAACCCGTCTGCCAAGCGTGGCAACTATTGGCAAAACCACTCTTATACGGAGGCCTAGGTTCCGCAGTATGTATAAAATATAAAAATCTTATGTGTTTTAAATATTATTCCCGGGTGAGCGTATTGGAAGACTATAAAGCTCATCCAGTAGATGTAATAAATAAATAAATAAATTATAATGTTTTAAATATATAAATAAAACCGTTGTCAGTCGCTGTGTGTTTAATGAAGATAGTAACTTAAAAAAATTGGAGATACGTCGAATATATACAGTGCTTAAATGTAATAAAATAAAAAAAAGTTTTATTCACAGAACAAAGTGACAGTGTGACGTCAATGGTACCCCATGCGTTGCAATTTTTGTTCATATATTATTTTTTAAATTAATTTACGTAAAAAATAAGTACATACTTATTATTATAAATACTCACTCAAACTACTTTTAACAATAGTTCTCATCTCCAACTCACCTTCTGTAACAAAAGAAAAAATCTTATCTTATTAAAACGATTCTTTTACAACACTTCGATATTGGGGAAAAAGAACCGGAAATTTTACAAAGATGCTTCGTATTTATTGAAAAAAATCCCTTCCTTCACATAAACTACCGCTGAGCGTTATTATCTATTGAGGAAGAAATTTTAAAATATGTGTGACAATTATCGGTACACGACGTTAATAGCCTCCTTACATTGTGAAGAACTGATAGAAAAAGTCCCCTAACACCATAAGATTTATTCGCAAATTACTTATAAATTTCACCTATCTCTAGAAGTATCTACAACACTGCAGTTGAGAATAGACTTTGTTACTGTAAGCTTAAAGTATATTTTTCCATAATGAGAGTTTGGCCGCCTCTATGTATAGCTGTGTTCCATACTGTAGAACATTGGGCTACCTTATAAAAATGTATTTAAAATGTCACTATGCAAAATGATTTATTAGTTACGGAGTGTCGTAAATTTGTCCACTTGGACTTGCATTATAGAGGGGCAATAAATATAAAAAAAAACTGCCCTTATTTCTATTTGTGTGATAATTCGGGTTGCATTCGAATTAAATTATAAAAAATTAAGTTTTTAATATTTTATATACAAAAAGGAGGTTCGGTTCTTATTTCGTCTGTATTTTTTTTTTTTGTTTTTGTAAAGTAGTATTTCGATATAATTTCATTTATTTATTATATGGTTATAACATGTTTATATATAATACAAGATTAACTACTGCTTAGTTTTATCGTATGCTAGTAATGTAATTTTTTGGTACCTGAAAATTTTGACCCCATTGAAAATACTTTTATGTCTTACTCCTATTTATAATATCTGTGATTTCACTGTTACCTCTAACCTGAAGAATTCAGTAAACGTACAGTTATATTACAGGAAAAGATATCCATTGGACCTTCGCAATCTAAAGGTATCATCACATAAATAACATACTAATTTTTGTTATGAATATGAGATGGTAACCCAGCCTGGTCTATTGGTTTATTATGATACGTCCAGTGACGGATGACGAGTGAGGCTGAACATAAGCCTCTCCCTTGGGGGTTTTGCCCGTAATTGCCACGCTTGGCAGGTGGAATGGCAACCGTAGTCAGGCTTTAGAGATGTTTTAAGAGAACCGTTGCTGCCCATCCTTCACCTTCCTTTAGTCGGCTCTTATAACACCCACGGGATAGGAAGGGGTGGCCTATTCTATACCGGGACGGCATTTGAGATACTATTTCTTTATAAATAATAATATATTACTACTACTTATACCTCTGTAATAAAACGTGCTTACATATGATGCGGTGAGATAATTTATACATTGATGATTCTTACATTTATTATATAAAATTGAAATATAATATGAACCTCGAAATAAATTAGTATGTGAATAATAAGCAACAGACAGATATTGGGTATCAAGAAAATATCTAATATTATGATACGAATGTTATTTTTAAATTAAATCCCTAACACATGATTTCACCTGAACTAAATACAGGGGACCGATAGGTAAAAAAAAATTATAAAATAGACATGGGAATATTCATGTTCTGCTCTAATACGCAAGCGTTAATTTATGCAAGACGATAATGCGTTATTTAAAAAAAAAATATACAAAAGATCCCCGTCAAAAATTGCGATCGTAGTGTCACCCAACACTGCGAAGGGAAAGAAAAAAAAATCCATCAACCCCAACCTGACATGTCATTGTATTTCTTATTTTTGTCACTTAAAAAGAACTTTTTTTTTCTTTTTAATTCAAACGCCAAGGAACAAAAAGTGTCTAATTGTAACAGTTTTTTACGTGGAGATTATAAGGTCGATTATTTTTTTTTTTCTTATTTTAATAATACGAGATGTGAAATTTCTATAATTGTGACCGTTATAGACGTATAGTTTGTGAATTATGTCTATGATATATAAAATTAATTCTGCTCTGCCTAGTTTTCAACCATGCTGAGTTTATTCTATGTTCGTGTATATTATTATAGACAGGTAAATATTAGATATCTTATTTTGTTAACACGTCTAGATTTAATAAACTTATTTCACATTTATGATATTATTAGCTAACCCGGCAAATGTTATTTTGCCATATTTTTTTTCTAGACACCCTAATTACCTAGTGGTATGAAATGGAATTTACGACTTATTCTCATAACTACTAATTATTCATAAAAATCGGTCGAGCCCTTACGGAGGAATTTGACCACAAGCACGAATACGAGATTTTTATAAATAAGAATATAGTGAAATAATATTAATAATTATTTATTTTTAACTTTAAAAAGAGTATGGGAAATTATTATAAAAGCATGCAAGTACACCTGTGGGATAGGAGGTGGAACATCGAAGCATGTGATTAAACTAAGCCGATCGATCAGAAAGGGGTCCAATCACTGAAACTTACAATAATTGTATACAAAAGAAATCCGGTTTGATCCGGAACACCATTATTTATAGTTTCCGATCAATGTGTGAATACGCCTTAATTATTAGTTATAGGTACTGGTGACACCTTTTGCCACCTTTATTAAATTGTGTAGGTATACATGTTTAAGTAGGTATATAATTCAAATTCTAATTTTATTTAAAAAATCGACTACAACTATGACAAAAATAGCATAAGACGACACTTATTCGATGTTCCATTACGAAGAACGGAGTTCGCTAAGCAGGCTCCCCTATCTCTTGCATTGAAACTACACAATGATATTTTGAGCCAGTATCTGCAATTAGATGTATTTGCCTCCAAGTTGTTGGAGTCAAATGACCACAGAGTATTTGTGTTCAGATGTTTTTTGTTTCAGTTAAATCTTTTTATATTATTTTTTGTTTAATATTTTTGTGTAATATTCCTTTTTATATGTTATTGTACTCATGCTTTCCTGGGTGAGCGTATTGGAAGACTGTAAGGCTCACCCAGTGGATGTAATAAATAAATATATCTATCGATTAAAATATATCAAAGTATAATTAAAACATATTAAAGAAATCGAATTTAGAGACTTTTTTTGGAAGTCGTTTAAAATATCGAATTAATTATGTAGAATTAAATATGGTTATTTGATTTGAATTATTTTGTTTAATTCCACTACCATTAGGATGTGTGTTACTGCCAATACTCGAAGCTCGACTACCACTATTACTAGTAATAGTAATAGTCGAATGGCACTATTAATAGTAATAGTGCCATTTTTCTGGAAGTCCAGAGGGAGACTTTGTACAAAAGTCGATTGCTTGGGTACCTCTGTTCCATTCGTGTTTCAACCGTGAAGTAGTTGTGTTTGCATGGCAGTGTTTCGGTTTGAAGGGTGGGATATGGCGTGAATTTACTGGGTACAGAGGATTAATACCTGAGTCCTCAGGAATGGCAACGCATGCGGGGTATCATGAGCGAAACAGTATGCTCTGTTAAGTCCATGGTACTGCTCATGTCTATGGGTGACGGTTACCACTTTCCATCAGGTGGGCCGTCAGCTTGTTTGCCATTCAATAAAAAAAAAGTCATTTAAAACGTGTCCAGCTTTTTGTCATCTATTAACCCTCACTGGTTCCCCGCCAGCGTATACCGATAGTAAGTCACTCTATTTTTCATTTTTATTTAAAACTATGACATCGTTATTAGGTATAATTCTAAAAAGGTAATAATTTAAAATAATAATATACCTCGCACATGTTCACAACGGCGTTAACGAAAGATTATACGTACTTCAAATATTGATTGAGGTTCAACTTAAGGGTTGATATGCCAACCGTCAAAACGTACCAACTGATATTTACCTGGGTGATTTTTAATAGGCAAGAAATTGTTTTGAACTGTGATCGGTAAGCGTGAACATTTTGCTAGGATTAGTCGCTCGTCAATGTTACGTTTTAGATACTGGTTCTCAAACTTTAGAGCATTGTTATTAAATTGACATCAAAATATTAACATTAAGTTTTTTTTTATTCTGTTTAGGATTATAGAAAGAAGAGTAATATTTAGGGTAATTTATTTTTTTAATAATATTGATACATCTTACAGCTAAAAAGTAAAAGCAGATAATTTTAAAAATAAATATTGAGAAATAATTGAACAGCTAATAATGTAAAATTTAAAGAAATGTTGTAAAATTATTGGATTTAGACTTTAAAAGTTTTTCTCTTTATTAAATACGAATTAATTTTCTATAAAATTGACAATAATAAAATACACAAATACTACTTACTAGTAGCTACTTACGACTTCGTAGTTTATCATAAATTTATAATTGTAATATTTTTATTGTACATTCATGAGAAAAGTCGAATTCAATCAAAACAGTAGACTCTATCACCTTGAGATATTTCTCATAATATTCTACAGTCTATTGTTGGATTAATTGAAAATTAAGAATACCGATATTATTGTTTTTTTTTTTTTATAAAATTAAAATGTTTCAGAAACATTGTACAACAAAGCAACTTTGTTACCATTGATTGCAGCCACAAAGAACTGCAAACTTTACTTGGGTATTGTGAAGTGATATATTTATATTATTTTTGTAGCCCCCTGCTGGATGTTACGAACAATAAAATTCTAAATCCCTATACATTTTATGTTCGAAAGGGTCCAGTATATAACCTTATAGAGTGAAAGTAAATAAATCGATGTTTGAGAAATTGCGGTTTGGTTAACTCTTTGCAAATAATTACTCGTCGAATACATTTCTATAGAAATATTAATGGTGTTTGTTTTATGTTTGTATTGAAAAATTTGTTTTGCAATTAATCTTTATTATATTTTGAAATACATTTTAAATTGAATTTGGCCGTTTCAATCGGTGAAAGGATTTTTGGAATAATTAAGGTTTGTTATTTATCAACCAATTTAAATAATAAGAAGATTCTCAATTGAATTATAAATATCTTTGTTTGTTTGTTTGCAATATTATATAATACAATTTTAATATGTATTATTACATTTATTCATTTAAGTTATTATTATTTTTGTTTTATTAAATTTATTCATTTTAATTATTTGCTTTCATTTATATTTTTAAGCGATTTCTCAGGTAATTTAGAATCAATTATGATGCATGGTTTTCTAATTGATAAGGTTTACTCTCGTGTTTGTCCCATATATATAAAGATTGAATTTTGCGCGGCAAAAAATCCTAAATAAATAAATAATTAATTTTATTTTTAAAATTTATTATATATTTTTTTTATAACTATAATTTTATATTTTTTTAAATAAAACATGTTTTGTTGTTAAGATGTTTTATTTCATATAAAAATATTTTTATTTCATAAATAATATTACATTTAAACTCTAAAATGAATTATTCTAAAAAGTACATACTGGTATCGTAAAAGGGCGTAGGTACACCATTAAAACAAAGATATAAAAAAAACAGTGTCAAAGTTTATAGCTCCACTATGATAACTCGGTGACTTTATCATTTTACACGCGTCGAGACGTATCGAGAATTCAAAATGTTATGACAGTGGAATCTGTACTCACCCTAACCGAATATGCCACCATAAAATAACCATTTCTGACATGTTATACGGCCCCGTAAAAAAGGTACGTCCGATATAGTAAATGTACGGGTTAAATGACTATCTAAATGCGTATTAAAATCTCACTGATACAAACTACTCGAGTGGAAACCGTAAAAAATCACCAAGATGTAGAGTTATTTTGAATTTTGAAATAGAAGTGACGCAATTGTGCAAAAGAAATATTGTAAGATGTTTTATTTATTTTTTATTTAATAAAAATATTATATAGTTTATTAAGAATTGTAAGAAATTATTTTTATTTCCTTATTTGAAATTTAAGTCGATAAAAATATGAAAAAAATTGTTTTTTGTTTTATATTTTTTAGGTTTACAATATAAATTTCATTTGTGAATAGAATTTAAGGGTTATTTATTAAATATTTTTCAAGGATGATTCTATACTATTCTATACTAGATAATTTTATTGAAGTTGAATTAGTTTCTTGTCAAAATTACTAAAATCATGTAGTTTTTAATTTACATGTATTGGAATTACAGTATTGTACTGGACATGATTGGATAATAAGAATGAAAAAATGGTTTTTCCTTCAAGATAGGAGAGGAAAACGAAGAACTTATCTGAGAAAATACATGAACTTCAATTGAATTATCAGAAATTCGGAAAAACGAGTAGCAAAATTATCTATTATAACAATTATGTCGTGTCTATAATATTCTTTAGTCTATATTTACCTCGGATACGGATGTACCAACTCAGGTAGGACAGTAAGCATGTGAAAATTGTGTGTGCAACATCCGAAAACCCATAAATAAGATATTAGTAGATTTTATATTGCACTTTAATTGTTTACATGCTTTTGTCGATCTACTTTATGTTCTAATAGACATATTTACGATTCGTTACGGATGTCAATAGTGACACTGCATTGGTAAATCGATATTTGTAAATTATTAAATAAAAATAGGTATGTTTTATCTTGTGTTGTATGTTATGTATAATTTAAGTATACGATCTATTTGTGTATCAAATTTAAATCAAATTCGTTTAGTGTCCAAACGAGCTGTAATAAAATGTTTCGCATGGAATTAGTGAATACAGGTGGTTCAGTATTAAGCCTTATGTCACTTTATGGGAAGCTTGTGTTTAACAATGTATAAAATAATAAGAATACTAAAATTATTTATAATGAAAATAAAAAAAATCATCATCATCTCAGTCAAAATCCGAACATTGCTAAACATAGGCCGCCCCCATTGATATAAGGAACGATCGTGAGCCACCTGCATCCACTGACTCCCTGTAATGCATTTGAGGTCGTCACTCCATCTAGTGGGGGGTCGTCCTAATTTGTGAAATATTATATAAATGTGTGTGAATTAATATATAAAAATGATTATACTTAATTTTATAGAATACATGTACTCTACATATTTATATTTCACGATAGGTAGTATTAAAAAAACCTATTTTATTTTACGTCATACTAAAAATTTATAAAAGTTATTGTAATTCAAACAAATATATACCAACAAAGATAGGCACAATATAACACTCACTTTGTCAGAAAAATGATAGAACGCTTTTTAGTTAACTTCATTTACATATTTTTTCTTTCAAAGTAGGTGTAACAAACTGAAAATTAGTGAGCCAAGAACAAGAGATTATCTATTAAAAAAAAGCACCCTACCCCACAATTTCATAGATATAACGGCCATTACAATAAAAACACGTGTAAAAACGTTATCTGTGTATATCAATAGTAAATATCTGGCTGGGCCCTACAAACCGGCGGTCAAGTGTCAAAAGGCGTGGAGTGGACGGTAGATGGAGTGAGATAAGTACCGCACCTGTGAACTGCCCGTTGCGTATGTGCGTGTCCGTAAAAATAATATGAATGAATCAGTGTGTGTGAATGGGGTATTCAATAAAGTTGTAAAGAAATTTATTTGAAAAAATGTATAGTTCCTTTTTTAAAATAATTGTTATTATCATACAATTTTATTGTGAAGAAGCAAAGGAAACAATTTGAAACGCTAATAATTATGTGTTTATTTTATATAGAAAATATAAAGGACTTATTAATTAAAAAATGCTTATATATTGTAAAATATTAAGTAGTAGTATTTTATTGATTAAGTGCAGATTATAGAGTTTGACACACTGATGTTTGAATTTTTTTTTTTTATTTTATAACAAGTGATAATTTTGAATTGTTAAGTAAGTCATGTAAGGAACGTGAAGACACTTTTGATAACAGAGAGACAGAGGTTGGTGGTCAACCGTAAATAAGAAGCAGTAGTCCTAATTTAACACTAGTTGTTTATAAGAGTTAATACTCAATTTTAAAGTAATGTATCCAATCGAATTTTTAATTATCGATTACTATAATCGTAACAAATTACGTATCGAGTCCAATCGAGTCATATGGTTGGCACAATCGATATATCGAGCGTATAGTGCGGGCCACTCGTTTCCGGCGTCCGGTGTCCGGCGCCGGACCGTGCCGATGTCGAGTGACCCTTATCAATCTTGAGGATCCACTGCTATGTTTTGTGTTGTTATTATTTGTATCATTTTGAAGTAAACTCTCTGAAAATTACTATTTGAGGCAAAATTACTTTTACACAATTATCTGTACAAATAAATTTAATTACACATTTTGTTAATAAAATACAAAATTATATATAAGTATCTACTTAATTTTTTTTTACCAAATAAAGGAAAAGATATAAAAATAATAATATAAAAAAAAGATATAAAACAATAATGAAGAATTTATGTAATCAATTGAATAATTTTTATAAATTTATTTTGTTAAGAAAACAATTGTTACTGAATGAAATTGCATATAATATTTTTTTTCTTTTCTTTATAATAGGAAATAAAAGGCTTTTTATTTATATATTTATCTACTTAATTTTTTATAAACTAAAGTAAATCTATAGATTTCTCGCTCTTATTATGAATAAATGAATGAAAACTCTTTATTGTTCCTTTCAAAGAGTGATGCAGATTATAAATATTAATAATATGTACACAAACAAAATGAATACTTAATTACATAAATTTCATTACATAAAAGCAAGATAAGGAGGCAACAATGGACGGTCTTATCGCTAAATAAAGATTTCCTCCAAGCAACCTTAGGATGGAGAATAATAATTAAAATTGTGTCTGGTCAAGGCGTATCAGAAAAATAATATGATTAAAAAAGGTCTAAAAATAATATTCAACGCAGTATAAATAATATAAATAAAAATATACTTAAAAATAATAATAATATTATGTTTAATTTTCATAATTATTTAAAAAACAATTGTTTTTAAATAACAAATATTTTTATTTTAGTAAACAGAAGTAGATAAATGTAAATATATAGATATTAAAAAATAATGAATTCTAAATTAGTATCGCCTTTAAAATATTAAATTTTCAGCATTATTCAATTGAATGAAACAATTCTGACAAAGAATAAACACGAAAAACTAATTTAAATGAAACTAAAATATAAACGGTTGATCGCGCCATATTAAAATGCTAAATAATTTTCAATAGATAAGTAAAGCAATATATTACATCAAGAATGTTATTTTAAATAAAATTGTTCGACTTAGATATTTAACAGAAGATGTATTATGACAAGATGAATGACTTTATTGTTATTTCACCTTGACTCATGGTATTTCAACGAATCTGCAATTACAAATTATAATATGAGTAATTTTTGATGTAAAGATAATAATTAAAAAAAAATTTATATAGATTAGAATAAGACAAAATACAACAGAAATGCATACTGTTAAAAATGAACGAAATAAATTAATAAATGAAAATAAAATACATTTAAATTATATCGCATGACATATAGAAATACAAAAAATAAAATTATAAAGAAAATTCTTTTATTTTAAAGTTGGTTAAAATTCTAAATATAATTAAATATATTGTAAAGTCAAGTGAGTACGCATCATTACGAAAAGAAGAGGTAGATTTGATAACTGCACGGTAAAATGATCCTTGAAGAGGTTATTCTATAATTTAACAGCTTTGGTAGCATGTTGTCATTGTAAAGTATAAATTATATTATTTTATAATATTAATGAAATTTAATTGACAAAGAAACCGGAATAATAGATCGATGTCGTGAATAGGATCGGCACCGTCTCCGGCCGGACAACCGGACATGTCCGGCCGGACACGACCCACGTCCATCGCTTCCAAACTATTACTATAATAAAATTATATATACGTAAATATAGGTGTATTTTCACATGTCAATTTATCGTAGATACGCGCTTTTGTGGCAAATGATTGCTATCATGGTTTTAGTTCATCGATCGAGAAATTTGTACCTTACATATGTATACATTATTTATTAATATCAAAATAAATGCTCGCGTAGACTCAAATGTGTTATTAAAATTTAAATAATACATTAATTTTGTTTTAGAAAACATAGACACCTATGTGAATTTATTTAGATCATAAAAAATCATTTTCAAAGAGAATTTTTTTTTTAATTATTATCAATTTTCCATGAAAGTACCCGAACCGGTAAAATGAAAATCCTTCCTGAGGTTTTCATCTATACTGAATTCTAGAAAGGATACATTTTTTTATCAACCATTATGGAGTTTTTACTATTTTAATATTTCAATCAATCGACGATAGTACATCTCCTTATAATATAATGATGTCATGCTACGAACCAATACAGCGAATCGAGGTTACAGTGACAATTCTACAGCCAATTGATTGCATTAAATAATTATATCGTATACTATAATTACAGTGCTAGTTAATTTAAGAAGCCGTATGACTAGCTGCAACATCGCTATGGTTTCCAGCCTACCTCATTTACACTGTCTGCAGTTTTATAATAATTGTATAAACATTACACGCTGGGGGAAAGGGAATGTTAGGAATGCGGTCTAACAGCTACATAGCAATATACACTATCAGGTCGACCTCTACGCGGTTCTTCCTGGAAACCATCGTGGTTAACTCTTCTGGGATTCGTGGATGGTCTGATTAAACTGACATCATCTTCACCCATCATCTCTTACCTCATCTCTGGTGACTCGCCAGGGTATACTGATAGCGTAGGCGGGGTTGCCATTCCATTTTCACCCATTAATAAAAACATTAGACGCCAATGAGAACTTTAACATATGTATTATGATTTTTTAATTATAATTATATTAAGTGTATATGTAATATATAAGTAAAAGTTACATTAGTGACAAATATAGTCTGTAGTATAAGTCTGTCTGTATATTATAATACTGAGAGTACTCGAAGTCTGTTTATTTGTTTCTGTTATAAATCTAAAAATTTAATTTTATAAAATAACTAGGATTTACTCGTGATTTTGTCCATGTCTTTAGAATATCTTTACTAACCAGGACACGAAGCAGTCTATATACATCTTTATCCCATATAGTACGTGTATTTCATATTTTATTGTCATTGGTTAAGCCGTTAATGAGCTATAAGATAACATATAAACAAATAAGTTTATTTTCAGATTTATAATATTGGGTAAGGAATCTAGAAATTTACACGGAGAAAAAATATTACCTATTTGGATTTAGATAAATATTGCAATATTAATTTAAATGTCACCCACCACCTGACAAACTGTTAAAATATGAGGTTAAATCACAGATATCTAAAACCAGTTATTTTTGATAGCTATCGTCGAATCAAACGCGATTCATTAATATCTATATTTTTTTCTTGAGATTTATTATTGTCCTTAAATTTTGCGACTCAGTAATGGATTCCTGCAAACTCGTGCATTGCATTTTGCATGAATGGTATATTTAATTAATTTCTATGAAAATGTACCGCAAAGGAAAACAAACTTCGGTCATTAGCATTGCCGAAATAATTAAGGATTCGTAAAAACTTGTCTGCATTCAGAACTGTACTTTGTAACAGTCAGGTAAAGTAAAATGAATGTTTAGATTTTATGGTTGTATTTTAGCGTGAAGTTGTTAAGTATTAAAATTTTATAAAATTTGTTATAAAACGAATATATTACTACACTCCTCGCAAAAATTAAGGGAACATAAAAATTTTTGAAATTTTTGGGTGATTTTCAACAGGCTGTATTTCAGTGAAAAATAATCGTACAGGAAATTTAAAAAAAGGGTTTTGAAGCTTGAAAACTCTAGTTTTCAGATTTTTTGGTGAAAAAATTTTTTGAGCTCCGGTTTCCATGCAATTCTTAAACAAAGCTGAAAATATTTTTTTTCTAAATTTTCTAGGTTTTGTTTTTCACTCTATGGGCATGGAAAAATTTTTTCGAGCTACTCCATTGTATAGGTCTCTTAGCGTGTTTATTCAGCTTCAAAAATCGCTTTGGATGGCTCAATTACGACCATTTGTCTCCGAGATATCGAACTTTGAATGCAAAAGCATCCTTTTCCATTCAACTGCTAATATCTCTGGAACTACTGGTCGCACAGCAAGCAGGCGCCGAGTTTCTTTATCTGCATAAAATTTCCAATTAAGCACAGTCAAGAGTTAGTGAAGAAAAAATTTTTTTCCACCTCTAACATTGAATTGAAAAAAGTGGAAAAAAGTGACTTTTTCTCCTTTTTTGGTTACTTGGCTGTATCTTCGCTAATATGGGCGGGAAAGCTAAGGTTTGAGGAAAATTTTATAGTCTATTGTTCCTTAAAGAACCCCTAAATCCCTGGAGCGATCGGTTCAACGGTTTTTCCCGGACCAATTGATTGAAATTTTGGAAAAAATAAGGGAACAAGGTTTTTGTCCCTTAAACTCACCCTAATCCATTCAAAAATCAATAATTTCATTTGTTTTTCACTTTTTACTCAATTTTTTGTTTTTTAAAAATTCATTATCAAAAAAAAAAATCGAAAAAAATCAAGAAAATTTTTAAGAAAATTTTTTTTTTGAAAAGTCGAAAAAAGTTTACAAAAAATTTTTTTTTCGTTTTTAAGGAAATCAAAGTTTTTGACAAAAACTTTGATTGATGATTGATTTACCGCCGGCATTAGCGTTACCCAAAGCATACCACGTGGAGGTTGCACGGTCGGATTCGTCGTGCAACCTCCACGTGGTATAAAAATTTTCTTGATTTTTTTCAATTTTTTTTGATAATGAATTTTTAAAAAACAAAAAATTGAGTAAAAAGTGAAAAACAAATGAAATTATTGATTTTTGAATGGATTAGGGTGAGTTTAAGGGACAATAACCTTGTTCCCTTATTTTTTCCAAAATTTCAATCAATTGGTCCGGGAAAAACCGTTGAACCGATCGCTCCAGGGATTTAGGGGGTTCTTTAAGGAACAATAGACTGTAAAATTTTCCTCAAACCTTAGCTTTCCCGCCCATATTAGCGAAGATACAGCCAAGTAACCAAAAAAGAAGAAAAAGTCACTTTTTCCCACTTTTTTCAATTCAATGTTAGAGGTGGAAAAAAATTTTTTCTTCACTAACTCTTGACTGTGCTTAATTGGAAATTTTATGCAGATAAAGAAACTCGGCGCCTGCTTGCTGTGCGACCAGTAGTTCCAGAGATATTAGCAGTTGAATGGAAAAGGATGCTTTTGCATTCAAAGTTCGATATCTCGGAGACAAATGGTCGTAATTGAGCCATCCAAAGCGATTTTTGAAGCTGAATAAACACGCTAAGAGACCTATACAATGGAGTAGCTCGAAAAAATTTTTCAATGCCCATAGATTGAAAAACAAAACCTAGAAAATTTAGAAAAAAATTATTTTCAGCTTTGTTTAAGAATTGCATGGAAACCGGAGCTCAAAAAATTTTTTCACCAAAAAATCTGAAAACTAGAGTTTTCAAGCTTCAAAACCCTTTTTTTAAATTTCCTGTACGATTATTTTTCACTGAAATACAGCCTGTTGAAAATCACCCAAAAATTTCAAAAATTTTTATGTTCCCTTAATTTTTGCGAGGAGTGTATTTAAAAACATGATTCTTTTATACTTTATATGAAAACGAAATTAGTTGTAATGCTTTAATGGGGCATTCTATTAGTGATACTGAACATTTTTCTAAAAAAAAAAAGACATGAAAATACTACATTAATGTAGTCTTACATAGTAATTTGAAAGCTTAGCGTCGTGTTACTATGGAAAGCTGAAATGTTTTGTCACATGCCATGTCTTTAATTAATTATATTATAAAAAAACATCGCAGGCTCACAATTGGTGTTAAACTCTTAGTGAACCTTAGGAGAGTTTTTAACCCATTTTGCTTGTTCTACTCCTTGAAAATAGATTGTACTCGGAGGAATTATTTAATATGATGCTCATAGCCACTTTCTATTTTAGTACTACTTGGCAGGGAGTTCATACTTTAAAGCTAGGATGGTCGCGTACAGCGCGGTTTCAGAGACGCTCGCTCGAATGTTCTGGTTATGGAGCAAGATCCTTGTCTACGTTTTTCGAAAAGGCTACAGCATGGAGTTCGTCAAAAAAGAGGTAAAGAGGTTTCACAGATAATGCCCCTGATATTGCAGGTATTTACAGATTACGGTAACCGCTTACTATCAGGTACGCTGTATGTTTGTTTGCTACCTCAGTGGTTTAAAAAAATTTGAATATAGAATGATAAATTTTAAAAAGGGTAGATCATATATAAAGGGGGTCTCTGATCTTCATAATATTAGTGTTACGTTAGAAATGCAAATGGACGTATCTCACTTAGTTGTATGGCGTGTGTTTTGCATACATTTACTAGCACGAGCTCGTATGTGGCTCGTGACAAACGTATTGTAATGTATATCAATATCATATACAATCTTCGTAAATGCTTTTTGTGTATGCAAATTATTGAGACGAAGTAGGTCTTTAATCAGATACCGGATTCATCTCTAGGAGTGTGAATAATTGTTGAACTAACTTGTGTATGTGATGTATAAGGTGTCAGAGCCGTAGCTTTTTAAAAACATACATATATAAACATGTATATATATATGGTCTATTATGTGAAATTTTTTGTTGTTTTTATTTGATTTAAATCAAAAAATAATAATTTTCCTTAAATATTTTCAAACTATTCACTTATAGAATTCTAACTATATTATTTATATTAAAACAGCATGAATTTTAATAAGGGTATGCCATTATAAAATGTTGATCACATTATTGTTTTCTGGAATAATTCACTATTAAGTACAAAATTAAAACCTTGAATTTTTAGATGACACTCACACCATGATTTTTCTAGATCACCCATAACATCGAAAACTGTTTATTTTTTAATTTATGTTTATACTTTACTATCTATATTTTATGTATTTAATTGTACGAATTAAGTTCGTTTGGAACATGCGAAAGGCATTATTGAATCAGTGATTGTAATTTGAATATATATATATATATATATATATATATATATATATATATATATATATATATATTCAGGTAAAAAGAATTTTCTTAATAGGTTTGTAAATAACGGACTTTTGAGGCAATAAAAATAAAAAAAAAACAACTGAATTGAGAACCTCCTCCTGTTTACAAATTGTTTGAAAATGATTTTTATTTGAAAATTCCTTCAAATATTAATAGTGACACATCAAAAGATATAGTTCGATTATATGCAAAATGCTCTGTATTAATTTTGTACTGTAACAGAGAACGTACACATAAAATTGTGTGAGTTTACCTGTAAAATATTATACCAACTTTGTTAGTGAGCGCCACGTATTACATGGTATGTGGTAGGAACTTAGCGAGTGTAAAATAATTGAAAGTTACTAAGCGCCTTACTCATAAGGTTGCCTTCATATTTGTAATTTGTACTTACATAAATTCCGTAAGTTAATTAGCAATAGATAAGTTATGTAAATATGTAAAAGCGGACTTGAAACAAAATTTCGTACAAAACTATTTACACTATTATTGTTATATTGAGTTCAAAAAAGAATGACGTCACAATTCGGTTGCATATTTTCATATTTGTTACCTCATAACTCCGTCATTTATTAACCGATTCGGAAAATTACTTTTTTATCTGCAAGGATATACTTTCAGATTAGTTTATATCCGTTTCGTATATTACGTGTATATCAAATTAATAATTGATTAAGCCTTTAATACGGTATAAGACAATAAACAGTCTCACTTTTATATTTATAATATTATTAGAAATGATTAATAAATTTAAAACAGGCAAAATTAATCTTTAATCAATTCAAATTAAGGTTCATGGTGAAAGTGGATCTTTTATAAAACGTCCGGTGTCTTCAAGTGCCTGCGACAGCGCTATGCAAAGCGCACGATCTTATTTCTTGCAACATTAAGAGACAGTTACCACATATATCCGAGTGTTCCGGAGTATTCGATTTCGGTATGCAAATAGGGCGAGAGTCGGTGGTAGCACGCGTCTTTTTTGATCTATTTAAATATATGCAAAACACTTAGTACCTGGAAAAAGATAATGGTTCAAAGAAATATTAAATTGTCCGATTCTTATGGTAATGTATGTGGGAAATGATATAGATACATAGTTATCATAGCGAGGGACGTGGCGCGCGACCAACACGCCACGCGCCTCCAATAGCATCGCTTTTTACTGGAATGTTTTTGTAGTATTTCTTGTATTATGTGTTGCGTATCTGATGTAAGAATTGTTTCGTTCCTTTAATTTTATCATTAGTTAGATCCTATACCTAATATATTTTATTGTAATAGACTATTAGCAAATTACAATATCATCGATTAATTGTTCAAGTTTAGATAATTATATACCGCGATACTTCACTAGTTTCTTCCACTGCTGTACTCATTTAAATTAGTAAAAACAAATCTCTTGTATTAATCTTTATTAATTGTTATTATAAATGCGAAATTTTGTATGGATGAATTAATGAATATTTCTTATTCTTTCACGTTAAAAGTACTTAACGGATTTGAATGAAATTTGGTTTACAGGTAGAAAACTTTATGTACATGTGTGATGATAACTAGTCCATCCATGTATCAAATTTCAAATCCATTCAGCCATCTAAAATATTTTAATAAATTTTCACATTTGTAATTATCTTTTTAATAAGATTTGTCGAGAAATTATTTTGATTATAGTTTTCTTTAATAATAATTATATAAATAAAAGCTTGTGCATTTTCTCCTATTTAAAAATCACTTTGCAACCGTTATCATTTCATCGCTCTCTATGTCCCATTGTGCAAGTAAGAACAAAGACCATTCAGAAATATGTTGCGAGCGGCGTCAGGAAGCAGTGACGTGTGTTGGTATTTTCACAAGCACCACCACAATTAGGTTTTCACTACTGAGTAGGGTATAGTTTCTTACTACAATGACTACTCATTGTCTAGCTCATACTGAAAACTTTACTTTAGAAATGTTGTTGTGAATTTATTTGTTCATAGCTTGTGCACACATATTTCGAATCAGAGTTTCAGTTCTATTTATTTAAAGTGAAATTAATGAATTTATGTTCGACAATATTATAATTTGAAGATATTTCTTAGCATATGAATGACGCAAATTGAAAATTGCAACGAACAACCATTATGTAAAATCATAAAATCTATTGTTGCCCTAAATTACGGGAACCGTAACGGATCCGATCGAGTGACTATAAACAGTGTCGATTTAAATATTTTAACAATCAATAACTGATATATGCAAATGTAACAAAAGATTATGTGTGCGACAATGACTCGACCGTTAGCGCAACAATTTGAAATTTCATCAAAGGTGCACCGGAAAATAATAATTGATCGGGCGCCATTGTCGCGAATGATAGAAAGATCGACCCCACAAGTATCGAGAGGTTGGGAGATTCCGAAAATTAACCAATGATAGGTCTAAATTTAATTTTACGATCTGATACCTGCTTTGCTCCAACAAAAGTTCCTTAATCAAATTATGCAGCCGATGTGACTATTGTCGCAGATATGCATAAATTTTGGGCGCGTTATTGTAGATACATCTAAGGGTTAAGACTGACAACAATACTGTACGTGGATCGGGATGCTCATTGAATGTCAGTTTGTGTGAGAAGAAGGGTTTACTCAATGATACTTATCAGATAATTGTTACGAATCACTACATCTGGAGATTAGCTGTTGATGGCTCTAACTGCTTTTAAAACCGCCGTTTTAAATTACCAAATTATAAAAACAGTGTTTTCTAGAAAAGTGTAATGATTATACGTGTCACTTTGGAATTGCAAGATCTCGTTATAACCTCGAAACTCTATCGTCAAAGCGTCACGAACGCCAATCAAACGTCTCGTAACAAATCCAACCCTTAGTGGAAACAACGCGAATATCGCATTACAAAAAGTTCGTTATGAAAAGAAAACCGTTACTATTACCAAAGGGCATGACAACGCGCGAGAGGGCGATCCAATTTTAGTGAAATTCTTACAGCAGTAATGATATGGAGCACGGGCGTTGCATACTTTAGCGAGAGAAAAGAAATTTTGGAGACGTCGTGAACATTGATATGTAGATGAGATGGCACAGGTAGGGAAGGGTGTTATTGAAATTAGAGATACATATACGAAATTCGAGAATAGCGAAGTATTACCGATAGGCTCCGGTGGAGACAGGTGGGCCGTTGTGCCTACATAATATGTAGCCGTTTAGTGTGTGATGTACTATATCTTACGCAACTTTATTGTATATTGCTTTCACAGCGTCTTTTGCAGGAATTACGTCATCTACATTAGTAAAATTGTTAGAATCAGGATTTTATGTACGCAACAGTTTTATGTAATATTTGTTTCTTGCTCAATTATTAGCTGAATTGTATGCGCTATTGTCGTCTTTTACGACCATTGACGCACCTACACTTTCTTAAAGAACAGATTGGATGTCTTGTTTTATAAATATGTCATGTAGTGATCGAAACATGTAAATTTTAGTAGTTATATCTGCATAAGAAAGGGCGTAAAGACGTCTCGGGCCATTAACCACTTTGCATATGAAGAGTCCACGCGCGAATTTACATAGCCAACTCCCGGTCCAAAATGTATTTTGTCTATTCTATTTTTTTTTATAGATATTCGTGCATTAGTTTCGTTAGGCGTGAGGTACGATATTGTGCCCCATACACGACTCGCACGTGTTAAGTAAGGTAAACCGGATTTGCATAAAGTCCAGCACGAGCTAATATTTTTGCATAAAAATGTAACGCTTCTTCGAATATGTGGTTTATATTAAATGAGAAGGGATTTGGTATAAAAATTATCATGACAGTTGACACGAGCGCATTATTCTGTTTGGTTTACTTGAAAGATATGGTTAAATTATGCATCCATGAATATTATAATTCAATTTGTTTTTATCAAATAACAATATTTATTTAATTTAAAATATAAAGTATGAATAAGTAAAAATCATTACTAAAAATCTGTGTACTTATATTGGTATAGACAATTTTTTAAATTCCATTTAAATTATTTAATTGTAAGATAGATAATATTCAAACAATTTAATATTATAAGTCTAAAAAAATAATAACTTAAAAATATAATCTTATTAATATCATAAATGCGAAAGTTTATAATAATGGATAGGAGGATGATTGTTATTTTTTCAGGCAAAAACTACTGAACGGATTCGAATGAAATTTGCTACACAGGCAGGTTTTATCTAACTTAGCTTATACTTTATATACTATGTCATGCGGGTAGAACCAAGAGATACAGCTAGTTTCTATATATTTTATTATATAAAGCTTAATACGGCAACCAAGCTAACGGTTTACTTAATGGAAAACAGTAACCGTCGCTTACAGAGATGAACAACACAATGGTCATCACTGAATACTCTGTGGTAGCCATGATACCCCCTATACGTTACCGTAATATACATATCAATAATCATAATTCGTTCAGAATTTGTAATAACGTAAAATTAAATTAATTAATGTAAATTTGTACATAACGTAATATAAACAAAAAAATAAAACATAATCAAAAATTTCTTTTTGATGTCGACTCATACCTATGTTATTTCACTCCAAGTAAGATTATATGAAAACAAAATATTTCGGAATAAACACAGCAATATAGATCAAAGTTTCGTGAGAATAAACGCTAACTCGCTGTTTCCATCGCCTGCTATGTCAACACACGAACGATTTAGAGGGCATGCAATTAAAAAAAAAAAATTTATTACAATACTGTTGCACAAAATCGTTCCATATTTAAAGAAAAAGAGAGAAAAATATATGGAACGGTAGCAATTTGTCAGTTTTCCATATCGGACCGAGCAAAGTCAATAATAAAAAATCTCAATTTTATTTTTTTCTTGTTTTTCGCCAGTATTAAACACGCGATGCTTCGTGGACTGGCTTCATAGCCTGTAGTCTGTATACATTTCATTATTTACTTATGTCAGAATGAAATAACATTGCAAAAATGTATATTAATTGCCAAAACTTCCGCCCGTTGCTCTGTTCCATAAAAAAAAAAATCATGCAGTAATTCCATTACCGAGAAAATTTTTCTTTGCATTTTAAAGATTTATATGATATCTATCGTACTAGATGTTGTTCTCAGATTGGTATAAATGAATTTTTAATACTGCTGTTAAAGGGTATATACGTATATAGGAATAAGAAATAATTGACTGATTTTTAGCTCTAACAGCTGTTTATGAATGTATCTAAACTTGATTTTAGACAAAAGATTCCTTAATATTTACGATAAAAGATTTCTTTATCCTGTATCTCTAAAAGATTTTTTTTTTGGAAATTTTTATAGAACGGAAATATCGCGAATGAATAAAAATCGTCAATAATAATACTCTATATTTATATTAAACCATATGTGAATTATTTTTGCAACCATAAAACATTTTTGTTTATGAATAAACTCCACTAAATAAAATCCCATAGGTAAATGAAAAATTAGGGAAATAAAATTCATAGTATTTGAATGATAAAAAATTTCGACATAATTTCATAGTTAAGCATATATAGTTATATTGTAATAATAATATCCGGTTTGTGAATCCGTTTTATAATACATGGGTATTAATGTAATATATTACACCTCACACCTTAATCCAAATGCAGCAAAACCGAGATAATCCATTCATAAAACGAGTTTAGTAGGTATTTCCGAACATTCCGTTTCAAGAAAATGAAGTCATTTGTCAAACTTAGAGCCGTGGAACGTATTAAAATAGAGAAGGCGTGAGCGTATGACGAGACTTCCGATGGGCGTTGGTTTGTTCTTTTATGGAAGTATTGCCATTTTATCGTTACATTTTTGAATGTAGAATTTCAATTAAGATGTAATATTTAATAACAAAAAATATTTCACTTTATTGTTTTAATTATTTTTCCTGTTTATATTCATATTAAGGCTTGGGTAGAAAATAAACAGTTTGTAGAAAAAATATTTTTTGTCTGTACAATTATATTTAAGGAAGGGAAGTTTTGTTATTCTGATCTTGTTGAATTTTAGTGATAGAATAGATAATAGATAATAATAGAATAAATAATGTCTTTATATTTAACATGGTTATATTGATTATTCACTAAATCGAAACTTTACATAGAGAGGTCAGTCCTTACCTGCTACTAGAATCGTATAAATTGGCATCAACGCAGTGCAGCAAAGCACTAATGCATCATGCAATCAGTTCGCTAATTCCATGTAAACGTACTCTGTAACTGACCCAATGTAAATTTACCTTTAGAAATTACTTGGCTTCCATTCTACTTTATCGGACAGCGCGCGAGTTAAGATAATAGAACGTTATTAAAAGAAAAACGATGCTAATCACGAAACGGGTTAATTACGCTCCACGGGAATTGTTTACAGTAATAATTGATGAGACGGCCAATTAGCATCTAACTGGCGTCTACGAATGGACAGGGCGGAATATTCCGATGTTTATGGCATATCCAACTAGGCCGCTACTCTAGCTAGAATTAATCAAATCAAGTAACCCCTACCCACCACTTTCCGATATAATTAACGCATACTTGTATGCGTGTCTGGACAATACGTGAATGATTTGCGTGTGTGCGATAATGAACGATTATACGAGACCTAGTTTATATGACGAAGGTGCTATCGAGAGGTACGTTGTCGCTAATTACGACCTTTTGCAGTTACCTTAAGGTTCATAATTTGAATGTGCTAGTTGTTTATAGCACATTGTGTGTTCGGCGTGTGTTGTCTTAGTGTGAGTTGATGAGTCACATTTTTTTTTGTTTCGTGGGTAAGGCGCGAGGGTGCCAGTGCTTGCGTGGGGTGGCGCCGTACCCCTTGCTTGGCGCAACCCCATCTTATTAATCAGTGAAGTACCGGCCGTCTCTTCACATGTCTGTTTGGTGTTGTGAGGCGTTACTTCTTATTAGAAACTGAACACGGCACTCATTATAATGTTTTGCATGGAACATTATTGGATATGAAACCTTTTATTTTTATTTAATTATCATCATAATCATTATTCGGACTCATCGTCGTCCCACTGCTGGGTCTGGCTCTCTTAGTATAAGAGGAGGAGAATAATTCCACTTCAAGTTTGCCTTCTTTTGAACTTGATATGTTGGAAACGCAGATATTGTCCCTATCATAGTATGGACGAAAAAAATAACCAGATACCGATAAAAGTAGTCATGAAATGAAACAAAATTCCATAATAGAAGCAGTTGAAATATTACTTCCCACTAACATTGTTGGAGGGAGATTATGTTTGGCAGTGTGCAGTTAACGGCTGATACAACATCAACTAATATTGTAAATGCGAAATTTACTAAACATGTTTGAATACTTACTACTTAATCGTGACAAAAATCATGGCTTGAATGACATTTGGCATACAGATTCCTAATATTATATTTTCGATTGCGTTCTTTGAACAAAGTTTCTTCAGTTTAATGATTAGGAGAATATGTACTCTGGATTTCAAATTGCTACATCCTTATTTTCATGTATTATATATGTTATGTATTTGTTTATTTTCACGTGGACAGAACCGAGAAATATAGCTAGTTGATAATAAATTGCAAAATAAAAGACAGAATACTGATAATTTAGAATAGTCATTAAAATAAAACCTACATGAAGATAGGTCTCTTGATTGAAAATTACGAATCAATGAAGCATTCAATTTAATTTATAGACGCCAACGAAAACGAAACGGTCATGCAATCATACAATAACATTTTTAATTTCAATAAAATTTTTAACCGTGGATAGTTTGTGTAATTATAGAAAATTATAACCGTCCCCCACGATCGCTATTAACGTGTCAACCGAGGTGTCGCCGTTAGCTAGTTAGCCCCTACAATTAAAGGCGAAAGTATCGACTAAACAATCAATAGCTTGATCTATAGAAAAGAACACAAAAGCTCGGGTAGATAACAATCCACACCCCACGTCTTACCCCCCTTAACCCACCCACCCCCCGCTCATTAATAATATCGACCCTATTCACTAATTATGTGTGTTGCGAATGCATACACACGATTATTAACAGTATGTGGAACACACACATGTGCATCACTAATGGGTAGTGATGGCCCGCATTAAAAGTATTGAAGTGAAAAAAAAAATCGATAATCGAATAGCGACTGGATATAGTTATTTCCTTTGTTTCGTGAACAGATCGCGTGCCATTCGGCTGTTGTGATTGCTGAAATGTTAATCGGCGTTGGAGTTCGGGAGATTTTATTAAGGGAGACTCAAATTTCTTTGAATCGAATTCGAATATTAGTTTGAACTATATCGGCGAAAAAGTGCCGTGACGCTTTTTTCGTAACGTTCCAAAATTATTTCCGATTGTTCTGATTTAATGGTTGATAGAACTTTAGTTTACCAAGTTTTCGGAAATAAAAAGTATGTCTATCTTGGTAGTGATTTTAAATTTATTGCCTTTCGACAACAGTATTTTATAACAACTGTAAATTTATATCCCTATTGTGTATATCTATAACTTAGCTACTTCGATTTACATTATTGATAAAATATTTAATAGAAAAAAATAGATATATTATAAATAAATAGCTCTGTACATAATAATACTCTGTGGTATCTATATTGTTGGCTCATATAGGCGACAGTTATTATTTTAAAAACGTAATAAGTACACACAACTCAGTATAATACTTCCCGTGTTACTAATAAGAACTAGAGTGCTTCTGGTAGTAGTACCATACCCTCTTAAATGTCAAGGTTAAATTAATTAATTTGAGTAATATTTAGTACGTAAAATGGTCATATCCTATAATTAATGTATTTAAATATATATATATATATATATATATATATATATATATATATATATATATATATATATATATATATATATATATATATATATATATATATATATATATATATATATATATATATATATATATGTATACAATCATCATCATCATTGTTGAACACAGGACTCTCCCATAAATTGCCATAAGGAAAGGTCAGAGTCACCTGCATCTATTAACTTCCTGCAATACATTTGAGATCGTCACACCATCTAGTATGTGGTCATCCTACACTGCGTTTGTCCATACACTTAAGAACCGTAGTTCCCTATCTTTTTTAATGGGTGATAATGTAATGGTAACCCCGCCCGCGCTGTCGATATACACTGGCACCAGTGAGAGATGATAGGTGAGGATGAAGCAGGTCATTTAGTTCATCGTGACGAATTCAACAAGAATTGTTCACGATGGTTTCTAGGGGGAACCACGTGGAGAATGACCTAATAGGGTATATTGCTATCAATGGGGCTGTCAAACTCCATTAGTAACAATCCTTTTCCCCCTGTGCTTAGTTATATGTATATATATATATATATATATATATATATATATATATATATATATATATATATATATATATATATATATATATATATATATATATATATATATATATATATACATCGTTAAAAATTAACATAAGTTATAAAAAGTAATGTCAAAATATAATTAAGTAACATAATTTTTAATTATTTAACCTGTAACTTTGTATGCTTGAATTAATTCAGGACATGCTTTATCTGTACACGACAGAGGTAACTTTGTGTGGACTAAGCGGTATCATTAATTTTTATAGCAGCCACTTTACAGTTGCTTTGAACTACCAATAAAGTAAATATTTATTATTATTAATTTTTGTCTTAATATTGGATTAAAAATATGAAGCATAAAGTTCTATATATCTATAAGATAGATACTATTTATTGTTTTCTCCAAAAAAATACAATAGTAAACTTATTATAAATATAAATAATTACAAGAAATAATCACAATGAGAAAACAATGGGCGACCTTATCGCTAAGAGCGATCTCTTCCAGGCAACATATATCACTTTAAATTCCATTAGGTACCTCAGTCGAATCATACCTCTTTCATTCAAATTCATTCTAACACAATTAAGCAATGAATACTTAAAAATAACTATATCTACATACTTTCACATTTTAATGTATTTGCAGGCTTGTTTATTTTCCCAAAATATTAATCTTTTATCACAAAATAATAAGTGAGATTTGTAAATCCTATTAGAAATCCTGATTAAAAGATTTACCTGTGAAATTTCGACAGTAAAGATGATGGGTGGATGTATGAACGAATAAAAGGATAGACGTGAGCAATGTATCTTAACATTAACTTCAGAAAGCTATTACCATAACGTAGAAAATACAACCACTGATCTAATACTTTTGCTTTTGTCTCGAATAATTACATGACTATTCGTATTACACTTTCTACTCTCTCTTGGTATTTCCTGGAAGACTAGTATGTCCAATTTGGATATTTTTCTTAAATGTACATAATATTCTGATTTATTTATTTAAACTTTAATGCACAGTAAAATTCTATGTACATTTGGCGGACTTAATACCGGACAGTGTTCTCTACCAGTCAACCATTGGGCAAATAGAGAAATACGTAGGTGGTGCATTTTTGAAGAGAAAAAAAAATCAAGCAATATTTGATGAATTCATATTATAAAAACATACACATAATATATTCATTCTAATTCGGGTTTTTAGAAAAAAAAATTGGTAAAGACTTGTTAGTAGGTCAGTTAGTATGAATTAATAAAATACCAAGGTATAATAGTTTTACATTTGTATACTTAGACTAATACTCCAATTAATGTTAAATAACTATTTAATATTAGTATTAGGAGGCTAAGAATCGTTTTAATTATAATAATAATAAATAAGTTATTTAATAAAGGCAACCAGGGCCCACAAAATTTTAATAATATCAATTTGTACCAAATATACTATTAAATGAGGTTTTTTTTTATGTAACATTTCAAATAAGTTGATATCCCACCTGACAGAAAGTGCCAATGCCATGGACATAACAAAGTATATACTGATTACTTGATACTGACACCTTTCATGCGTTATCATTCCTGAGGACTAAAGTGCTATTCCTCTGTATCCTGTAATTTCACTGTTATATCGCACCCTACAAACCGAAACACAGGCATGCGAACACAACAGTTTCACGGCAGAAATACGAATGGGACAGAGGTATTCAAGCAGACCACTTTTGTACAAAGTCTCCCTCTGATAAAAATTATTGTGTTTGGTCTTATTGGTTTGGCAATTTTATTGAATTCCATTTGAGTACAGACATAGTAAAGTTGTGTGCATCATTTATTTGTTATTAATATTGTAAATGTGAATGGTTTCGTTTGTTACCTCTTCGAACTGTAATAGCCTTACAAAATTTTGTCTACGTGTAATTTTTTTTTAGTATGGAAAACGATATGGACCATTTTAATATTACGGGTTCAGCTAATATTATTAAAAATATTTTAAATATGACAGTTTATTTGTTACGTTTTAGCATTTGAATTGTTCTAAAACTCTTCATAAAATATTAGACCATATTAGAGTAGTAGATCAAATCGTAGAGTAATTGTCATTTTCCAGGAATTGTGCATGAAGTATAGTTTGAGTAAACTTGAGTTGTTGTTGTAACAGTTCGTACTTAGCGGAACTTAGAATGCATGATCTCACTCATATAAATATCGATACATATTATACCTTATGGTTTAAAGTATTTAGATTGATTCATTAAATAAATAAAAAAAAATATCGTATTATTATCATATTAATATAAAATAATTTGATTATTTCTTAGTTAATTCAATAGCGTCTCAATAATAACTATGAATTTATATATTCAATATACAGTTTGTAACACAACATTAAGTAATTTACCATTGATTCTTATAAGAAAAATACTAAACAACAATTTGTAACGATTACCTATGTATAAAAGTTGGTAAATCCACAAGTTATTGAATAAAGTATTACTAACTTGATTCTGGTACTTAGTAACGTAAGTGTATTCGCGTAGTGTTCGGTATTTGAGTTGCGTGCGTGCGGCGCGTGTGTGAGTGCCCGCTTGGGCAAGGTCAGGGTTGCGCTCTATCTGATCAATGGTCAAGCTGATTCGCGAAACGGTCAGTTGTGAATCGATACGCGCCTGTGTTCCAAATTTGAAAACCCATTTTAAATAAATAGAACGAACTAGTGATGTTCGTATCTTCATGACGTCCTTTTGACGATTTAAAAAGTGATAGTTGTTATCTTTTATGTTAATATTTTCAAAACAAATATTTGAATAGAAGAAAAAACGACAGCACTGCGTGTTCTAATAGAAACTCTATAATTAATCACTTGATTAATCAATGTGACGAATAAAAACAGTGTAATGACCCGTTTCCTTGAATCGATCGACATGACGTCATCAACATTCGAATGCAAAGTCATTGTGCACCCTCCACACGGTATCCAATTTTATCGATAATTTGTATTTAGATTTTTTGTTGCTGAAAGGGCAAATTTTATGTAGATGTGTATCTAAGAATATTAAGGTATAATAATTTCCTCAATTAAAATATTTGTATATTAATGTTTTGCTTATAATAGTATGTATTGTTATAAGAAATTTTAATGGTCTGCTATGGAACGTAATTTCGAAATTTAAGACACGCCGAAACTTCATGCAAATATATGTGTGTATGTAAAAACCTCATTATAAAATCGGACTAATAATTGAACAGTGATATTTCGTTTGACATAAACTCTACTATGAAATGTCGGACAAATCTTCACGGTAGGAAGGTTGAACTACTTAATTTTAAATTTTATAGCAACATAAAAATGTGTTTCCTTATTGTAATTTTGATTAAATTAAAATGCAGTCGTCATCTGAATACAAAGTAGTGTATTTATTTAACTGTGTTGTTTATTCAGTTATTTAACTGTGTAGATAATCATTATTATAAAATGTTAAGACAAATAATTTATAGTTTAATAAAATAATTAAAATTTTAATCATATAAAAATCGATAATCTGTGTGTTTAACATAAGTCAAACACTAGTAGAGGATAGGGTGGCGTCAGCTTCTCGTGGGGCAAAAAAAGTGAAAAGCAATCAGTGTGGCATAATTAGTGCGTTGTAAGTATAGGGCGCGTTGTCATGACAACCGCGTCCGTGTCGATACCCGGCTGCTTACCCGTCGTGTTAATTTCCAACAGAATTAATCGAATCAGGCGAACGTTCGATATCGATTAGTACGATTGAAATAAACTTGGTCGTCACTAAAGTGTTTGCAAGGTTTTGAAAAGGTTAAGAACTTTTTGTTGCGGTTGCCACACGTCAATTATTAATTATGAGTTAATTATAATTATTTATTAGCCATAGTTAATTTAGTTGTTCAATTAAATTTCGTACATTTCATTTTCTTGTGCACGCAACATTTGAAAGCTGGCTATAGTCATTTAGGTTTTCTTTTTTATTTATTTATTGCAACGAACAGTCTAGTAAGACTACTATATTTTAAAATAAAGTAATTATAATTTATTTCCTCATCATCATAAAGATGAATAAGAAAATCTATCAAAAACATTAAAATAAACGAAAAATATACAAATTTACAACATTGAGTAGAAAACATGTACCAAAAATGTTATAGTTATAGTGGAAGTGAGAGACAGAACAGACTTCTTTAAAGGGACTTCTGCTCATCAAGGACAAAATTTTCTTTTGGGATCAAAAATGTTATAACTTGCTATGAGGTCATGTGGATTAAGCACCATCACAATACTATTATAAAACAAAACACATATTAGATATTAATTTAGTATGATATAAAGTTTGTTTCAATAGACTCAATTAAAAGGTAAATAAACGAGTAATTGACCCGACCGTAAGACAGTCTCCTAATGTACAATAATAGTATTAATTAAAAACGATTTATTGATTGAATGTCTCGATTTTAAACTAACTTCATTTAGATAGTGTTTTTGTAATTATGTCACTGAATATATATTTTTATTGAAATTTACTAATAATATTTTGACCGACAAATAAGAACATCAAGAGATATCGTTGCTATGCGTATTCTACACAATGTAATCAAATTGATACTATACTTTTTATCAGAGGGAGACTTTGTACAAAAGTCGATTGTTGGGTACCTCTATCTCATTCGTGTTTCTACCGTGAAGCAGTTGTGTTTGCATGGCTGTGTTTCGGTTTGAAGGGTGGGATATGGCGTGAATTTACAGGGTACAGAGAAATAACATCTGAGTCCTCAGGAATGGCAACGCATGGAGGGTATCATGGGCGAAACAGTATACTCTGTTATGTCCATGGTACTGCTCATGTCTATAGGCGACGGTTACCACTTTCCATCAGGTGGGCCGTCAGCTTGTTTGCCATTCTAAGTTGTATAAAGAAAACACTCGGATAAAATAATCTTATTTTATTTTATTTATTTATTTTTAGGATAACATACAACTGAATAACAATCAATACATAGTCAAATTATGAGCCATGAATAGCTTTTACATTTGCGTAATTACGCAATCGATCGGTTTTTATATATGCAAAAAATAATATAAATACTTATATACTAGCCTTATATCTGCGACTTAGAGATAAGACGTAGCTTATAGTACACGTATACCAATTTTTATAGTGATTGCTTAAGGCGCTAAAAGGTAATGGACAAACACACTTTCAATATTTATAATATTAGTAAGGATTGTAATTCTATTG
This sequence comes from Galleria mellonella, assembly GCF_026898425.1. Classification (NCBI taxonomy): domain Eukaryota; kingdom Metazoa; phylum Arthropoda; class Insecta; order Lepidoptera; family Pyralidae; genus Galleria; species Galleria mellonella. Next base: position 1,490,008 of record NW_026442115.1, read on the forward strand.
CCTACAACTACTAAATGTATGTATATTATTATTAATATTAGTCGTTAACTGTCCACCGCTGAATATAGGCCTCTCCTATAAAGGGAATTTTGCTAGTAGTTACCACGCTTGGCAGGCGAGTTGGCAACCGCAGTTAGGATTTGGTGATGTTTATGTGATGTTTTTTACTCATATGTATAGTTTAGATTAATACAATATTTTATAAAGTTCTTGTGATCGATTATTAATGCTATGAACTGATCGAATTAAAACTGCCCTAAAATGGTCCAATGCACTGAATTTCTTTTAACCTCCTGAATCACATATTTCAATCACGGAGCATAATTATGATTTATGCTGCATAATTTCACTATATATTAAATTTAAATAATTTTCGTTAAAAAACGTTTCGCTAATAACGACGAATTATCGAATTTTAGGAGAAAGCGCAATTAAATTAACTTCGGTACTTAAATATAAATTACTACCCATACTATAACAAGTTCAGGTTTATTGTTGTCTAACCAAAATTAAGGAGGGCATCTTTTTAACCACCTTTTGTATTCAAAATTCGATAATTTATTGTCGAAATAATATAATTATGGCAGACTGACGGGACGGATTGGCCACGGGCGGAAGCTTCAAATTACTGGAGAAATTAAACGGAAACATTTGGCCACCGCCGCTAGCAACATGGCATCCCATCCACCATCATTGTGCTCGTTCAATGTATGAATTATAATTGTCGCCCATAATTTGTTTAATCTATAATGAGGACGTCGAATTCAAAATTTAATCAGTATTTTTTTTTTAATTTTTGTTTCATAATGTAATGTTGCTCTCAGCAATCAGGCCGCCTTACTGTACTTATATAATTGTATCGTTATATTTGTTAATTGTTCTGCTTATTTCCTATATTGTATAATGCGAATAAAGTATACTGATACATTCATTCATAAATTTGGTATTTGGTAATTTACAGACTAGAACCTCATTCACGATCAATAGAGACTTGAGGCATTTCCATCCACTATTATCCCAGTTCAATGTATAAATTATAACTGTCCCCTATAATTTGTTTAATATTTTATTAAAATGAAAAATAAAAAAAAATGTTATTTCATCAAAACAAAAAAAAAACAGTAGCTTAATATTATAAAAAATATTTTTTGTTTCTATAGATATAGTATCTATTATTATTATTGTGCCGTTTCAATGCATGAGTTAATACAATAATGTGTTAATATTTAAAAAACTCTGTATGTAATTTTTCTGTAATATAAACGTTGCATTTGGTAAGTTAACGACTAATAGGGCATTCTGTCCATCGTCATCGTGATTGTTAAATGTATGAATTATAATTGAGTCCTATAATTTGTATGTTAATGAAGTTTTTTTAGTTAAAAATGGAATTAGTATTAATTTTTCACAAATAAATTTCAAATAAAAAGTTAAATACTTTAAAAGTTATATATAATTTTTCTATATTGTAAATATTTATTTCGGTAAGTAAATAATAATATGGCATCTCATCCACCATTACTGTGCCCGTTCGATTTATGAATTATAATTGTCTCTCATAATTTTTTTTGCTGATAATATTCTATTTAGTACACTAATATTTTTATTGAATTATGATATACAGGGCTTTGCATTAAATGAAGTTAATTATTACAATTAGATTTCTAATAATCATAACTTCGAACAAAATCTACCTATCATACTGTATGAAGTTAGGTAGATTTTACATACGTGTCTACAATTTTTTTAAATGTACTTTTTGTAGTCGATAGTATATTACTAAATAATGATAAAAGAAAACTAACTAATCTATCATTAGTCAAGCATCGATTAGGTACAGTTAATCCACAGGACAAAGGTACTGAAGGAAAAATTGACTCGGACGTCGCGTGTTGAGAACCCAATAGTCTGAGTACTCTAACTTTGTAATTATTTACTACTAGCTAATGCCCATGGGTTCGTCTACAAATACACATACTTATTTTGGTATTTTTTTTCCACAGGAACGTGCTACTTGTATAAAAATACAGTATAGATAACCCATAACCCAAATTAACATATCGCATAAGTAATCCCAAATTATGAATTATTAAATCTCAAATTAAAATTATTTTATATGACACTTAGAATGGCGAAGAAGCTGACGGCTCAACTGATGAAATGTGGTAATCGTCGCCTATAGACATGAACAGTATCACAGAGTATACTGTCATGCTCATAGTAGCTAGCCCTTATGCATCATTATTCCTGAGGACTGAAATATTATGCCTTCTTATATTGTAATTTCATTGTCAACACCCTTCGAACTGAAACACATCCATGTGTACAACTGATATAACGTTAAATAGATCCTATTGAATTCCGATTATTATTAAACTTTGTAACAAATGTTTATAAAAAAATCTGCTGAGGCAGATAAAATGATAAATGCAAGTTTGCGTATCAATTTATATCATGTTATAAAACAGGTTACATTTTTTATAAAACTATAAAATAAAGTTATTTGATTAGGATTATTTTGTTTAATTTCGCTACCATTAATATGTGTGTGACTGCCAACTCTCATAAATTTACCACTACTCTTACTACTAGAAGTTCCATAAACTTCTATATAACCTATCAATCTACGACTGCCATTTTGTTCATGCACGAGGCATGCATATATAGCTTATATATGAAAAGTTGGCAGTCACACACATTAATGGTAGCGGAATTAAACAAAATAATTCAAATCAAACAACCAGTGATTATTTGAACTTCCGCAAGATAACATCTAGTTCAATTAAATATAAAATAAAGGAAAGGCAACACATTACTCTCTAGTATAACGATCCCATATCCCTCAACTCTCATTGCTCCCACTTAGCATACACTAACTGGTAGACTGTCGCAATCATATGCGTCACATACAAAAGAATATAATAGTAAGCGTAGGCACAATAAGGTTTAATTGGCAAATTTATGGATAGATCTATGTGATCCAATAAAGGTTAATCTACACTTACCTGTAAGATATTCCCGTTGGCACATGTTAACATAGCCATAGATTATTCGTCTCTCTTCACAATCATACGAGTTTATTCACAAATTAACACTTGAGTCTTTTCTTTAAGAGTCCATCAATAGTTCAGTAACAAAATGAAAGGTTTGCTAATGAGAAATAGAAAAAAAAAACATTAATTTATGGCATTGTCGTGTTTGGTTTTTGCTCGTTTAAATATTTTATTTATGATTGAGGTAATAGTGTACAAATAGTATCAAGTCTTTTTGATATCATTAACTATTTTATTAACAATATCCGCCATTTGATTAACGGTCATTTCATACTTTATAACTGACCGTGTAAGTCCAATGATATGATATAATTTGCTATTTCCGCAACACTGTCGTTTGTTAATTCGATAGCTTTAATTTAAGACGTTTTTAATTATAATCAGAAAATCATTATTTAAATAACTTTATTGACCAAAATTAGGTACAAAAGGCAAGTAGTATTCTCTAGTAGTCAATCTTTGGGATGAAGAATGAATCACGAACCTATATCTATATCTTTAGCGTAAATCTCAAGAATGGCTGAACTAATTTGGTTTATTATTTTTTCAAACAATCGTTAAACTTCGAGTAAGGTTTCCATGAAGCCGTGTAGGTCCCGGCATGAAATAGGCTAACCCTTCCTTTTCCGTGGGTGTCGTAAGATACGACAAAGGAAGCTTATGATGGAGGGATGGGCAGCAGCGTCCGTCTTAAAACATCATCAAAAGCCAAACTGCGGTTGCCAACTCGTCTGCCAAGCGTGGCTACTACTGACTGACTAGTTGACTACTGGTAAAACTCCCCTTATGGAGGAGACTATGTTCAGCAGTGGACAGTTAACGGCAGATACAAAAAGGTTTTCATGAAGAAAAAATTTGGAACAAATTGCTTGCTAAAACGTAAAAATCTCATTGGTCATATTACTGTATAAACTATCTCTAGCTGCCATTTTATAAAATATTGACATAACTAGCTTTTATAGATGATAGAATTTATTCTGTCAAGACACCTAGTATAAAAATAATAAAAAAATGATCTGCTCAAATTTACATTAGCAGACCTCAGCATGTATTTGAATGGATAAACGAGCAAAACCAAACGCGCAAATGATGTACAGTCTCGATTCGAACTCGATCGTGATCGGGTCTCGTTCGAGTATACGAGACCAACTCGAATATAACAACGGCGCGCGGTGGCCGACTTTATAAATCATATAAAAATAAATCACTCACGATGTTTTAAATGTGAAATACTTTCTCTAAACAAAAGGGCATTGTGAATGCAAAGGCGAATTCTTGTTCGAATACTTTTCATCGCCTGTTTGGATGTTTTTTATTGAGAAAAAAAAAAACATTCTGCGTGGCTCCGATTTATCGATATCTTTTATATGTGCGACTGTCGTGTCGGGTGATCACGATGTTATCCTATGACAATAAAATATACTTATAAGTACAATAAAGCGCATGAAAATATTGAAAGCGGTTATGGTTAATGCTTTTCTATTATGCAGTGATAAGTTACGTTAGTTTACATTTAGTAAAAAATATATGCAGTACTTTAGTAGGAGATTTATAAAAAAAAACTGCTGTTACTTTAGGCGACAGCTTTAAAAATAGTTTTTTTTTTTATTATTGATCGAAAAAATCTTTATGTCATATTTTTTCCAATAAAAACCCAGAAGTATTTATTACAATTACTTTGATGGCATATAAATCATTTGAGGGCTAATTAAAAATACCCTTTTCGATGAAACGTGCAGTTGCTAATTTGCTAATATTATTTACGATACATCATCTTTTAAAGGAGCATAAAATTTCTGATTTGCCATTTTCAAATATCGAACATTTCAAATAATACAGGATGTTCAAAATTGTCACTTTTAAATATCTTTTAAATAAATACTAAATTCACTTTAAATTGTCATGAACACTATGTTACTTTGTTACATTTTTTGTTTTAATCGCAGAAACAAAATTGACTTATCTATTATTATTAACACATTATAAGAATTTATTCATATGCAGTAGTTATTAATGAAAAATTCTAATAATATTATTCAGAATATGCAAATAAAATGGACTAAAACATTTATTGAAATGTTGGATATTTTCTTTTAAAACAACCTATATAAATCGGTGGCTAATAAAAATAACACCTCGGTAGAACTATAAAAATATATTGCGAAAGTTTACAGTTATTTTTTTGCTGACCACACCCGAAATTCTGGACGCTTCACTTTTATTGTCTGTCAAAGAAGCAATTAAACTTGTCCGTTGCTGTTGTAAAACAAGGGATCAACTGCAAAACTTCATTTTAATAAAATGAACAATATATTACATAGATGGGTTTTATTGTTTTTATAAAGTTGACAAGAATGTAACGACAGTTTCAGAGAACTAATAAAACTGTTACGATAAAGTTACTTGCGTTGTGTAAAATTTCACAAACACTACATTGTAATTACTTACCGAGAGTACAATACACTTATTAAGGTATATTATTATTCACTTGATTTGAAAATTTGATTACTTCTTTTACAACTCTGATTGCCTGGTGATTTATGGTCTACTCATTCGTATTAGGACTTTTTTCGGAAAGTATACGTGTAATATTTTTGATGGTTTTATAATCGTCGCCAGGGGAAAGAAAAATTACATGATTTCTTAACGTTAATTTATCTAAGATGTTTTTATAGAGCTGAATTATTTTGGGTTATTAACCAAATTATTTATTATCGAATGAAGTAATTAAGGCTATTTACCTTCGACTAAACTAACCAGGATTATAATATTCACCCGCGAGCGCGCAAACGATTATTCCTGTTCGAAACGAGTAATTTATTTTTAAGGCTCATAAAATCTCACTCTTTAAGTAATAAAAGTAACATTTTAGCCGCTGTTAGCACGGCACACTGGCCGTTAAGAAATCACTCCAACATTGTCGTGCCACTAAAAACGGACGTCACAAACTATGATAACTACGTTTATTTACATAAATAATCACCCGAAACGGCAACCTCAATGTAAACACACGAGAAACTGCAATACAAGCATGCACAAAAGTATTTCACATTGCAACTAGTTTTAACGACTGGCAAATAGTAACAAAAAACTAAAGGAACGAGATGAGAAAAGTTACTTTAAGAATATACGGAAGTTAATTAGAAGCGGAACGAAAAACAACCGTAACTGGTGGCGAAGTTGGCCGTTCTAGCACGGCCAATGGTACAAGGCACTCACACAGACAGCCCTCACCACTCTAGGCATTTGCATACCGCCCGCCCAAGCGCGCGCCGCCGCCCAGCCTGAGCGACAGGGACAGACGACCTCGATTTGACAATAGTTCGAAAATTAAATTTGAAAATTTAAATTAGGAATTTTAATTCTCGACGCGAGCTCTATTTGGAATCGTTTTATTATAATTTGAAATTGGAATGTTGTTTTTTTAACGTATGTTGCTTGCATTTTGGTATGGAAATGAGGCTGTGTCGCGTAGCGAAAAGGATGAATGTAAATTTATCGCCGTCGCCGCGGTTGCGACGTCGCGCGTCGTTTGATAAGTTGGGAGACGCGGAGAGAGAGCATGAATGAGCGCCGGTGTGATCGTAATCCTGTAATGACGATGTACGGGTTCCTGATTGTGCTATAGTGGATGGGTTATGTTCATTTGATGACTAGAGCTGTATTTATTATATTTATTAAACGAGGAGAGAGATAGACGATAATCTTTGGAGTGAGAAGTAAATAATGATTTAAACTGTACAGTCAGCAAGAAAGTCACTTCCATTTAGATATTAAAAATTAGGAATTATACTGTAATAAAATAGTATAAATCTGATATTTTACTGACTACAAATTGAATGTGATATATTTGAATGTTTGTTACTCAATGGCGCTTAAAAGATTAAACAGATTTTATTTATAATTTGGTACATATTTAGATCCTATCTTTTCTAAACATATAAAGTATTCTGACACAGGTATAGAGAATACTTTTTTATAAAAATAAATTATAATTAATCTATTTATATTTTTTTTAAATAATAATCATAATATTTACTTTAAAAGTAAAGTATGGCAATTAAGTCCAATCCAATGCATAAAACGGCCAAATTGTATATATACAGGTACTAAAGAAAGTCATATGGCTACAATTTATTTACCTAAATTACACTTTACAGAATACTCTAATAAGGTATTATTATAGCTATTGGAATGTTGTGATGTCATGTACTGATATTTTTATCAATTGTTAACTTTATTCTTATAGCGATAAGGTTCAAATATAAAATGGTTAGTTCAAGTAAAAAACAAGTGTTGTTTATATATATCGAATAAAAATTTTTGTATTTCAAAACATTGGGTGAGTAGAATTGTTTAAATGTTTTAAAAGATTATTATTCAAAATACTTATTACTCTCATGTTTATGTCAAAAATTAATATTTTTCTTGTTATTAGTACCAAGTTTTCTTACTAATATAATAAAATTGTAACAACAAGATGTTTGTGTATGGGAGATACTTAAGAAAAATTGTTATTAGGGGTCTTAATAAGAACAATAGTTGCGAAATTAATAAGTTTTATAAATTTTTCTGCCTGTATCTTTGTTCCAGCGTCATGCAAAAACTACTGCATCGAATTGAATGTAATTTACACAGCTGTATTTCTGAAGATCAAATTTAAAAACTGATGCATGTTTTATCATGATATGCTATTTAGAAGTGGTAGTAATGGTAATGGTATCTCGTTAGCATAAACTGATGGCTGCGGGCGGGGTTACCATTTCATTATCACCAATAATATACGAGTGTATATATATACATATATTCGAAAATAAACTTCGATATTGGTGTTAACAGCTACTTAAATTAAGATATATACAGTGGCTATAAGTGACGAGAGTAAATACGGAAACGGTCGGTCTAACTAAAGATACCCCATCTTATAAGAAATTAGATAACGAACATCTGGGAGCGCCAACTAAAACATCAATTACTCGTAGACAAGAAATTCGTTTAAATACACCAATTTTGAGAATCGAACTCGGGTAAGCCACAAATAAATAATTAGAATGTTATTATTATTATTTATTTTATTTATTGCATATTAAATGATATTTTTTAAGAGACTGGCCAGTTATTTTATTGAAAGTTTTTTTTTAATTTGAAATAAGAAAATTAAGCGATACGAGTAGTATTTTTTTTATTTAATCACAAATTTCCGCGCCCATTTGCCGTGCGGTTTGTGTTTTGTGTTCATGTAAAAATTTAATTTAAATAGAAAAAAAGCTGAAGTGCCAAAGGGCTGGTCACATAGCTCGAATAACCGACAACCAATTGGGAAGAAAGGTTTTTAATTGGCAACCTCGTATGGGGAATCGCAGTGTAGGACGACTCCCCACTAGATAGAATGACGACCTCAAATGCATTGCAGGGAGTCAGTGGACGCAGGTGGCTTAGAACCTTCCTAATGGCGGTCTATGGGAATAACCTATGTGTAGCATTGGACGGATAATGGCTGAAATGATGATGTTTGTTTAAGTCGTTGTAAAATAAATAAAAAAACAGACTATTTTAAATTATGACTACTAAAGATGACTGGTATTACGAGTATAGTGTCGATCGCTCTTCAGTTAACCGACATACTCCCATGTTTATTTTTTAATTGGTGAAAATAGAATGGTAACCCTCTTTGCACTATCGGTATACATATCATCCCTCACCGGTGTCCCGCTTAGGACACCGATGAGGGATGAGGGTAAAGATGAAAGTAGGTCATTTGGCTCATCGTGACAAATTCGTCTAGAATTATCCACGATAATTTTCAGAGTAAACCACATGGAAGTCGACTTGATAGGGATACCCCATCAAGTCGACCTCCATGTGGTTGCTAGTGATGGGGTTATTAGAGCCCGTTACTAACAATCATTTCCCCCACCAACTCCCATAATGACATGCCAATTAGAAAAGAGCTTATCGATGGGTTCAATTTATTGAGTCATTCGCAAACAGTTTTAGATGGCTGGGGGAGAAGAGATTGTTAGTAAAGGCGACTATCAGCCCTATTACCAGCAATATACCCTGACAGGTCGGCCTCTATGCGATTTTTCTTAGAAATCATCGTATTGTGATGTATTCCTAATGAATTTATCATGATGGGCTAATTGACCTGCTTTAATCCTCACCTATCGTCCCTCACTGGTGCCGCTATCGCATACCAATAGCACAGGCGAGGATATCATTCCTTTATCATCCATTTGAGTTTTAAATAACTAATAAGTATTAGGATTTAAAACAAAAAAAAATCAAATATGGAATTCGCTTTAATATAAGTTAATTAAGTGTAATGTTTTGTTGAATCAATTGATGGTGTACTTCGATGAAATAACGTAGATGTGTCTCTCCTTTAATGAAAACACACAACAGACAAGAACATTGTAATTACGAGGAGTGCAAGATTTATTACGCGAGGATAGCAAACTAACCACACGTGACCGTGCCAGCATACAAAGTCGAATATCTAAGAGAATACCGTGGACAAAACTGCACTCTATTTAGCGAGTAATTAATACCAATTTCAATAAGAGGCACGACCTTCTTGGGACCTTTCCACTTGGACGCATATGTGCATATGCATTCTCAAATGTGTGTGAATACCACGAAAGCGGAACGTGTAGTAGTTAATTTTTGCGCAAAGCTCGTGCGAGCGAGAGGTGCTCTCATTTACAAATAGTTTGCGTACGCGCGAGTGAGATAGTGATGTTGGGGGTTAATTAATGAACGTGGAAGCCTGCGCTCTTTATTGCTTTCGTGGCTGGACGCTAAGACGTCGACGGTTAAGGAGTTTTCCTTCGAGAAAATACTGCTATGGAAAGACAGTGTTTGTTTTTCTCACGACGTCTATGACTAGACTGTTTAAATTTGGAATTATATTATGCTAAGTTGTACTCGAACTACAGAAGTGCCCTAATAATAATCCTTGGGTACCGATATTTTAAATGTGAAAATAATTTTTATGTTGGTCATCTTAGCGGTTTAAGGACTCAAATATTCGTCATGAACTTTGGTATACAGGAGGTGTTTAGGACGAAGAAGGGCAAGAGGTACTTTCTATACTAGTGAATCAACTTATTATCATGGTATTGTGACTAAAGTCGAAGGCAAAAATTAGTAGAGTTATAAATAGTACCTAATCTCTATCCATATTAGAAATATTTGTGTACTTTTAAAAAACTTTATTATTACATTTTTTCCAATAAGAAGCATTTTTAGGCATTACTACAATTCTTAAAATTATGACTATTCATAGTATCTGTATTTTAATAGTGTAGTGTACTATTTTCCTATTAATAAAAAAACTGGAGGAATGCAAATTGTTTATAAATTAATTTAATTTAAATAATATAAGTGAAAAAGTATATTGTGTTCTTATATAATAATTTTAAAGTAAACATTTATTTAAAAATATTATTAAAGCTCAATTCATATAAACAGTCATAAAGGATATTAAACCTATCCAACTTGAATACCAAATATAGAGAAGTACCTAAACCTTTTCAGCGTTTCATTAGTCCACTTCAGTGCTAGCAATCTCAAATAAAAACAACCTAGCTAAAATCAAATGTCGCTTGCACCTAACGCTTCATGCCGCGTAAAGACCACCCAACTTAGTCGGGTTATACGACACAAATATAACCATAAACAGTGGCCGGTTAATGTGCTGAATGTTTTCTTAATTCCATCCCGCTGCGTACGGGTGCGGGTGTAGGGGTTAAGAAATTAAGAAAATGCTACGTCTGACCGCCACTTAAGATGGCGCTCGAGAGCTTGTATTGTCTTCTTGAATGTTTTTCTTCTAATAAAACCCTTAAGCTTTGTTAATGAGCGTAACAACCTTTTGTGTTTATTAGTTTGTTTTGTATATTGTGAATTTTTGTTTAAGTTTGCGTACTCTGCTTAATTTGGTTTGTCGACGGTTACATATGTAAGATGATGACAGTTTGGGTTGTAGTGATTTTTTTGTATAAATTATATTGTTTTGATACTTGTTGAATGTTTCAAATTTCTGTATTTTTTTTTTTTGTTTTTTAATGTATACAATGTATTCTTTAATTATACAAATTAGTTAGGAGGCAGTTGTCAAAATCTTGGTTATAAGGAAATCTATAATAGAATCAATATTTATATACCCACATTTAACTGAAAACGTACGTTATGCTCAGTTTATAAGAAATAAAGATATTATATTATTATTTCTATTAAATTGTAATATTAAATATGAAGTTAAGTAACTAATTATGTACTAAATAAAAATTTAACATATGTAAGTATTTTTATTTAAAAAAAATCTTTAAGGATTGTTGAGAATCCAAAAATCTAATGTCATGTAAACTAGTGTAATGAAAAATATAGGCATAATAGTAAAACGTTTTAAAGTTTATTGAACATAAAAAACGATTTTCTTATTTGAATTTCGAGATTAAAATTTAAATTTAGAACTCAAATAAGAATATACTGTTTTTTATTCGAGTTATAATAGCAAGTATCCAATTCAATGAGAACATATTGCCCAAAAAGGACGTCAACTGTATACAGATTTGACACTTATGTAATGAGAATAATTATAAAAGTGGATGACGAAAGCGTTAATACTTGATTGTCTCTGTCTAACCTGTAAAGTATCCATAAAAGCATTATCATCTAAAAGCAGACAAATAAGTAAAACTTTTCCAACCAGGGTCTTATAAAGTTAATGAACTTATCTCTAGATAGTTTATTCAATAAAACAATAATTAAAACTATTATCAAAGGAAATCTAATTAGGAGAGAGAGAGAGATATTATTAGTAATAAGGACTTGCAACTCTACTGCTATCATTACATTCTGTCTGGTCGACCTCTACGTGGTTTTCTCTAGAAACTATTGTGGTGAATTCGTCATGATGGAGCAAATGCCTTACTATCATCTTCACTTATCACTAATGCTTCGCTAATCTTCGAGTATATAAATACGCAAGTGAAGTTACCGGTCCATTATTATCTATAGAAAAAAAAACGGAACCCTAAAGAAGCAAGACTGAGCAAAGAAAAGCAAATGGCCATCTCATTGGGTTTTGTACTAGATAAACTGAAGAGTCATATTTTAGCGGAATGCAATTATAAGTGGGGTGTCTCGGGCGACTTGTGGTAGTAGGGAGGCGTCCGCACATACACGCACTTTCAAATATTTGTACGTACACTAGTGACGGTGTAGGGTTGTCAGCAATATAAAGAAGTAATAATATTTTGCCGGTTGTTTAAATAACAATTTTAATACTTAGTGCTTTAATTAAATCATCTATAATTAATTTAATTTAATTATACTACGAAATAATATTGCACTATTTGATTCATAGTTACAAATATTGGTGTAATGTAAATAAATTTTATTAAACTAAATAAAGGGGATAAAGGATTGTTAGTAATAGGGTCTAATAGCCTCACAGTTAGCAAAATACTTTGACGAACAGGTCGACCTTCACGCGGTTTCCCCTGAAAATAATTGTTGTTAATTCTTGCTGAATTCATCAGGATGGGTTAACTGAACTGCTTTAATTCTCACCTATAATCGTTTCTTGATACATCGTCAACGAATACTGATAGCGCAGACATATTATTCCATTATCATCCATTTAATAAAAATACAGGAAAATATGTTTTTCAGAGGCTCACGTTATGAATATTTTTATTTATTACATTTGTTGGTTTTTACGAAATATATAATGGTAACTAAAATGTACTTACTGTGTGATGTAACGAAAATTCGACAATATTGACGGTAGTCAAAAAAACTACTGATAATACAGTAAGTACTCCAGTTTGCTCAAGACTACGGTTGTTGCAACACAATTGAAATGAGTATGGTTAACATTTTATTTAAATATCTTTAAATAGATTGGCGTTAGGAACCGACAAATCATACTAACAAAATAATAGAGCATTATTTGTAGGTGCATTGTTACTAATATATGTATTATAAATGTGAAAGTGAGTTTGTTTATGGATATTGACGCCTAAATAGCTCAACGAATCGTAATTTGCTATACATGTAATATATAGAGTGAAGAAGATTATATATAAACTGCTTTATATACTGGCCAATGATCACCCAGACATGCGGACGAAATTGCAAATAAAAAAATCTATGTATTTGAATGTTTGTTTCGTTTTGTATTTGATAGATTATCAAGAAAATACTGCTTAACCGATTTAGAGTCGAATCAGTCGAGTAATATTTTCTTAATAGATGAATGCAAAACGAAATTTGATATAAGCTTGATAATAAATTAATAATTTAATGAGAAGTAAACTAAACATTGTAGCTTGATCTAAAGAGCTCCAGCTAACATGTACAGAGGTGACAGTAAACCCGAATTATGACATCATTTGGCTGGATAACTGTATACTGGAAATTTATTAACCTGTATCATTTCTCGCAATAAATTTATTGATATGATTCCTGGAATTATATCTTTGGACTTAATTGTGTATAGAGATCTAGGCGGCAACGTCCTTCCAATATTAGGTATTTTTTTTAATAGATGATAATGGAATGGTAACCCCACCCGCGCTATCGGTATACACTGGCGGGGCTCCAGTGAAGGATGATAGGTGAGGATGAAGCAGGTCAGTTAGCCCATCGTGACGAATTCAACAAGAATTGTTCACGATGGTTTCCAGGGGGACCCACGTGGAGGTCGACCTAATAAGGCATATTGCTAGCAATGGGGCTGTCAAACTCCATTACTAACAATCCCTTTCCTCTCTAATATTAGGTATTTGATTTTGATATGGAGAAATGTTTATTCTTGCCATTAAAATTACTATAAATGAGATAATTTCTAAAGATAATTGGATGTTTGTTAATTGTGATTGAGAACGTTTCTATGAATGAAATTGAATGAAATTTGGAACAGTGATGCCCAATAAATGATACTTTAATTTTTTTCTTCAACCATCTTTCATCTTAATCCATGGCGTTAAAGTCTCGAGTTCCTATTTTTCTATTGTAAGAAAACAGTGTAAGATTAGGTGATGCAAAACTTGGGTATAGCTTAGTAGATCTAAAATCCAAAGAATCTGAACACACCCCAATTGTTTGGAATACAAAAAAGGAATCCTTCGTATCAATCGCTCGATTGCGTGATCGATTTAATATCTCTTACATGTACTCTGAACATTTTTTTTCAAATTTCGAATTTTATTCTAATAAGAATGTGTGTGAAAAGCTTCATAAATGCTATCGGCGATATTCGGGTGTTACATACTTTTCTTTACATCGTATATTCGTGCAAGATCTGCCGTATTACGTACCCTCGCTGACCTTGAACCCATCCTTCCTCCTCCAATCGGCAACTTTACTCACTGCTAGAAATACTAATACAAGATTGAAATACATTTGTATAGGATGGTAAGTAGCTAATTTATAGAGACAATATTCAGACATTAAACTGCATGTGCGATGTGTTTTATGTACTTACTCATAATATGTAATTTGTTAATATTTCATTTAAAGTCAAGTAGGCAGGTAGGTACTTAAATAAATAAAAAAGTTAGCCAGATGACATTTATTGTTATGGTTATTAATGTGTAGATATATAGTTACTTTGAAGTATCTATCGTATAAATTTTAATATAGGTCTTTTTAGTAGATGACAATGGAATGGTAACCCGCCTGCGTTAACATTGTAAGCTAGCGGAGCACCAGAGAGAGAGATGATATGATGCAGGGCAGTTAGCCCATCGTGATGTATACACCTGGAATTCAGCACGATGGTTTCCATGGGCGTCCACGTGGAGGTCGACCTGACAATAAAACTGGCAACCTACATTACTAACAATACTTTCCCCTCCTGTTAATATAGGTCAGGACTATAGTTATTGTTTGTTAGATAAGTTAACTAATTATAATTGACTGATGATTCATTTATTAATTTAAATAAAAAAATATATATTGATTAATAACTTAATCTTAATAATCAATGATGTTTTAATGGTAATAGTAGATATCTAATAGAAGCTATAATAATGCTAATTAAAAATTCGGCGACAAGTTTGGTGGCAACCCTACAAAGTACGTGTAACCGGACGTCACCCCTTAGGATTAGTCGCCCGGCTATGAGATTACCACATCGGCCGCAAATGAAGAATTACTGATTGTAATAAATGCTAACTCGTGAATATGAATGGTAATTATAGGCTAAATTATTGTAAAAACTTGTATCTAATTGTTAGAAAAACATGTTATAATACTATTCAGTACCATTTTATAACTTAGAATAAAGTAAGAAATAATAATTTTCAGTAGTATTCAATAGATATTGTATTTACTGTAAGTTGAAGTTAGATTATAAAGATATATTTATTTATTTTGATATTTAGACTAAATTTTAAATTACTGAGTATTTCTGTTCCTATAATATCTGTTTATATTTAAAAGCACATCACTTATTAAGCATGCTTTACATATTATAAGAAATGCGAACACTTCGCATGTGAAAATTAACATTGTCATATCATAAAGTTTTTACACGAGACAACGGTCATAAACAGCGCTAACTTAATGTTGTACAAATTCAGTTGACATTTGTTTATATACGAATTTGTCTTCCATATTACAGTTCTAAAACAAGTAGCGCTTCATTACTTACTCATACAAAAATAATCCAAACAAACCCTCTCTCTTCCTTCGCGACACTTAGCGGAGCAATTAATTTTACATATTCAAGTTCATAATTCACGTAACTCTCGCATCGTGTCTCGTAAATAACGTCCAAATAAATTGAGAGTACAACTTTTGTTTACATTTCAGACGCGAAACGTCACGTGTATGAGTTTTGACAGATGATCATAAAGTACCAACACAAGCGCAGGACCGCGTTTACATACGCGGTCGCAGCGGCTCTCGCGAGTCGCGACAAGCACGCAACTCGAATGTGCGTTGCGATATTGTTTATTGCGTTATTTATTTAGTTTTTGCGTGCCGTTTTCAGCTCGTTTTTCGTGTGTCCGTCACACAGTTTGCGTTAGTACTGACCACAGCTTAGGGCGGCGGGCATACGGCGGTGTGCGTGTGTGAACTTTCTGCACGCGATCTCTTGGAGCTTAAACGAGTGGGGCGCGCGCGTGTGTGTGTACCAACTTTACGTGTGGAGTCAGACTAGACTCATTGACTGCGCTCCTTATTGTATGAATGTGGAAAAATTATAGTGTCGAGTATTTTGCCTGAAACAGCGCCGCTTATTGTTTATGGTCCCGGTGCTTCGAGGCACTTAAGTTTCCCAATTTGCTTTGGACGTTAATGCCCCCGCTTTGTCCTGAAGGACATTATATCTTACAAAGTACTGTAATTAAAATCTTCCAGTCTCATGCCGGATATTATTAATCTTTCTTTTTGTCGTTTATATTTCATACAATGTATTGTTATATTTCATACATTGTATCCATGGTGTTTAAAGGAGTTTTATTTTTTCGACTGATGACGGTAGTATCGCCCATTGCCATGTTAGATTTTAAAAGGCTAGGCGAAATGTAGACATATTGCATATTATGCGTACAATGGTAACGGTAGCTAAACGCCTCTGTGTACCCCAAGGTGGCAGTTGTAAGCATATTTTTATTTTTTAGGATTTTTTCCTGACTATATATTAGTTCTTTATTTAAATTTATCATCACTATATCAGCTGTTAACTGTCCATTGCTGAACATAGGCCTCCCAATAATGGGAAGTTTTGCCATTAGTTACCATGCTTGGCAGGCGGATAGGCAACCGTATTTAGTCTTCGGTTATATTTTAAGAGGGACGCTATCGTCTATTCCTCGACCATTAAGTTTCCTTAATCGCCTTTTATCTAAGTCATGCACGGGAGAGGAAGGGGTGGCCCATTCTATTCCGGGACCACACGATGATTTATTTAAGTTGCTTTGTACTATGGAAAAGTATATAACTAAAGGTACATACATAAATAAAAATATTTTATTGCACCCCATAATATTCATATTCTTTAAATAAAATAACACAAATAACGACCTAAACATTATAAAAAAGAAAAAGGAAGAAAATTAACAATAGTTTTATACATAAAAAAAAGCTATTAACAATTTCCAATAAAAGTAAACAAATTGTACGCAGCAAGGCATTGTTTGTTCTAAACATTAATCACTGAATAGTTAACGCAGAATACATACATATATCATCGCCGGTCAAAACTTGGAACTGCATTCACAAAGTTAAAATTGCACATTTATCACGGATACCATGCAATTCTTGCACGATGCTCCATTAAGAGATTTTTCTGTGTCATAAATCTCATTGCTCTCCGATACTACAATATCACTTCTCGATTTTCGATACAGTAGACGTAAACATGCTTCGGAGATTTATTATTTAAATGTTGATAAATGGAGTGGACTGTAGTATTATCTAATTTTCCATTTATTTATTTATTTATTACTAGTATTATTTGCGGCTTCGCTATTCGACTTGTAAAAAAATGCCCTGTATTCTTTACACCAATACTATGTATACTGCAAATTGTATCACGATTGGTTGAGTCATAAGAACACCAGTAAGTTATAAAAACACATACTTTCATATTTATAATATTAATTTATTTATTACTATTTTAAAGGAACACACAAGCAACTCCTTTCGTGTTGCAGGCGTTCTTGGGCGACAGTAGCCGCTTTCCATCAGGCTGCATGACCTGATCTTACATCGGTTTGCTCGTTTCTCTTTAACAATAAAAAATACTAGTTTTTATTTATGACTTCGTTAGCGTGACTAGGTTACTAAATAGATGGCTTGGGATAAAACGCCTATATCCTTCTCCATCTTTAGTTCTACATCTGTACCAAATTTCATGACAAGTGGTTGACTTACTAAGACACTATGAGACTTTATGAAACTGCATTATACTTATATTACAAGTGACAGAAAAAAATATATTACAAAGATTTTTATAGCTTAATTTTGTTTATAAAAAAAAAAAACAATCAAGTCTTCACACTTGCAGTCTTCACAATCGTAAATTAATATTAAATTTTATCGATTGGTTTAATGAAAACCTCCAAAATATTATATATGATATTATAACATCGCTTATGCATTTGGTTTTACAATAATTTTCCAGAAATTCTGCACACTACCTACTAAATTTCATATATGTTTGTTGATCATTCAAGAGTAGCCTTCTTTTTATGATGTACTTCACGGTAATTACGACTTACTTCCTTTAATTATGCGTTGCGTTTTGTACTAAGTCTCTGGTCCCGCCCAGTGTTCAGTTTGAGTACCTTCGACTATAGAGGCTTAAGTTTTAAAAATAAAGCTCTTTTGTTTATGCCCTATGTGAAGTATGGAGCATTGATCAATCGACCATTTGCCGGAGGAAGTAATTAAATATTGAATGCATGTTGTGTCTATAGAAATCGGACAATTATTGATAAAAGTTCATTTACAAAGAGGTAGGTAATTTTACGTGTGTTTAGGGTCAATCAAAGTTTATTTTAAGTGTACCATAATTGATAAATGCATTATAGTATTACTACTAAATACTAGTCGTGTGATGGGGACGCCTTTTATTGACAAGTGTTTCTAGGCCGCTTTCGTAATACACGAAAGCCTTTGACTTTATTGCCTTTACGTGCACTGTGAAATACGAAGCAGGTTACAATGATTCTTATATATGTAGTTCAACTACATGTAAGTTTGAAAATTAGAGGTTTGAGCTGAGATTTGATCTTGGGATCTTCGGACTGCATTCAGGCGTTATCGATATAGGCACATTATAATATTTATATGCATAGTCTTACAGACAGTAACTTAACCTTTCATTCTCTGATGCAGTTACTGATAACTTTTATTACGAAATAAAATGCTTAATATGTATTTTTATAAGATATACTATTTTTTTTATTTTAATGAAACTAATAACGTATAGTTTGATTACGCACTAACATTCATAGTACAGAGTATGAATAAACAGCCGTATGAAAGGATTTATAACCGGCCGCGTCTATACATGACACAATTTGTTCAATGTAAAATATTTGTTTCATCAAAATTCCGCCCTGTACTTACACGTCATTATGATAAATGTCGAGCAGTTACATAAGTACAGAAATTAAATAGAATCCTGCCATATGGCGTCCGAACGGAAGTGCGTATCGTCTGTCAGCCCTTTAATATTATAATGAAACGTGCTCATTTTCTTTCAACTGACCATTTACAAAGAAGACAATGAGATACAAACGCCTGACGTGGGCTCATCCGGAGGGTCCGTTTATGTTTATGTGGATCTCGAGTTCATTTTTGTTAGTTGGTAAGTGCGAAACGAGCATTCCATTTTCGAAATTAAAAAAGGATTCTATTCTATGTGGCCAGTGCATATTTTTTTACTTATTAGAAACATTTTATAACATTTTTTTTTCAAACGTATTTGTTAAAAAAGGAATGTTCTATACTCCCAAATCACAGAAAGCAAAATTAATTTATTTCATTATGGATTTTTATCTCTGATCCTTAACAATCTGCAATCAACATGCCATATTACACTAGAATAACAAGTATAAACTGATATTTAACTTTACAGATATAATATATTAGTGGTTAGTAAGAATGGAACGTTTTACTGCGTAACACGGACAATCGCGACGCGAGGAGTTTTACAACGGGGGCGGTTAAAAAGCTTCGTGTTAAGGATGTCTCTTACACCGAAGCGTAAATTTGGGACTTATTAGCTTTTATCTGCGATTTCCTCCGCGCGATCGACCGTGTTCACTAACCGGGATAAAAAGTAGCCCCCATTTCATATATATCATTATATAAGTTAAAGTGCTTAGAGATAATAAACAAATACACTTTCACATTTATAATATCAGTAAGGATTATCATGCTGACTGGCGTAAATTTTTAATGACCAGAACGCTAGTTTATATTTTGGCCAACGTATTTCCTATGTAATTTAGTAGTATAAGACAGTCAACCTTCTGAGCACTCTGTTCGTCAGCGGTGGCCTCAAAGAAATTTTGTATGTAAATATTTCCAACAAGAAACTAATTTCGCAATTCTGTTTATACTTTACCTCAATACGTGAAGTCAGTAAAGGAAAAACACAATTATTGTGTACTAAAACAATCCACAGGACATCTTTCGACACTCTATGCATGTCTCTAATATAGGTATTTTTTTTATTATAGCATAACACATGACCGACGCTACGTACGCTGACCCATTCTTATATTATGATATCAGAAAGGGAAAGGTAGAATAAGGGAACGAAGTTCTTCTAAACACTTTTCATAAAATAAGCGGAAGAAGACATTGAGGAAGGCTATATCTCTACGTAATTGTAAAGTTCTAAAGTTTTGCTCACCTTAGCATCTTCCACAACACGGATAGCTCGTCTCTGTAGAATAGTGAAAACTGTATTCAATTTAGTGAAGTAGTTTTTGCGTGATACTCAAACAAATATAAAAAAAAAAAAAAACTAAAAAATATTGTTGTAGCATCTTATAGGTTTTACTAAGATTCCTTGTATTATTTTTTTCTGAAATATATTGCATGTACAAAGATCGTTTAGTCACAATTTTATTACATTAGTCAAATAAGACACGTTTCGTTTAAAATAAATAATACTACATGAATGATTAGTAATTTATTTAAGCAAGAATGCATAAAATCGTTTGTGTATGTACCTAACTAAATGCGTATGAAATTAAAAATAAACTTTTAGATTTCAATATTTGATGGATACGTTTTATGGACAGTAAGGAAAAATATATCAACCAGTTTCATTTTACGAGACAAATTCACTGTCGTCGTAATTTTATTTGGCACTTCACACTTCAACAGGTTTGCTACATACCGTAGGTAGCACCCAGTCACTAGACAGTCACTAGAGTTTTGTTACGCGTCTGTGTAACAATCGTCCCTTTTAAAATTGAAAGTGACGTAAGTGCTGTTTTAGTGCGCAATCGGCGAGCGAAAGTCGTAAATCAAAGTTTTAGTGTCGAAATGTTGGGATGCGCTAGCCACTGGGGTGGCCACACTTAACATTTTTTTTAGATGTTTAAAAAATACATGTTAAAGAAACAATATGACATTCGCAGTCGCTGGAAGCACTTGTCTATTGTTCGTGCATATGATGTACGCGCAATAAATTGCGCGCGTGTGTACGTTGACATTGTTTTTAAAGTTGTCAATTGCACAAGAATAATATTTCTGCCCAGTAAAACGGCTATTGTCTGCATTATCGTCTTTAATTTTGGATCTACAAGAAAAACATGATAAATAATATTTGTATGTTGGTATGTTGTTTAAACTATAAACAATATTTATTTGGACAGAGTCATAGATTATTGGCCAATTTGTTCATAGTACTATAGGTATAACGTAAGAATTATATTCATTGATGTAGTTCGATTAGTCAGTACTAACATGGCAATAATAGTGCCATATATTCGTAACTACTCGATAAATGACTATACAGTTTAGCAGAGTTTAACCCCAAAACAATATATATATATATTACAGATCCCCAATAATTGTATTAATTGATATGCATCATTAAATTGCATATTATGTATAGTCTAATTATTACTTAAAATTTATTTAACAAAGAAGAATATATGTGACTAAAGAACATACAATCAACAGAACATCACCAGCCAGTATTTTATTAACAATTTCTTAGCGTATAAGTATGTACACATAAGATTGTTAGGCAATCAGTCGATAGAATTGATTGGTTGAATCGATTTCTTCTTATGAAACTATATGACAATTATCAAATCAAGACAAGCAAAAGGTAAAAAATATGTAAATATGTTGTTAATTGGATAACAATAGGGAGTGATTTTGTTTAAGATATTTAGAACTAGTTGTATCCACGCGGCTCCATCTGCGTCAATTAAACACAAAGTATCCTTATATGTGATAAGTTAGAAATATAACCTACCCTTGTACCAAATTTGCTACCAATGTATTCTAGCTGGACACCACTGAATAATGATAGATGAAAGTAAAGCCAGGTTAGTTGACAAATCGTAACGAATTCACCAGAAATGGATCACAATGGTTTCCAGCTGGCGACTGCGTGGAGGTCGATCTGATCTAACATTACTAATAATTCCCTGCACCAAATGTTAATAGGTTATTGTGGCTATGGTATGTTTTGTATTTGCCACGTTTCTCTAATTTTATTAGTTACAGTACAGTACAGTGTAGTCATACCGGTTCAATCATCGGCTTATAATAACAAAGTTGTACAGAAGTGATTAAATTACAGCTGGCCGTAAAACAATGGCCACAAAACCGCGGCTGAGCGAGTTCTCAGAGGACGCTCAGAATTAACATGCTCGATACTTGCGGCGTATAATAGGGTATCCACCATTATATTATTGTATTGTTATTTATTTTGATTACTAACAATTTAGATATATTTATCCCTAATGTTAATTTAATTTTTTATCCTTACTAATATCATATGTGCAAAAATGAGTTTAGATTTTATCTTTTGGCGTCATAAGGGATCTACAAATATTGATGAAATTCGCCATCCACGTGCTATTTGGGATGAAAAAAGATATAGTTCACAAATCATTCCGGACACGTGAATAAAGTTGCTGGTTAAAACTTGCATATATATTTTTTATTTGTGCACTATTAAAGTAGATACATAAAATACAAATGCAATCATAAAATATAAATAAAAAGCAAAAACAGTTAACTGACCTATTAGCCTAAATATATTGTTTCAAACTATTGGTAGTTACGTTGTTTTGGATCACAATTATGTAACAAGACAGTGTTGGATGTTAAAGCTGGCGAATTAATGGTCGACCCAGGTGGCCTAACTAAAATCTCCCTTCAAAATGTGTGAATACAAAGATGCCTTCATAATATGTAGATAATTCAATAGAGCTAATATAAAAAGCATCACTGAGCGATACTGGTTTTTTTTTTTTCTGCTTGTTCATTGTTCTACGATTTATACAATAAAAATACTTTTTAGTATACTAAGTAATATGAGAAGGTAGAAAATAGAATATATATTTTCTATATCTGTACTATTTATTTTATTGTTGAGCAAATAAGAGGAGAAAATTAGGTGAATATTTTTTTTTATTAAGCATTATAAAAACCAGGAAACAGAATATTCATACAAATATTTGTGCTATAAATGAGTAAGTCTAAATGATGCGTTTTAATTTAATTTGCATTTTTTTTTTAATAAAAAGTCTATTTTTTTCAAGACGGTTCCAATGATAAATTTATTTAAAAAAAAAATAATTGAATATTATTTTTAGTAATTTTTTAAAGTTATTTTTTTTATGTCTCCTCTTTGATGAGTCATCACAGTATGCATCCATCTGTTTAAATCTCAGAATTCACAAGCATTGTGTATTTTATAAACACAATGTACTCGTATAAGTTTGCAAAATATAATGTTTAATGTAAAAGTCTCCTTATACTCGTTTAAGCGGCCATTAATTGTCATATTTACTGCTTTACTCAAAGCTAGTAACTAGAGATGAGGAATAATGTTACTCCGTGAACTATTACTTCGTTTCCCGGAAAGCTGTGTCTTAATATCTCCAGTGTGTTGAAGGTAAGAGAAAATGTATCTAATTTTGTACTCAAACTGTTATTAAATGAAGTTAGTTGCGAACTAACTTGCTTTGATATTTGTGATTTTATTATAATTTGTACGCATTGATACTGTTTATTTGTAATTAGGTTTATTTGTAACATTTTATTGTACAGTAAAGTATTAAATTATAGAATACAGAGTTCTTAAAAAAAGAATGAGTACAATGGTGGACTTATTCCATAAAAATGATAACTTCCAGTCAATCTTTGAATGTCTAAAGGTAAATTGTTTTAAGCGTTTTGAGGAAAGATCCGAGCTCACCAGTAAGACGTTAATGAGTTGTTAAGATTACTGATTTTTTTATGCAACTGAGAAAGTCAGACAAACTGATAGTGTGCCTTATAGAAAGTGGTAGTCAAGTATATCTAGACAAGAGCATAGGCTTCAAAGAATATACTGAAGTAAAAGTTTATTATAAGCAATAAAATTAAATAAATTGATACTTCAATTTGTAATTGGATAAATAGAAGTCAAGGATGATTATTTATATCTATGTCTTTTTTTTTATACAACTTAGAATGGGAAACAAGCTGACAGCCCACCTAATGGAGAGTGGTAACCTTCGCCTTTATACATGAGCAGTACCATAGACATAACAGAGTATACTGTTTCGCCCATGATACCCCCCATGCGTTGCCATTTCTGAGGGCTCAGATATTATTCCTTCTGTAAATTCACGGCATATCCCACCGTTCAAACTGTAACACAGCCATGCAAACACAACTACTTTACGGTAGAAATACGAATGGGACAGAGGTACCCAAGTAATCGACTTTTGTACAAAGTCTCCCTGTGGTAAAATGATGTCGTAAGATTAGAACTACTTCTATTCTTACATTCCACTACATATTAGGTATTATATATATGTATTTTGGGTAAATTATTAAGATTATTAAGAACTATTAAGATTCCTTACTGGAAGTCTATTTTTGAAAAAGTTTATAAGTTTACATCTCTTTCTCATATTTCTGATTGATTTAAAAGGTTTGCGTGGGTAAATTTCAGATTTCTGTAGTCTATTAATACCATCGCTAATAATTAAAATTCTAAAAGAATTTTTTTAGTAAACAACAATATTTTATAAACATTTAACATTTTTTCTTAGAGTAACAATGTCGCTTTTGTGTCTATAACATAGTGGATATCCTCACAGACATTATATTGTTTTGTAAATTATTATTAATAATTATTACGGGAATAATTTTTTGGTTCGATATTTGAAATGGCAACTTTTGTTTATGAGTGCCTTTCGTTGCGACAGCGAAGTGTCTTCAATCTCATAATGTCATGTAGATGTCAGATATGGCAATGTTACACGTTCACGGTCGCTCAACGACTGATATTATGTACAAATGTGAAAGTCTGTTTATTTGTTACCTATTGTCGCTTTAACGGTGTAACCAATTGTCATGAAATTTTTATTAATATTCACGTAGTATTTTGGATAGAGAAGAACCATATTATTATGTAGTATGGGATATTATTGCCGTGTGGTCTCGGTATAGACTAGGACACCCCTTCCTTTCCCGTGGGTGTCGTAACAGGCGACGAAGGAAACGTAATGGTCGAGAGATGGGCAGTAGCGTTCTTAAAACATCACCAATAGCCAAACTGCGGTTGCAAAGCCGCTTGCCAAGCGAGGCAACTACTGGCAAAATCACTCTAGGGTAAATTGCAATAAGGAACGGGTCTGATCCTTATGGTAGTCTAAATGGGAGGCCTATTTTTAGCAGTGGACAAATAAAGGCCGATTTGATGATGATAATGGAATATTCGTTATTCTGATAAATAAACATGTTCCGGTTATGCGGACGAAGTCCTGATTAAAAACTAGTCTGTTATCAACTTTTATTGTGTGTTTTTTTATGTTTATTCTTTTTTTATTATTTGAAATTCAACACATGCACGTTTATCGTACGACAACAACGTAGGTATGCGAGCGAACAGTTTCATTCCACTTGGATCCATCTCATCCGTTCCACTTCTTTATTTTTACAATTACAACAATGTACTCGTACAGTGTAACCGTGAAACAAGTCAATTCCAATTTTAAAATTCTTAATAACAAACCGAATAAGAAAATGAGTCACGTCAACGCCGACACATACATTAATGAGGGCTCGCAACACAAAAGGTAATATCGCGCGATTCGTTTAGCCTGCGGTTACCTAACGCGGCGAATGCGGTGTGTAATGCGTTTTCATAATTAATACCTATCGGTTTAGCACCTTATGATGCGCGGTTTTAGATATTGCGAGCGATATTGGTTAGCCGGTTTGTTGCTCGAAATGAAAATAAGAAACTCTTTCAAGGAAGTATTGAGAATATTTGCTTATCTCTGGTTTTAGTGATTTATCACGCTGCTGTATCTTATAAAGCATAGTGTATAGAATATTTAAAAGTATTTTTTTTTTAACATAATATATGAATGAAAAAATAAAAACTTAACAGTGAAATATTACAGTTATGATTATTAGATTGATTTTAACTTTAAAAATATCGCTGTGTAGTTATTTTACTCTAAAATTGTCGAATCGTTAGCTGTCTTGTCATCCGTATCATATTGCGAAACGTAGAATATAACCTACGTGGAAATGTGCTACTGGCTTACCTATTACAAAGTTTTGGAGATGTTCTTATATAGGCTATAAGTTAACGTAATTTAAAAAAAAAAATAACCATATCGCTATAAAAAATATTATTCAACAATAACTTTGTCTGTATATCACCACTCTTTTTTGTCCTCAGGTAATAAAGTGCAATACACCAGTGCAGAAAAAGGAAATTTCTAAATAAATATCTATGTCCACCTTGGTTGGTTTAATCAGCTTGGTGATACTAGGTCATCATTATCATATCAGTCTTTAATTGTCTACTGCTGAACATAAGCCTCCCCTTTAGGGGGTTTTGCCAATAGTTATCACGCTTGGCAGGTAGGTTGGCAACTGCAGTTAGGTTTTAAAGATGTTTTAAGAGGAACGTTGCTGCCCATCCCTCGCCCTCCATAGTCGATTCTTACGACACCCATAAGAAAGGAAGGGGTGGACTATTCTATGCCGGGACTACACGGTAATACTAGGTATCTTCTGTTAAAAATAGGAAGTTCCAAAGGACTATTTTTTGTATGGGGAGAGCGCTATACAAAAGATACTTATTTCTGTATGCGGTATAAGTTTGCCTTTATCCAATGTTGGGACATTAATGAGTTTTGGATAGACAATTTTAAATTAGTTAAAACTTCAATGTAATTTTACTACATAACAATTTGTTCATTAGTTTAGTACATAACATATACGCTCATAAAGTGTCATAAGATGTCGCTTGACACTTTCGTACATATATTAGTTAAACTCATTCGTATGAATCTAATTTTATTAGTCTAGAATTGCGTTCCACATTTACGTCTCAGCTGTTCATAGTGTCCACATCTTATTTGCTATCTCTACATACAAAGTTGGACACGACAAAGATTTGCACAGTGACGCGTGGCGAACGCAGTAATGACGGTCCGACACGGAAGATAAAGCCAACAGAACTGGTGCAACAAAAAGTAAAATGTAACCGCTTATTGTATTTGTTTATTGATGTCATATCTGATTAGCTGTTATCGATACGTGTCTGAGATACTACGAACAAGAACATGCCTCATCGCTACTCTTAAATCTGCAATTTCCACTTTTTGCATTCTCTCCCACCGCGAGCACCATAACGACACAATAAACGTATTTTATACGCGCTCACACTTAACATTTTATATCGCCTTATAAGTAGATCGAGAAATAATAAAACTAAAGGAGAGCCAACATCAAGAAAGCAATAACATCATTATCATAGCGAGTCCGCCATCTCTTTCCAATAGGTCTCACCCCTCCTTTGGCCCCGCCCACCGCGTATCGCCTCTGTCACCTGTATATCTCGAAACATTACACATATGCAAAACTTTCGCGCTCGCATCTCACCACGCACACAGCCTCCCGGCGCACACATACAGCCCACATCAAATTCCTACTTGCAACTGCAATGCACTACGCGTATGTGTTCAGGTATAAATCTGCAAGATAAAAATTGTGCTATATTGCTTCGCGAATGTGTTGTCCGTAGGTGCTTTCCTTTTTTATCGAGATAGTCGCCTGTAGGCGTGCCTAGTAAGTTGTTTGCACCTCGAACAGTGGTCGATATTTCACCGGTGTCATCGACACCGCATCTAAATTATAGACAGTGGTATTATCTTGGACAAAAGTCCGAACTATGATATATGCAACTATACAAACATAGTGGAGCTATTCATTCGATAATTTTTCGTACGTCCGTTCCATTTTGTGGGGTTATTAAATCATGAACGATCTCAGTCACGGGACCAACTGCAATTATTCACATTGTATATGAAACAGTAACTGCACTGTAATTACACCAGTCTGATTCAACGTATTGTTCAAATATCAAAGCTGTGATGTTTGAATGTTATATTTTTGAAGTTATAATAACACGAGTTCATATTTTCCACGTTGCTTCTGAGAAATTCAACCCTTGATGCAAAGGAAACCGATGTTGGAATTTTTCAAAATAAATCAAATAATATTATGTAAATGTGGAATTCTAGCTCACTGAAGTTACTATATTTTAATATTGTTCTTAAGAACTTTCAATATGTTTATATTTCCAGATGATTGTAATATGACAGAAGTTTCTCTCTAAGGTGGCTTCTTTACAAGGACACAGTCAAACGTTTTTTCTAATACCACCGCCACATGCAGCGCTTATTTACGCAGAACAAATCTAAAAGGAATTCGAAAGTAAATTATTTCAACTATTGCTAAATGGAGATTGATATTATAATTAAAAACAAAAGATATACTTTAAATTCACAATAATTGACTGAACGAGATGCAATTACATGTAAAAAGAAAAAAAGTCAGATAATGTAAATACTATTTTATTTGTAAAAGCGTCGTGTTAAATTCCGATCTTAATTTTAAAATATGTGTAAAATAAAGTCTCAAATTAACTAAGAAATATATAGTTTTGTTTTATCCCCTATCATAGTTTGGTCGTTTGAGACGAATTTGAAAATGCACGAACAAGCTCTTCAGGTGACTCGCAATTTCTCTTTTAGATAGACTACTATATCTACTTAGGATTTGACAGTTTACGCATCTTATTTTATCTGATTTTACAATGTAATTATTAGAGACAAAGTGGCTAAAACAAGGTGTTTAGACGACTTGACTTCACTCTTTCGATATCTAATCATGACAGATTACTTCGAGTCTCTCTCAGTAACTGTATTTTTCAATAATGCACTGCTTATCGTAGAAGGATTATTACATTTATATTATTCATG
Organism: Galleria mellonella; assembly: GCF_026898425.1. Taxonomy (NCBI): domain Eukaryota; kingdom Metazoa; phylum Arthropoda; class Insecta; order Lepidoptera; family Pyralidae; genus Galleria; species Galleria mellonella. The sequence continues at coordinate 1,519,073 of NW_026442115.1, forward strand.
TTCATGTTCAAAGTCGATGGTTGTTGGAAAATCCAACAAATTTTATTACTGGCATAAAACTGTTTATCGTATCTTTTAATTACAATTAAAAATAATGTATCATTGTCATTAACAGGAGAATGAATAAAATTGTATTTCTATTTAACTCTGGTGTTTAGTATTTCAATCAATGCATTAAGAATGAGATTAAAACAAATTTGGTCCTTCGAGCCGGATATGAATCAGCGACCAATAGTTCGCTAGTTTTGCCTTACGAAGCTCGAGATGTACCAGTGCTTATCATTTCCTATAGATGGGCCATTAGCTTGTTTGCATTTGGTATATGCTCCATAAAAAATATATTTAAACATATCTGTATTATAAAATATATCAAATACCTAATAATTGTTACTATATTAATAATAGGTGAATACAATCGTTCGATGTTGACCTTCATCTGATCTAATATTTTTACATTCGTTAATTACAGCTGTAATACGAGTGGTGTGTAATTTGTTTGTAATTACAATGTTTTAGATAAAACTGTAGTGCACCCCGACCCAATGATTACGTCCGTTCGTTCCTGTAATTAAACATTTTAATAACTAAATGTTAAGCGTGGGTTTCATTAGGTTTTTTAATTGATCTATTTTTTAAATGGGAGATTACGATGACTTTGGCGTGACAGTGCTTTCGTAAAGTCTTGATTAACTTTTTTCCTGGAACAGTATTATACATATTTGCATTTCTAGACAAATAGTATTTCTTGAAATGAAACGAATCGTTCATTAAATAGTAGATTTTGTTCCACAAAAAAGACCGTCTTCTATTGTCAAAATTAGTTGTTTTGATTTAAAACTAAAATTGTATTAACTTCGGGACTGTTCCACATATGAATAAGGAATCCTGTCTAGTTCTAAATTATTCGGGCAACCCCGATGTTAATTACGTAATGCCGATGTAAATAATTACAGTACAGTATACAATTTTTAATCTCAACGCATTTATTTCTGTTAATTTTAATTTTTTTTGGATCAGCCGTGAAAACAGCAAGGAGACAAACATATCACTACTCTATTACAATTTTACCATGACTACAATTATACTCGTAATGTGTAAAATTGTTTATATAAAATATTATATAAATACCTTGATAATGGAACGTCACCTTAAAAACAAAAAAGACCCGAGGCGACGTGTCACGCTTAGTTTAAATAAGCACACGCCTGCACTAATTACCCGGCGTTTCTTGACGACAATTTATTTCTCATTAGTCAGTGTGCACGCGGCCTTCAGATTTCGGTCGCCCACCTCGGTATTATAATGATTATTTTAATTTTGCTAACAACACTTTAATTACTTCGGCGGTGAGGTCACTTCAACTTTGGTCGGGTTATTACGAGGTCTGGTGATGTTGTCAGTTCTTTGTTGTCTGGGTTTCATAAGTGCCTATGAAGAGGGTTTAGCTGTCTATGCCTACAGATTGAAATACAAATTAAGAGAAAATAATGGTGACATATAATACTAATATTTATCTATAGAGTTTTAGTGGCATTTTTAAGAATAATTGTAATATTTTGATACCAAGGCACAGGATATAAACTTAATGCAGTAAACTAACACCGATGGAGTATACTTAAATATTTACTTAATAGCTTTTGGTAGAAAGAAAAATATTTCTCTTTTGAAAAAATACTTTTATTTCTTAGTATGAAAATAGTTATATATACTCATATATTGTTATTATGGAAATGTAAATAACTAGTAATTGGCACCTATGAATTGATACAAATATATATATATATATATATATTTATTTTATTATATACAAAATCAGCTATTAAAAAATAAATTAAATACAGCTCTTAAAAAATAAATTACATGCTAAGTCTCTTATGAATACAGCCAATAACGGATTTTATTTATACAAACAAAAATTTTGATTTCAAAGTGAGGTAGGCAAGTTAGAGTGGGTGTATGCGAGCAATATAAGCACATGTATGAAAGAAACCATATATAATAGTGAGTGTCCATAAAGTTAAGTTAGATGATATATAAAATAATTAAAATCCATGTTGCAAAAGTTCAGATATTGACAGCAATGATTAAATAATACAAATTCATGGTCACCAATTGTAAAGAGGGTTAAATGTATGTGATGTGTTAATATAGATCAAAGGAAAATATTGGTTAAATTATTAAGAACAACAATTAAGATACATCAGTATTATGATAGACATTGTAAATCAATAATAAAATAACAAACTAGTATTTGTGAAGAATTTCGTATACGATAATCTCGTACACGAACAGCACTCTGAACAGCATTGTGAATTAAAAAAAATAATAATTAAAATATAACATTATTGTATAACACCAAACTGATACAGCAAATTGATAGAGGCTGTGACGCAGCCCTAATAATCATTAAGAGCGATTCACACGCTCCTTTCGCCGGTCGATTCCCCACAAGTATCGGCATTGTCTAAGCATAGTTTCAATTCGTATGTCCATTGTGTCGCCCAGAGATGAGTGGACGTCGTTAGCGAGATCTCCCGCTCGTGAGATAAGGCTTTAGTACAAAAGAGATTGGTGTAATCGACGGTGTGTGCACATTTTGCTGAATGCCTTTTGTTAATGTCGCTATATTTTTTTTTATATCCTGTACATTTTGCTCAAATTAAAACTGTCTCGACTTCTCACATTTCCCGTTGAACATTATTATAGAAATTGTAATAGTTTATAATTCAAAAAGTAAAATAATATATAAATCTGCAAGAAATCCTTGTAAGTAATTATGTTTTAACGTCATCCCTATAAAATGTGTTGATATATAATTTTAATGGTTTAGTCATATTTTTAATTTTTTACAATAAAAATGAATATTGATTTTTAAGTAAATTTTTTATATTTACAAATTTACTAATGTTTTTGATTATTTTCAATATATGTGTATTTAAGTTTACGTGCTGTCTCAGGTGTGAACCACCTCTCAGACATAACTAGAAAATACTCACGGTCTTTGTTAAAAAAGATGCAGATAAAATAAAAACTATTTTAAATCCTTCCGAATACTATCGGATACATAAAGATAGATTATAGTTTATAAAATCCCAAAAATATAGGCCCTACCATGATAAGTAGGTACAACGGTTATCTAAGTAACCTTGTGAGACATGTATTAAGTAATCGGATATATTCGATTGGTAATTGTGTCTAAATCGACAATATTAGTTCTCGGCAAAGTTTCATCGAGAGAGACATTCATCGATACTGTGGAGACATATTCATTAGAGACACTCACACTAATGCACTTTTACACACATACGATAAATATTTATCATACGAACGAGAGCGTCGCGGATATCAGAAAAATATTAAATGCAACGAATTAAATTAAAGTAATTAGTTTTACTAAATTGTTTTTTTTTTTCTTTTGCTTGGCATACATGAAAAAGTTAGTTTAATTTTATTCATAGAAATTTCATTCTATCGTTTTTAGTTTACAATGTAGTTTAGTTTACAATACACAGAAATTATACTAATAATGACAATAAGTATCTAATTTTATACATACATCTTATAATCAATTAGCTTTATACACTTTCAAACTTGAAAAATAAATTAAATAATCTTAGACGTGTAAAATAATATATTAGAAATATGAAATTATGAGGACGCTTCAGGCACCTAATGAAAAACAGCATGATACATTATTGACTACTATATAAATAAATGACATCTGTACATGTATAGTCCGGTGCGTTCCTTTTTCGAACGGTCGTATTTGAATCACAGAGCGGAGGTGAAGTCAGAGAAAGGAGGGCATAAATTGGCTTTACTACATGAAACTACAAGTATTTTGAATATTTCCGTGAAAAAAAAAACAAAAATCGATTGAAATGGCTTCAGGAAAATATTTCTTAGTCTTCAAGATTTCTTAGTATTCTGAATTTGTATTTATTTCATAAACTGTGTTTTTAGTAATACAATTAATATAAACGAATGGCACAAAATAACATTTATCGTCTAATGATCAAGTTGGAATACCTAGTATTATGAGTGACTAAGTAACGAATATCTAGGAACACAACCAAAAACACCCAAGCGCTAGGAAATTCTTGAAGAGTTCGTTTTTTAAATTGACCCAACTGGGATTTAAAAACGGGACCTTATTAATAAAAAAATATAAGATAATGTACTCACCACTGTAATACGAAGACAGTTAAATTTGTTCAACTACTCTAATCGGAGCATCATGTCACATCTAGCAACTGTGACCTTCTTTCTAGCATCTCCGCCAGCCATACTTCAAGCGCGTAATCAAGCAATATTCTTCTTAATCAACCCCACCCACTGCGACGGGGGTCGATTCAACAACAAAGGAATTGATTAAGTAACTATACCACGATATTACCCCGCTGTATTATTCCACTATAATAAAGAGGGCTCGGTAACCGTGGTACTAAATGAGAGAAAACTCGATTAGAATTCGTATTAATCTTGTAATAACTCCGTATAAGAAAGTTGCCTGATTAGGAGACGATGCGAGAGATTTTGCTATCAATAAAGGGTTGTTTATGTGAACAGCGATATTGTGTTACTCTATGATTGTTCTATGATTTGTGGTGCTAATTTTTTTATTTCATTTTTATACATACTAAAAATATAATAATACATATATTTTATTAGAACAAACACACAAACACTAAATATTTTCTTTTAAATATGTTTCGATTTGAACTATTTTAGTTCATAAGTAGTAATTTATTTCAATTTGTAATGCAACCAAGAAATATAACCAAATTTAATGTAAACGATAGTATACACTATTTACCCCCAAATAAAAAAACAAAATATATCAATATTTTTTTATTTCCTTTTTGCACTGTAAAAGTAGAAATTTTATTGTTTTTTTTTCTATTAGTTATTATATACATAAGGTGTCGCTTGAACAAAATATGTCAAGATTTTTTTTGGTGTGGTCTGATTAATTTTGTATTTCAAGATTATACATAATAAATATGCATATCATCCGTGTGTGCATGTGTAGTGGATGTAACCACCAATAACCTTATAAAATCTAATGACCTTGTTTCATATAGAACACAAATTTTTATATGGTAACACTGTTACCAAACTTTTTCATATATAATCTCGCTCGCTGCATTCACCTGGCTCTGCGTTATCATAATCTAATATTTATATTTTCATATTGTAGTACTATGAATTAAGTTATATGCGACGTCAAGATTTAATTAATACAATCCATTATTTACTCTTATGAGTTTTGCTGATTTGTTCACTTTCCACAGGCCTTTTATTCCCAAAAAACAATTAAATGTTTACCTTCGCAGTGTTCACTCTGTTTTTAATTTTTTTATATTAATTTGTAATAATATTTGTCTCAAATATGATATCATGTGTTATGATCTAGTTCTGTAACTAAGAAATTAATCAGTTTTTAGTAGAAGCTCTTCTATATATTAAAGCAAATAAATATGCATTGAACATTAATTGCCCGAGAAATGAACACCTAAAAATACACTAACTCACTCATGTTCCTTCAAGATGACATTACATATTAAGTACACATGTACTGTATAGTTGCGTACATTGCGACAGTTCGTTGCCTTCGCTTGTTCAGAGGAAATATTAATTAAGAAGGCGATAGGAGTGCTGTCGGGACGTGCGACATTTATTGCTACTTTATAAGCTTCGATGCTTCATACCTTTAGCATACGTTTATAGTACCATAAACAAGTAATAAATCCCGTTTAATTTCATTCACAACTTTGTTTTTTGTTTTATTGCATACAATGCAGGTTTTATCTGTTAGATGATGTTTTTTTTCAGTACTACCACAATACAAGTAATATATTTAATAATCAACCGACTTCAAAAAGGAGGTTCGCAATTCGGTTGTACTTATTTAAGTCTGTTACCTAATAACTACGTCAGTTCCGAAACGAGTGGGAAAATTGTTTTTTTTTCTCTCTCTCTCTTGAAATTGTAAATTCAATTTCTTTTTTTTATCTGAAAGGATATAAGATTGGTCACATATAAATTTTATCAAAACCAATTCAGTAGTTTAATTTTGAAAACAGACTAACTTCTAAATTGTGGCAAAATTATTACCACAATTGAAGTAGTTTTTATTTACGGAAACAATTTTTACTTATAATCAGTTGATGCGCTGTTTCAATTACTTTTAGATTAATATATTTGTAATTTTTTTTTCATATAACGCCACTTGTATGCTTCCAGGTAAAACGTCATTATTAGTTTTAAGTTAGCTATTTCATTTAAGTGAATAGTTATATTTTTTTTTGAGAAATAAATATTTTAATTGTACATTACTGCTTAATATTTAATTAGTAATAAACCACCATAGTTTAAATAACTCTTTCCTACCGGTTCATCAGGCTAGAAATTGTGTCGCGTAGATCCAGCATACAAGTGTCGTAAGAGGCGACTAAAAAAACTTAATAGTAGAAGAATGTACAGAAGCGTTCTTCTTAAAACATCTCTAAAAACCTAACTGCGGTAGCCAACCTGTCTGCCAAGCGTGGCAACTACTGTTGTAACTCCCCTTATGGAAAAGGTCTATGTTCAGCAATGAACGGTTATCAGTTGATATAATAATAATGTGCAAATAATCATTAGGGGTCGACACCACCTTATTTTCACGAAGCTAAAATAAGAATCTATGTAACCAACGAGAAATATCAATAGAATAAAATAAATAAATATTCATTGTATTATACAGTTATCTATAGTATACCTCTGTCTAAAATATGGATATCGATAGACCTACACAAGACTTGACTATTTTATAATGTCAAATTTTCAAATTAAATGAACCGGTATCATAGATTTCATTCGATACGTTTCTTTCGTTCGAAGTGACAGGGACTTAGTTTATGAATGCGACAATATTTTTTAAATAATATACAGACAAAGATACAATTATATACAGCCATAAAGCGAGCTAAGTTTGCTAATTAACTGTAGCGTGGTGCAAGTTAGCCGCGTGTTAGGAGCGAACGCGCTAAGTAGCCTAACTTGGGCTTGTGTACTGAAAGTTACGGTGTTATCTAAATGAGACCATCTTTCGTTATATAAGCTAACTTAATTAAGAACTAGCAGATGAGAGTGGGCGCCGACGGGCGGTAGGGGAGGCCTTGTGGTATGTATGCGTCTGGTTCCTACCGTGTTCTTAGGTACAGTTTTTTTATGCAATTTAAAATAACAAACAAACTGACCGCCCACCTGATGGAAACTGATAACCACCGTCCATAGACATGAATAGTATATGGACATAAGAGAGTATACTGTGTTGTACATCATACATGTGTTGCTATTTCTGAGGACAGCCCAATAAGTAGACAACTTTTCATTAAAAATATTTATATTTTCGTTCAGGTTTTATAATTGATTACTAAATTCGATTGATAAAGCAAATATATAATAACAATAATAAATATTATTAAAGTAATTATGTTAAAATACGTATGAAAATAAGTTTTGCTAATTTCTTACATGAATTGATACCTCATAAACATTAGCATTGGAAAAATTTAAAACACATTTCATAAAATTGTAACTGTATTTTAATTAACAAGCGTTTACAATAAAATAAATCGTAAGTACTAATACAATAAGAAATTAACATTAATATTTTTTTAATCATTATTCAGTTTAATGGAATTAAAATTAGTTTAAACTTTCTAAAAAACTCTCAATACGTAAGATTATATCAAATTAATTAATTGTTCATCTGATTAAAGAACACTTTAAAATGTTATTATATTATTAATTAATTAGACAACTACTTACCGTGTCGCATTTAAGGAGGCCGCTAAACCAAGTGCCGGCACTTATGTGTGAGTTTTACGCTTGTGTTCGTCGAAAGCCGGGAAAAATAGCTTGCATATGTGTTAGTGTGTGCTGCAATGGATTAGTCTTATAATAAAAGTTTTTGTAACAGATGTCGGATATTAAACATGGCTTCATATTAATAGCCTCGAGACGCCACCAAGGAAAATATATAAAAAGTTGGCGAATTAGCCTCGTCCTCGGTAATTTGTTATTGTTCGTTATTGCAGCTCATTTGGGTTGATTTGTTTGTTTACTTCGTTTGTGGGGGGGTGAAATAAATTAATTAAGCTGAAAGTTACTTGTATACTTTGCCTCGACCGCATTAATTATATCGTCTAATATAATATAATACGATTATAACTAGACAATGGGAGGTAATTAAGAAAAATTTAAAAGTCTTAATAAAAGCAACTGAAGACAAAAAAAGAATTTTTGTCTGTTTGTATTTTAGTTACAGCCTCATGTAAAAACTAGTGTACCAAACTGGATGCAATTTACATAATTAATTTTAAACTTTCGCTTTGTTTACACATATTTTGAATACGCTATCGGAACGTAAAATTTTTCATTGCGTTAAGTTCCGATAGTGTATTTAAATTATATAGTTGTGTTGTTAAAGGTCTAACTTTAAAACCTATTCTTAACTTAATATATATTTCACATCTAAAAGTGGTTACTAATTTCTAAAATCCATGCGTACGAAGTCGCTGGCAAAAGCTAGCTAGCTATTCTAGTTATCTATAGATAAACTTGAAGTAAGTGTATATGTACTTCCTCTTTACTAATATATCATTAGAAACAACTTTCGTTTGATACGATACTATAATCTTCAAGAAAAGAACATATTCCTTTTTAAAAGGCTGCACACTTGCAGTTCCTCCAGTGTTGTAGGTGCTCATGGGCGACGGTAGTCACTTACCATCAGGTGAGCTGCACGTTCGTTTGTCCCCTGCATTATAAAAAAAAAAAAGCTAAGGAAATAATGCATATACAATAATAAAATAGCATAAGAGAAATTAAACTTGAAATAAAATTCAAGACACTTGACCAATATGGCAATAGAAGTATTTATTCCTTTTTCTATTGAGAGAGATTAAGACCAAAAAGTAGTTGGATAATAATGACTTGTTAGGGGATTTGAGGTAAAAGACTAGTCTTTAGAATTGGTAATGCACAAGGAACAATTGGGTAGCACAGAATATATACCGTTGTTTATGGATATAAAGAGTAACCTCCACTTTTAGATGAAGTGGCGGTTACCCTTTTATTACGTAGTTAACTTGTTTGTCACTCTTAGCAACATAAAATAGGATTTATTAGTAAGTATTATAACTGTTTTACGTATTTTATTTATTTAAATATAAAAAATAAATAAAAACAATAATATTATTACTAGAAATAGTTTTCTGTTGTTACATTAATTATATTTGACCTAATTTTGAAATGGTGTGAAATAAAGTCACTGTTAACGTCAATTTGTTTTTGGCTTACTTCATCTAAATTATACAATAGATTTTAATACGGGTTTCACTGTAATTAAGAGATTTTTTTTACAGAAGATATGTATATATAATTTGCACTCGTATGAGGTCGGGACACGTTACTAGTTCTTCTATAAGTCAAACTGTGTCAAGTCTACGTCGTAGCGACGTAGCACGTAAGCAAATAAGGACGGCCACAAACTACTAATTCGAGCAATCCCCTAGCCTCCCCGTGTGTGCATGACGACTAATTACTTATGTAAACGCCTCGCCCTTTGTCGTTCGTGTGCGGAGAGGCTATAACCGATTTGGTGACAAACATTGGATATGTGGATATATTTTTGGAACTCTAGTGTTGTTTGGTAACTTGATGGATAGCTACGAGTATAAGAAACAGTTCCTATTTCATATTGTGTGTAACTTGTATGCTTGATAATTAACTATCTCGATTCTAGACGATTACAGTCAATCTCGAGTACAGACGTAATCTTATGTTATGAAACATCATAATTTTAACAATATTTTATTGGAATACCGAACAAGGTGACAACCCTATGTTTCTTGAAATTTTATTACGAATATCATGTTAGGATCCATTCATTATGATCTTCATATATTAAGGAAAACGTAGAAAAAATATAAACAGCACCATGGATACTGTGATGTTCATGGTGTCATTCTGTGTTGCCATTTCTTAGGACTGGTGTAATCCCAGATAGCAAGGTGGCGTCTGCGACTCAAATAGAACGTCAATTTTAAATCATTTTAGGGTCGGTGAATAAAAATGAAATGTCAATATGACGAATAATTACATCGTGGGTTATTCCTTCGTAACCAGTTAAATGGTAAAACCTACCACAAATATAAACAAGATAAAACTACGTATTACGTTACACGTAAATGCGTTTTTGTTAGACTTTATAATGTTTAAATACATATAAATATAGTTTGAAAAAAGTCAATACAAAAATAATATAAAAAAGGGGTACTATGAAAATATTTTTAAATGATTCAAAGTGAAATAATCGTGTGTCAGGAGAACTATAAATTAGTGTCTATAATAATAATTATACATAAAATAGTGTTTATTCTATTATATAATGGTTTTGTTCATATATACCGGCGATGGTTATCCTTTTCCATCAGGTGAACATCAGCTTATTTGCCATGCTATGACATAAAACATAAAAACATTTCTTTTGAAGCGAGGTGAGTACATTATATTAGCTTCATATTTCTGCAAGATGAAATTTAGGGGTCCAGTGGTAATCCAAAATTAACACAAGTGCTGTTATTTTACGGTAAAATTTCATAAGACGGTGGCTGGAGTAGTCGCGGTATACAGAACTTACATTAGGTACGAGTAGCTATGAATCATGAACTCGAGTTTGCATTAAATACTATTTTTTAATAACAGCTATTAGAGTCTAGTGTGGAGCGTACTTTACTATTTGATACTATTTCAAGTGTAATGTAATCCATTTTTTAAATTGTTCATACGACTATTAAATTTGAATAATATTAGTAATAATAAATAAGCCTTCAATATGAAAACATAGGACAAGTTCCATGACTTTTTAGATTCTTACATAATTTCTTAGATATTTTTCATTATTACTAAGAAATTATATTTATTATGATAATATTTGATTGTTTATATATTATTCAAATATTAATATGTCACAGTATCCATACATGGGACAAGTAATATTAAAAAGGACCTTCGTTGCCGCAAAAAGTTATTGTGACGAAATACTGAGTCAGTTCTGATCACCCTGAATATTGAAACAGCTGTTTTTTTTTTAGTAAAACAGAACATATTAATAAAAAAAATTAATAAAAGAACTCTATATAAATTGTAATTATTTATATGGTTTTATTGACGTATTAACTTTGGGATTGTTTGACTAATTTCTAACTTAATATTAAATATGGAGTCCTTATTCGAGAACGCGATTCATGGCTGTGTTGCAAGCAACACAGCATACAATATGCTCATGTTAGTTATTATTTATGTAAATTGTTTTAAATATACATGAAATAATCATCCAGTTCTCGGATCAGCATTGAATTTGACCCACGCACTGTCGTGCCTTTCAATAATTAAGAAACATTTTCTCACCGCAAACGTCATTAGTACGTCTGACAGATGTCGTTAAAGGCAACACTTGGCCAATGATTACTGTTGTACGCTATAATTTTTACTAAATTATGTCACCATCAGCGCATCACTGCTCATTTGACTATTAAAAATACATCATTTAACCCTTTTTGGGATTCCACGTAGAGCTCGAATCTAGCGTAACGTATTTATAGGTACTTACAAATAAAAGCTGTAGAGCCAAGCAATTGCATTACGAGTGTGCAAGTTCCAAATTAACATTGCAATTAAAAATACAAGTACACTAGTAGAATAGACTAATTTGGAATTAATTTTAATAAAACAAAAATAATATTATTATTAGTATTATTTTAAAAATAATAAAAATATTTACATATTTGCAAGCACTAGTTGTATGCTAAATTTCATGACGATTGGTTGAGTCATTAAGACGCCAATAGGTAACTAAAAAACAAAAAAAATATATTATGTAAATTGATGTAATAATTAAAAATTTGTATAAAATGTATTTTTTTTAAATTGTGACTGTATTATGTGATTATTTATATAATTATGAAAAAAATTTCATAATTGCTCTTGTTCTCGTTCTCGTGTTGGGTCTGCATTAATTTTGTGAAGATCAAAGTAATTTTTATTTATTAAGCAACAAACTGCTTGTCGCAGAGTTTAAATCTCCTTATATTTTACACTGATTCTATATTATATTTTAGACAACGTATTTACGAAATATGTTATTGTTTAATATACGAGTAACTATAAAACATGTCATATATAGTATATTTTTTTAAATAAATGATTTATTCAATATTTAAACTAATTTCAAAAAACATTCTACAATATTTTTTAAAACTAAAAAACAATTTGCATTTCTTTTACATTTATCTGTAGATATATTTTCTATGTATAAAAATGTAAACTTATACCCAAAAGAAGGTTATGTTTATATAAATATACATAAGTACAAATACATACATACATATATATGTATGTATTTGTATGTATATGTGCATGTGCGTGAAATCGCTATTTTTTTGCGTATCAAAACGTACTCGCTTCGAATGTAATCTTAAATTATTTCAATTCGGTATTAGTTATTTTTTGCTCGTCTGTTTACACTAAGGCATAATTAAAGTAATGTTGGCTAGGTGTAAAAACCTTACGCGTAATGACATTTTAATTGTGGCACCACCAACGATTACAGGGCGTCGACGGTGCTCTGTCGCATATCTCATCCTGTTATTACAATAATTGCATTACGCTTCGTTACGGAGGAAAAAAGAGCAAAAATGTCTAATTGACATGTTACTTTCTTTGTTCCCGAACACGTGTTCTGTTCACACGATCGGTTTGCTGAGGCATTTGCTGGTGATATTTTGAACAGCTACGATGGGGTTACACAAGGTTTTGATTTTTATTGTCGATTGAAGTAAATAAATAATTATAATATATATTTTTTTTTTTACTAGAGGGAGACTTTGCACAAATGTCGTTTGTTTGGGTTCCTCTATCTTATTCGTATTTCTATCTTGAAGGAGTTGCGTTCACATGGCTGTTTTTAGTTTGAGTAGTAGGATATGGCAATAAAAATACAGGGTACAGAGGTATAGCATTTTGGTCCTCAATTTATAATATAATTAGTGCAATAAAATTAAATATTGTAATCATAATAAATCTAATTTTTAAATTTATTTCATGAAAAGCTTTGTTACCTTTTAAAAGGCCTTCAGAGCATCAGTGATTTGTTTCATTTCATCAATTGCTAAAATATAATAATTATAATAATCGTATGGTCTCGCCATAGAATGGTCCAGTCCTTTCTTTCATATGGGTGTCTTAAGGAGTGACTAAGGGAATTTAATGGTCGAAGGATTGGCAGCAGCGTCCTTCTTAAAATATTATTACTGGAAACTACAGGCAAAATCCCCTGAGGGGGAGGCTTATATTCAGCAATGGACAGCTAACGGATGATATGCTGATGATTGACTACTTATGAACTTTAGCTAAATGCTTCATTACCTTTTATGAAAAAAAGAGGAATTCTTGCCACTAACCACTATTTTTAACCGGTCTTCATTTGACACGGCACAACTCCAACTTTTCTCTATTCTACCTGATTTAATTAAATGTTAGTGACGGTTAGTCCTTCCTTCTATCTTACTTTCTGTGATAATGTTCATGAATTCGTCGTATCTTATTACGTTAAGTGTCTCAACAATTACTTAGAGTATCATAATTATTCAGTTTGTTTCTGTTGTTAGCGATATCTAAAACTATGCTCACGAAATTAAGATAAAAGATGTGTTTGTATTTTTGTGAGTTAACTAATTCAAATTAATATTAATAATAGGAAAGGTTTGATTTGTTATTTATAATGGATGGACTCAAAAAATAATTAACTGTTAAAATAAATTTATTCGTCTATTAAAAGGTACATACATTATTAGCAAGTAACATGGGATATATATTAATTAAAAATAATTGAGATGCCTACACTACACCTGTACGAAGCCACATCGAGTCGCTAACAATTTATATATTTACTAGTTTCTACTCACGACTTCGTCCGCTAAATCAATGTATGTTCAATAGCTGAAATAAAAAAGGTAGCCTATGTAAGGAAATACAGGATATGAAGAAGACTCCATCTCTTATACTTGAGCTGTTAAGATACCATAATTTAGATTATAATAGTAGTAAAGATTTCTCATTACATTGATTTAAAATGACATCATACTAGGGATGGGTAATACGAGAATGAGTACTGCTTATATATATATATATATATATATATATATATATATATATATATATATATATATATATATATATATATATATATTGGATAACAGATAGTTTACTAGAAGAAGACTTTATACAAAAGTCGTTTGCTTGGGCACCTCTGTTCCATCCGTGTTTCCACCGTGAAAAAGTTATGTTTGCATGGCTGTGTTTCGGATTGAAGGGTGGGATATGGCAGTGAAATTACAGGGTATAGAGGAATAACATCTGAGTCCTCAGAATGGCAACGCATGGAAGGTATCATAAGCAAACAGTATACTCTGGTATGTCCACGGTACTGCTCATGTCTATAGGCGACGGTTACCATTTTCCATCAGTTGAGCCGTTCAGTTTGTTTGCCATTTTAAGTTGCATAAAAAATATATATTCATTATTGGGCCAATATATAGATATTGTAGATACGATACATAGATATTTCTATATAAAACTCACCTCTACATCACACAATAGTTAGATTACGGAGTCAATAATCCGTAGTAATAGTTATCACGAGAAAGATCGTGACTATCAAAATAGTGTCGCAAACAAAATAACATCCCACACTTACCGTAAACAAACGAAACGCGTTACCATTGTGAGCAAAAAAGAAATTTAATCATGAGAAACAATAATAAAGAATTCTTAGAAATTAGACCTGGGTGTAAGTACGGGAGCCACGCAACTTAAGCGTACTTGTTTTTTTATAATACCACAAAAACGTGGTTAGTTTTAAAATATTACTAAATCACTTAAGCCTAAGGTCGCATTTGCATCGATGGGAATCGATGATTTCACTATTGTTATGTCTGTATGACTATCAATTATGCCATAGTGTATGGGAGTGTATTGTGATCGAGCAGTAGCTTTCGTTCGGACACTGACGATTGAAAATTAAAGAACCGATATAATTTGAGATTGGACTAGTGATGTGAATGTTGAAGTAATTTTATAAAGGTAATAAATATTTTGTCAATTTTGATCTTAGAAATGTAATTTACGCATGTTTCGTTTGTCGTTTTAGTAATTAATAGTTGGCAATTTAACTTGAGTATTTGTTATTTAAGATAGTTTATGCAACAGTCAATTTTAATTTATTCGTAAATGAATTTTACTGTCTCATTTAATAATTAAAGTTAATAATAAATTATTTATTAAAGTTTCAGAGCTATAAAAGATGTTTTTATGTTACAAAATTCTATTTTTCGAAATTTTTATTTTATGTTCACGAAAATAATATAGATTAGCTTTTTCAATTCATTTATAAATTATGTTAAAATGTGAAATTAAAATGACAATTGTTACATTAATCGAAATAATTCAAATCGCAATCAGTAGATAAGTAAATTGAAGTCATTTATTTAACATTTTTAATGTTGTTTATTTTATCGTTATTTATGTATATATTAATTTATTCTATTATAACATTTATTGTAGTCCATGTAAAGTACAATATATAAATACCATTATAAGTATTTTACAAAAAAATGTTATTTAGATCCTTATATAAAGGTGTAATTAATTATATATACAATAAAAAAGTAAACTTAAAACCTTAGACGCGTCCACATCACTAGTTGTCCGGCATTAACACGTCACTCTAGAGATGATAATAGCCCAGGAGCTGTGCCCCAGTTAATTGCTTTAATAACTTCCTGTGTCAAAATAACAAAAGAGTGATGCGGTATTAACAAAACGAATAATGACGATGCCCTGGTAGCTGGCTCCTGTACTATGTTCAAATTGTGATACGCCACAGAGCTTTGTACAGTTATAATAATAAACGTTCTGAATATTTATATTGTAAATAATTACATTTTGGAGGCACAGTATAATGTTCCTGGCTATATATAATGGTTAATTATTGCAAAACTATTAAAAATAAATGTTGTCTTACAAATATGTATTTCATCAATTAATACAATGCGATGAAGTTTTAAAATCTGTGTTGTCTTATGACTGAGTGGCTTAACCGTGAAGGTTACGTGATTTTGATTAATTTCAACGCAAACCTCTTCTTAATCAGGGGGAGATAGATTGTTAGTAAAGGGGACTAGTGGCCCCATTGTTACCAATATACTTTATCATGATGAGTCAATTGACTCGATTTTATTGTCACCTTTTAATTCTTCACTTGTAGACATCGTATATAGATATCGCAGATCTAGTCCTACTCCGGTATCATTCAATAAAAACCATGTTATCTATAGAAAAAATAAAATAGGAAATTTGGAATATTCTGTCATATAAAATATGACTTGTTATAATGTTTCTTATGTGAAACAGTTATAGATAATTTGCTATTAGTTAGTCAATAAGAGGATTGTAATTAGTTTAAATATATTTTAATTTAAATTATGTTAGTTTATTATTAATACATTTTATTTTAGTTTTATATATTAGTTCGGTCTTCTAATACGAGCACTGACATGCGAGCACAATTAAATTGGAATCATTACAGTGCCTACCTACTTACCGGGCAACAAATAATAAATAATTGCGTTCAAAATAAATACCACAACTAGTTACATATTTTGTTACGATTTAGAATCTTACTGCTTCGTTATAAGGTACAATGGAATATCAGGTTTATTACCACAAACTCGTTGAAACGATTTGTATGAGTGGAACATTATGTTAGAGTAACGGGTTCCGCGATCACAGTACGGAAAGTGTGAAAATAATTATTATTGAGTCTTACATAAAACTGATTCGCCCTTATTTGTGAAGCTTTAAAGTTGAATGTTATTAAACTGTATACAATTGTACGAGATAATCTAGATTTGCGTATACAACTATAATAATAGCATTAGGTTTTACTTCAAAGGCATTGAACACCAACATTCAACTTTATGTATTGTTTTACTGCGAAGCGTAATGTACGAAATAATAATGTACGCAAGGAATGTGCGTGTAGGTACACAAATTTACAGACAATCGGTAAAATAATGATAGTATTCATCTAACTAAACAATTTTCTTTTTATTTAAATTTATTGTCGGCACAACGAGCTACCATTATAGAAAAATAGCACTGACTTTAAAAAATAAATTTAAATATAATAAAGTATATTTTTAAAAATAAACTTTTTTCTTCATATTCCAATTCAATTTTTTATTTAAATAGACTTGTTTATAAGCACTTTAAAATCGTAATTTTTTATGAAGGCAGGGTTTGGAAAATTGTTATTTGCTAAGAAGAACCTGCAAGAAACTCAACAGTCACTCTTTTAAATCTCTGTTACCATTATGTTTTTATTTAAATGTCTATATCTAAAGTTACTAGTCATTAAAAAGTCCGTGCATGATCGACTAACACCATGCACATTTGTCATTCAAGTAATCGTTTAGTGTGTAATAGGATTTGTTCAATAAGCGTTTTTTAAAAAGAGCATTAAATTTTTCAAAAGGTAAATGTTTAGATATTTGTCCTTTGGTATCCTATTAGAAAATTTGATATCCATAAATATTTTTCTTCACTCTGTATATAAGTTGTTAATTCTTAGCAAATTTTTATTATAAATAATACTTAAGTAATTTTGAAAACCAAGAATGTCTTAGCCATTTTTCAATTTTCAAGGAAATTACTTATTTATATATTTAATTTAATATCTTATTAATAATTATAACTAAATTCAATAATATATATTTTAATAAATTAACCATTAAGGAGACTTCTAACAGTTGCTACGTAGCTAAATGATCACACGAGTCAAGGACAAGTAAATAGGAGTCATTCAAGTTATAAGAGAAAGAGGTGCAGTTTGTTACAATAGATCTTAATGAAAATGTAAAATATTAATAATTTACTTGAATAAAAGATAGTCTGCTGATGTCCAATAGCAATCCAAATAAAAATAGTCGATTAATCGATTGAAAGTTTTGTTTTGTTACTAATTTAATTTGTATAGTATTTTTATAACATTTTCCATAAATATTACAAAACAGGCTTTATTAGTTTTACATGAAAATAAATGAAATGTTATAAAATATATTATAAAGTATTAAATATCAATTAGAATAATGTCTAATTAAGCAAGGGATGAGATTCTTCTTTGTCCTTTTTTATTGTAACGGCTTAATATATTTACAACAAAGGATATGATAAAAGTTTTCAACATATAAAATTGCTTATAAAATTGTTGAATTATGTGCTAAATTTACAATGTTATATTATTATAGATTTTTATTCAAGGTCTTCTGTCAATACAGCAGATTGTTAGCACGTGGTGGAATTCACATTATTCTTCATAAGTGAATTTCACTGTCATTTAATTTTTTTTTTTATAAATGATTTTGGTATGTAATATACATTCCAATTCAACTTTTGTGTAAGTAGATAATTGCATCTAAAAAAAAACACATTCGACAATAATCCCACCATACTAATATAATTAATTAACCTATGAACATGTTGTATATGTGTTACTCAAATATGTTTAATGGGCTACATGGATATTAATAATTTTAAGAAGCGATTATAATAAACTTAAATTAGTACTTAAATTAAGATATAGCTTTCAGTATACAAAACTTATATACAGATTTACGCGAGCAAAGTTGCAATATATAGCTAGTTATTGCAATTAGTTCGCCGCTCCTAACTTACACCACGAGCTCAAGGAAGGAAGAGTGCGTCAACCAACAATTCAGAAGGGCCCACCGTCACGGGACGCTACTCCGCGGGCCACGTGTGTAATTACTGTTTCCCTTACAAAATTATACGCCGATTTGATCAACCAATGTTATTTTGATGTTTTTAATATTTAATTTAGTGTATATACTTTTCAATATAAAAAAAATGTTTATGCAATTCAGAATGGCATACAAGCTGACGGCTCAACTGACCGTCACCTGTAGATATCAACAGTACTATGGACTTTATAGAATAAGTACATCCATGGTACTTCTGGGAAGTTCTCATGGTCTGATGATCTTAGGGTGTCTTGTGTTTTTATTATTATTGTTACAACCATGCAAATACAATTCCTTGGTAGCAGAGATCCCATTTATTAGTTTAAAAATTACAGTCTCTTTTATTTTTAAATATATAATAAATCGATCATATTTTTTTAAATGATATCAAAGTATTTTCATATTTCAAACCATAATTATGTTCTTTGGGGAAAATGTTCAAGTCAATGTTGTTAATTTACTTATCTAAAAATAACCTACTCTATAATATTTGAAAACAGTTCTGTTAATATAGTATTCTTAAGAACCGCACGTGTATCGACCTTGTCATATTTGTATTGTACGAACCCACTTAATTACCTTTGTCTAGCTCTACGTGTGTCCACACGTGTTTAATTTTTGTAATGTCTATTACAAAAATTAAACTACTTGTATTATTATTATTATTATTATAAAATTACATCTCTTTTCCTGGGATAAAATAGCTTATGTTATCAATATTTTCATGCAACCTGGAATAACAAATAAGCTATCCTGTAGAAATCGTACATGTATATATTTATTTGTTAATAAATACTATAGCTTGTGTTTTATTTTTATACTGTCCCGGCATAAAATAGGCCACCCCTTCATTTCTCGTGGGTGTCATAAGAGGCCACTAAGGAAGGACGAGGAATGGGCAGCGCGTCCCTCTTAAAACGCGCGCCTGCCAAGCGTAGTAACTACTGAAAAAACCTTCCTGGTAGGGGGTTTATGTTTAACAGTGGATAGTTAAAAGCTGATATGATGATGATGACGACTATAGCTTTAGAGAGCTAGAAGAAGCTCGTATTTCGAATGGGCAATAGAATAATTAAAATTTTCTAAAATTTAAATTTTCGAATAAAAAACATTTCTATTTTTCACATAGATGTATAAATGCCTTCTATATTTCACATATTTGCCCAAGTATTGCGCATCCGTACCCTGCAATTTCGTCTACATAAAAATTAATTCTCATAAAGAATGACAATTCATTTTTTAATAATTATTTAAAACCACAACATGGCGTATTAATGTTCGAATAACAAGTACGAAGTGAACGATTAAACAACTGACAATTACAGAAATTCCATCATTAGCATAATTGTGGACATATGTAAAGACTCGATGAAACTTCAACTGTGAAATTATAACCGGCATTACATACAATAAGTGCTAATTGTGCTATAACAAAACATGCATGGATGCTATCTACTTAAGTTTCATTATTAAACAGACACTTAACGGCAATTATACTTGGCCGATTTACTTATGCCGCTTTTAATAGAACACGCTACCCGATTTTGAACTTTAATACAAAATAATAAGGTTATTTTATAATGGTAATGTTCTATGGAATTGTTATGATAATATTTGTCAAGATATAGAGAAAGGGGCAGGCGTGTTTCTTGATGGATTACAATAGAATTTCGATGTTTCCTACGAGTATGGTAATGTATTTATAATTTGTTTGTTTTATTGTCTACTTTGCATTTTATTGTATTTAATTGATGTTATTTAAACTATGAAATTTTTATTGAACAAAATTGGAGCGATTTGTAAGCGGTGGTGCTATAATGATACACCTTTTGTATTTTCAGTTATGAAGTTAATGTCATTTAATTATCAGTAATAGAAACGGTATACGATCAACTTTAAATAATAGATTTAAATGATTATACTATAGATCAAAGACTTTTTACAAATTACCAAGTAAAGGAGTTTTTATTAAGAAGGATAATCAACCGATACTGATTATTCACTTGACGACTAAAAACTATGACTGTTGCTAGTAAAAATTAAAAGCACTTACTTTATTTCACAAGAAACGAAGTCTACGATCTCTCTCATACGTTGCCATTCCTGATGACAAAGTTATTATTTTTCTGTACCTTGTAAATCTACTGTTACAAGGATGTGTTCATGTGAATGAAGGAAGCACTGCGGCTTAGCAGAAGAGACATGAGTGGGACGAGTACCCGTGCAGGCTTCTGTAAGAGTTTCGAACAAGATTTAAAACAAATATGAAAGCAGATTGGGGTATTTTCATAGTATATATAGTTCTACAGACATGTAGCTACTTATATATTAGTAAATTCTAGGATTAGGTATATGATTTGTAGTTATGTGCCTACATAACCATAAATCATATAATCCTAGCTATTACGCATTCTGCTGAACATGTAGTTATGAAATTTGGAAATTAAGAGCATATAAAGCTTTCGTTTAATCCATTTATAACTGGTATATATATATGTTAATATTAATTAACATGTTAATGCTTGTCATCATTATATCAGGTTTAACTGTCCACTGCTGAACTTAGGATAATCCCATAAGGGGGTTTTGCCAATAGTTACCACGCTTAGTTAGGTTTAGTGATATTCTAAAAGGGACGCTGCTGTTTATTCTTCGACCAATAAGTTCCCTTAGTTGCCTCTACAACATCCGCAGGAATGGGAGGAGTGGCCCATTCTATGCCGGAACCATACGTTAATGCTTGTACATTGTAATGATTTTTTAAACTGAACTAATTAATATTTAGGTCATCAATCTATTCGTGAATTAAATTTTTATGTACTAATTGTAAAGTTGGTTCATATTCAAACTGATAGACGGACATATTCGTAGTGTATAGTTTATGAGAATAATAATTAAATTTCGTAATTCTGTTTTGTTCAATAAATTTTAGTCTATTTAAAATATTCTATTACTTTTTCTATATTATCAAATGAAATATTTATGAACTATGAATTATTTTTACGGATTTTTAATCTAAAGGATTATTGCGACACTGAAATAGATTTTTTTGGGGTATGGTAAATCTAAAATTTCTTATTTTTTTTTTCTGTTCCTTATATTACATATCGTTACAAAACCTAGAATCCAAAATTTATAAATTCCATTACATGTTAGTTATAGGAGATAATTTAACGAAAAATATTGTATTTTTATTTATAACGATGTTTTTAAAAATATAAAAGAATCGAATATTTTACTATTTACATATTGTTTTACTGCTAGATTGTTTTACCCTTTCTGTACCTCTTGAATACTATTACTTCAACATAACTGTACATATTGTTAATTAACCACATTGATCAAAAAGTAACCGGATTATTGGAATAAACCAAACCGCACGATTAATTAATGACAGATGCACAAAAAGCGAGAAAACAAACCGTTTATTAAAACTCAAAAGTACTGAAGACTTGTCCAAGCTCTGCGAAGGCTTAATTGAGGCTTTCCATCGACTACAAAACGGCTAATTGTAGCTTCAAGTGCTTATTCGGAGAGTTTGTTGATACACCGATATAGTTATGTGAAAGTGGCTTCAAGATATTACATATTCTTACTTATATGTTACATAATATTTGAAAATATGCATATATAAATGTTAATGAAAAAAATTATATGCATGTCTCAAATTAAAAATTAAAGAACTGTACTGTATTTATTATTTATAATATATATAATAGGTTGTGTGGAGTAATTGGTTTTCATATAGTAATTTAAATACGTAATCCTACTTTATATGTATATGATATAATATATTCTTTAGCAATATAAAGGTTGTAATCCTCTTAGTGATAAATAGAAATGAAGCACAAGTACTTACAGTTCATTTAATTTAGATATCATACTATTAAATCATATATTTACTTATTTTACTTTGCATATAATATATAACAAATAATATATAACATAAATACCCAACTTCTGTTAATCCATTGACACTTATTTAATTATAGCTTCTTTAAGACTTCCATCAACAATAATTGCAATATATTTTATATAATGACCACGTGGTTTACTATACATGTTTACTCTTGATACGTCATGGAGATCCGCTCTGTTCAACGGTTGAACAAGAAGTGTCTCCCCACCCAAATAACAATCTTTTATATCTACTGGGCCAAATTCGAGTCAGTCAAGAGTCAGCGAGACCACGTGTTCTTATAATTTCATGACTTTTTATTCAAGTATCATGACAATAAATAATTATAAAATTAATTAAAATATAAATTGGTGTTCTATATACATTATTTTATTGTTTTATTATATTTAAAGTAGTTAGTCTGATTTTTATTAATAAATGTAGGTACACATTTTAACATAAGATGTTTAAGAAAATTAATGTAATTTAAAATAAATATTTAACACATGTACAATAAATATTTTGTTTGTATTTTTTTTGTTTGTTTGTATATATATAATAATATATAAATCGAATCAAGGAAGTAACATCTATATAACTAAATAAACTTCACATGTTAATGTTTACTAATATTAATAATAATTAAATATTTACTTATAATTGTATAAAAAAAACGTATAAGATTTAAATATATTTAGAGCTAAAAAAGTAATAAACAGATCATAAAATTATAGAAATTATGATTTTTAGTTTTCAGAGTATTTTTCTAATCCCCTTATTCAGAAAAAACGTCGAACCTCTCATAAACACAATTTAACTATTAGAATGGTCTGTCTTTTTCTGTTGTACTAAATTTTTAATTTTACAATGGTGACAAAATATTTCTAAAAGCTAAAATAGGTTTATAGTAGATTTATTTTCATGAATTAGTGTGGTGAATTTTTCTAAATTAGCATTTCTAAGAATAGAATTGGAGACCTACTTAAGAGTTGTAATTGTCTTATGTGGTTATACTTCATGTTTTTGTATGAACATGTCATAGTAAAGAGATGTGTTTAGTACGCTCACATGTCATTTCTAGTCGAGTTTAATAAACTATATCATTGTGCATATAACTGCACTTGCTTAAATTGTGTAAGTTTGTGCCTTTAGGTGTATTACGAGACCACAGAAAGCTATTAAAATGATATAAAAGAAAATAATGCTTGAAGGCAAAATTTAATATTAATTAACGTGTTACTACACTCTTTAGTATTTTTTAATCATCAGTGAGTAGAATTAGCCAGTTATTATTAATGTTTAATAAATAAATGTTAATAATTGCATATTAAAAACATATTTAAGAAATAATTTTTTTTTTGTTTTTTGTTATATCTTGGTCCTCGTTAGGGGCTCTTTTTAATAAAAGTAATTAATTAAAGTAAAAGTAAGTAATTATTAAGTTTGTAAATATAATTTAATTGTTATTAAGCCGTGTGTCTGCGCATGCCTGCTAAAACTTACTGAGCAGATATAAATGAAGTTTGGTGTGATAATAACTAAAGTTTTATTGCGGGAAAATATCTCGCAATTAAAATACGAAAACTACCCATGTAAATACTGTCGTGAGTACAGCAGAGTGTAACCTATATTTTTGTTACCATCATTTCAGCCGTTAACTGTTCAGTGCTGAATATAAGTTTTTCCCATTGTTATTGTTGGGTTTTGTCAGTAGTTACCACGCTTGGTAGATTGACAACTGTAAGTAGGCTTTTAGAGATGTTTTAAGAGGGATGCTGCTGCTCATCTCTCTACCGTTGAGTTACTTTAGTCGCCCCTTATAAAAGTTATGAGTAAGGAAAGGGTAGCCTATTCTATGCCGTGACCAAACGGCCAAGTAACATAAATACTTACCAAAATAATCTTTATTTCAATAAGCGTATAAAAAAATATAGGGTAAATCGAATTATGTACTAAAAACACAAAAAAGTTAGACGATGAAAGAAAAATATTACTTTTTTATATTAATAATGTAAATCATCTCGACTAAATTAAATTCACCCATATTTTTCAATTTAGCAATAAATATATGACTACCGGCGGTACTGAGAAATATTAAAATCTACTGTAAATCACTCATACAAAATTAGTACATTACAACATTAATATTTATGCATACAATGCTTACAAAAATTTAAAATAACCATGATTCAATTGCCGTCTGTCTATTTGTCTATACGAAGTGTTTGCATAAAGTGTACCATTTATTAAGAGATATTATATTTATTGAATTTTACACGTTCTTGTGTGTAGAAATAGAATACTTGCTATACTTTATTATACGCTAGATATTAAAGAGGATTATGCGTAATGTAAGCTAAAATAAATTATATTTTTCAACCGCCTTCAAAAAGAATGAGGTTCTCGATTAGCCTGTATTTTTATTAATATATTTTTTATGTTTGTTACCTCATAACTTCGTTAGTTCTAAACCAATTACCAAAATTCTTTATCTGAAAGAATATGCTTACCATTACTTATGGGACCAATGTCTCATGAAATGTTATCAAAATCGGTTTAATAGTTTATAAATGAAAATGATTCGTTTTGTCACAATTGAAGACAGTTTTTTTTTTATGTGAAACACAATGTAATTATTGTTTAATGCAACTAAGAACAGCAAACAAGCTAACAGCCTTATGACAACTGATAACTGTCACTTATTGACATGAACAAAATCATAGATAATATAGAATACGCTGTGACGCCCATGACACACGCGTTGCTATTCCTGAAGACTAGGGTGTTATACTTCTATACCCTGTGATTTTACTACCATATACTAATCTTCAAGCCGATACATAGCCATAAAAGCACAGCTGATTCATGACAGAAACGTAAGTGGGTTAGAGGATGCAATGCAAACGGTTGTACAAAGTGTTCTTCTGGTACATTTTATTCTAGAATAAATTGTAGAGTAACGAGGAATCAATTCATTGAATTAGAATAATTTCACATCAATCAAAACGCTATTATAAATGGTAATAAATAAAGTATAAAATTGTATAACCATATAATTTTATAGCAGATCATGAGATTATTAGCTATGGGGCCTATTAATACACTGTTATTATACAGTTAATATTAAATAAAAAATTTAAACATACATTAAGTCTTTTAGGATAAAAAGACACCCTTATTGTGGTTTTAATTGTATTTTATTTATAACTGAGGTTGTTCTGAAGTGCGGTTTTTAAAAACAGGCACGAGTGGTATGGAGCCATTGTTGGTAATGATTATTTTCATTGTAGAGACCATTTGGTTACTATGACGCTAAATACCTTGTTCTGTTAGTGTATTTATAAAGAATCAACGTTTAAACATTTTGTAAATGAATATGCCATGTACTTATTTATTACAGCTGCTATAGGTATCAATTATATTAAGGGCTTGTTACAGAACATCGACAACTTTCGGGGTACTTTTACATATACATATAATGAAGTGGCTTACCAAACTGCTAATGAGAGGTGGAATGCAAGTAAAGAAATATTATACAATGGACTATATTGTGCAATCTTTAGGGGAATTTTAACGAGCACTGAGATATACACTTATTAGTTTACAGTTTATGAAACAATAGTTTTTAAGAAAATACACATTAATTCCGTTTTTTCAACAGATTTCAGCAAGAAGGAGGTCCTTAATTCCTTTTTATTTTTTATGTTTGTTACGTTATTACTCTGTCAGGTCTAAACCGATTTGGAAAATTCTTTTTTGAAAAGATATACTTAGTTTTTTTTTTTTATACAACTTAGAATAGCAATCAAGCTGACTGCCCACCTGATGGAAAGTGGTAACCGTCGCCTATAGACATGAGCAGTACCATGGAAATAACAGAGTATACTGTTTCGCCCATGCGTTGCTATTCCTGAGGACTCAGGTGTTATTCCTCTGTACCCAGTAAATTCACACCATGTCCCACCCTTCAAACCGAAACACAGCCATGCAAACACAACTGCTTCACGGTTGAAACACGAATGAGACAGAGGTACCCAAGCAATGACTTTTGTACAAAGTCTCCCTCTGGTAATCCTATAGAAATTTTATCAAAATCAGTTTGGTACTTTAGTTTTTAAATCGAAGTAACTGATTTTGTCACAACTGAAGTTTCTTTTTTTGGAACCCAATCTTTAATTATCATGAGTATCAAGAACCACTCGCAGCTATCCAATCTTAATACTTTTGTATCTATATCAAAATAGAATACAGTATGTAATTTACACACTATGAATTTTTCTACACAAAAATTTCTAGTGCCAATCAATACAACAACAGGTACATTAGTATTTGCAGTTGTAGTGGAGAATTTGTGAAAAAGATGATCTAATAATATCTATCAAACTCATCATCTACATTTCTGAATCTTGAAAAGAGAATTGGAAATGAGAATTATTAACTCCTGTAGTTTTTTATAATATTAATAAATTTTATTTCAATTTTACATCCATATTATGTGTTAGTAACACAACTTTATATTAATGTTAATACAATATAAATAAAATAAAATAAAATTTTTAAAGCATTTGGATGAAAACAGGTCACTTAGTCCATGGTTTCCAGAGGGCATTGCGTGGAGATCAACCTTATATTCAGTTAAACCTGATCTTGAACAGGCCAAATCGATCGACTTTGGCCTGATCCCCTGTAAAAAGTAAAGGGATTGTTAGTAAAGAGGTTTAATTGCTCCATTGCTAGCAATATGCTCTATCAAGTCTATATTCGCGCAGTTCCTCTTGGAAACCATAGTAGTGGATTTGTCACAATGGTCTATTGATATTGGACTACGAGTATATGCGTACCAAAGGCCCCACTGGTCAATTGATACGCATTATGAAACTCACTTGGTTTATTTCTATTACTTGGTTAAATCAGTGTTGGTTTCTGGACTTTAATAATTATCTACTAATAAGATTTATGAATAAAAACTTATTCTTTTAATTGATAAATATATATTAAAATTTATTTTTCTTATCTAATATTGGTGTCAGGTGTTAAGTGGATGACACCTAGTTCTACCCTATTATTATACAAAATAAACTTACCATCGCTATCTAACCCTAAATCGCGGAGGCGGCACCTTAATGACTGCTAATGAGTGTTTTTATTATTTCACTGTTGTAAAATAATTTCTTATACGGCGCCTCTTTATACCTAGATAAACATCGAAACTCGCTTCGCACCTCAATCTGATAATCGAATTAATGCTCTCATACCATTTCACGCTGGTTTATTGCTTTTTGTGCTGTTAATACAGGGTTTTGACTCGTAATTTCGGGTTATCAGAGCATTCGATTGAATTGATCTGGATTTTTGAAGTATCGTTGCGTCAAAAGAGAAATGATACGGAAATATCATAATTTATGTGAAGTTGGTCGGTTGGGACTCTACAGAACGTGAAGGGTTATGATTCATCTTTAATATACTATCGATACACTCGTACTATGTTCTTCCTATCAGCATACAACAATAGGCATATGATAATAGGTATGTAGAAGAAGCTATATGTATATTATCATTTACGTGGTAGTTACTTTTTATGAAACAAGAAAAACTGTTAAATATATTTTGTATAATAATAATTAAATATATGTCTTTTGCCTTTTTGATTAGAAACAAGCATAAAATTCACCTGATGGTAAGTGATCACCACATCCCATGGATACTAGCAATAGCAGAAAAATTTCCAAAACATGCTGGCATTTTATTTAGTTGAAAATACCTATTTTCGTTAGATTAATAATTTTCACTTCTCTTCCACTATGTATATTAAGAATAGGGATAGTATTTTAAAGATTTAAATACCACACCTTTACACTAAATTCTATGCCCATACCGTAAATGTAAGCAAGGATAGATGATGCAAACAGTTATTCTAAATACTAAGTTCTAGAATTAGTTTATCTGTATCTATCTGAAGAGCTAAAAAGAGATCAGCTCATCCTGCACTCCAAACCATACTTGTCTGTACAAGGATTGCCTCATTCAACGCATTTCTTCCCTTTAGAGTAGCAGCACTTCAAAGGCGAACAACCCTTGATAAACGTTTTGTTATTTTGTGCATGGTAAGAAAATAACATAGTTTTATGGTAAAGAGGCTCTATTTGTTTGCATGAAGTATGTACTACCCGTACATCGAGGGTACATCACTAAGGTGACCGGTACTTTATCACGTCGGGTCATAAACAGGTCGAATGCTTTGAATAACAATTGCTATCCTGAGGCCTAAGAAAAAATCAGCGCACGTGATAAACTACACGTGATTGTATGGAAGAACATAAAATATTATTATCAAAACATCGCCACGGTATGTGACTAGTGTTTCAAAACCTGGTAGGTAAGCAAGAAACAATCATTGATAGCAATCGCCTGATCACCGATCCGATAACGCGCACCGGGTCCAAATAACGCAAGTATTAACCAAAATGTATTATAATGAATGACTCCTAATTTTGAATGTTTATCTTTTGTGTTATAACGACCGCCAAGTGTTGATGTTTCTTAATAACATGTAATTTTGATTTCTCGATTTCCGAATTGTGTTCGACATCGTCTAATTTGGCCACAATTTTCTGGTTTCATGAATTTTTATGAGCGTTAAAAAACACAAAGACCGATTCTTTTGTTATTCCAATGATTATCCCGATAATCTCACACTAATCTCTCGTAACAGAAACATTTTCAGACATTTGTAGCGATTAAAAACGAATTAAACAAAACGTAACAACCGCTGATAGATTCCAATGAAAAATGACAGATATAAGGCGCGGAAACGTTGTGCACACACTGCTTGCCGAAAACTAAATATAAATATTATTTACATTGAGCTATCGAGAGCGCGTAATTAATACAATCTTTGTTAGAGGGTAATTTGCCAGAGCTAATGCCGGCGTGTGTAATCTTCAAAGGGGATTTAGAAACACGCGTTCTAATCTATTTTAGTCGCGTTCTGAAACAGAGAAATATTTACAATCTCTCTGGAACACTTCGGCGCATCCGATGGTCGTTACGCGCTAACGCATCGATTCTGAGTCAGTCGCGTATGATTGGATCGCGCGATGGAGATGCATTCATTAATTATGGTTTCTTTGCTCTCATGTCGTCCTGGTATTTCCAATGGAGATGAATATATTATTCAATTATTTAACTGAGGGTTATATTAAACATGTTTTACATTTTGTTTAACAATAGGTAAATCTATTTGTATGTAGTTATTTATTTTTACTCACTGTTTTAAAATTATTGTACATATATTTATATACGATTTGTATTTAAAAGTAAAGAGTTTCTATTAACTATTTATATAAGTGATCTGCCGAGAATAAGTTCAGCTAGATAAATATACCTTGCATTTCTTTAATTGAGAGGACAGTGCCCCGAATTTTTATTGTGATTTTTGTTGGCGTAATACACGAATACTTTTACCAGATAGATATTGTTTGTTAAAATCGTAAAATTGCAATTGCGTCATACAATTCCTAGAAACTATTAACTTTACAATGAATATAACTTTTAATTGTCTAACGACTTAAGAGTAATCTTTTTATTGTTTATCTTGATATATTAATAGGCATTTATCTTTTTAATTTAGCTTTTTTTCTGTTCATTCCCATCTGGGAACTACAACAAACAAACCTGATAGTCAAATATTAAGAAAAATATATTAGTACATTAACAATGTTAAATTGAATATTTGATCAAATTTACGAATTGAATTGTATTGAATCGAATAAATTGTGAACAAGCACTATATTAGTCAGAGCTATGACTTTACGACTATCAGATTTGTCAATTTTACTATCATTCCGTGGGCCGAGACGTACACACTAAATCAAAACCTCGTCCGGGCGCACATTTCAAAATCAAGAATTTCTCGAACGAATATTTTTTCGTAAACTTTTTGTCATTTCCATTGCGGCCCACGCAACAAGTAATTAAAAACGAAAATAAACAGAGCGCTTCGAATCGTAAAAAAATATCTACGCCAGTTATAAATGAGTACAGATGAACGTAGAAGCAATAAAACTGATTCAAGTCACAGAAATAAATCTTATGAGTGTTCAAAAGTATAGGTGAGAAGATTCAGACATTTGTTGTAATGCTTTTGTTGATATTCGTGCCAACCAGCGAGTAATAGAGGAATGCCACTGAAATAGTTAAATATTGATAAAATCCCATATGCTATTGATTGGGGATACATATTATATTTATGACGTTATAATAAAATATTTGAAATTCGCTATAAGTAACAATATGAGTGATGATGATATAAACAATGTATTTAGTATGGCATCTAGTTTTAGTGCTGGAGATATGATTTACTGCTAAGCTGGTGTACTAACTGTACTTCGGTCGCAGCGAAGCGATCTAAATGTGCTCGAGGCGATGATAGTTGCAAATACTTAAGTGTCTTTATTATGAGAATTTAAGATAGCTTTTGATCTAGTAAATTCTACATACATGAGTATACGAACATTATAATGTTTTACTTGAATGATCGTTATCGCAAAAGATTTTCCCTTAGGCTGTGGGTAGACTGGTGAACAGTAGGCAATTATTGTAACCTACGAAATTTTCAGATTGTTATCAGACGTCGCTGATTTTTTTATGGCTGATTTTGATGGAATGGTGCTTCTTTCTATGTTAATGGATATAATATAATGGTGGGGCACCAGTGGAGGATGACATGTTGAGGATAAAGTTAGATTAGTTATTTCACTGTGAAAGAACTCTCTATTATATTAATCACGATGGTTTTATGGGACCATGTGATGGTTGACCCGACCATAGGTAATGTATTCATGATCCCTCTACTATCCCCATCAATTTTGAGTTGACTCCAGGTATTTTTTGCAAGAACATTAAAAACAAAGAAGGCCATTTTTAAAAGGACTTTATATAGCACTTTTTTAAGATAACCTTAGGGTAGTACTCATTTCATAATGTTAGCATTTGAGAATGGATTTTTAGTAATGGAACTGCAAAAACACTATTTATAATCTATAACGGAAATTGGTAAGGCATTGAATTGTCGCTTACACTTATCACTATTTCCAAAGCATTGCAATAAAAATCGGTCCAGATTCCACATCGAAAATAAGACGTTTTTTGGTAGCTTGCCAAGTTCATTATGAGCGTTCATGAAATTTCACATTTGAATTATTTTACTGTCTGACTTATGGCCGTTACTTAAATATTTGGTAAACAGGAAAAATATAGCCCTGATCGATCAAATTTAATGTGCTACACTAAAATAGAGACTTTAAGTGGATCGAAAGCATTATGCTGCTATTCTAAAATTTTACTGTCATTTAAATGAAGCATATGAATGATAGTCTACCATAATATTTATGAATAAATTTACTTAATTTTCATATTTGTATATTTTATTCTGATGTCCCAATAAATAGCATCAAGTTTTTTATTTATATATACTCAACCTCTGTAGTGCAATGGTAGAAAATATTTGTCTTCAATTTTTCAAGATTTTTAAATTTTTTCAATTTGACTTGTTTTGTAATCTTGTAATGAGGAGGAAGGCATTGGTATTCGCAACATAGTTTTATACTTTTGCGGATATCATTGTTTTTCAATAATATTGTAACCATAGTTTCGGTTTCAAATAAAAATTATTATTATTATTTATTATATAAAATAACTTGCGTAAATTAGAGTTGGACATCAATCGGTTTGATCAATTTAGAAAACATTTCTATATTATCTTAAATAGAATACTCTTACCTTTGCGGCAGACTTTGGTTGCATAGTTTAATGTATAATGCAACTTATTCCACTTTTTGGACTATCAGGCAATTGGTGTGGATGGTACATACAAAAGAAGAATCGGAAGATTTATTTATTCCAGGTATATTATAAGATCTATTATTATACTAATACCTTCGAAACCAGGGTTGTCTAAATATTTTGCTCAATTAGAAAATTCTTTTTTGTTCCTTTTTAAATTAAGTGTTATAAACCTTATGGTATCTTTTTGGGATTTCATATTAGGTAGCTTATCATAAATTTTGGGTGTCAAGACCAACCTTTTGTATTATTAATGTGTGTAGTTCAGAGCGTGTGGTCTCGGTATGGAATAGACCACCCTTTCCTTTCCCGTGAGTATCATAAGAGGTGATTAAGGGAACTTAATGATTCAGGGATGGGCAGTAGCATCCCTCCTAAAACATCACTGAAAGCCTAACTGCGGTTGCCAGCTCACCTGACAAGCGTACTACTTGCAAATATCCCTTAATGACTTATGTTCATCAGTGGACAGTTAACGGTTGATAGATGATGATAATGATGATGACAGTTGAAAACAATATTAAGCGTGGACGTTTTAAAGAGTATGTAGGGATTTCATATACATATGGGTCTTGATATACTTTGGCTTATTTTATTATATTATACACTTAAATCCATTATAAAAGGAAAGAAATAAGTAGTCGTTAGGCTAATGTATTTATAATCTTTAATCCTATGAGAAATAATAGTGATTTAAATGTTCTTATTTACCTAGTTCTAATGACAACATATCAATATTAAGCAAATGAAACATAGCATAACAAAACATGCATGGACATTGCATAATTCCATTTTGCAGTGCAGGCCAACAATAGCACGGTACATTATGATTCATCTCCGCCTGATCCATTCGTCGGCGAAGATTATCGAACTAGAACACTAAAGCGGGATGCATTAAAATGCACGTGAACCTAATTTACGCCTCTAAATCCCAGTGTAGCTAGCCTTAACAAAGTAGTTGATGCGTTTAACCATATGACATTTTGTAATTCATACACATGCACGAATGTTATAGTACTTAAATTTGAACATATGTATATGTGCACACACGTACATTTAGAGATTTAGCGTATCATCTCATTACACTTTGGTGTACAGGTATATTTGAAAGTATTTAAATTAAAGAGATACTTCGTGAAACAAATAATCATGTTGTATGTCACGTCACGGAAGAGTAGCAAAATCACGTATGCTTATTATGAAGTAGCATGTGTGCGTTTATCATACATTCTTGTCATTAAAATATCACTACAAATACTCCAAGTCGGTAACAACACTGACGGTGAAGCATCGGTGAAAACCGAACGCGCTAACTAGAGCTCCCTTATTTATAGTGTGCCATCTGTCAGATCGTAACCGTTCCAATTTCAAATTCAAACAGTGTTCTAATTGGATTGTATTTTTGTTTAAAGTGCTTCTAATAAGCTCGCTGGAAGCACGCACATTGTTACAGTCGGTACAGACACACGGACGTATGTTTACATGTTCGCAATTAGATCACCCATTGATTCTCGCGTGTGTGTGCGAGCGTCCGATTGAGAAGTAACACTGCTCTGGATCTGGAACTGATTAGCGATTGCGCATGTATTGGTTAATACGTAGTTATGAATAGATTCATATGTGTTGTTGCGCATTAAGTATGCTTTGGATTTTATTATTTAATGATTCATCTTAGGGTTATAGAAATAGTCAGGAATGCTTGCGCCGTTCGCGATGAAAAGCCAGTAATAATAGAATATTGGCGCATCTGCCCCACAGTATATGTTTTAATGTTATTACTCTTCTGCCGTATGATATTTCGTTCCAGGTTTATTTTAAGAGGGTTTTATGTTTTTAATTGCGATTCGCGGATTATTTTTCCGACGTCGACAAAAAATTTTACAGCTGTTTTTATCTTACCAATGCGACCGATGACAGAATTAAGATTGTTTATGAAAATCTTCCTTGAAAATTAAAAATTATGTACTAATAAATTAGTGCTGTAGACGGGACACTATTTTTATAATAATTTTACAATCTGCTATACAGATAACGACTTTCGCGCCCTACAAACATTTTCACATTAAAATATTTTTAAATGAATATAAATTAAATTGATGTGACCCAAATTTATCTTAAACACGTAACGTATTATTTATTTATAAATTGTAATACATATTTTTATTGTCTCGTACGGCACCTTTTCAATAAACCTTCAGAATAGCAGAGTAAAATATATGGACTTGTATGGAGACACTGTTAATTTTTCGCGACAATAGCGTAGTCATGCAAGACATATGACACTCATACAAATTTAAGTCCAATAAAAGTCAACTAGCGAAACAAAGTGCATGAAAAAGAATATATGAGACACATTATTAACTCGAATGGCTATATTAATAGTAAGCCAATATCTTCCACATTACTCATAGGGGAATATCCAGTATTTTTTTAATGGACGCTAATGGGATGTTTTACCCGTCTATACTAATTGTGTGCGATGGTAGAGGACCAATGGAGGATGAAATGATAAGGATTAAGTCAGGTCAATTGGCCCATCATGATAAATTCGCTAAAGATTAATCGTGTTGTTTTCGAGTAAAAGCCGCGTGGAGGTCGACCTGACAAGGTATATCGCTACCAATAGGGTAAAACTTCCCTGTTATCAATCCCATCCACCCATCTAGTAGTAAAACCTCAACAGGTTGTAGTTTTTTCGTAACTTCATTTATTTCATTATTATAAAGATGGCATCGAAATCCGAGTAACGGGATTGCAACAACATACCCGAAAAAGTCGCAACGCACAACAATGTAATTATGCAAAAACGCTACATAGTTACCGGTCAAAATTAATTTACAACAATAACCGGCCAATTTATTTCATTGTAACTTGCTAGTCAGCGCTCATTTACACAATCATGTTGCACTTTATTATACTGGCCATACAATAGAATGACCGTTTCGTAACACCATCACGAAACCGCCTAAATCTGAAATTAACGTGTACATTAAAACCAGTATAAGCGGACCTCTCCGTGTCCCGTGATAACGCGTGTGATACACAAATGAGAGATCTCACTGAAATGGTTACTGAATCCTAAGTGCGGCCTAAAGCAGTGCCATTAATGTCGATCATTAAATATGAATTATAAATATGAAAGAAAGCACAAGAAAGCAATCAGAGACCGTCCGTTATTAGATTAAATATCTCACTATTTCGTGTATCGTTGTTTTTGCTTACAAATTACCCATAACGCACTTATGTATCTATATTACAAAGCCTTGGATGCTTTGACTCAAAAAGTCATTTCTTTCTTTTACTTATTTTCAAAAACATTTTCCAAAAATGAAATATTCCAAAATAAGTCGAGTTTGAAAGTGTTTTACTACATTAGTAATATTTTTGAGCCATAGTATTTACTTGGAGACATACTACGTTGTTCTAAATTTAAATTTTATTTAAAAATAAAAAATATATTTTTAACTAATAACACATCATTGTCCTTCAATTCATTTAATCACTATATTTTTTGTTAAATTTAATTAAGTTACTAGTTAAAGTATAATATAGAGAGCTAATAATGGCTTTTCTTCAAGGTTGGCAATACACACCATATATCTTTAAAACTAAGCTTTAAAAGTGCAAACGTTCCTAGATTACAGTAACTGCTTACTATCAGGAGAGACTCTATCTATATACTTAGATTATATAAATAGAGTCTCTCCATACAAATGCAAAAAAATGGGTCAACTTTTTCATACAATCATATCATGCGTGATAAATAGTTGTTTTATAATTTTTGCACCTTTTCAATACGTAAAAACTCATTTTAATCATTAAATAATTAAATATAGATACGTCAAGATACATTGTATGTGTAAGAGTATAGAACACTGATAAAAAATTAGTCAGCTAATTTGACAATTAGCTGACAAAACGTTGACCCGTTTTTGAGACTCGTTGCTCTATCTATATAATCTGAGTAGGTACGCTATATATTTAATACATCGACGTTGTTACATAAACATGGATAATGACATAGCATAAAATAATTATTAATAAAAGGCTATATATTAGTTACTTACATTATGTTATGTTTTTGTTGTGATAAAAGGCAACGCAACAACAAAACTTAATGTATCTAACTGACTATAACAACGACCAATCAACAATATAGCATGAAACTTTACATTCATATTAGTTCATAGTTGGCCTGTAAACGATTATTATGTAAACGATTATAAAATTGGTGTAATTCGCAGCAAACAATTTAAAAAGACAATCATATTTTTAACAAAAATCTAAAAATAATAGATGTTTACGTAAAGTACAATTAAATTCGAGGTATTCATTCACTGTTAAATTTGTCAACAAGAGTCATCTATATTTTCAAAATATTAAAATTTTAAATTATTCGAAAATAGAATAGCAATCAATCTTGCCACGAAAGACATCAAAACTGGAAAACAGAACGTTAGAATTTGTGTCAAAGTCAAGTTATTTATGTGTGTATCTAAATGAAAAGAAAAATAACAACAGAACTAATATGATTTTGTTTGTGATAGATATTTTATTATTGTTCTCGCGTAATGTAGTTTTTATTAATGTCTAGGTACAAACGTTCTAAGAATGTGAGCCTCCTTAGCTCTTTCTTTATGTAACTTAGAATAGCAAACAAGCTGACATCCAATCTGATGAGAAGTTGTAATCGTCGCCTATAATCGTAAACTGTATTGATATTATGGAATACACTAAGATGTCCATGTTCATGCATTCCTATTTCTGAGGAGTTACATTTTTTTTCCTTATCTCGTAATTACAATGCCATATCTCACTTTTGAAACCAAAATACAGTCATGCCAGCACAGCGGTAGAAACATGAATGAGACCAAGGTACCCGGGTAGATGACTTTTCTAGAGTATCCCTTTAATTCTGGTCTCTCTGTCTGGTCTGTCTTCAAATACAGAGTACTCTTTGCCTTTCGCACTAGAGGAAAACTCTATACAAAAGTTAGTCTCTCTCTAATTCTGATACGTATCTTCAAATACAGAGTACTCTTTGCTCTTCGCACCAGAGGAAAACTTTATACAAAAGTGGTCTGCATTGATACCGCTGTCCCAGCCATGTTTCTGACATGAAGCAACCGTGCCTGCATGATTGTGTTTCGGTTTAAAGGGTAATTTTCTATAAGGTAGGTCGTGAGGTTGTACACCATTGTATCATAAAAAAACTTACCTTCCACAAACAATCCTCAATAAAGTTCTCGATGTACTAGGATTGACCTAGGACGCCAGGAATTTCTTTTTATAATATGGTTATCATTATTCTGATATGATCATGTTTGATTACAAGCATCTAACAGTGACTGATTATCAAAAATCCTTAAAGTACATGAAACGCAAATAAATGTTTATCGATTAACATAAAACATCAATGAATAGCATCAATTAATCAATCAATAGCATTTAATTTATTTTAATCTGACTCCTTTAATACTGGTAGCCGTAAATGATTACTGACCTATTATCTAAAATACTAAAGACCTCTTCTTACAAGAGAAGGCGATATGATCGTTTCATAAATTTCATATCAAAATTGTTGCTAATGGTCGCGCAAGCTTGAAATGAACTCGAGGTAATTCTAGGAATACGGGTGAGTGTATAATAGTTAAGAAAAAATTCTAAGAATTTGTTATGGATTTGCTTGCGTCCATTGAAGGTCAAATTGGAATATTTTCCAAATTTCTTAAAAAACCCACGGTTACTAATTAATATGTACGAAGTTGGGAGAAACAACTAGTGCTATATTTCAAAATCGGACGTAAACACCTTGCAAAAACATGACCATCAAACATTGTGCCTACAAAATTGGTCTGCGACGATTACGGTAAATTACATTTACACTCTAATCGCGCCCTCTTAGTCCCAAACATTATCAGATTCCGTCACACTTGAAGCTATTTCGTTGACCGCCTAATGAGTCACAGCAACGCAATGAACCAACTTACCATTATGACGACTATAGGTCATTACGGCCATCGGCATTTATAAGAGTAATTACAATAGAAAGTAGATTCGTTTTTGTCACAAAATCATTATAAACGGTCATTTTCTTTTATTGTTGTACTCCTATTACATTTGGGTTATTAATTTCACGGTTGGTGATGTTAGATGTAATTATAATTTGTATTTGTTGTGGAAAGTTTGTTCGCTATGTGTTGAAATGTATTTGAAATTATTTATTTTGGCGATGCATCTATATCTTTGTTCATTTTCGAACCAGATGCAACAATTTGATTCAAAACAAATACTGATATAATGATCCATCGTTTTTCAAACTTACATATTCATATCGCAAAAATAATGATTTCAAATGTCTCTAATGTCCTCTTTATATGCCTGAATGACTTTAACTTTGAAATGTTAGGGAGTCAAATAAGTAGGAAAATTAAGGTAATTATTAAAAAAAGGTATAATTTGATTGTACGCTTTTTTCATCATCACTTAGCTTAATACAATGGTAAGTTTACGTGCCACTGCATATTCGGTACAGGCTATGAATGACACAATTAATGACACACAAATATTAATAATAACAGTAAAATATGTACTACGCTATTACATTTATCAATTTATGAAGTTATTCATACAGTTTTAATAGCGTATTAAAGTAGTACAATATCTTTATTTCAATCAATCAATCTACATTTATAACTATAAAGTACAAATATGGCCTTACAATATTTAACAGTGTCATAATATACCTTATAGATTACAAATTTATTGCACTGAACATTAAAATACACGTATTAAAAAAATGCTTAGTACAAGAGCCATATGTCGATGCGGTTACGACCTCTACATAACACAATCGAAACTTACAGGGTATTGCCATTTGTAAAAATACTTTTCTAAATATATTAATATTATTATAAGAACACATTCTTGCTATAATAAATTTGTTATAATAAATATTGACCGATTTCGCCTTTCATGTCATTTTCAAAGGTTATCTAAACATTCTTATTTCAATGGTGATTCAAAAGAGTATTTTCAGAATACTTCATTCTCCTAATACAGTAACTAAACAGGCAACACTAACTTATTACGGTCCATATATCAAAACGAAACCTTATTCATTAGCCGCGCAATACAAACTAGTATTGTCTCACGCCTCTCATACAAACGGTGATAATTTATTAATTTCTCCTCCTTTTTGTTTGTTCTCTATGATCAATGCACACTCTCCCCCAGTGATAAGACTTTGTTCCAGTGATTGCTGTTTGTTAATCATACTTTCTTAATTAAGGGGAAAGTTTGAGTTAATTTGGGGTGATTGCCCGATAAGTTTGATTATTTGCGCTAATGTATTTCATGTAAGTGCTGATAGGAGTGTGTGGGGTTAACTTCGATAAGCAAAGGGATCTACTTTACTTTCAATGCTAAGGAGATATTATGTTATATTAAATAGAATATCTAAAGAGTACTATATTAACTAATACACATTTAGGTAACTACCTAAATGTGTATGAACATTTATCTTAAAGCAGAACACAATGCAGAAATTCTAATTTGGTTTAGAGTTAAGAATTTTGTGCGAAGAGGTCTTTTTTCTGATCCGAAAACAAAATACTTATAGCTAATCTGATTATTAGCTTTAAATATGCTTTAAAATATTAATGGTCGTTAGTTGGTCCAATTTTTTTACTAGTTTTTTGTCCGCTACTTAGTACGCGTGTATTTCAGAAAAAGTAATAAGTAAGATGTATCCATTTTAATTTATTAATTATATATATTTTATTTCATTCCTTCTTTTGTCATTACTATAATAAAAACTGACGTTTGTACTAGTATTTAACATGTTAACTTGTGTGTGTGTGTACCGAATGTCATTTTTTTATGCAACTTAGAATGAGAAACAAGCTGACGGCCCACCTGATGGAAAGTGGTAACCGTCGCCTATAAACATGAGCAGTACCATGGACATAATAGAGTACATGTGATTTGTTGTTTATCCAAACGGTCATATTTGAGTCGCAGATGAAGCGTGATGTCAATCCTAGAGGAGCAGATGTAGTAAGGTTGTATAGAATACTATAAAATAGTCCTATATTTACTTGTGTTATATTGATGTATTAGTTATTTTATTTAGTTGCTTTACACCAGAGGGAGACTTTGTATAAAAGTCGATTGCTTGGGTATCTCTGTCCCATTCGTGTTTCTACCGTGAAGCAGTTGTGTTTGCATGGCTGTGTTTCGGTTTGAAGGGTGGGATATGGCGTGAATTTACAGGGCACAGAGGAATATCATCTGAGTCCTCAGGAATGGCAACGCATGGGGGGTATCATGGGCTAAACAGTATACTCTGTTATGTCCATGGTACTGCTCATGTCTATAGGCGACGGTTACCACTTTCCATCAGGTGGGCCGTCAGCTTGTTTGCTATTCTAAGTTGGATAAAAAAAAAATCCAACACTATCACTTCTACGTGGCTTTTAAAAACCCTGAAAAAAATTTACTACCCTCTTTCTACAACCTTAGTGATGACGTCTTTCGAAAAAGCTCGATATAAAATGTGAAAGTATTTCGACATACATTTAATAATAGTTTTTACGTATTTCAGTTATATCTATGTGCACCATTATACATTGAATTAATGAATGGATCAAAGACGTTCAGATTATTACATTATGAAATGAAATTTTACATTCGTAGAAACGAATGTGAAATAATAGTAAAATAGCTATAAACGAAATAATTATAACAGCAGATGGCTAGTTATAGTCGGACCTTGTGATTTAGTTCACGCAATAAATGTGTATGGTAGACTATACATTTCACCTTCAGATGATAGCGTTTTCATGTTTACCGGTGAAAAATAATACTCTTGAGAGAACGTATTATTAAATATGTATATTTCCATAGTTGCAAGTTATGATGTTATGCGTAGCGTTTTGTATACAGTAGATAAGTAGCATCTAGAAATGTGCAGAGTTTGATTCCATCAATCTAATAATAATATGGATGAAGTTAGTAATGAAATGGAATTTTCCGTAATATATTTGACAATTTATTCTTTTTTTTCATAATATGGAAATTTAAATCATGAACATACAATTAGTGTTTCCGAGAACTACATTGTTAAAAACATTGTTTAAAAAATGAGATGCTTTTCGGAATAGTACACTGTAATGACAATTTCTGAGGATTAAGATGTTAAAAGTATATACTTTTATATCTAGTAATTTTAGTGTCATATCCTACTTTCAAATTGAAACATAACTATGGAATCACAGCTGTTCCGTTAGCTATTCATCAGCGTCATCACATAGCCGTTATCTGTCCGCTGCTGAACATAGGCCACCTCCACAGACTGCCATAAGAAACGGTCCTGAGCTACCTGCATCCACTGACTTCCTTCAATGCATTTGAAGTCATCACTCTATCTAGTGGGAGTCGTCCTATACTGCATTTACCAACTAACAATTATTGTGTTAAAATTAATCTTGTAATCGGTGATTAGGAGTGAACAGTATACAGTACTATCTATATGTTGTAGTTATAATATCTATGTATTGACCCAATAACGGGTATATTAAATATTGGTTATTATGAGTATAATATCGAAGTGAAGAACTTGATCGAAATTTCAATTCAGTTCAGTTCAATTCAATTGGTATGGACGACATCGATATTGGGTGATGATGAGTTTTTGTCCGCCAACAATGTTCAGAGAAGGAACCCAATATATAAATATCGGAGCGGTACTGATATCGCTTAAGCCTTTTAATGATTGACTTTTATCATGCAAAGTGTAATTTTATTTATAAATGATTATTATATTATGAAAATTATAGTATCAGTCAAGAAAAAAAATAATGCGACAGTTTTTTAATCCTCCCCCTCCCCCTGTTTCTATCAATAGAGGAACCTTATACTCGTATAATGTACGTGATCTATGGTAAAATTGAAGATTAGGGCAAGGGTATGTTTTGGTATGCGACACGTTCAATTGTTATTTCCCTTACTAATATTTATAATATGAAAGTCAGTACAAACTGATATACAAATATATCCCTCTTTGTAATGTTTACGCGATTGAACCATTGAACCTATTTATATGCAAATGGACTGTGTCATGTAGGTACTCTGTATGTGTGCCACAAACTTTATAACTATAATCTTTAATTTAATTAATTTTATAACACTTTTTATTACGCTCTCAGCAATTGAATGCAATTAATTTTTAATTTTATGCATACTCTGTTTTCTCAATAAAGTTAATACTAAATAACATATTAAAGCTCAGTTCTATTTGTGACGTAGTACAGATTCAAAATCTCATAATAATGGTGTGTGTACAGTGAGCTATAAAAATGGAAGACATGAAAGCCAGCAATTGACGCGTATTTTTAATGAATTCCTGCATAATGCTAACCGCAAAAGGGCTCGCGCTTTCACAATGCTGTATCCGAATCCTACCTAGCCGTGGGGCTATTCTCCTATCAATCTCACAGATGATAGGCCGCTATCTCGGACTCGGGAACTCGAGATGCATAATGCTCGCCTCAGATAGCTGTCTCGTGCACGAAGCCTCCAAGCTTCGCAATTTATTGTTTCACGATCTCAAGCCAGCTCATTATTAAAACGGTTTGATACGTTCGTTCGGAGGTGTTGCTGACGCCTGGGGCTCGCTTGCGCCAATTACTCCGCCACAACCGTGCCCTGCCGTACTTGTTTGAGTTTGAACAACGCCTCGCTTGACTTTTAGTGGCGCTTTGTCTTTTACATGCCTCTATTTTCCTAATACTTTGTAAAAATCTTCTACCTTCTCATTCATTTGTAAAACCTTTGATTATTATATCCGTACCATTAAACTTTCTAATAGATCATAAATGAATCCTATCTAATAAACAATAAAGAGTCGGGTCACTCCAAATGACAGAGAATCCATTAGAGACACAAAACGACATCGATTAAACGTCGAACTAAAACAATTTTCTTCAACTTCAACAAACAAAATCGATTGGGCTTAATTGCCGGCTGATCAATAACTAATTGTGTTCACCACACGTACGACGATAAAGAATAATTACTGGCTGCCGGCCAAATAAATCGATCCACATCAAAACGCGAGGTTAATCCATCATTTAGATATTACGGCGCGATTGAAGCTTACCGTTTTTAATTTCCAAAATTACACCACCCGTAAATTCAGGTGAAGGCGCCTAAACACGTACACATAATTACCATGTCGTAAATTGTCGAACATGAGTGGAGGCAGGGCGGGGTGATCAGGCCACGTGGAGTCCACCTCG
Source organism: Galleria mellonella (assembly GCF_026898425.1). Classification (NCBI taxonomy): domain Eukaryota; kingdom Metazoa; phylum Arthropoda; class Insecta; order Lepidoptera; family Pyralidae; genus Galleria; species Galleria mellonella. The sequence continues at coordinate 1,563,046 of NW_026442115.1, forward strand.
CACCGAACTAGACCTGTCGTGTTATTTCTGTAATCACTTTCATTCCGTAAACGCGACATTAATTAAATTTTAGTTTCAGGCCATTAGTTGCCATCGCGTTTCTTCAAGTTTCATTTTTTCTAGGGCTGTAATTATAGAGCGCGGGTGCGAGGCTAAATGGGCATGGTAATGATAAATAACATTGTATTGAAGGTAGCTATGAATTTTGTATTCAAATTAGTACGACTAATAGATGCGAGGTGTGGATTTAAATGTGCCTTTAAGCTGCATTGCGCTTTTATTAATGACTCGTAATTTTTATGCGACACGAATTAAAATGGAACGGACTTGGTAACAACGGAACATTAGGCATGGATCATACAAAATCCATTACCGTGTGATTAGAAAACGAGAGCCGAAACTAAAAACTGGTTTATGTCGGTTTAGACTCGTGACTTGTGAGATTTTACCGGTAATAAGGCTGTGCATACAATGTGCGCCGAGTTATTAATTAACAGGTCGACAGCAAACAGAGAGCGGCTACCGGACAGCGCTCTGTACACAAAGGTATTTACTCGGTGAGACTTCGGCGGAGCGGCGTGTAGAATCTCATTACCGTGATTCTTAGAAAATTGGGAGTGTGAAACGAGCTTAAAAAGATAATGCTAGTGCCTTATCGACGCCGAAGCGTTTTTGTCAGATATTATCACAATAGAAAGTATGTTATGTTTACAAGTTCTAAGCTAAGAGATTGTGTTGTTAATATGAGAAACACGAATAGTTGCTGTAATTTTATTTCGTTTGTCTATTATACAAAACATACTAGTACAACATATGTAGGTTATACAATATAATTGTAATAAAAAATGTTATATATAATATGCCATTAAACTTTATTTAAATACTATAAAGGTAGAAGAGCATTATTCTGTAATATTTATAAGTATTTACGAAATCTGTTTAATTTATAGACGACAGTTATCACTTCATAAAAATACTTAGTAGTCGACTTGATTCTTATTCAATTCTTCAAGACCTTCAATTATTTAACAAATTGTTAAATTTATATAAAAATATCATATGCTGTATTTTAAGTTAATAACGTATAATTTTTTTATTTTAGTTTTTTTTAATGGGTGTAAATGGCAACTTCGTCCGCGCTATGATAGGTGACAATGAATGCAGGTCAGTTGGCCTATCATGATGAATTATTCAAGAATTAACTATGATGGTTTTTAGGGGAACCGCGTGGAGGTCGACTTGAGCGGGTGTATTGCTAGCTATTAGACCTTATTTCTAACAATCACTATCCCCCATTGCACTAGATTAAACTAATATTTAATAACCTTAAATATGTAAAATTAATATGTTTTCATTTATATTTATCTGAATAAGTAGACATGTACAGGTGTAATCTTACAACTATAGAAACAATTAAATTGATAAGCATATTATTATAAATTTGTTAAATATATTATTCATATATAGGTTATAATTATATATTATTTATTTTGACACATATTTGACCATAAAAATAAAATCTATATCATTATCATAACCATTTCAGCCGTTAACTGTCCATTGCTGAATATAAGTCATCCCCATAAGAGGAATTTTTTCAGTAATTACCACGCTTGGCATGCGAGTTGGCAACCGCAGTTAGGCTTTTAGAGATGTTTTGTTCAAGAGAGGCGTTGCTATCCATCCCTCTACTATTAAGTTCCTTTAGTCACCTTTTACGACACCCACAGAAAAGAAAGAAGTGGCCTATTCTGTGTACACAGCTATTGGCCAAAATACATGTATTTTTAATTAATTTGCGGTTTTATAAAAAACTTGAAAATAAATATTTGTAGTAATTATGATTATTTATTTATTGGTTTGGCTATTGGAGAGAATGAATGAAAGAAGAATTACGAAAGAGAGAAAGAACGAGCATGAATTAAAAGCGATATAGATAGTGGCCGCCCTAGACAGACGTATGTCCACCAAATAGGCGACGTACTGAACGTATATCAAAGGAAGACTTTGTACAAAAGTCGATTGCTTGGGTACCTCTGTCCCATTCGTGTTTCAACCGTGAAGCAGCTGTGTTTGCATGGTTGTGTTTTGGTTTAAAGGGTGAGATATGGCGTGAATTTACTGGGTACAGAGGAATAACACCTGAGTCCTCAGGAATGACAATGCATGGGGGGTATCATGGGCGAAACAGTATACTCTGTTATGTCCATGGTACTGCTTATGTCTATAGGCGACGGTTACCACTTTCCATCAGGTGGGCCGTCAGCTTGTTTGCCATTCTAAGTTTTATAAAAAAAAAATAAGAAGGATCAAGTTAAAAGTACCCATAATCGGCGGGCATGCATTAAAAGATTGTGAAATGTGGAGGAAGCGAAAGAGGTAAATCTCTATCTAATCCAATGGGAGACAAGCGTGAGAGATATGTATGTATGATTAATTAGGGCTGAGGTAATAATTAATAAAGGAGACTAGAAAATATATTGCAAGCAAGGGTATATTGCTAGTTTACCACTAGTTCCTTTTCAATTGTAAAATTATCGGTGAGTATGAAATCAGGTTATAATCTGACTTCATACTCATTGATCATTTCTAAATTATCATCTAAATAAGAGTACATGTTGTTATTCATTCGTTATGTTCATGTATAGGCTATAGGCGACGGTTAACATTTTCCATCAGGTGGACTATCAGCTTGTTTGCTATTCCAAGTTGTATAAAACAATTTTGTCTGTAAAATAGTATGAAATTGAATCGTACACAAAGAATTTTGAAAACGCTGCATCATATGGTGTCAGTGATTTTATGTGTATAATACGTGTATCAATTATATATAAAATTAATTCACAAACCTTATGTACATGATTTTGATATGTTATTAAATAAATGTATTTAAATTACGGCGTAAAAATAACATATAGATTCAGTTATTTCCTCCTTTGTATCAAAATACTTACAAATTTAATAGAAATGTTGCATTAGCGCTTTATATCCTGAGGAGATATAAAATCATCGCTACAAAAACATCTTAAAATTCCTATCACTGACAGGAATTAGCAGCGAACTTAAAAGGAAAACGGGCACGAAAGATCATGGAAAGGTCGTAGTGTCACAGGTTTTTCTGCCTGTCTGTCAGTAATAATACATTGGCGCTATTCTGCCGAATAACAATATTTCATCGTAACACATTTGAAACAAAACGTACCTTAATTGCGTCTTTGTCGACAGAACTCTTCAAAATTAGTATAAAAATCCCGGGAGCTCACTTATTGACAGCACAAACATTTGTTCACGCCAGTGAGATGTACAAGTACTGCACACAACTACTTGTTTAACCACTGAACGACGCACGAGCAATTATAATCGTCACTAAGAATATGGTAATGGACAACGGTAATTAATATTTTCGGAATGGTAATAATTTCGATATTCGATTTTCGTTTATCGATTTTCGCGCTTGGGCGGGCGGCGTCGAGGCGTGCGCGGGCGCCGACCACCGTTCACATTTGGCGTCGCTTCTGTATCGACTACGTGAAGTTACTGTTTGTTATATTGCAAGTTTGATGTCTGAAAGGGCTTTTTTATTTTTTTAATTTTAAAGGACTTCTACTAATTTTATTATTATGTAATTGACTTTGTAAAGCTCGTAGTGAGAGTTAGTACTTGTATAACTAGATTTATTTTGAACTAGTTGTTTTTGGATTGCCCTAAATCTATTCACACGTCACTAATCATTAGATAATGCCTCCTCATTTATTATATTTAATATTACATTAATATTATATATAAATGTCAAAATGAGTTTGTATATGTTAAGATATTTGTTTTGCACTACTGCTGCCCACTCAATACTTCCTATGCTACTGTGTTAGGATGACTGGAAGAGATTTCTTTTAAAGATAAGTTCATCTTTGCTAACATTGTTACTAATTGTTATTATTACTGTATATTTTAATGCAATAAAGAATATATTTGCTTGATTTTAACTCTTGGCGCCTTAACGGCTTAACCAATCGCTGAACATATTATATACAATGGAGAAGGATATGGGCTACTTTTTATTCTGGTCAGGTAATAAACATATTCAACTAATCAGTAAATAAATTAAACATAGATACCTACAATTAAAATTGGACTAAAAATTAATTAAATATTACACTTGTAATATAAACGACGAAAATAACAGTTAAAAGTACTTTTGCCAAATGGAGCTGGGTAAAAGTACTTTTGACTAAGTGATTCCGTCAAAAGTGGTTTTGACTGGTTGTATCAGTCAAAACTCTAAAAAATGTTTGTTTTTTTTGTATTGATTGTATTGCCAAATTTTTCGTAATAAACGATTTTACATTTAATAAATATCTTTTTTTTCAATTAACGAGTTAATAGTACTTTTGACTGATAATTTATTGCAGTTAAAACTGTTGACTAAAAGCGTCAGTCAAAAGTACTTTTAAGCGCAAATTTGCAATCAAAAGTACTAATAACCAACAATTTTCAGTCAAAAGTACTTTTGACTGATCAAGTTGGTCAAAAGTGGTTTTGCTAGTCAATAGTACTTTTGACTGGTTACAGTTTTGACTGCAACATATACATTCTTTGAGGTTTCACACTATCTTCCTGAATTCTTGAATAAATATAGACTGACGTACATCTTATCCGCAAAGGACAAAATTTCCTTTGTCCTTTAACCACCTACTCGCACAAACATGGACAGTTATGCATAATGCATGTTAATTTGTTCTATTATGACACAGAAAATTAACACCGAGAATTGTTCATTTATTTCGCTGGCCTTTGCATTTGATGTAAGCATAGTCCAATTTATATTATACTCTTAGATGTATTTTTTATGGATGAAACCTCGCCTGCACGCTCGTGTACGCTGGCGGGGCATCAGCGAGGTATGGATAAGTGACAATAAAAAGGCAGCCCATTTAGCCCATCGTGATGAACACACCTGTAAATTAGCACGATGACTTCCGCGTGAGGGTTTTTGGGGGGATTTGTGGAGTTTAATCTGACAGCAATATACACTATATTGCTAGCAATAGAACTAATAGTTCGCATTATTAACAATCCTTTCCACTTCTCATAAATGTATTTGATATAATAATATTACATAATGTATGTTTTAATAATTAATATTATTGAAAATTACCTTAAATCCATTGAGCTAAAAATCAATGAGTCAGTAAAGATCTACTTTTTATTTATAAACAGTCTTATTCATATAGATTGCGACTTACTTTGAGAAACGAAATATTTTAAAGTTGTTGCGATATGAACGAAGAGGATGCTTCTTTTTATAACAAATGATTCATTTTTATATTGAGACGTTCCCATTCATATATCACAGGTATATTATGAAACATTTTTTATGTAAATTGGCACGGCAAACAAGCTGACAGCCCACCTGATGGAAAATAATAATCGTCACCTTCTATATATATAAACAGCTCCGTGGACATAACGGATTAGACGATATGGCAAATGTAGCTTTAATAATGCCGTTCTTGAAGACTAAAATAACATGTTTATGTATAAAACAAAAGAAACTCTCGAGGCAGAGGTACAGAGGTACTCAGTGGAATAGAAGTAGCCATTCAGATAAGCTTTACAAAGTCGCCCACTGATAAAATCTTATATATTATAATCCTTGACATACCTCGGGGGAGATATGTGGGTATTGTCGGACTCTCACTGGCTAAAACCCCCCGGTGCTCCTTCTCAGCGCTATCATCGGGACGTGGATGTGCGCAAGCAATCGTCCCATCCCGAACGCGTTGGTTCGTCAGGCAAGGCGGACCTCTTCATTATATGGTGTCCGTGTGTTTCGTCATTGAGAAGCGCATGGGAGCACGCGCGCGCCTCCCGGGCCGTGTTGGTGTTGGGGTGACAGCTGCCCCAGTAGCTGTCGCCCTTGGCCCAAGCGGTTAAGTGGGACCTCTTTCTCGGTCCTGCCTTCTTCGCCTATATCTCCGGCGCCTGATTTGCGGGGCGGAGGGGTCGATCTCTCGCTCGCTTTCCGCCGTCATATTCCTCGACCTAAAAAGAGATCTAAATTATTAAAGTGAAGGCTCATTACTCATTACAAGTTCGTGTAGTCCTGGTATAGAATGGGTCACTCTTTTCTTACCCTGTGTGATGTAAGCGGCGACTAAGAGAACTTAATAATCGAGTAATGGAGAGCAGCCTCTCTCTTAAAACATCACCAAAGCCTAACCGCAGTTGTCAATCTGCCTGTCACATTTCTCATTTCTTTCTGTTGGAAACAATTGTGTTCCAACAGAAAGACATTCACATGACAATAATTCAGTTTAAAGGGTAAGGATGGCTGTGAAATTACAGGATATTTACCTTGACAGTATATGTTGTGATGTCTTTAATATAGTTGATATCTATAAGCGATGATTACTACTTTCAATTAGGTGCATTCATACAACGAAATAAAATTTTAATGCAAGATTTTATTTTTAAATACATATGTTTGATATAGTCCATTTCTAGATTATACTCTGTGAAATCAATAAATATTTTACTGAATCAGTTGTTATCTTGCAGATATCTTTAATTTGACTGCTAATTTGATTACAATTATTTTGTTTAATTTCGCTACTATTAGTATGTGTGTGGTCGCCAATACTCGAAGATTACCACCACTATTACTACTAGAAGTTTCATAATATTCCATATTAGCCATAAATTTCCGACTGCCATTTTGTTCACGCAGGTTTTGCAACACATGCTTATTGTAGCGTAATTAAACAATAAAATTTTAATCAAATAACCAGTAATACATATTTGTTTTTTCAATCTCTTTGGTGCCAATTTGAAATTTCTGTCCTCTACTTTCTGATCGACGAATGCTACATATTAAAAATAAAAATATAAAAATGTTCCGATAATTTTAGATAAATCACTCAATGTTAACATACGTAATAAAATGAAAGGCCCAAGAAAACAACCATGTCGACCTATTCCGCATAATTGTAACAGATGACTACATTGCTATTTTTTAGCTGGACGTGGAATATCATAATGAGATAGAATCTATTTCTGAAACACTTAGTATAAGAATACATTTGATATTACGACGAGCATTTTCCAGAGATACGACCTTGCGTGCTTAATCGAAAGTGTTGACATAACACCAAATGATTTATGTATTTCATAAAATCGGTTCAGATACTGCGTAAAATCAAATATTTAATATTAATGGCGATTCTCCTTTTGTCTGAAAATAAACGGACATTAATTTTAGTTTAGTTAGCAATCTATGGGAATTGATTTAGCGCTCCAACGTCAAGCAGTGTGATTTTTTATGTGGAACTATTTGAATATTTTTATATTATTATATGGGTTACATTGTTTTATAGACTCGTGCTATTTTCTCCTTCGAGTAAGCTACCGACATAACATTATTTGACATTCTCTTTTTAGTTTTTTTTACATTATTATATTAACTTCATACAAGTACTAGATGAAATTATGTATTACAGTCGTTTTCGTAATTTAATAAACATAAGGTATAAGTTTTTGATTACAATTTCATACCATTTTTGTTTTGTTCAAAATAAAATCAACTTTTCGTATTCTTAGTTGACTTCCTAGACAGACTTGTCTATTCAATTCCCCCCCTATAGCTTTACATAATAACATAATAATCTTCTCGTTATGCCCGGATTACTACAATAATACTATATAGTGAATAATTTATATAGGTTTTCTAATAACTTCCTTAAATCACATTCAATCTCAAATGTCTTGTTTATATTTATCAGAAATATACCACATCATAAAAACCTAAATGTCTCACTACTAGTTACAGATTTCTTCTTAAAAAGAAAACATTAATATGTAGGGGGAGGGATTATTAGTAATGAGGATTATCAGTCCCATATGCACGTGGTCCGCCCTGGAAACCATCGTACTGCATTTCATCACGACGGGCTAACTGGCCTGCCTTTTCACTCTCACCTATCATCACTCACCAATGATAAAACTGTTTATATCTCCTGAAAATATATTATCTTCTCAAAAAGCTATTTCAATCGTGAATGCACCGATAAACGAGAAGATGTTTCGTTGACAAAAACGTTTACCAGAAGGAGACTTTATATAAAAATCGTTTGCATGTCTGTCCTATTCGTGTTTCTGCCGTGAAGCAGTTATGTTTGCATGGCTGTGTTTTGGTTTGAAGGGTATATGGCAGAAATTTCCAGGTTACAGAGGAATAACATCTGAGTGCTCAGGAATAGCAACGCATGTGGAGTATCATCAGCAAAACAATATACTCTGTTATGTCCACAGTACTGCGCATATCTATAGACGACGGTTACCACTTTCCATCAGGTGGGCCATCAGCTTGTTTGCCATTTTAAGTTCCATAAAAAAAATATACTGTATAACGACGTTTTTTAGAAACCCAATAAGTATTATTTTACACATATAGATTTTGCTTTGCAACATGCAGTTTTTAGTTCTGTAAAAAAAAACCAGTTCCAATAATCAAAATCAAAATGAGACGAGAGTAAACGCTAATTATTTGAAAAATTTTAAAAATCGGTATTGAACTCTTAATAACGAATAAAAAACTATAGTCAATGGATTTTTACTGCATAATCCCGCATTTGGAAATTGCAAATTTATAAAAGGTCAAAAAAATATCTTTTCTCGATGACTTGATCCGATAGAATTCGAATTCACACCTCTTTGCTATCCGCGCTGAGTCAATCAATGAAGTTTGACATTCTCGAGACCTTCAGTGACAATCAAATCAACAATTAGCCCATTCATTAATTCAATTGATGAACGTAATTAACCTAATTAATTGTGACACTGGGTCGTATTAATTACGCCAATATTGCGCTCGCCAAATCTGTGTGTCGCTGATTACAGCGTACAGCGATGTGCCTTCAACTTATACAATTTATGAATGAAATGAAATAGTAATTGGAATAATGCCTATATAAATAAAATATTTTAGTAACAAATTCTAATTTTCATCCTACAGTTATAAAAAATGTAGGTTAGTGACTGATACAGGTTAAGATTAAGTGAATGCTTACTTATAGATACGTACCGAATAGGAAACTCATAATTATTACTCCTAGATATTAATAGACAATTTCGTTTTTCGAACAGCATGATCTTACGCCTTTAAAGAGAGTAAGAGACAGAGAGAGAGAGAATATGATTTACTATTGTTGTTAGGTTTAATATGTATTATTGCAATTTCACGTTTCTAGCATAAACATAATTTAAAGTTCAAGAAGCGTTGCTTTTTTTCTCCGTTTCCAATTACACCTTGCTTATTGTATGTACATCACTCTATATATTTATTTTCGCGAATTTTAAATTTGGATTTAGTAATTCTTTTTGTTTGGTTCATTTCAATTGATTGGGTTCATTTCCATGTTAGTCTCATATATTTATCATCATCATCATATCAGCCTTTAACTATCTACTGTTGAACATAGGTCTTTCTTATATAGGATGGATCTTGCCTAGTAGTTTCTACGCTTGATAGGCGGATTGACTTTGGTGATGTTTTGAGAGGGACGATGTAGCTCATACCTCAACCATAAAGTTCCCTTAGTCGCCTCTTACGACACCCACAAGAAAGAAAAGTGTTTCATGTATTGAAATAAATGAAATAAATATTTTTTGTAAAATGAAATGGGATTACCAATACGATACACTTAAAGACCTGCGCAGACGATGATCATCATATAGGTATATTTACACAACATTTGTCCACTGAAAATTTTTTTTTTGTCTAAGTTGTGTATTTACCCAACACGCATATGTATTGGGTATGTACGCAATACAACACGCTACAACCTTGTAGTAAGCAATTTTCAAGATTTTATTATGATCGACCAAAAGTTTACATCGAGGGTTGTCCCCGCCTGACTACAAGGAAAGTCGAAAAGTCTGATAAGACGAGACAAACATGAGAAAATTTATGTATATGTACAAAATGTCAGGCGTCTATACGAGTATAAGCCATAACACTTTACTCTAAAATTTATTACGTTAGTCGCCGTAGGTGTATCGTGAAATTTGAAAAACAATTTAATAATTGTATCAATAACACGGGATTCTGTCTGCGTCACTTTTCAACGCTATAACGTTAAGTGGCATATGAATGAAAGAAAATTATTTCTATTCTGAACCGGCCATATCTTGATGACGTTATTTGAACATTTATTAAAAGATCAACAACTATTTATAGATAGAATTTTTTTTTAATTTCTTAACTTTATTTTTATGTTAAATGATATTATTATGAATCTGTTGAATTCAGGATTTTTATAGTTTTGTGTTGTTTGTTTTATAACTATATGTAGCCGCATGGCCCTGAAATAAAATGAGCTATCACTTTCTTTACCATGGGTCCTGTAAGAGATAACTAAAGAAATTTAAGGGTGAAGGAATGGCCAGCAATGTTCCTCTCAATACATCACCAAAACCTAACTGCAGTTGCCAACCCGCCTGCCAAGTGTAAAAACTACTGACTAAACCTCCCAAGGGGTATTTTTTAATGAATGATAATGGAATGGCAACCCCGCCCGCGCTAGCGGTATACGCTGGCGGGGCATAACCCTCCCAAGGGGTAGGTCTATCTTGCCAGTCGACAGTTATCATAAATTTAAGAAATTGAAAAAAACAAGTTTACTGTTGTATGGGGCGACCTTTGTGGTGAACATTATTATTTGATATGCTTACCATTTCGAATATATGCCCACCATTTCGAATATATTTGAATCAATCGTGGCAGGGGATGAGTCTATAAAAAATAATTTTGCTAATTTTAATTTATTTATTAATTAATTTATATAATGTAGTATATGTATATATATATAATTTTCTTTCTTATCTCCCATGATGTACAAAGATCGCCTAATTATAATTTTATTATATTAGTAAGATGTATCGACTATATTGTGTAAGACTTTGGCAAATACACTAGGAAGTTGGTATGTATGACAATTAGTACGGGATCATTTGGCGATATAGTTTGGTTCATTGAATATTAATATATAGGTATATGAATACTATAATTATGTATAGTAGTAACGAGAATTTTATGAAAAAAATAATATAAATACTGTTTTAAACACAGATGTAGTATAAAATACTATGAAGCCGCACTTCACTTCGAACAAAAAACGTTCGTATGAACTCTATGCAACCAATTCATTGAATTAAATATTACATTATAGTATTTTATTATACCTAACTCTAACAATATTTTTGATAAAAACATAATTATTAATAGTTGTATAATACTATATACATAGTTTATTTTCTTGCATTGATGCTTTTAAATGGATATGTTAATTTTAGACGGGACTAGAGGGAGAATTTGTATAAAAGTCGTTTGCTTGAGCATCTCTGTCCCATTTGTGTTTCAACCATAAAGCAGCTGTGTTTGCATGGCTGTGTTTCGGTTTGAAGGGTGGGTAAGGCGTGAATTTACAGGCTACAGAGGAATAACACCTGAGTCCTCAGGAATGACAACGCTTGGGGGGGTATCATGGGCGAAACAGTATATACTCTGTTATGTCCATGGTACTGCTCATGTCTATAGGCGACGGTTGCCACTTTCCATCAGGTGAGCCGTCAGCTTGTTTGCCATTCTAAGTTGTATAAAAAAAAGACGGGAGCTCGCAAAATATAATCATTATCTCAGCCATTATCAATTGCTGAATATAGGCCTCCCCATAGACTGCCATAAGGAATAGTCCTGTATTACATGCAGCTATTGACTCCCTGCAATACTGAGGTCATCACTCCATTTAGAAGGTGAGTCGTCCTACACCGTGTTGCCCGTACGGGGTCGCCACTCAAGAACCTTTCTTCCTCATCGGTAGTCGGTTCTTTGCGCTATATATTCATCTTACCAGTCCTAAACAGTCCACAGCTGAATATAAACCTCTCCCTTGAGGGGTTTTGCCAGTAGTTGCGATGCTTGGCAGGTGGGTTGGCAATCGCAGTCAGGATTTAGAGACGTTTTAAGAGGAACGCTGCTGTCCATCCCTTGCCGTTTCTTAATCGACTATTACGACACCCACGGGAAAGAAATAGGTGACCTATTCTATGCTGGGACCCCACAATCAGAGCTATATATTACAAAAATATAATCACGATAAATGCCTTGTTATAAAATAGTGCGAAGTCTGTTACATGTTAAAAATTTAAAGAATCTATTATTTAATTCATTGTTATCCTCTTGTGTACAGTTTTCATTAGAAATAAAAAAAGAATATAAATGCGTCTATAACTATAAATCTTGATGGGGTAGTTAGACACATTAACAATCTACATGCGTACATTTCGCCGAGTATATTTGAATCTAACGTGTAGATGGCGAGCCTACCGTTGTCTCTCAGATTAATTTGCTGTGTTAACAGTGTTTTTTAACAGCGGAGATTTAGCTGGAATTTTAAATAGACACAAAGTTATTGGCGTCGGCAAGATTCGAACTCACAACCTTGCGGCACCTCCAGTTTCCTTTATGTTACAGAATTATGCGAAAATAAAAACGAGGTGAAAAATCACAGTGAGTGAACATTTACACGCAAATTATAAAATATTTTCATAAATAGGTGTAATATAATTTGTCCTCGGTTGTATTTTTTTTTATTTCAATACTAACTTTTCACCCGCTACTTCATATGCGTGGATTTCAGAAATTAATTTCAGTTTATTTATTTATTTAATTACTCTTTATTGAAACACTTATAATAATCTAATAATAATACAAGAATAAATATATATTACATTTGTAAATGTACAAGGTATGAAGGTAAGTAGGTTTTTAAATCAAAAGAACTGATTTTGTCGCGTTTGAAGTTGTTTTTTTTTTAGAACAAAATCTTATAATTTTTATATTATAAATTATTTTATGAAATTTCTGTTCTATTAATTGTTCCTGAATGGTGCACATGAACATATGTATCAGCATCATATTAGCGTTTAACTATCCACTGCTGAACATAAGTCTCTTCTTGGTGATGTTTTAAAAGAAATGCTGCTGTCCAGCTCTCGATCATTAAGTTCCTTAAGTTGCCTTTTTCGATATTCACGGGAAAGAAAGGGGCAGCCTATTCTATGCCAGGACCACACAGTAAGTGAATGCATGCATGCAAGAGTAAATTCTTTGTTTGTGTACCGCTGACCTCAATTTCAATTAATAATAATTTCTTTTTTTATACATTGGCACGCCCTTTATTATAAGATTACTTGAGACAGTTTTAAGAATCATAAAATACGTTCTATTATATAAACAACAAATAAACTTAATAGTGCGTGAAAGACAATAAATTGTGATTTAGTACAGGTCAATTAGAGTTTTAATCACGACAATAATGTGCGATATAGCGCGTTAAGTAGTGACAATCGCGTAACCATCGCCCATAGAGTTATAAATAAATCGACAAGTTTATTTAAAATAAATTCTTTTACTTTTTTTTATTCTTTCTTTAATTTAATTGAAACTTTTTTGGTTATGAATATAATATTTTATATTATAAAAGCGATGTATAAATTCAATTTATTAAAAAGAAATAGAAGATTCCCAATTTGCTTGTATTGTTTTGTAGTACGAGATATTTGACTATATAAGTACCTTTATTTTAAGAGTATTTCTCTTGCAATTTACCAATCATATACCACACCATATCAGCCGTTAATTGCTCACTGCTAAACACGGGCCTTTTTTCCATTTTACCAGTTTTTTTTTTATACCACTAAGGTAGCACCAAGCATACGGCCCACCTGATGGTAAGCGGTTACCGTAGCATAGTATTATATTATCTGTGCCGTAGCCTATGAATGGTAGTAATACCAGGGGTATTACGCGCGCGGTGCCAGTAGTTGCCACCCTTAACAGACGGGTTGGCAACCGCGGTTAGGCCTTAGTGATGTTTTAAGATGGACGCTGCTGCCTATCCTCCAATCATTAAGTTCCCTTAGTCGCCTTTTACGACATCCACCGAAAAGAGAATGGTGTTTTTTTTATACAACAGAATGGCAAACAAGCTGACGGCCCACTTGATGGAAAGTAGTAACCGTCGCCTATAGACATGAGCAGTACCATGGACATAACAGAGTATACTGTTTCGCCCATGATAGTCCCCATGCGTTGCCATTCCTGAGGACTCAGGTGTTATTCCTCTGTACCCAGTAAATTCACGCCATATCCCACCCTTCAAACCGAAACACAGCCATGCAAACACAACTGCTTCACGGTAGAAACACGAATGGGACAGAGGCAATCGACTTTTGTACAAAGTCTCCCCCTGGTAACCTCTGGTGGTCTATTCTATGTCGGGTCCATACAGAAATTATATATCTACGATTAGTAACATTGATAGATTTTGTTATGAGCCTAGAACCTATATAGTTTAAAAAAAATTTCAAATAGTTCCTTTTATCAAGACAAGATTCAAATGTAGGTTTTTGCATACAAATTTATTCTTAAGTTGTATATAGTTATTTTATATCAGCGAATGTGGTATTACAATATTTTATGAGCATTACGTTTTTATCATATTTACTTTATTTTGGCTATAAATGTTATGTTTGAGATAAGAAGTTTATTTCTTAAAATTTATACTATGTGGATAATACATATTCGTGATATACTGAACTCAAAATAAAGTCGTGGCTGACTGACTTCCTGCTTTGATCAATAAAATAGCTGTATCCCGCGGTGTCGCCTACGTGAATCATTATATGAAGTATTCTAGGCTTTAAGTTAGGATATAATCCATCTGTGTACCAAATTTTTTTCAAGACCATTCAGTAGTTTTTGAGTGAAAGAGTAATAAAGATTTATCTATACATAAACCTTCCTAATCTTTTGCGTTTTTTTATAGGGTGATAATGGAATGGTAACCCTGCCCGTGCTATCGGTATACACCGGCGGGGCACCAGTGAAGGATGATAGATGAGGATGAAGCAGGTCAGTTAGCCCATTGTGACGAATTCAACAAGAATTGTTAACGATGGTTAAAGTTAAGGGGGAACCACGTGGAAGTCGACCTGATAGTGTATTGCTAGCAATGGGTTCATTAGACACCATTACTAACAATCCCTTCCCCCCAATCTTTCGCGTTTATGATAGTAGTGGGATTGAGTTTGTACGAAAAGTATGCAAGTAAGGAACATCTGTCTCACGCAGATGACATTCATATATATTTTTGCCGCCAAGTCCTATGTGTATCTCCCTTAGTGCAATGTCCTTTTCAGATAATATAGTAGACACAATCATAATCATCATCATATCAACCTCCAACTAAAAATAAACCTCTCCCTTGGGGGGTTTTGCCAGTAGTTGCCATGCTTGGCAAGCAGCTTGGCAACCGCAGTTAGGCTTAATAGTTTAAAGCAATTACTTTTATGTACTTGTACATTTTCGTTAAATAAACATAGAATTAAAGTAACAAGGATTCACCTTCAAGTGTCCGAAATCGATAATCATATGACGTTACTGTTAATATTACTAAAGAACTATAACATTCATCTTTTATTTCCGGAATATAGTTCAGTTATGTCATTAACGAGAGATGCGCCATCTGTACCGGTGAGGCTATAAAATGAACTAAAAGTAGGTCTCCGAATACCAAACGTTCTTTGCTAACTGAAAGATAAAAATATCCCATGCTATAGATATTGCTCAAGATATAAGTATGTTGTAGATTATTACATGTAGAACGGTCCAATATATTGTTTACTCGGTCATGATTAATTGTTTATTTAAGATTTTGTTCCACCAAAAACAAAACTGATTTCAATCATAGCAAAATCAGTTGTTTTCATTTATAAACTAAACTAGTAAAATAATGTAGAATAAACACTCTATGGATTTTATCTGAAAGTATATCCTTTCAAATAATAAATAATAATTTTCCAAATCAGTTTATAAAGTTAATTATAAAATAACAAACATAAAAAATACATCATAATTGAGTACCTTCTCTTTTTTTGAAGTCGGTTGAAAATGTATCCTAAACCATAACTTATGTATACTCATCTAGACATAGCAATTATACTAAATTTTTTGAAAATAACGATTAGGTGTATCATAGATATATAGATAAAAATAACAACGTAATGTCAGTAAAAAGATTTTTTATAGCCTTATGACCATCACTATCGGATCACTATTGGACCATCACTACTGATGGATTGGATCACTGTTGGATAAAACTGGAGCACAGTTTTTTTTTTATATAAAATTATTTTATATAAATTTATATAAAATATTTATCTATTTTTTACTATAACTTAGAGTGGATAACAAGCTGATGGGCTACCTGATGGGAAATGGTAACTACCGCCTATAGACATGAACAGTACCATGGACATAACTAAATATACTGTGTCGCATATGATACCCTTTATGCATTGCCACTCCTGAGGACTAAGATATTATAGTTGTTCAGTGAGTAGATAACCTTCTTTTGACGATTTTGACTTTCGTATAAATTCATCAAGTAGGTAAAATTAAATTACATTTACTAATATAGTTTTATTCATATTTTAGCCCATTATCAGAAATAGGTAATTTCTAACATATTGTCGTACAATTGAATGTTTGTTTTTATAACATAGGGGCAAATGAGCAAGCAGATCACCTGATGATAAGTGATAAGCGCAGCTCATAGGCGTATCAGAGAAATAGCAAGTGTCTTGCTGGCCTTTTATGAAGGAGTATATTCTTTTCTTAAAGGTTTCAATTATATTCAGTTGCAGTTAGTTGAAGTATATGTCGTTGTTGTATGGATCAACCAAAAATACTTATTCTGGAAGAAGACAGTGACCTTTTGTATTTCGTTTATAATATGGAGTTTGTATAGCTATTCCGGATAAACACAGGCATAATGGCGTACTTTACAATTGTAAATCTTGAACTTTTTATATTATATAAAGTATCTTTTAAAATTATATAAATCTAAATTTTAGTATTTTATTTTATTTAAAAATAATTTCGTCTACATTTACACCCTTATTCGATCTATGGAGATTTCGAAATGCGGGCGTCCACCTAATTGTTGTGAATTAATTGTTACATCCATTTAAAAACCACAGACCATTGTGTTCTATACAATTGTCGCCTTAATTCATCCACACAGATTGGAGCGGTAATTTCTCTCATTGAACGGTCCGACGTGCTTAATTGGACACTTTGATTATATGGGCTGAGGCCCCGCTTTCCTGTGTTATCTGATTCATTCTATAAAACATCACCCTCTTTTATTTATCGACGTTAAGTAAAATTTTGGACTATGGAATATAACTGGAGTAAAACTGGCATTTTTTTTTGATATATAGTCTAACGAGTATATGGATGGTAAGTGAATATTGTCACCCAGAGGCTTTGTACAAAAGTCGATTGCTTGGGTACCTCTGTCCCATTCGTGCTTCAACCGTGAAACAGTTGTGTTTGCATGGCTGTGTTTCGGTTTGAAGGGTGGGATATGGCGTGAATTTACTGGGTACAGAGGAATAACACCTGATTCCTGAGGAATGGCAACGCATGGGGGGTATCATGGGCAAAACAGTATACTCTGTTATGCCCATGGTACTGCTCATGTATATAGGCGACGGTTACCACTTTCCATCAGGTGGGCCGTCAGCTTGTTTGCCATTCTAAGTTGTATAAAAAAATCCGCAAAACCAGAGGAATATGTTCTTTTTTTAAAGATTTCAGTATTGTATCTCTTAGGAAATACTACTGATGAGAGTTGGTGTGATCATACACGGGTGGATGTATCTGGAAAAATGTTCGATGGAGAACCGCTATTCATTCGTTTGAAGTATTTTATCTTACATGGAGTATTTTATATTGATCATCATAATTCTATGCTACGAGTAGCTGGATTACTTTTTTTTATTTAGACAGGTTTCCAAAATGACTAACTACATTACATTTGCTATAGTTTCGAATAATTAAGTATTTATCTTTAACTGTTATACATTTATCTGTAACATTAACTGTTATAAAAATGTTAAACTTAAAGGGATCTTTTAATATATTGCAATTTTTTTTTTTATAGTAAAAATCTGTAAAGGGATAAAATTTAGAATTTTTTTACGATAATGACGATGAAAGTGTTATTTTTTAGTAGAAATTTGTATAGGGATGAGAAAAAATGGATTTTGCACAGACAGAGCAGCAATTAATTATCATTGAGAATGAAATTGCAAGCAACTTTATTCGACAAAGATAACTATTCTCGCGTCAATTTTTTGCCGGCGACATGTCAAAATAACGAGTTGTTGTGGCATTATAATATTCGAAAATAGAAAATTTATATAAACGAGTGTAATCAACATCAAAAGAATGAACGTTTTCCTCGTATCTATTAACATGTATTAAGCGAAGTAAATCATAAATAAGATTTAGATTATCCATGCGTCCTCAATTTACGTCTCGTTTAGCAATCGTTACGTTTTTCAAGCCTCATTTATCATTAAAATGTTTATAATGACCTCGAAGTGTTTTTCCAAAAAAAAAAAATTGAATTTAAAAAAAAAGTACTCAACTATTTTATATGTTTGAGTTTTCGATGTTTGTGTGTGTGTTTGTTGCTAAAAAAAGTCTGCTCTGAATCGACCTTTTTCACGAGATCATTATTCGGCTAAAAGTATTAAGTCTACTCATTATAACATATTAATCGTCTAAATATTCTATTTATACCTAACGAAGTATCTCGGACGCATTCATCAAAGAGGATTTCCAATCTCACACGCAAGAGCATGTCTGCGTCACATCTCGCCACGTGAAGTGTGGAAACGCGAAATAAAAGCAATTCTTTCTAATTAACTCTGGCCGAGATTGAGTCGAGTGGCCCGAAATAGACGCACCGACTGATTTACGCACGACGACTGTTTCTGAACGCATCCGAATAATTAACGTTCGGTATTTATTCGATTGTTTTGATTTGAACGGATTGATACGAATACTTGACTTAATTTTCAAATTTCGAATACTCACATTTTGTTTAGCAGAATGTAAACAGTCACGTTTAAAAACAAAAAGGTTGAAATTTTATTTATTACTTCATAAATCAAAACAAAACGATGTTTAAATGAAACAAATTTCCACAACTGTATCAGTTCAGTTTGCTGTTCATACTCTAGTTTAATTCCTTAGACGTTCTAAAAAGAAATGATACGTGACTAATGAAAGATCACGGTTTGATTAAGCAGACGCTGTCATCGATGCTACAGTCATATGCATTCTCTTCACCAGCTCTCTGCCAAGCCTATTAATTGACCGTTTCATCGCTGCTATGTTTCATTAATATTCAAAACTATATTCGGCATCGATACAAACGCACGTATCTAATATTGCGATGAGTGAAATCAAAACGACCTATCTAATTATATTCACCACACAAACAAAAATTCCAACGTGGAAAACACGAACCAATAAAATTTGCATCATAATAACAAACATCGCTCCAAATACGTTACGAAAGATTCCCCATTAATTCTAAGATAAATCGATTTTACATAAAAATGCAATATCGCTATAGTCGTATACAACTTATTGTCTCGTGGTTTTGATATCTGTTTAGGAACAACTCTAGTTTTCCATAAATTAATAGATAAATTGGTTAAGATACGGATATTTTATTACATAATTTTATTTTTATCTAAAACAGCAATTATCATATAATAAGCGGGAGAAATGTGTGTTTTGATGTTATTTTTCTTCACACCTACCGTACGCTGATATCTAACAAAATTGAACTACTCGTAAACTCAGGTTACATCCGCTAGTTAACATGACACTTCATTTAGAATGAAATATGCCACATCAATTTAAGTATAATCTTATATCTGTAGAGCTGTAACTACACCAAACTTTTAGAATTCTGTCACATCTCGAATTACTAATCGAATACTAATAGCCTTAAAACATCGACTCGTATTACTGTTACAATCTTTTTGTCGTGTGTGGTTGCTATAAAACTTCTCATTTGCATAAATCCAACATCCAATTTGAGACCATAAGTAACATATTAATCAAACAGCTTTTTTAACCTTAGATTCCTAGCTTGATCTCTGATATCGTAACGTTGACGGTTATCGGAGATTTCGAATCAAATCGATACTAATTTACATCGTATCGTAATTAAAAGTGTTTCGAGTTTAGAATGCTTTTGAAATATAATTAATGCGATTGTCCATGTGTGTCCATTCGTTGTGTGTGTGTACAAGTATTTGTGTTCGGTCATTAATTTACTTCATTATTGAATAAATGTCAATTTTTTTATCTTTATTATTACAGATAGCGCAAAACGGAATGTAACTTTATCCGCCATTAAATTTCACGTATAAATTGTCTAATTATGGATATTTATAATAACAGTGACAGTTATTATTAAAATTATATTCATAAATCACGAAACGTGATGTTAATTTACAAGCAATAAAAAAGAATACGTAATGGTAGATTTAGTTAAAGTAATTATTTGTACATATAATAAGAAAATATTAAATTAGCTAGCGTTAAAACATTACTTTACCTCTCTTTATTGATTATAATTGTTGGTATATATTTAATAATTTCTTGGGATTTAAGTTTTCTATATACAAATTTTGTTTGTAATTTGAGTATTATAGTATAGACGTACAGATTTCCTAACTATCGTACATATGTGACGTTCACATTTGAATTGTCCAATTATTAAGGACTAATTACGAACGCGTGTTGTCCATATTGGTATCCGATAAAATAACAATTAAGCCAACATTAATGGACTACACAATGGCGCGGCGCGCATGCGCCCGCGTCTCTCTGATAAATGACCTCTCCGGAGGGACTGTAACGCGCGTGTTTGATTTATAACATTATTTGAATAAAAAAAAAAGAATTGTTTATTCAAGCGTAATCGATCCGAGATCTCTTGGAATGTGCGCCTCTCTAATTACGAGAAGAATCGACTATTGTTCGAATTTTGAAAGCGATGTTTCATAGTGTTTGAAGTATAAAAAAATATGATTGTGCAAAGAATATTCCAATTATATGCGTAATTGGTCTTGTATCTATTAGTATTTTGTCTGTTTTTGTTTAACGATTTTACTTGCCAGTTTCCTTTATCTATTATTCTATAAAGAAAAATATATATTTCAACTTTGAAATGAACAAGTATAAAATAAAAAAATACAATAAGATAAAAAAAATACTAGTATTTTTTTTATCTTTATAAGGTTTTATGGACACATTAGATTTAAAATTTGGTATGTATTTTTATGTATCTATATTTTACTTTCAAAGATTTTTTTTGCTTTCTAATAATTTTTCATTACAATTAAAAAAAAAATCGACAGCTTCAATTGTTACAATATAAATACGAGATCCACACAATAGTAATCTCTGTCGATTTCAAAAAAAATTATCAAAATCGGTTCTGATTTAGCGACATAGTTGCATTAAATAGCTAGCTACAAAAAAAAATATAGTTGAATTGAGAACCTCCTTTCGAATGCCGCTTGAAAAGGGTTGGAACATCAACATTTTTATGTTCCGTATAAATGCCACATAAAAAAGGACAAGGAGTTTTTAATTTCTCTCCCGTCAAATAAGAGGCGTTAATTTTAACTCACCCAACGTTACTTTACACTAATTCTTTGTCATTATAAGAAACTTTATGCTTTCTGCCGCATAGCTGGCCATCGTAAATAATCTCCAGTTATGTTTGTTGGTTTAACGATATAGATTAAATTCTAATTTATTCTCTGGAATCTGTATCTTTGGAGGACGGTATTAGTAGGTTCCTTTATTTTTTAATGGTTTCAATAGTGTTCTATTTACAAAAAAAAAGTCGTTTAGGATTTATAGAATTAGAGTCCTCTGTAACGACAATGCATCAAGGATACCTTTCTGCTGCTGAATGTCATTAATTATGTACCATCAAATTTGCTTTCAGCTCGTTTACGATTCTAAATATATAGTATATAAAAAACACCAGAGGGAGACTTTGTACAAAAGTCGATTGCTTGGATACCTCTGTCCCATTCGTGTTTCAACCGTGAAGCAGTTGTGTTTGCATGGCTGTGTGTCGGTTTGAAGGGTGGGATATGGTGTGAATTTACTGGGTACAGAGGAATAACACCTGAGTCCTCAGGAATGGCAACACATGGGGGGTATCATGGGCGAAAAAGTATACTCTGTTATGTCCATGGTACTGCTCATGTCTATAGGCGACGGTTACCACTTTCCATCAGGTGGGCCGTCAGCTTGTTTGCCATTCTAAGTTGTATAAAAAAAAAAGAAAAACTAGTACTTGTGCCCTTCGTATATGTGAAGTTCTGAAGTAGGACATAAATAAATAATGAAATAAACCAATTCTACATACCGTATCAAGATAAAATATACAGCAAAATTTAAATTACATTTTCAAGAATTATAACGGTGAAAACTGCATCTAATTTGATTTCAGTAGTTTTATATCATTCCAGAAGATACTTACAGACAGACAGAATTTACAAAAAGTATTGTCTTGTCACCTATTGGTTTTATTAAGATCTTTTATATGTATGTTCTTCTTAAATATCTCCCATGTGATGAACAATTTTAGTGTAATAATAAGAGCTTTAAATAAGTATAAAAACATATAAACATAAAAGGGAATTACTTCTGAAGTTGTGTGTTAATACATATGCACTGTCTAATAACTATAGTTTAGGTATAGTTTCATATATTTTTAATTACGAATGTTTAAAACACTTTTCTTTTACATAACATACTTAACCTGCCAGCATGCATTAGTTTCAATTATTATTATCATGTTTACGAAATAAATACTATAATGAAGATAAGACCCGAAACGTTAATTACTGACAAATTGGTCGTACGAAGAAAAAATATGGCGTTTGATAAAAGTTTTATCTTATTTCGAGTATTTAACGCTTCGAGGCAGTAGGTAATTACTAAAAGCTATAATCAAGTTTTTTTGATGTTGGATTTTAAACCGTAGCACGATTGTCGTTGAGTTTTAATTATTTCATATAAATAACTAAGCGAGTGTCATGATTTTGCATTGCCCGTAAATTTTAACCACAGTATTTTTGTTATAATTTATATTAATTATCTTTTTCTTGGAATAATTATAAAAATTCCCATTACATGTATAGAGGCAACTATATACTTGCTTTTTAACTTTATTTTTTGTCAGAGTACATTTATTTTAAAATTTTCTAAAAATGTAGCATAATTGCAAAACTTTAGAAATAAATAAATAGATAGATAGATAGATATTCTTTATTATTTCTTTTAAAAGATTACAATAGTAAACTTATTATAGATATAAACAATTACAAGAAATAATCACAATGTGAAAAAATGGGCTACCTTATCGCTAAAAGCGATGTCTTCCAGGTAACCTTTGGGTAGAGAGGAGTGTAAGATTAGGTGAAATATGCAGTCAATAGGCAAGCCCAAAAGTAGGTTCATCAAAAAAGGGATAAAGAGATTTCATTAAGGTTGGTAACGCGAATAATGGCCTTAGCTTTGCAGATATTCAGAAGCTACGGTAACCGCTTACCATCAGGTGGGTCGTATGCTTGTTTGCCCCCCCTCAGTGGTATAAAAGAGTCCCCCTTGTGCCTACAAATATTTTCTCCTTTATACACCAGGTGCATAAGAGTGAAATTGATAATAAATAATAAATAAAGTCAATTTTATTTTCACTTGTTATTCATATTACTGCTACCTCCTAATGAAATGTTAGAATGTGTAAGTAGTCTGTCACCGAACTAAGTAACTATAACTAATTAGTTGTGTAATTTTTATTACATACATTATTAAGATTAGATTTTTTATGAAACTTATATAAAAAAATTCAATTCTTGTCCTGGTCAATTTTACATCTACATATAAAGAAAGCTATTTGCGACTTGGTATAGGATATGTAGGATAGATATTTCTTTCAATTTATTTCTTTCCTGCACTGATATATTACCGCCTACTTATTTCTCGGTTTTTCCAATAGTTATCTGGTAGAGAACACCGTCCGGTATTAAGCCCGTCAAATGTACATCTAGAGAATCAAATGCACATGTAGAACTTCACGGTACATTAAAGTTTAATTAAATAAATAAAAAATAGATTTATCAAGCCAATTTTTTTAGCCACATCTTACAACATTTTGGGACAAGGAGTGGTGTCATGATGTATTCTTTCTGTGTCACCATACGGACTAATTAAGTATACACGTAGTAAAATTCATTTTACTTCGCAAAAAATAACAGCGATTTAACACATAACATTACAGATAAAATACATAAACGACACAGCCGTATTAGTTGCAAAAGTAATATCAAAATCGGACTCAGAAATGGCGATGCACGCAAATTCTGGTCACATTACATAAAATATACAAAAAATAGTGTGATTAGAAAGTATCTGAAAGTCGATATAGTGATGAAGATTGAAAAGGGAATGTTGCATTTGTTTGGCCATTTGGGGAGGATGGATAGAGGAAAAATTACGAAAAAGATTTATAGAGCATGAATGAATGGAGATATCAGAAAGGGTCGCCTTAGACAGACGTATGTCGACCAATTCGGTGACATGCTGAAGAAGGGCCAAATTAAAATTATGCGTACCCGGCGAACGCGTATTTAAATGGATTGATGACTGTAGTAGAAGCGAAAGAGGTTTTTTTTTTACAACACAGGCGGCAAACGAGCATGCGGCTCATTGGTGGTAAGTGACTACCACCGCCCATGATCACCCACAACACTAAAGGTATGGCAGGCGTGCTGCCGGCCTTTTAAAAAGGAATATGCTCTTTTCTTGAAGGTTATGTTGTCCTATCGGTTCGGAAATATTGCTGCTGGAAGTTGATTTCAAAGAGTGGTTGTGCGTGGAAGAAAGTGCCTTGAAAAACGCACGGTAGAGGTCTATTTTTATCGGAGCATTTGGCGTTCCATTGTTTCTGCCTACAGATAGGCGTGACGGATGTGTATGTATGTATGGACCATTATGGTTGTAATACAATTAGGGTCGGACCAATAGGTCCTTATTTAAATAATTTTTAATGATCCTAATTCTAAGTACATATTTGCAAATAAAATTTCTCGTTTAATATCATACACACATACACACACACTTATATATGCATGAAATACCAAATTTCTCTTTTCTGAAGTCGGAAAAAGAATAAATAAAATATCATTGCAATAGCATACCAAGTCGTATACGTAATAAATACCAGGGCGACTCAGTTGTGCCATACCTACCAATATATTTACTTTATCTTGTTCAATACTCTTAAATACAAATTAATACAACCAATGGCCCGGTCCTTAATGGCGGCTCAGACTGTTTATTTTACACCTCGAACTGGACAAGACGGTTTATTTTTAATTTTTTTTCTTTTTCTTATTGGTTTTCGAATACCGAGACGCTTTTAGCGCCTTCTAAAATGGGACACCACTAGATGTTTCGTAGAAGAGCTTGCTAATTGAAATCGCATTTTTGTTTTACTTACCTATAATAGGTAATGTCGAAATTTTGGTATAATCAATTTTGTAATGTAAATTATTACTTTGGAAGAGGGATGAGGATTTTTAAGTAACGGGAACTTATGGTCTTATAGAGTATAATAGATCCAAGACCTTATAGTGTTTATGATAACAAGGTGTCGGCTGTTTTGCAAGGTGTATGCAACTTAGAACTTCACACAACCTGACGAAAAGTGTGATCTCGGCGCGGAATGGGCCAACACCTTCTTTTCTCGTGAATGTTGTTAGAAGCGAATAATAAACTATAATTGCGATTGATAACCTGCTTTAATTTATTTTATATTAATTACCTGCTTTAATTTATTTTATATTATATTAATTAAATTAAATTTAAAGATTTGGAATAATGTGGCAATAATCTTAAAATGTAGTCGTTATTACCCCGTTGCATAACCAAGCCGATACATTGTCCAAATTATACAACTTTCTATAAATTTTTATTACATGGCATACCTTCATTACTAAAGCGTATCTAGAACTTAAAATGTCTCAACAATCCCATTCAATTAGTACCAACCCAGCAATGGCTCGTTATTTAGAAAAGTCCGTTGGCTATCGATACTGTATCGACATTAATATTCGAAAAATATTGTCAAAGCACCTCACTGGCCGATAAAAATGTCAGGCCACACACAGCAGGTCATTAGACACCTCCCAGAGGAAAATAAATTAAAGAAAACGAGAAATCTCGTCCGCTATCCTTATTCTGTATGTATAACGTGCGTCGTACACGATCTAAAGACTGGACTTGTATTCATTACTGCATTTATAAAGACTGCGTTTTATTTCCCGATAATCGACGAGTAATGGTTATGGAATATTATTATAATTTCTGTGTGTTGATTACAGAATAAGGATGGGAGTTCGGATCAATTAAATGCCATAAGATACAAGCAGTATACATCAGTATGAACGCAAAATCCAAGAAATAATGAGTAAGGCTCTAGTTTATGTTGTAAAAAGAGATACAAGTGTCTTTTTACACTCATCCAATTTGTGAAACACTGTTTTAATTGTTAATAAAAATGTTTCCTTAAATTATATATTATTATAAATTTACAATTTGATAATAACTAAAAAATAATAATTTGAATATGTTAATCTAATTATCGTTTTAAAATACTTTTTTATTTTTTATTTATAGGCCGTCGATAGATGCGTGGGACTCACAGCCATGTCTATGGAAGAGATTTATTAATTCCAAGTTTAAAGTATTTAATACCATCCGTAACTTATACAGTATTAAGGTAAATAAATACAATACTTCTATTGTAATATCGTGATATGATAAAAATTCTAAATACTAATAAATATCAATAAGAAATTTTAACATTTTTTCACTAATTAAATTAACAAATTAACGTTTATCGGTTACAACCAATACATTGACCCTTACTATTTGTTTTCACACAATACCCGCACCAACATTTGTACGGTTTAATGAGAAACAAGCTGTACAATTTTACTGCTGTCCTCGAATTCTTAGAATATCAATGTTCGTTCATTATTCTAACCATCGCGATGAATAATTAAAAATCTATTCAGTATGCGTAAAAGGAGTCGTCTATCCGTTCACCTGATGCTTTTGTTGCCAATAAAAAGTGTTTATTATCACTATTGCTATAAAAACAACGATTCCAATGCTGGTGAGCATGGAAAAAATATAAAACCGCACCAGTTGGTAATCGGCAAGCACTAAAAAAAGGTTTTTATTGTTAACATGTCACTTAATTAGTGCTTTTAGAACGTGCATTGAAAGTGCACCCTCCTATGAGTGTTTCTAATAGGTGCAATAACCTTATAAAATGATAATAAACACTCCAATAGTGTTAACATAGTAACACTATCAATGCGTAGACGTTCTATCTATATTGCAAAATATATGGGCAGGTCCATTTTGTTTAAGTAATGTAGTAGTAGTTTTATTTTGTTTGGCAAAATTAATGGTCCTTAAATAATATATTATAGCATATTTTCTGAGATCGATAGAGTTGTTTATTCTACATGTAAACCAGGTGGGTTGTCTTCTTGTACGCAAACTAATACAGTGTGGTAGTACGAATAATAATTACATAATTTAAAAGCACCTTTTAAAAAAAAATATTGTACGTAGACCATCTGTCAGTCAAAGATACACATCGCGACATATCAAACGAGCCTAAACTTAATGAGATTACATTGTTTTATCGCAAAGCTTCTAAAAGTTCTACGGCCGCTTTTGACCTCGTCGTCAGAGCATATCTAATGTCACATTTTTGGTGTATTTAAAAAACATTTGAAAATACAAATCTTTGAAAAATACAAATATGAATAGGAAAATATCTACACCATTTTAATTTTTTTAATGGATGATAATAAAATGGTATGAAATCTCTCCAGCAGCGCCACTCTTAAAACATCACCAAAAGCCAAGGTGCAGTTGCTAATCCGCCTGACAAGCGTGGCAACTACTCGCAAAAATCCCCTTATGAGGAAGGCTTGTATTCAACAGTAGACAGTTAATGGTTGACACAATAAACAACATATCCCGCTTGCACTATCGGTTTACATTGGTGGGATACTGGTAAGGGGTAAAAGATAAGGATGAAGGAAGAATAAGTTGACTGATCTACCGTTTAATTAACTTATTATAATGTGATTAGAAATTAACAACGATAGTTTCTAAGGCGAATCAATTGGAGGTCTACCTAACAAGGTATATTACTAGACAGACGCTAGTCCTGATTGCTAACAATTCTTTCCCCCTTATACCACAGCACTATATGGCCTATAGCTATACAGCATATATGGTCCATTAGTCTATACAGGGGCAGGGCATATTAGTCCTTCGGAATTAATGAATCTGTCATATGACCCCGACAGAATGAGCCACCCCTCTTTTTGACGATGACGAATAAATTATCCATTTTCTAAAAAGTATCGTTGTCGCGTTTTTATATTATAATAAAAGAAAAAAAAAATACAATAAGATAATACAAGTGTGCCAAAATTGAAACATGAAGATGACACAAAATTAGCATCACTATAACATTTTCATAAACTTTTGTAAATGACAAACACTAGTTATTTATTCACATTACCATAAATATTTCATAGAAGAAAAAAATATTTGACAATATAGTGTAATACCATTGTATGCTGTCACTGTATTCGGAACATTGTTTTCAATTGATTTCTACGCGATTATTGTATCGTCTATAAAAAAAAATATATTAAATTGTAGTAACGTCGATTACGTTTAGTAAACAAATAGTAGTCGCTTTGTTTTCATAGTAACCCGTTAATTTACGACAGATCGCGCACACTACACGCAACTATAAATCAAGATGAATTACAACAATGATCGGATCTGGCATTCGATGTTTAATCCCGCATTTATTATATTGTACAAAGTGGTACTGTCGCCTCCACCGGCGAAAATGGGTCGCAGTATAACATTTCATTATTGCATCTAGAATTTGTAATTTACATTTTGCGTTTTACGACTCACTCTATAACTGCGCTCATTAACCTTTTCGTACTGCATACGAACGATTAGTGACTAGAACAAACGATCTATCGAAATAAATTCAATACAAAATATATTACGGATTTATTGTTATAGAACTTTTTCTATTCTTGTTTTACACCTACTTACTAGTTAATAGTTCAATGATCCTATAAAGACAGTTTATAAAAATATTTTAAAAAAGAAAATTATATACTCCATTGTTTTGTGGATATATTTTCTTTTAATTAAATATTTTTAGATATTTATATTTTTTATGTAATATTAAAAATTATGTGAAACTTGTTAATTTTTCCTTTTAATTAATAACTGAATAAATTATTATTTTCTGTTTAATATTAATTCATTGTTACTATTTTTATATATAAATAAATATATAATATTCATTTTTTTATTTGCATAATAAAATATATTCCATCTTGCTAATTTTAAATTTTACCCGGAATTTTAGTATTTGTACGTATCTCTCAAGTGCCTACCTATTGATCACGATTATGCTTTGTATTCCAAGAAACAAAAACCTGCGTCGAACGAAAGGAGCAATTTAATAACAAGACACTATTTATCTAAGATTAAATTCAATAATTCATAAATACTGAAGTTGACAAGCTGTATCCAAACAAGCTCAATTTACATTATATAAATATACAATTAACATGAATTGACACCCGCCTACATTTAAAATTTAGTTCTAACTCTAAACCGTTAAACAATAGTCATTAATATAGAATGTGGTCTAGTAATCTAGTACAAACGATCATATTACCCTGATTAGAAAGTGCTACCAGGGTGCCCCAGTTCTCTATACAAATTGACATCTCATTAATTATTCCGGATTGTCGTTAACCGACCGTTTTGAATGGGCCATTGGTGTAAACAACGGACCTGATGTTCTTAGAACAATACAATTGGGAACTAAATACTAATGAGTCCGATTCTGGTCAATTGACGCAATGCATTTTAAGATGTGAACGTGTTTGAATGGCATATTGCATATTGAGACATTGTTGATAAATTTAGCTGTTAGTGGTTTAACTATATATTTAACTTCTAGTTTTCATCCATGATCCGGAGCCTGAAGGATATTCAAAATAATGTATGTAAAAAATACAATTATTGATTAAAAAGTTAAGCTACTAAAAAGGAACAAATAAACAAATATATTAATAAAGATGCAACAAAAATAAATTATTTATATTTAGTCAAACAACTACGAATTAAATATATGAGTAAAACAGATAGAAATAATTATAATTCAATATGATTCACAATATTTATTATTCAATAGACTTCGTAATTTTTTATATTATCTGACTAATGATTAAGGAAAGAGAAGTCTATTGTTTTATTGGTTGCTTATTTTGGTTGGTAACTAACAAAATCATTATTGTTGATGGTTCATTATTAAATATTATTATTATAATATTTTGGAAAATATATCTCTATTCATTTTTTTTTTGTAACTATGATTAAGCAAGGATACAATACCCCTGGCGATAATTGGTTACTAATTGTCGACTCTAAAATTGTTTGCAGACTTTTTAGAAGAATTCATTTTTATTGTCTTCTGCAAAAAAACATCAATAGGCATCTCTTTTTGTAACTGGAACATTTGCTAGAGAAATTTTATAAACCGAGATGTATGCGACTACGTTTTTAGAAACAAAAAAGTTTTTTCAAGAGTACGGATTCTTTAAAAAACAGAAATAATTAAAGAAATTTTTTCCACAAAAATTTCGACAGCAATTGTGACAAAACTGAACCCATCTTGATAAAATTTCTATGGCACCAATCTGTAAGTATATTCTTTTAGATAAAAAAGAATTTTTCAAACCAGTTTGCAACTAATGGAGTTATGAAGTAACAAACATAAAAAAAAATACAGTCGAATTGAGAATCTCCTTTCTTTTATAAAATCAGTTAAAATGAGGTTTTTTCGGAGATGGCAACGCACTTGTAGTGCTCCTTGTAGATGTCGCTTACCATCGCTTACCATCAGGTGGGTCGTATGCCACCTCAGTGGTATAAAAAACTAATTAGAGTCTCAAGATATGACGAAGCACTTCCTATCGATTGTCGATGGTGAGTAAGGCAATGGTAAAACATATCTACAGACTTCAAGCCAAATAAATAATTATTCAGATCACATGCCACTACGCGATAGAACTTGCAGAGTGAGGCAAATTCCTTCTTCAGACTTATGGTCTCGGCAGCACCTGTGCGAGGTCGTAGACAATTACTGTCATTAAGAATATTTTTTAATGAATTTAGAATAGCAAACAAACTCACGGCCCACCTGATGGAAAGTGGTAACCGTCGCCTATAAACATGAGCAGTACTATGGACAACAGAGTATAATGTTTCGCCCATGATACTCCCCCCCCCCCCCCATGCGTTGCCATTTCTGAGAGCTCAGGTTTTTATTCCTCTCTACCCTGACTTAATATTAAACTTCTGAATATTTAGAATTCCTGAATGAAATATTTTTCTTTTAAGCAATTTAAAATGGCAATCAAGCAGAATGCCCACGGCCAACGTGGTAACCATATAGTTGAAATCAAAGTATTCTGCAGGTATACCTCCTTATAAGTTTCGGAGATAAATGACAACATGAAAGCAAAACTCCACGTGGCATTGAAATAATGATTTGTAAACAAAAGTCTTTATTGCAGCATTAAGTATTGTTAGAATTTTTTTTATTACAGCCGTTAACCGTTGTCCACTGCTGGACATAAGTCTTCCCCATAAGATAATTTTGTCAGTAGTTGCCACGCTTGGCAGGCGGGTTGGCAACCGTAGTTAGGCTTTTAGAGGTGTTTTAAGAGGGCCAGGCTGCTGCCCATCCCTCGCCCTCCCTTAGTCGCCTTTTACGACACCCACGGGAAAGGAAGGGGTGGCCCATCCTATGTTGGGGCACACACGGAATATTGTTAATATTGTTTGTATTGCCTTATCCTATTGTGCAAACTGTGCCAGAAAAAGAATAGTAAAGTAAAAGACTAATTACAATATCCAATAATTGAATCCAAGCTTCAAATATATAACACATTGCAGTTTTATAATATTAAACTGTATCCTAAATTCTACCTTGCACAAATCTACCATAACATATTATATATAGATCTGATATAATCTTTAATGCTTAGCATATTTAATTAAAAATATTATTTCGATAAATTTTACCCATGTATTTTTTCAGTAATTTTGTCATTAATTAGATTTAATCATCTATTAATCTTTTCGACGTCAATAAAAGACATATCTACCATCCACCTCCAAACAGAAAGTAGGCATGAACCAAACCAACTTGCACATACCTGCAAGCTTACGTCACCAGTACCTACGTGTTTTACCGCTAACAAACATACATTAATATGGAAAGCTCGCTCCGTCAATGTGCCAGCCAACGCTGCCCCCACGAAGATGGCTATTGTCTTTTCAAAACGTGACTCCAAATGTTAATTGGACTATTAAAAGCCGAATGCGGGTCATTTCGACCATTACCAGTGGAGCCCTTTTGAATATGTATAATAATATTATTAGATAAAGTGGTCGCTCAATTTGTGTAAGGTTTCTAATGAGGTTTTGCGCTTTCTTGTCACAGATGGCGCTAGTGCGTTGAATGCGCAAGCGTTCAGCCGGATGTGCGAAATGGATTGTGCGCGACCCGTTGAAGAATTCAATATTAACGCCCTTGGTGTGGGAGAACTGATATTAATCGTTGTATGATTTACATATAGGTTACTGGAATGCTTCGCTCGTGTGTACAAGTGAGGTGCACAAGTGAATTACTAACTTTTATTTAACACTAGTTTATACCCGCGACTTTATCGCGTGGCCGCGATATTCTTATGTACAAAAACCGGGATAAAAAACTGGCAATCCTCCACCTATCATAATACGTATGTACTAATTTTCATGATAATAGGTTCAACTGTTAAGACACTAAGAAGTGACAAACCATAAAATTAGGAGTAAGATTTTTCCCGTATGTTGGTAGAAGAAGAATACTATTTATTTTCATTTTTATGATTTTTGTAAGAGACTAAGGACACAGAACACAAATTACCTCGATATATGGTTTATTTCTTTTTTTTTTAACTTTATCTGACCCAAGATATTATTTTATTATATACCTATATTGTACTAGCACAAGTAATTGTTTTGTTCCCTTAATAGTTATATTGTACATTTAATCCATCATCACACAAAATGATATATTTTCTTATTACATAGACCTAAATTTATTATGTACCTCAATTTATTTTTTTTATTTTAATATTATCAAATATGTAAATAATTATAAACAAGGCTATTTCTCAATTGTTAAAGGTTTATTAGTTATCAGAAGGCAATTTTTTCCAACCAATTAATAATTTAGAATTCCAAAATGCAGGGTTATGTATTAAAAGTATTTTCAAATACAAGAATATTACTGGTCTACTACAGTTTTGGGTATTTAGTTCAAAGAACTGAGTTCAAGAGTGTCTCTGGAGAAGTAATAGATTTGCATATCATTTGGCTCATTACATACAAGTTTCTTATCCGTAAAGAGCTTTGTTGGTTTAATGCCAACTATAAAACTAGATCTACATATATCTATGTAGTTTTATTGTTTTGAGGAGTGTTCTTAAATATTTTTTCTTAATTGCTTTAACCTCCACTCCTTAACGAGGCTTACCTGTAACTTTAGTATTTTTCACTTTGATATTATTATTTAATATTACAACAGTGTTGTATACATGTTGTGTATATTTTATTTAAAATACAGATATTCAGCTAGGAGAAAAGATGGACGATGGACCAAAGCCGGGATAGACTAATGCCCTACAGATAGACAAAAGACAGTCATTAGACTACCAACGCGATGATCGGATGACATAATGTGTATAGCGGTCGAACAGTGAATGAGGTTAGTACAGGACCATTACAAGTGGCGCTACAAAAACGAGGCCTGTGCACAGCAGTGGGTAAATTTTGTTTAAATATAAACAAATATACCTCAAATCCATTCAAGTGTTTATATACATATATTAAAATGATTTACAAATTTTTAAATATATTAAAAATCTTATTATCTATTTATTATCTTGGCAATATTAGAGCTACTAATGTATATTGTATGCAGATCGTTAATAATTTGTGAATTGTTTTCAAGGCTAGGTTTTTTCTCATTTCTCTTACTCAAATAATTAATTACAGTATTACAAATAATTAATCTTAATCTCAATTTAATAAATCACCTTGTAGATAATAAATTATTCGACGTGTCAACATTGACAAATTAATAATACAACATATATTACATTTTTAGTTACCTTTTTTTTTCTTATATTTTCATTATTCTTTACACAGAAAATATATATATATATATATATATATATATATATTTAAACTATTGTTAAATATGTACTGTTATGACACTTGATCAAAATTTAAAAATCGTTTAACTTTAAACAGACAATGAATAACCCATGTTTTCGAGTACGCTATCGAATTTTGTAATTGAGGCAAAATGTATCAGGTTATTTATTATTACACCTTAACACTAAATAATAGTATGAGTAACACCCAAAAAATCCGTTCCAAGTAATTACGTGATATTGCAAACAAAATAAAAGTCGTTTCCTTCTTGAATGACAATTAGAGTACTCAAAACTCCGCGAATGTTGTGAAAAAATAACAATGCTCAGGTAGTGTGTAAAGTAACGTCCTGTATAAAATGAGTACAGTGAGCCATCTGTCAACGGGTGCATGGGAGTAGCATATTTTATAATTATACAAGAGCATACTCGGAATAACAATGTTTGATTGGCTCGATCGCGCGAATGTACCACGATGCGACTAGAATGCAGAATGCGTGCGCCTCGAAAAATAACCCCACGATCAAGATTTCTTGGCCGCGATCTAGAAACAGGTGCTCGACACTGTCTACGTGTGATTGATATAAACAATTGATTTTAATTCTATATATAGATTTATTGTCTCCATACTAGGAAAATAAATGGTGTGAAACGGACTCGATTTATCATTAATGATCTGTTAATTTAAAATATGGTAGCAATTAGTATCTATACAACGAATAACCATTCTTGATAATGACAAACATTTATAATTTTTAAGATAAAATGCTTAATTTCGTAATTAAGGCAACACGTGTTGTCTTCTTGATTTAGTATCGAATTATGTAAATCAAAGTCGACGATGTGGTCAACGCAAATGATATGTATTTAAAAAACTTATTTTATAAAATGATAATGATTAATTAACTAATTAATAAAAATCGTAAAATTTATTACAAAATTACAACTGAGATTTGGTTATCAAAAAAAGGAAATTTGTATTGTATACATATAAAAAAATTAAGATGAAAAAGTTGAGATTCAATGATTAAATAAAGTGCTAGTACAAATTATATGATTTATATTAAATGATATATTACATTGATCAACTGGTTAAGTTTCTTTTCAGAGAAAAAATGACTTAAAGAAGACAAAATATATTATTTAAGAAAAATATATATAGGTAGCTTTAAAATATTGATTAAATGTGACCTTTGAAATAATTCAATATTAAATTAACATTTGCTTAAATAATTTTAAGGTAAAATAATTATATACCATAAATAGAGTTTTAAAACAATCCGCCAACTTTCTAAAAAAAGACAATTCTATTTCATTTTTTCACATAACTGATTATATAAAACTTACGTATAAATAAGTATTGAGTTATTACAAGTACTCACAAGAACCTGTAATAGATGATAATAGATCGCTCAAATAGGCAGCTATTATGAAAGAAAAGCAAAGCAGTACGCGATTCGAATTATAATTCAGCTCATGAAAACATTGGATCACTTAAAGGCATAGCGGTACATTAAAGACGGCACCCGTGCCAAATATGCGCGCCCTAACAATTTGCCCCCCATATATGGAGCATAAAGTAAGACCGAGGGTCTAGTAAAAACCTCACAACGGTTATGTTTTATCTTTCTTTAATTCTAGACAGTCTTCTCGGCTTATCTAAATCGTTTCATTTGCTTGATGCGCAAAATGTTAGATTAATCAGAGGATTTTATGGTAAAGAAAATTAAATTAAATCTTTATGGAGATCGAAAATGCTTCAAATAACCTGGAAAGTAAGACGGCGGTCTTTAATGTCTTTGTTAAATTTAAATTGGGTACTTAAATATCTCTAAAGTAGATTGCATTGTTTTTGATGATAAGTAATATAATTTTCTTTTAATATAAACGACTTTGCTAGTTTATGAATAATTTTAATAAATTTATTTTTGATATTGTAATAAAATCATCAATATTCTAAACACGTTTTTCTTTGTCTTTATTGTTCAGTTATTATAAAAACGATTATGATATAGATGACGTCTTGAAATTTAAGTAGTTAAGGATTACATATCGGTACTAAACACATTGTATATTGGTGTAATTATTATAAATTATGAAATTAGTAATAATATTAAATAACTTAATATGTAAGTAGATTCCACCATTTTTAATGTATTTTTTAATACATTTTTGCGAAAATTATATAAAAGAAATATAATTAAACATCTGAATAAATTATACTACATAAATGCAAATAGAACAACCAACGTAACGGTCCTATCTAAATTACTAATCACAATCAGATCTAACAAGTGCAGAGAAATTGTAACGACACACAAAAACTAGATTCAAGTTCTGCATAATCGTTACACGCCGAATTGAGAGCGGGGTGTTGCAAATTTTGTTACGAGCCTCATCCAGTTCTAACAATCAAGTTCCATCCGCGGCATCACAGAGCTAAGCGGTACTTTTATTCCATCTAAGATATACATCACAAACGTGAGTGTCGTCCGTAAGTACATGGATATATCTATGAATGTCTTTATTACTGTGTTTTTAGTCATTTATAAGATTTTCTCATAATGATTGTCCCAAAAACGAGTGTTTGTGCCGTCAAAAGCCTTTGTCTAATCGCTCATGACTAGCTCGTGGTGTTCTTACAACTGGTTGTTAGCGGATATCACGGACTCTATGTTTGTAACGACACGTCATGTTCAAAATATATTTACAATTAGGTAAATACCTATTATATTTTGTAATAATAATTGTTACCTTTTACAATAATTCGCTCGTCTCCTGCCTAACTTGGTTTTCTAATATGCTCAGCGAAATATAGATTCAAATGTCGATATAGTCGTAAACATATAATTTTATTGTTTATTATTATTATTAATTTACTATACATAGAAAAAGCTTCAAATTACTCAGCGAGCTATGGAGAGGGTCATGTTCGGAGTCTCTTTGCATGATAGAATCCGAAACGAGAATATCCGCAAAAGAACCAAAGTAACCCACATAGCCCGAAGGATAAGCAAGTTGAAGTGGCAATGGGCTGGTCGCTTAGCTCGAAGCACCGTCAACTAATGGGGAAGAAAGGTTTTTGAGTGGCGACCCCATACGAGCAAAGCAGTGTAGGACTCCAACTAGATACAGTGACGACCTTAAATTTTTTGCAGGGAGTCAGTGTATGCAGATGGCTCGGGACCTTTCCTTATGGCAGTCTATGGGGAAGGCCTATGTCCAGCAGTGAACGGATAAAGGCTGAAATGATGATGATTCACTGCTAAACACTTTCATTAGAACAAAATGTTTCATGAGTTTTTTTTTAATTATCCGTTATTCCATTTCTTTTATTTCATTTGCTGATCCAGTCACTTTTATTTCACATAATGTTCTAACTTTTATTCATAATCAACAATAAAGTGCATACACACCAAACATCACTTCTATCAATAGTGTTTATCAATAGAAGGTGTTTTATCGTACATTAATCAAATGATATCGGTACCATCGCGTGGATGTTTTTATCTGCGTTATTAATATTAGTTTGTCGTATGCGTGAGATCCCCCATTGTGAAGTAGTCGACGTTAAATGTTCCTTATTATGCTTGTTTTTATATGGAATAACTAGTGTTATTCTTTAACATGTATCTATTGTAAAAATGGTTGTGATAATTGTTAATATACTTTTATTTACATTATGTATGTATCTATTGTAAAAAATGCCTGTGATAATTGTTAATATTCTTTTATTTACATTATGTCGAAATCTATCATAGATTTAAGTTTTATGTAATCAAGTCGCATTGCTAAATGCTTATTCTAATGTAGGTTATTCGATTAACGAGAAACATATAGTCAAATAGTGATTTTGGATAGCGGTAGTCACTTAACATCAGGTAAGTATCCCTAACTAAATATAGAAATAAGTTACCCGTTGTATTATATAAGATAAAATAAAAAGAAAAAACAGTAAATTAGAAGAGACTTAACTAAAAGAATCGTAAATTAGAAGCAGATGAAAATAAGAAAGGAGAGACTTTAAGTAAATATTGCATAAAAGAACATACAATATTTTATAGTGTGACAAGTTGGATAGTTGCGAAAACAAAATGATGTGTTGCTCTTAATAATGGTTAATTTAATAATATTTTTATTTATGATTATTTAATTTTTAATGATAAATACAGATCATAAGTTACAACCAGAGTTGTAGCATTCCTTTATTTTCATAGTTAATATCCCATTGTTCTTTACAATTTTCTTTTATTTGTGCAAGTTAGAATGCCAAATAAGGTGAGGGCCAACAGCAAACAAACACACGTCCTGTCTAATGGTAAATGATCACTGTAGCCTATGGATGTTTATATACATAACAGAATATAATGTGTCACCAATGATATCCCACATACGTTATTAGAATTAAGGAGTTATGCCTCTGTATCCTTTAATTTTACTGCCATACCCTACGCTTTAAATCTAAACACAGCCATGCAAACACAACTGCTTCATGGCAGAAACGCGAAAGGTATAGAGGTTTCGAAGCAAATGACTTTTGTACGACCTCCTTCTGGTGCAAATTAACGCAGCTAGAGCTAACACAATGTACCTTGTTTTTTATTTTATATTTATAATAAGTTTACTATTGTAATCTTTTGGAGGAAACAATAAAGAGTGAGTATCTATCTATCTATCTTGTTGATGAT
Source organism: Galleria mellonella (assembly GCF_026898425.1). Lineage (NCBI taxonomy): Eukaryota > Metazoa > Arthropoda > Insecta > Lepidoptera > Pyralidae > Galleria > Galleria mellonella. The sequence goes on from NW_026442115.1 coordinate 1,602,159, forward strand.
ATCAAGTCTATCGATGTAAGAATCGAATCCGAGATCCGTTATTTATAAATGTTTTTCTTTGTTATTCTTGCTACTGTCATATATATTAACGTCCCTCTGCTGAGCACTGATTTTGACTATTAAAATATGGCTATATTATAAGATTTTATTAACAGTTTTCCTTATTTCATGCATTGTGTTTTTCCTTAGTCACATTCATACGACATATTGAGGATAAAAAGGAGTGATGAACTGATAATATATTGCCACATAAATCATCACGGACATGCACTACATAAACAAATATATTTCAAACTGGTTGCACAGCCTGGCTTAGTACTATTGTAAGTAAGGATGCTAACGAAGAAAATGAGATAATTGTTTCATTTAGACCAACCAACCAAATATCTTCTGTCTCACTAATTTACTCACTTTTTTACATAAAAGTTTATAAGCCATTTTTTTCACTTTCTACTCTATTTTTTTAATGTCTTTTTTTCATACAAATCTTGTCTTAATAATTACAAACATAAAAAAAAATTGACAAATAAGTGCAACTGTTCTGAAGTGATGCGCTTACTCGAATGTACATTCAGCGATTGATTGTTATTTATTATACATTTTATTGAGTGCCGACCTCGTAAGGTCAAAGGCAGTGTAGAACGACCCCTCTAGATGGTGTGATGACCTTAAATGAATTCCAGGGAGTCAGTAGACGCAGGTGGTTCTGTGGTGGTGGTGGTAGTGGTAGTGTGGTGGACTGTTCCTTATGACGGTATATGGGGGAGGCTTATGTCCAGCAGTGGACATATAATGTCTGAAATGATAATGACAATATTATCTGAAGTCTATTATCTTCAAAATTCCCCATTTATATCCTTAAAATGTTCATAATATAAGAAATCTCGATTCTAAACTCCATTGAATGCTTTAATAAGCTCATTCTACGGTTACAATATACTGTCACTGTCTTATACGGATATTGTAAGACATATGTTCTATTAGTTTAGCTTATTGTATATCAATAATTCATAGCTTAACTATGTTATGCACATCGCCGACCGTTACTTGGAAGTACATCGTTCATTAGTAGTTCAAACGCGGTTTGCTTTGGCAAAACCGCTGGGCCACATAACTATGGATGTTGAACTAAAATCTTACTGGAAGTGAAACATAACCTTATTATAAGTTATACATATTTTTAATTCAGGTAGTCAATAACAGATAAATAAACTTTTATTATAAGCTTTCAAGTTTGAAGGTATATTAACGTTGAGCACAATAATATTATTTTACTTAATAACTTAAATAACCTAAATTACACATATATATATATATATCTTTCCCATTAGGGGGCTTGTCAGTAGTTACCACGCTTGGTAGGCGGTTTGGCCACCGCAGTTAGATTTTATAGATGTATAAGAGGAACGCTTCTGCCCATCCCTTGCCCTCCCTTACGATATCTTCGGGAAAGGAAGGGGTAGCCTATTCCGTCGCTATGCCGGGACCAATCGGTTATAACAAAAAATAAGTCCTCTTAGTCGCCTGTTCCTGTGAGAAATCTCTGAAATACAAATTATATCGTTTGAGTTTTCTATCCTAAATAAAAACGTTTTATGACCAACTCAACCTAAAAGCCTTAATTATCAAATTAATTGTATAAAATGATTATCACGAGCAGAATTGGTAAGCCAGATCAGAGGCATCCAAAGAAGAATGATTGCGGTCCTAGAACTCATAGTAGCAGAGGATAATAGTGTCAATTGAGTAGTAATATTATGACCGTCAACATGACTTTCTATTTATCAGATTATGCAATGATTAAATTCGATCCAATATTTAAATAATAATAGTACTTTAATATTATCCAAACAGTGGGAAAAACCATAAGATGTTATTAGCACTCATTTCTTTATACTCACTCTTTAAATTCTTGATATACTTATTATTCAGATATTGTTATTGTCATTGTTAATAATTATTAAATATTATAATAGTGCATGTGGTGTTCGCCGATAAAAGACTTTTACATTAGGCAAAATTATTTTTTGTGTTATTGATTAAGTAGCATGTAAAATGTAAAAGTTGTATGTGAACCTAAATAAATAAATAAATAAATAAAGGAGACGTGGCGTAATAGATAAAACCTACACATATAAAAAGTCACTTCAATCTTCTTTATATCTTGTAATATATTGGTAAGGTTTGTCTATCGTTCGTGTATTGACATTTTAATTACATTTCGATCCGGCTACGGTATTATTGCGATGTGGGTGTCCAGTATAAGTATGGTAATGTCTATCGCTTTGACACTGCACATCTGTTAAGCAGTAGTTCCATTCTGTTGAATAAATCTGTAACATTAGATTTAATATAAATAAGTTGTATATTATATAAGCGAACCGTCTCTTCACACGATTGATAAGGTAGATGACCTGCAGTTTTTTTTTATATAATTATTATAAATATTACGTTTTATTATATTATAAATAAATATAATAAAACTCGTTGATAATGTAATTTTATAGAGGTGAAAGTATTTTAACAAGAAAAAAATCTTTTCTTTTTATAATGTATAGTATACAGTTCAGTTAATTATCAATTAGGTATACCTACTAAAATTAACAAGAGTAAATTGATCTATTTCAAACAAATAATTTTAATTTACATTCTATTTTATTTATGACAACAGGCACATAATATTGAGATATCGTATAAACGCACAAATTTACGTGAAGTGTTACTATTTACACACGCGTTTTCAATATGACCACAGAATATACAATATCGTAATGTCCGAAACACAGTATATCAAGCGAGCGTTCTATGCTTCTGAAAATGATGCCTATTATTTCTACTATTATATTGCAGTATTATAGTTTATTTACAATTTAGGTTATGATAACGACCTTCATTGCGTAACGGTATGCACATAGCTTTACGTAAGGAGGTAACGGGTTCGATTCTCAGTCAGGTCAGTTTAGTTTTATGAATTGGCTCCTGATTGGATATTCTAGGCTATAATGTGATTGTGTGGCATTTACAAAATTAAAATAATAAATCCTATAGACGTTGGATAGTGTTGGCGTGTTACGCAGACTTCTGCTTGGCTTCCACTAAAACAAATTTTACTCCTTACGAATATTATAAACATAAAAGAGATATTGTTTGTTTATTTGCTGCTTACTTTATGATACTTTAACAGGTTAACCAACCATCAATTTTGGAATTTTTTATCTCATTCATTCACCATACCATCAAAATAATAGCGAATGAAGTCACAAATAGAAACTAGTAAAATATATTTTTTTTTAATTATTATTCATTAAATTAATAATTTTTAAATTATTTTAATTTAACAAATATTTACGAATACTACTATCATTATACAACATTTTACAATAATTATATTCAATTATTAAATAAGTAGAATTATAGCGAAATTTAATATGTAACATATAGAAATTTTATTAACATTATAAAACTCATTTAAGTATTATATATTTAAACATATTTTATGCTAAAAGTAACTCATTTTATTAGCCAAACATGACCTTCATCGTTTTTCGATTAGTATAAATTCATTGCACCTTGCAAAAGTTTTTTAAATAAGCCATCAAATAATATTTTACTTCCACAATAAAGATTGAGAAGCGATGCCCTGTCTACTAAACATCTGCTTCAAATCGCAAAATTATGCTTAATAAATCACAACCCTGCAATTCGACAGGCGTTCCACGCGCGTCCCATAGAATTTTCGCCGTCGAAAATGCATTTTCCATACACACTGTTGTTCATGTAACTATGCCTGGTATAAGCTACATTTAAGTTAATTATAGGATTACATTGGGTTGCATTTAAAGTGGTATTTTGGTAATATAATAGTCAGATGGCACGCCCGATAAGTACCAGCCCGATACTTGGAAAGCCTCACTCATTACGCATTCGGGTCGCAAACGAAACGTACTCGGTCGCGAGGAACAAACGAATATAATAATTATGAGCCGAATGGATTAGACCGAATTAACGGTTGCGTTGTTAGGATATTATTTTTCGCCGCGTTGGCATGTCCGCAGGCGAAGGGTTAAATCACATTAACGCATGTACAATTTTATAAAGAAAAATTAAATTGCACACGTTTTTTAATTATGATTAAAAATGCAGTGATGTCTTCATTTATAAATCAAGGATTCCATACTTAAAAAAATATTCTTTTTATTTTATTTTTTGTTTAAGAAAGATATAATTAAATTATCTTCATTGTATTAAAAAATATAGAAACCTTATTTTTAATTAACATTAATAATATATTTTTAATTACTTTGAAATTAAAAATTACGTATGGCCTAGTATTTATTCCGAACATTTTAAACATACCCGTGTAGGTCCCGGCATAGCACAGGCCATACCTTCCTTTCTCGTGGGTGTCGTAAGAGGCGACTACGGGACCTTATGGTGGAGGGATAGGCAGCAGCGTCCCTCTTAAAACATCACCAAAAGCCAAACTGCAGTTGCCAACCCGCCTGCCAAGCGTGGCAAGTACTGGCAAAACCCCCTTTATGGGGAGGCTATGTTCAGCAGTGAACAATTAATGGTTGATACTCGTACAACAATTCTAGATGATAAAATAAGATCTTATTAAAAAAAAATTTAAAATTAATATTTTAATTTTTAAATTAATTTTAAAATTTAATAAATGTATAAACTATATTTTTTCTATGAGGTCGTATCAGTTACGTGCTATTTGGTTTTATATTAAATGTACAGAATATCCTTTTTCGAAAACTAAACAATTTGTATTTATATATGGTTTAACCTAATACTTACTGACTCGATATCTTTTTATATTTACATTTTAACGAAGAATATTATGTCATGACTTTAAACCTTAACACAAAAAATTAAACACTACGTGATTAACATATTTAAAATAAAAAGATCTGAGTTTACTTAAATAGTAAAAACACGTGTAAGAAGCGAAACTACATTATAAAGGGTATACCGCCTTCAATTTATGTGAGAAGTTGGATATTAACATACAAACTACATGACAAGTAGCCCTTACTTAATTTCCATGTGACTACTGTTTCACTACTGTTAATATATACATAAAAAAATGACCAAGAAAGTCTGGGAATATGAGTAACATGGTTCCGTTGTAATTAATTTATTTATGTACTTTACTGGATATATTACAGATAAACTAAATATCAATAAAAATTAGGCACACATTAGTACAAAAAGTGAGATTAATTCTCTAAAAGTTTGCTTCTAGAGTAGAGAGAATTATCAATATCAACAGCATTGTTTTAAATTTTAACTAAACTACTTATCCTATTTCCTACTGTCATTATCTCAGCCATATTCTGTCGACTATTAAATACGGGCTTCCCCCATAGACTGCCATAAGGAATGTTTCTGAGCCACCTGCATCCACTGACTCCTTACAATATATTTGAGGTCGTCACTCCATCTAGTGGAGGTATGCCCATACGGGGTCGCTCCTCAAAATTTTTTTTTAAACAAAAAAAATTTTGAAATTTGAAACAAATTTACGAGTTCATATTTTAAGGTTTTGTTGTCCCATTGCAGAACCCTAAAAACTTTAGATGTTAGGGTAGAAAGTTTATTGTCGTGACCAATTTATATTTTGATTGTGACAAAAGAAACAGATGATGTGTGTTCATGCGCCTATTGCATATCAAATAATGCGAAGCTCTTGCTAATGGCTAGGGTTGTCCACGTATCGACGTTTATAATAAGTTTAGTGTTATTGCTTTCCCATGTATACATGTATTATTACAATAATAATTAAATTAGTGATGAGATCATACTAAAAATAACGTACTATTTATCGGATATACAATAAATTGCTAGGTGAAAACAATGGCTACCAGTTTAAATCACTCCCTTATTTTATTTTTAAAAAAAGACTAATATTGAAAATAAATCATATTGCATTAAGTGAAAAAATATTTATATTAAATAAACTATTAATATTATAAATGTGAAAATTTGTAAAGATGGATGGATGTTTGTTATTTCCAAACAGAAACTACTAAATGGATTTTAATCAAATTTGGTACATGAGTAGTGCTTAGCACATAGGATATTTTATGAATTTATTCACGCGGGTAAAACCGCGGTTTATCGCTAGTATTAAATAAATTTGAATGCTTTGTGATTTCTTGGCCACAAATATTCTATCTTGACGTATAAACCGTAAATGGTTGCGAATTTCTATAAATTTACAACTAACTCCCCGACGTTGAAAAACATCAATAACAAACCATAATAATTCGAATGTTTGCGGCTACGTTTACATGTCGAGTTGTTGTCGTTGTCGTCCACTACATCAGCAACATAAAAGAAATGTTTTTGACTGTCAATTTAGGGGTCATAGTCGTAAAAATATATTTTATCTTTATATAATATTGAAAATTGGTGTCATCCTTGGTGACCAAATGCACAAACGCAATGTCAACATGTACTATGTACAATGCAATATAATGCAATAGCAATGCAACTTTCTAACAACATACATTTTTACCATTATTTTTCTTTTAATATTTTTTTTCCCTTGGAATGTTTTAAGCTGTTTATTTTAACAGTGGAAAATATTGGGCAAAGGCCTTTGATTGAATATCGACTTAATGTAAATATCAGATGGTTCTTATTTTGTTTTTTTTTGTTATGTATTATAAATATTTATAGTTTTATTAATTTTCTTTATTCAAAATAATAATTTGGACATTTTAGTTACATATTAGAGAATTTTTTTTTAAATATGTTTGTTCTACAGAAGACAAACATTAATATAAAGTAACTTCTAGGTAAATATAAATAATTCAAAACAAGAGCCCTAATGCGTTCTCACAGCAATTCATGATGCATCAGACTCTTAAAATGTAATCAAGCGCTGGAAGCGCTATAGAGGTTTATTTATTTATTTATTTATTTAACTCTTTATTGCACCATAAATAAAAATATACAATGCCAAGTGAATAATTCAAATGAAATACAGTAACATAAATACATATTGAAATATACACATAAAGGTACAAAAGGATTTAATTAATTTTACTAAAAATAAAATGTAAGTGTAAGTAATGCATACGGGATTCTTTGTACATCATAGTATATATATATATATATATATATATATATGAATAACAAAAGTCATAATGACTAGTGGAGCGTTTTAACATTCCAAGAGATAACTCAAATAAATAAACAAATTTGTCTATCTATTTATATGTATTATTTATAGTATCACGCAAAACTTTTTTTTTATTCAACTTACAATGGCAAATAAGCTAACGACCCACTTGATGGAAAGTGGTAACCGATTTTGATAAAATTTCTACGGAAACAATCTATAAGTATATCCTTTCAGATAAAAAAAAGAATTTTTAAATCGATTTACAACTGACGAACTTAGAAGATAACAAACATAAAAAAAATACATTCTAATTTATAACCTTCTTCTTTTTAAAGTCGGTTGAAAATATCTGGTGTCTAAAGTTGATATTAATTCATAATTAATTGTCATAAATTTGTAAAAAACTCGTGTTAAAATTATCCTTCATTAACTCAATCGTTGATAAAAAATTTGCATACTTTTATGACTAAAGTATATCCTCAATAAATCAAGCGATACATATAATTAAAACTACAAACAGCAATAAATCAGTCATAAAACTTACCAAAAGCGCTTTCCGCTGTAAGTTCCACTTCAAAGCAACGATTACGCGTAATTGCATTGCAATTAGGACAGCGCTGCAGCGAATATCTGCATTCGCTAATTACGAGTTCAAGCGATAATTGCAGCTTTGGGTCAAATTCGTGGCTAGTACCGATTACATGTATTTGCTAAACTGTGTGGCGTTATCTGATTATTCATACTTCAATCATTTTGATTCTACCGATCTTCTACTATTTCTGATTTCTTTTATTAATAGATGATAATGAAGTAGTAACCAGCCTGCGCTGTCGGTATATGCTGCCGGAGCACCTGTAAGGGTTGATAGGTGAAGATGAAAGCACGTCAGTTAGTTCATCGTAGCTAATACATTAAGTACAGTAGGCAAACGAGCATGCGACTCACTTGATGGTAAGTGACTACCGCCACCTATAAGCACTCGCAACACCAGAGGCATTACAAGTGTGTTGACAGCTTTTTAAAAGGAATATGTTCTTTTCTTGAAGGTTGGTGTCGTATCGGTTCGGTTACTTAAGAAAAGATGATTTTCAAGAGGAAACGCGTGGAGGTTGACCTAATAGGGGTATATTTCTATGTTTTTTTTTATACAACTTAGAGTGGCAAACAAGCTGACGGCCCACTTAATGGAAAGTGGTAACCATCGCCTATAGACATGAGCGGTACCATGGATATAACAGAGTATACTGTTTCGCTCATGATACCCCCCATGCGTTGCCATTCCTGAGGACTCAGGTGTTATTCCTCTGTACCCTGTAACCCACCCTTCAAACCGAAACACAGCTATGAAAACACAACTGCTTCACCATAGAAACACAAAAGGCACACAGGTATCCAAGCAATCGACTTTTGTACAAATGGGATATTAGATCTAATTACTGATACAATCCCTTTCCCCCCGTCTATACTGAATGAAATCTAGTGATAATATTTATGAAGCTAAACAATTTTTCCCAAAATTGTATTAGCCATAACATTTAAATAAACACAAATATTGTTAACTGAGATTTAAATTGGTAACTATTGAGTTTCTTGTGGGTTCCTCTCAACAGATAATAACATTACAAACTTAACAGTAGACTCTTAAAAGATGACGATTTAAAAGAGTTTGTGAATAGGTCTGTTTGTATAAAGATGAATATAAATATAAATTTAAAGATAAAAATATGAATTTGAAGAGACTAGTTAGAATTAACCAGGGTTATGGAGTGTTGGAGATACACCTCTTAATCTTAATTTACTTAGTAACATTGGTTTGCGGTAGAAGTAAGTAAAAATAGGTAATTTTCCAGACTTAATCTCTATGGCCCAGTGATGGATATGTTACTTTGCATACCTGGTTCTGGATTCCCAGTTGAGACAGTTTAAGAAACAAACTTTTCTGAATTAGTTTGGGTCTGGATGTTTTGGGTTGAGTACCCAAATGTTTGTTGCCTGGTCAGTTCTAAACAATACAGGGTTTATGAAGATACACCCTGTATTATTTAAAAATGATAGAATACATATAAAAAATACAATTGAATTGAAAATCTCTATATTTTTTAAGTGAGCAAAAAATAGTCGGTCAGATTCTATTTTTAAATTAAAGGAAATATTACATTTGTGTAGATTTATTTAATATTTTTTTACTTTTATTTATTTTAAATATAATTAATGAATACAAACGATTTTGCATTAATCAGACTCAAATATGTGGCATAATAATAGATAATAATTTATGTAAAATAGTAATATGTTACTTTCTAATATACAATATTCCATTTTGAAATAATTAAGTGATATAAATATTAATTAATTACGCTAAACAAAAATTTCGATTATCAATGTTGCAATACAAGCATTCAGATCCGGCAGTTTAGGAATTGTTGGGAGTGGACGAAGAGAAAGCCATAATATAATTAATTTAATATGCAAATTATGTAGCGATGAAATCATAACTGGCCATTCTAATATCACAATGCTCAATGTATGTTATATTAGATATTATGTGAGCTATTTTTGTTATACAGGCGGATTAGTCTTAATTTTTTTTTATACAATTTAGAATGGCAAACAAGCTGACGGCCTACCTGATGGAAAATGGTAATCGTCGCCTAGAGACATAAGCAGTACCATGGACATAACAGAGTATACTGTTTCGCCCATGATACCCCCCCTTGCGTTGCCATTCCTGAGGACTCAGATGTTATTCCTCTGTACCTTGTAAATTCACTGCTATATCCCACCCTTCAAAAGATTCACCCGAAACACAGCTTAATGATTAGCTGATATGTTCTGGAGCGTTAAACCAAAAAAATATTTTTTTTTACAACACATAAACAGCGACATAATGTGCAAATATTACAGCATTTACAATAAGGAGGTCGAGCGTATTGTTATTTTTTTTTATATTCGGAATGGTAAACAACCACCGTCCACCTTATGATGGAAATTGCTAAACGTCGTCAATAGAAATAGAGAGTGGTCAAACTTGAACAACACAGAATATATATCAGAGGGTAGGCATGAGTCTATGGTATGTTTTATTCTTTACAGGAATAAGACACCTTGAAATTTTTGTAAACTGATGGAATGTAATAATAATAATGTGGTAAATTAGTCATGGTTTCAACCTTCTTTTCCTAATTTGCACAACCCATTCATTTGGTCGAACCAATGTTAAGATTAATGTGGAAAAAAGATTTTTTCAAGCAAATAGTATATAATGTTACAATGTTGTACTGAAAATACCTGCAATGTTATATATATATATATATATATATATATATATATATATATATATATATATAAGGGATGTGCAGTAGCGTCTCTTAAAACATCTCCATAGCCTAACTGTGGTTGTCAATCTGCCTGCCAAGCGTAGCAACTACTGGGAAAAGGCTTATGTTTAGCAGTGGACAGTTAAAGACTAACATGATGATGATGATATATATAATTGTACACTCTCTTATTCTTACTAATATTAGAAATGTAAAATTAAGTTTATATTGTTGCTCCTTAGCGCTCTAATATTAGCCATAAAGTGCCAATCATTTTACAATTTGGCATAAAGTATTTAGGATGGAGAAAGTTATAAGTTAATATTTACCCTTACCTTTCATTTAAGTGGCAGGCAATATCTAGTAGTCTATTCACGATAATAATACTTAACACGTACGATGTCCCATACAAAGTTAAATAGACAATACCGTATCGCAATGATTCAAAACAATTGATCGATTAAAATTCACTCTTCAAGCTGTCTTTTCTTCATCCTACCCACATAATGAGGATATTAGAAAGGAGTACACTATTAAAATGCGGCAACAGACGGACAAATTTAACTAACAGTCATTATTTTGTAGGCTTTCCTTAATCATTTCGCATGCAGTCCATATATTTGGTATAAAGAAATTTGGTGACCTCAGGATCAAAATGAGTCACTAAAACAGTTATTTAACTATAAAAAGTTTCTAAAACTCACTACAGACGGTGCTTGCAAGCAAATAACTTTATTAATTTAATAGCTACTTATATCGCATACGTGGAATTCGCTTTGTTAATATTCATCAAGGATATTTTATTGTGAGTCACCGGTTACATAATTATAATAAAAACTTTTAAGGAGCTTTTAGATCACCCAACGCGTAACGCATTGATTAATAGTGCGGATGTCTTAAAATTACAAATTATGCCCTATTTTGTCTGAAAATCTGTCAAATCTTGCCAAAATCTATTTTAAAATGTGCCAAAATATTATTAACATCCTGTTAACGTAGGTAATAATAAACAAGAAAATACATTTCCATATATTTCATTATATTTTGCTCGTTTAGCTTTGACGATAAAAAAGCACATAAAGAAAAAAAAATAAGTACGATAATAGAAAAAAATCTAAGTACGAATAATTACTTTTTTATAATTTAAATAAACTCATACATCGTGGCGTCGGTTAAATTTGCAAATCTTGCAACTTCGTTTTAAACGAAAATTAACTTTTTACCTTATTATGTTTTAATATATAGCTTCTTAGTAGAAGAATAATTTCTGCTTTTGTTTCTAAATCTTTATTCTGTGTTTTATTGAAGTAGAATATTTTAACAACGCAAATATCAAGAAATATTATTTTTATACATTTGACTTAAATAAAATTATATTATTATGTAATTAAAAATGTAATAAACTTGATTTACTCATGACTTTATTCACTATAATTATCATAGAGTTACACCAAAAATTGTATTGTACTCAATTGTGGATTATCGAAAAATTTTATACTCTAGAATCGTGTACTAAAATGCTACAATTTACATTAAACACTTAATGAGTGGGTGGGGTCATTTAAAAGGCAGTAAACAAAATTATTTCAACCCACGTTAACAATTAGTTCGGGTAGAATTAACTCGGACATTCTCTGGAACTTTGAATTAAAACCTTGCACGCCAAGTAAAAGAATAATTACGTATTTAATAACGCTTTTGTTCTCGACCTGTGTAGGAAATTCAAGTAATTCAATTGTGTTTAAGACTGTTTAATTTGAATGGCGCAACATGCAGTACTTTCTACAGCGCCATTTTCCACAAAGTTTTAGGGGTAAGCGTTCAAATTAAAAGAAAAAAAAAACTAAAAGCAAATTTGAAAATAATAATAAAGTATTTATTCATTTACTTTTTACTTTACAATAAAACTTTGTACAATTGGCGAGCTTAATGCCATATGGCATTCTCTACCAGCTAACCATTGGGTAAAAACAGAAAGCGTATGAAGGGTAGATGTGGTGAAAAATATGTAATACAATTATAGCAACATACTGAAATAATTATACATAATAACCAGAGGGAGACTTTGTACAAAAGTCGATTGCTTGGGTACCTCTGTCCCATTCGTGTTTCAACCGTAAAGCAGTTGTGTTTGCATGGCTGTGTTTCGGTTTGAAGGGTGGGATATGGCGTAAATTTACTGGGTACAGAGGAATAACACTTGAGTCATCATGGTATCATGGGTGAAACGGTATTACTCTGTTATGTCCATGGTACTGCTCATGTCTATAGGCGACGGTTACCACTTTCCATCAGGTGGACCGTCAGCTTGTTTGCCATTCTAAGTGGTATAATATATATATATATATATATATATATATATATATATATATATATATTCAATGTAAATTATGTACAATAAAGATTTTACAATACAATACAGAAAAAGTGTCAGGTAACTACTATGATTGCTTAACCCTCGGAGTAGGTCTGATATCTACAGTCAACCAATATTATAATTCTTTATGCAACAAAAATTTTATTTTTTCATTTATTAAAAAATTAAAAATAAACTTATTTTAATATTATTGCAAAACTAAAAATACACAGATACTACTACATACAACTTTAATTAACAATTTTTTTATTTAATATTTTTTTTACTATGTACTTAAATGTTACAGTTTATATAATAATGAAAATATTATGCCTTTTATGTCTAATAAAGTAAGGAAATGTACTTAAATAGACTGATGTTATTATTCATTCTGTGACTGAATCCATTAAAAATAAGTATACATAATACTGTATACAGAACCAGTAAATTATAAACACACGATAGTACTTTGCCGCCATTTTAATCATTTCGAGGAACATCGTAAGTTGTAAAATGTAAACAGAGCGCAAATCCGCTCAAGTAAACGCCGTAAACTTTTTTTTTTATTTCAGCAATTTTCAAAGTAGATAATTCGACACTGTGACAACGTTTAAAGTGTGACTTCATGTATAAAAATATAAGTTCATGACTAAAATCTGCAAACGGGTAAGCAGAGGTATTTATCAATTAATTGCGTTGTGATTGTGACTCGTTGGTGACATTTGGTGAGATTTGCCGGTGAAATTTTAAATAAGTAAACTTTATTTGGTATTTAAAAAAATTCAAATACAGATAATTAAATTTTATATATTTTAAAACTAATTATAATTAATAATTCCTTATGTATAGTTGAGAGATAAGGTTTGATACTTCCTCACCTCTCCTGCGTCATTTTAAGCTCACCTAATTAATAACAACTATTAGATTGAGGATTGAAATTTATTAATTAATTTTGTATACACTTAAATGTATGTAACTATACTTTTATTTGAATACAAAGCTGTCACTTTTTAAAATAATACCATATTTAACAATATTTTGTAAATAAATCAATTATTTATTTATACCTATTGTTTATTACAATTTATCTTCAATACAAGTCTGATACAGAAAAAAAGGTAGCTGTTTACCCTTGATACATACCTGCATATATTCTAAGTGATTATTTTTAAATATATACCCTTAGCTTTTATCAGTTACTTCGTACGTGTGAATTTCAGAAGTAGGGAAATTAATTCAGTAAATCACTTCTAGATAGCGTATCAAAATAAAACATACATGCGGTTTAAATTTATATTTTCAGGAACATAACTATGGAATCCACGTCTAATCTTATGCAGTAGTTTTTGCGGGACTCCGGAATAGACATACAGATAGATAGACATACAGAGTGAATCTTTTTTTAGTTTTTGTTTGGGTATTTATTGGCCTTACCAAACCTTATATTATTATTTTTATAAATTTCTTCATGTAACTTGACATTACATGCACATAGATATCGTCTAGTTACAATTTTATTATTTATTATTTAACAATGTGGAAATGCGTAAACAAAAAAAATATCATCATATAAAAGCATCGACAATAAATGAGCAGAGTAATTTAAATTTTTAAACTTCATTTAATAAATCAAATTTATAACTGCTAGGGGGTGCAGTTAATCTGGGAGAGGAAATTAAACACGGAATCACCATAATTGATACGGTTCGGGTGAATCGGCGCAGAAAACTGATCGCCTTTATAACGGCCTTTAAAGGGAGAACTGCCATAGAAGTCTGTAATGAGCATCGTCTTAGAAGATTGAATGATAAAAAACCTATTTAGCAAGTTCTACAGATTTTAAAAGATCAGTGGAATAGATTTTATTATTTGGCAAATTCGTTCTTCATTTGTAATTTCACGTTATTTTCGGAAACGTTCCTTTTATGTATTTTGCTAAAGAAAATACTTCCAAATTTGAACTAAATAAGAAAGGTTGTTAGACAACATCGATGTGGATTCAAGAGTAAACTTGTTAGTATTTTAAAGTCCTTGAACATGGTATTAAAGTTACTAAAACGGAGTGATTTTTTTTCTCTCTATTAAACGTCTATATTACTTTAACAGTATACTCTATTATGTCCATGGTACTGCTTATGTCTATAGGCGACGGTTACCACTTTCCATCAGGTGGGCCGTCAGCTTGTTTGCCATTCTAAGTTGTGTAAAAAAAAAAAGTAAAATATGTTTTACTATTATAATAAAATTGTCTATAGCTCTAAAACTGTAAATTTTATCTCAACATATCATCTAGAAGTCAGTCCATTTCATTGAATTTCCTACTTCTGAAGTAACGTACGTCTACATAAGAAATAGCAGGCAAAAAGATATTTTTAGTTAGAAAAAAATGAGTCCGGTATTTTAGTAACGTTTAGTAAACTTTTTAAAAATTTATATGTAATTCGAAAATAACAATAAAAATGTAAAGAGTTATTTTTTTAAAAGTTGTTAGATGAAAACAGCTGTGCACATAATGTAAATGCTGATAGGTTTTATAAAAAAAAAAAAAAAAACTCATAAACCATTAGAACTTCATTACGGGTTATTAATAATTTAGTGCATCAAATACTGATTCATATCGACACGCGTCAGAAATAAAATACTTAACCCTACCTATTCTTTGTATTAAAGGCTTGTTCGAATTAATCAAATCATTCTAAAGATTCTTATCTATGAGAGTGTATCTTTAAAATTAGAGCAGGAGGGAACATCGATTGTTTTCTTTCGCCCACGACCGAATGCCGGACTTGTTGTTATTTTTTTTTTTATCTTATTGTACATAGATAGATATAACGGATTGTAATCATCTCATTGTGTGAGCTAAGATGTATCTGTGTTGTGTACAGGAGACCGATAGTACCGGCTTGCAGTTGTATTAAATATTAAATGTAAATAATAAAGTTAATTATGATACAGATTTTGATTTAAGCCATAATCATTTTATAATGGTAAAAGTAGTGATGCCTGAATGTATTTAATATATTTAATACATTATACAATCTTTATAGGTACATTTAAAGAACATGAATTTTGAAGACGATATTATTAAAATATCAATTATTATGTTTATTTCTAACACTAGGGTTTTTTTTTGACGGGTGAAAATGGAATGGTAACCCCGTCTGTGCTAACGGGATACGCTGATGGAGCACCAGTGAAGGATGATCGATGAGAATGAAAACATGCCACTTAGCCCATCATGATGAATTCATTAATTAACCATGGTTTCCAAGGGGAACCACGAGGAGGTCGACCTGATCGAGTATATTGCTAGCAATGGGAATCTCAGTCTCTATTACTAACAATCCCTTTCCCCCCTAACACTAGGGTTTGAGCAGCTATATAATAATTTGCCTGAAGATGTCTCGTTTAGAGTTGTAACACCAGTCGCAAAACGTGCGTGGACGAAATGGCAGTCGGAGATTGATAGTTAATATGGAAGTTTGTGGAACTTCTGGTAGTAATAGTATTTAGTCTATCTTCGAATATTGATAGTCACACACATGATAATGGTAGCGGACTTGGTAACAAAATAATTCTAATCAAATAACCAGTGATGTGGGCTTCCGTAAGATAACACCTAGTTCAGTAAAAGATGTAATTCTTTTCTGGAGTCTAAAAAAGAACTAATTTTAAAGATATTAATCATATATTTAGTAGTTTTAGTAGTTTTAGGGTGATTATTATTGTACCGTACTATTTTATTAATTATTAATGTATAAACAAATAAACTGTAAGATATTTACTAAAAAAATATATTTTTACTACATACAAAAATTTTATTTTATTATAAGCAATTTCTTATGCAACATAGATAAGAAGGATTTTTTTAAAACTTACAAGAGATTAAAAGATTAGATGCACGAAGTTGCAAGTAGCGGCAAGAATAATGTAAGTTTCAACAATCACTATTGATACCACAAGTACCTAATAGAGCACCCATACTATCTTCAGGCCATACCAACAGAAGACACCATAAAACAACATGTGTTTCTTCACCTAACGAATCTTCTACGGCATAATGAGTACAACAATGTAAAGTGGGACTGTATTTACATAATGTCATCTAAGTAGGTGTACGAGTGTCACTCGAGTATCATTAATCGAATGAGGAATGCTATTGTTGATAATCCAATGTATTTTTTAGGTCCCCAATCGTCAGTATGACAGGTTAAAAGAAAGTCCTTGTTGTTATGTGTTAAATTATTAATTTAATGAAAGTAAATAACGATACGTAGATGTCGCTTGTTGACTTCTGTTTGAATTTTTTTATTATTATTTAAACGCCTGTTTATCTTCACGCTAGGCTCTCTAAATAAATATCTAATAATTTTATTTGACTAAAATCCTTACTGATACTATAAATGTGACACTTTGTTTATTACTTCATATTTAGTACCTTAACGGCTTAACCAATGACTATGAACTTTTTGTATACACCTACTGTATGAGGCGGAAAAGAATATAGGCGTACTTTTTATTCCAGTTAGTAAACATATTCCGTATTCACACGGACGAAGACGCGGTTAAAATCTAGTAATGTAATGTAATGTAATGTAAGAAAGACTCTGTTTTCCGCACTTAGCCTCTCATTAGGGCCGTTGTGCGTGTGAGTCGTGGCTAGTACAGCCAACCTAGCTCCGCCCAGAAGCGCAGAAGCTTCCTGGGTTCTTCACAGGCTTCACGGAGCGACCTCACCGTTCCGAGGATTTCTAAACGTTGATGGGCCACAGCCTCACATTCCAGGATTACGTGAGCAGCCGTTTCTTCAGCGTCGAAACAGCCTCGACATAGAGGGCTGTCTGTGGCTCCTATTGTGTATAAATGTTTGTTTAATGGACAATGACCCGTTATTGTCCCTATCATTATTTTGAGGTTTTTTCTCTCTAGATGTAATAAACGTTTTGATAGTCGTTGATTCAACGTAGGTACGGCCAATTTTGATTGTCTGCAATCAGTAGCCTGTATCCATCTTTGGTTTTGTATGTCAGCGGATCTTTGACGAATCCACATTCGAAATTGCGAGAACGGAAGAGGAAGAAGTGGATACGGGCCTACCACCCTCGTTCCTGAGCCTCTTCTAGCCAGTTCGTCTGCGGCATCGTTACCACAAGATCCACTGTGCCCTCTTATCCATTGGAGGATAACTCGGTTATTGGAAGATATCCTATCCAGTGAATGGTGGCATTCAATTATCAATTTGTTGTTTGTCTTGTTGTTTCGTAATGCTTTTAGTACTGCTGCGCTGTCAGATAAGAATCTAATGCTAAAACCATTTATTCCTAGCTTATGTACAGCTGCAGCAGCCTCGGTTATTGCAACACATTCGCATTGGAATATTGAGCTGTGTACGCCAAGCGGTATGTGCACGTTTATATTCAGGTCTAAGGAAAAGACTCCGGCTCCTGAACCGTTCTCGGTTTTGGAGCCATCGGTGTATATGCGTAATTCATGTACACCGGATTGGTCCTTTAAAATCTAGTAATATAGGGCAAATAATTATAGTAGTAGTTAAATAATTTAGAGTATGGAAAAGCTTAGTGTTACCATTATCAACGTGCTCTGACTGAGATTAATTATGAAAGTATGATAAAAAATTTCTTTACTTTTTCTTTCAATAGGCAATGTCATTTTAGATACATTTATATCGAGTAAATGTATTCTGGTACTTCCACTCCTGAAATAGTAAGTCAATGCATTCATCTTTTTAAAGAATAATTTATGATTGTGTTCTACAATTTTCTACAAAAATCGACTTCAATCGCGTCGAAACCAAATAATTTGATTTAAAAAGTAAACTATTGAAGTGATTTTAATATAGTTTCTGTGGAACTATAGTCTATAAGTATATTCTACAATGCAATTGAGCATGTAATAAGTAACAGATTGGTGATTAAAATAAAGTAAAGTAAGGTACTTACCGATGTTACTAGTATATAAGTTTTTTTATGTATTACCATTATATTTATATGTAAATGTGTACTGTTGCGTAATTTTTTATATATATATATATATATATATATATATATATATATATATATATATATATATATATGACAGAATATATAGACAAAATATGTATGTAAAAATGTGTATAAATCTAAATTGTTTATGTATCAAAAGTTTAAGTATATTAGTTAATAATTTTTGTAATTAAAAGAGGGCCCAAGACTTCACGACACAGGGGATCCTAGTGTGAAGTTTTAGGAACAAATGTAAAATTGAAACATGTATTTTTGGATTTAATAAATATTATTATTATTCTTATAGATAAAAAAAATTCAAATCAATTTATAACTGACGGAGTTATAAGGTAACAAACATACATAACATATAAAATACAACCGAATTGAAGACTTCCTTCTTTTTGAAGACGGTTGATTAAATTTATATTTTATTTAAAGTTTTATTTACATATTCATATCATTCGATATTTATTTTTTTATTACTTTTGACGTTCTTTTTTTAGTTACCAAACATTTACCGTAACGCCATAAAGCACAATAAAGCACTCTTTCATCGACAAAAAAAGCAATGGTCATTTTATCGAAATACTGGCCACAGTTACAGATACAAAATTAGTAAATGAATTATACTTAAAGTTATAATTTTTAGAGGCGAATGTCAAAGAGTAAAGAGATCGGATATGAATACAATGGCTCCGGATCGACGCCCCGCGGTGCGCCCGCGCATACTCCACACAAAATGAGATAAAAACTTAAATAAAATCCTTATGTAAATTAAATTTGTAGATCTTCGTATCTGTGGATAATAAATATTATTAAAGAGACTATATAAAGTTGATTCTTTTGATCTGGATATTTGATGGTGTGATTCCTCGAACCCTTGCCGGTTCAGGGGATTAAGCAAAAACGATATATTACTTATATAAACGGAATTGTTTTAATTGAAATTTAAAAGAGTTTAAAGCGCCTGTATCGCCTTTCAATATTCTATTATAAGATAACAGTCCTTGCTAGAATTATATTATAAATGTGAAAATGAGTTTGTTTTAACAAAGGTATCCTTCTTGGCGTCTTGACGGCATAATCAAATTACTATGAAAGTTAGTATAAAGGTTTATTTAATGGGCGATAATGGAATGGTAACTCCGCCTGCGCTATCGGTATACACTGGCAGGGCACCAGTGAGAGATGATATGTGAGGATGAAGCAGGGCAGTTAGCCCATCGTGTCAAATTCAACAAAAAATATTCACGATGGTTTTTAAGGGGAACCACGTGGAGATCGACCTGATACTGGAGTTTAATAGCCCCATTGCTAGCAACATACTCTATGTTGCAAGCAATGGGGCTGTTAAACTCCATTGCTAACAATCCCTTTCCCCAGGTTTAAAGAATACTTATATATGTAGTATACTCTTGTATGAGATGGAGGAGAATATTGGCTACTTAATACAAAACTAAAAAGTATAAGAAACTTCATATTAAAATATCACAATGTTTAAAATTTGATGTTAAAATATTGTGCTCCAAAAAACTGACTTCAATTGTGGCAAATGAAGTTATTTTTATTTAAAAACCAAACTACTAAACCGATTTTAATAAAGCTTCAATGGGACTAATTCGTAAGTATATCCTTTCAGATTGACGGAGTTATGACGTAATAAACATTAAAAAGAAACATACAACCGAATTCGGAACCTCCTTCTTTTGAAAATAGTTGGTAACCAAATTTTCAACAGCAACAACACCAATCACTTTCTAATACCAAACATTAATGTTAACATCAGTGATGGTTGTCAAACAGTATTTTATTAGATTACTCCTTATCTTGTTGTTTATCTTTTCATCTCTGAACGAAAGCGAATATACTATATGGAGTAGGTAATTTATCCCCGAAGCGAATTAGGGTTGTCACACATGGCACAAGAGGCACAGAGGGAGACTTTGTACAAAAGTCGATTGCTTGGGTACCTCTGTCCCATTCGTGTTTCAACCGTGAAGCAGTTGTGTTTGCATGGCTGTGTTTCGGTTTGAAGGGTGGGATATGGCGTGAATTTACTGGGTACAGAGGAATAACACCTGAGTCCTCAGGAATGGCAACACATGGGGGGTATCATGGGCGAAACAGTATACTCTGTTATGTCCATGGTACTGTTCATGTCTATAGGCGACGGTTACCACCTTCCACCAGGTGGACTGTCAGCTTGTTTGCCATTCTAAGTAGCAAATATATAAATAGTCAGATAAAATAAAATCAAATGTATTAATATTCGATATAGAGGTTATTAGGCTATTATCTTATGAATGATATATGTATAACTGGGAATATTTTCACAGTTTATGTATTACATTAATTTATAGTCAGATGTTATGTATATACCTACCTTTATACAACTATGATGTATATATATCTAAATCTAGGTAGAGATATAAGTATTTAAAATGATGTTGTCCTAGAAAAATAATATTTATAGAGTTCGTGTAATTTGTACATCACGACGCCATTTTATTGTTTTTAAATCATTGACTGTTCGATTTAATTTTAACAACATGTCGATAGAATATTAATTTTCCAATTAGAAAGGTGCAGTTCCCTATCGAAGTTTATTTATGAATTTTTAATAAGTACACATGGAAAATATGACTCTATAATGTTTGTTTTCGTATATATTTTGTTGACAATAAAATGCTAATGGCAAAAAACCGTTGGCTGATAAATTGAGCTATAATTAAGCAGTAATAGTGATGTCAGATCGATTGGAAATAAAAATAACTGTTAATTAACTTTAAAGTTATGAAATTGAGATGTCTCAATTCGTGAATTATGCTTTTGGTCTTGATAATAATTTATAAGTGGAATTTATTGAAATTAGATTCTTGGTTCTCTCGAAAGTGTCATTTTTGTCGTGGTATTTTATGGTTTTGTCTAGCGAAAGATAATTATGATGGTAATTTGATGGCATTTGCTGGGACACTATGTAAACGTTGTAAATATTATGAATAGATCGAGTTCTGAACCGATTTTGATAATTTTTTTACTATATACCCACTACAAAAATCAAAATGTAATATGATATAATTTTTCTAATCTTAGTAATAGACAATACCGGAAAAAAACAAAACACCATCGATCTCCCTTTACGAAAACTTTCGATCGTCACATCCATTCATTTGAAGGATTAGGAATTAATACAGTGGTAATGCATTAAGCCATGACAACACAGTGGCCGATTGAGCACCTCTGTTTCTAGCTTTTATAGGCTGAGCTCCGGCGACAAGTTGTTATGAGATTGTGTAATTGAACTAGTTGATACTCATCGGTTACGGAGAAAAGCATAAACGGTCTTCGTGACGTGTATATTTATATTTTCGACTAGCTGTTTCCTGCGGTTGCAGACGCATGACTCAATATATAAAGTATTATATGTGCTATGTCAGTATATATTCTATTTATATATTAGTTTTTATTTAAATCCATTAAATAGTTTTTGCGTGAAAGAGTAACAAAATCCGTCCATCTAGCCATTGTTACAAACTTTCGCAATTATAATATTATAATGGGATAATGCAAATAAAATAATTAAATTACAGTCATCGAGTTAAAAGTATTGTATGCAACGAAATAATAAATAATTATAGACAAAATATCTATATTTGTTCTATATAAATATCATCATCATTATTTTAATTCTTTACTTTTTAAAATTAGTTTATTTTACATTTAGAACATTAACAATTTATCAAAAATAGTAACCCCGTTACAGAAAGACATTTTTTTCTTATTACCAGTTTACAAAAATTTATCGATAACACATTTTACATTAATTTAATTTTTTATAACGACTATTTCACAATTTCAATATTCATAACTTAAACGTACACGTATAAGAGTTTAAGTAGATTCTAAAATTCGTAACAAAATGTTAAACTTTATATATGTAACAAATATATTTTATATCTTGACAGAAAATGGAAAGCATAGTAATAATACATTAATCGATCACATCGACAATGTAACATTTTCGATATGATTTTTTTTCCGTCACGAGCTCTCGGACTACTCCGTTTCTAGGTTTATTTATTGTAATTCGTATCTGTGAGCGTGGACCACCGACTGAGCCCGCGATCTGTTCAAAGTACGTTAATACTATTCAAATTATTAAAATAAACCCGTCAAGAGTAAACCGCTGTTATGTTTAGTAAGAGTTCCGTATCTATGTTTTTATACTCGTAGTATGATGTGTGTTTATAGTTAATTTTATGTTTTAATTTAGAATTAACGAAATAACACAAATAATTATTTGAACTTTTCGTCAATTTCAATTATAATTACAAATAAGTGCTCAAAAAAATTTAGAAATTAATGGATCATCATTCTAATTGTAAAAATTAACCCGTCCTAAGTAGTCCTATATAATGTACCCTAAAAATAATTCGGTATTTATAATGATAGATATCATTAATTATGCATTTTAATTTATAATTAATTTTATTATTCCGTATTTACATTCATCATCATCATAATTTCAGCCTTTATCAGTCCACTGCTGGACACAGGCTTCTCCCATAGACTGCCATAAAAATGTATTAGTTACATTTAATTTAAATCTCATTTATAAATAAGTAAAACGATAGCGGTAATAATTATTAAGGTAAGGTCAATATTTTTATTTTATTTCCGATCATAACTCCCACGTTTATTCCAGATATCAATCTTAGAAAAATCTAGTAATATTAATTATAAAAAGATGTTTTCCCCACAATTTGTAAAAGCAAGAAAAATTACATATTGACATATGTAAGAAACAAATACTGGATTAGTTAATAAAGCACTAGTTTTTATCTATACAGAATGTTTCATTCACGAAGTCCACAACGGAATGCTCGATCATGCCCAGCCCACCCGTTCGTCCACTTATCATTCGATTGTTTTCGATAGCACATTATTATGCATCACTCGAGTTACGACTACCGCACTCTAAAAAAATAATTAATTTATGATCGAAGACTGCGACACTACTCGATTATCGAATACTCGAAACCACTTCTCATTCGATGTCCAAACATACAACTGCCACAGTCTAAAAAGATGCTCTACATAAAATATGTTATTTATACAGTGCGCGAATGGAACTACTACGGTCATATTGAACGTAGCCAAGTTGTGTGGTCAACATTGATTGTATGGACGTATATTTACATATCATTATTTCTCAGCTATAACTTTTCACTTCGATATTCTTGTTATTATTTCTAAACTTTTAAGCATTATATAAACAAAGACGCACTTGCGTTAAAGCAAAATAGAAGCAGATAAGAGAACATTAAGTCCGATATTTTGCCTAAAGCGTTATTCTTAAAATAAGTTGTAGCGATTTCACGGTACGCGATTGCGTACAAAACGACTAGATTAACGGTTAAAAATAACAGGTTACAATACATTGCTGGTACGGCACGAGCGCATCTGCTCATATTTGCATGGCCCTGATTGGATGCAAGATTAATTCATACAATATTTTTTGTCTTCATCGTCATTTTGGAGCAATCAGGCGGCCCAAGAAAAAACGATCATTAACATACTTCAGCCCTTAAGCTATTTTTTCAGACGCCAAACAAAGGGGTGCTTGTTTGTTATTAGGTTAGGGGCGATAATGTAATGCAATTAGCTTTTTTTCTAATTTAAAAATAAAAAAAAAATCATTATTCAAATCCGCCAGCTGAACCAGCAAGGAATAATGATCAGGGATTGTAATAAACCGCTAATATATTCATCCTTCATAATCTGTTATAGAGAATGAATATAATGGAATATTTACTATGTACCTAGGTTATTTTATATAATTTCATTGTGTTAAAACAGTAAATACCAGTAGGTACCAGGTTAGACAATAATCCAATTTTATCAATAGCTTTACACAAATTTTTAGGTTTTATAAATATAGGAATTAATATAATATTAATTATGTAATAACGTAATTATGAAGATAAGAAATTGCTAGAAATTATAATATAATGATTTTCGTAAAAATAACTGGCATTGCATTTTGGTAATGTTAGTATTCCGTATGTCAAAAAAATATTTATTACAATATAATTAAAAATATTATAAATTGTGTAAAATTTATATATAAAAAATAGTTAAATTCAAAAGCTTCTTACACATACATAATTATACTTACACATAATTTGACTTCAATCTCAATCAACTGCATATGAAAAAATTAGAAAAGCAACCATTTTTAATAAAAAAAAAAAGTAATTGTAAATATTTGTACAAAATATGTGAAGATATGAAACAACACACACAAAAAAAAAACTAATCTATTAAAATTTAAAGCTTCCTTATTTTGAATTCGGTTGAAATACATATTAAAGCCAAAAGCTGGATAAACTTTCAATATGATTTACATAAAATTAGGAAATTTACTTTTGACTTAATGCAAAAATACTATCAACTTCGTGTAAACTAAACATCAACTAACTTGCAATGCAAATATACACACCTTTCTGTAAGGAATGATAATCACTATTTATCTGTAAATAATATTTCTTTTATGTTATTATATAAATACTGTATTGATCTTTGATATGCATAGATGCATAATACATTATGTCACATCTGTCTCCTATTAAGGTAGGCAGAAACAACGGAAAAGCAATCCAAGCAAAACCTCTTTAAGGCATATGTAATAAAAACATACATTCTAAGTATACGAAGCTTACAAATCTAATTTTATTATAGATTTAAAATAGTATCAGACACTTCTTATAAATAGAACTAATTACTGCATTTGACAGCAATTAGCTTATAAAAAAAAGCTTAAAAATGTTTCAAAAATTTACAACTGCAGCGTATTATATTTTTTTTTCACTGAGAAATATGAACTATATTTTATTTTAAATCCCTACGAAAATTACAATAATGTAACTAAAGGCATTAAAAATTTGCCTATAAAAGTCAGTACACGCATCTGGGTGTTGTTAAAACTATTAATGATACATAAAATAAAAAAAAATTTAAGTAAATAAATAATTTCTTAAAAAAATCTTATTTAAACTGCTAATAAATAAATAAACACTAAAAATGCAATAACAATAACAAAATTATGCTTATCATCATATATACAAGGAGAAAGATAAAATAGACCTATTAAAGATATTTTACATGAAAACTCACGATTCAACGTTCCTCCCGCCATTGTCACGTTAGCACCTAATGGATTTATATGGGATAGCACCAGTGATTTATCATAAATATTACATGCTTACATGCTATTAACTCAGTAGATAAACAAAACAAATAAAAAATGTGGGCGTGTTCAAAATGTCAATTGTAATGAACACGCTTCACTACATTCCCACAAACCCTTTGAAAAATAAACGAAATTCATATAGTGACTTATCACTTCATTCCGTTTCGTACAGTAACAACCCTCGCTTCGTCGTGTAGCGAGGGCATCATTAGGCGAAATAAGACCATTAGCAGTCCTTTCTCTTAGCTATGAAAGGGTTAAATCGGCCTTCTGGCACAATGGCTTTATTCTATTACGGCCGCTTACACGCGCGATGTAATAAATATGGATGTTGAACAACGTGGATTATGCTCCTTTGCCGGGGGTCAAAATATTTGAATATGCACTGGAACAATTTGTGAAGGGTTAATTGGCAGTTGCGAGTTACTTTGTGCGCTCGCGAGTTGATAATGAATTTTAAAATTCTATTTTTAAAAATTAAATAAAGTACCAGAAAAATATTATTAAAGAGTACTTGCATGTAGATACAATATCTTATTTACTTAATCTTAATATATGAAAATTTGGTGCTACCATGTTTGTTCACACTAATTTCAGTAACCGCTTAAGCAATTTGATTGTAATTTTGTAAATGTGTATCGTTTAACTGTAACTATAAATGTGTATATACTCTAACTTGAGAGATATGATAGTTTTTATCATGATAAGAACAAATAGAATCAGTAAACGATTGCAGGGTAAAACAACGTTTGCTAGATTAGCTAATATAATTATTTAAATAAAATAAAAACAAGCTATCTATCACACATAGGCTTTTGCGGTGACCTTCGGAATTCATGATCAAACCCTGATTAATATTTTATCAGATAACTCTATGTTGCGATTTATTAAACGATCCCAAACTTGATGGAGTTGCATTTTATTAGTACTCTTTGACTTTAGAACAACTCCATGGCACAATAATAGCACTACGTACCTCTAACAAGATGTTTTATATCAAATCGACCTCAACCTTCTCTAGGTATAGAGGTCATATTTGATTCATATTTAGAAAAATATAATTCAAAATGCTCGATCGCAAAAGAACGCATCGTGTATGACAAAAAAAAGTTATCCGATAACACTTTATTTACGTATTTTTATTAATTAAAATATAACTAATAATTTTTTTCGTATGGTATTAATGTTGCCTATATTACGAAATGTTATAACATAATTTATATATTACTTATATTATTATTAAATTACAACATAACATATTAACTGTTAAGTAAACAATTGACACCTATTTTATCCAGAGATTGCAACTTCAAATGTTGAAGTGCTCTCAAATACTAAGACCCTCACTACCGAGTCCATAATTATTCAAAATCACCAGCCGATGGCTAATTACAAAGTGAATGGGAGCTTTGACTAGTAAAAAGAATGATAAAAAAGAAAAAAAAACACAATAAGTATGCGTTGCGTATAAAAGGAGGGATCCGTATATTTATAAATGTTTAATCGTACGTTACGTATTTTAAAATAGTTATTCTAAAATAAACATTTAGGTTATGTTATGTTATAGAAAGTGATTGGTTGAATAATATAAATTACTATTGTTAATTTAGTATTAACTTTACTAACTAGAAAATACAAAATTTTGGTAATCCTTGGTAATTGGTAATATTTAGACATTATTTTTATACTAATATTATTAACTGAAAAAGTGAATTTGTTTGCCTTAACGACTTAGCCAATCACTATGAAATTTAATATAAACATACTATGTGGGTTGGAGAAGGATATAAAATATTTTTATAATATACAAGATATTTCGGTCAATGATCATATGTATTTCGATTACGCGGATGAAGTTGCTGTTAAAAGCTAGTTAATAAATATTTCAAAGTATCAAAGGAAAGGAATACGATATAGTATATAAGTATACATTAAAAGTATGACAATTGATTCCGGCCTTTCTTTTTTTTTTAATTCGAGTCGGTTTGAAATAAAAATATGTTTCTAGGTCAATATAGCCATACTATTTTTTCGAAATTCAAATCGATTTTTAAAAAGTATGTCTTTCACTCAGATCAATGTTATACATACTGATGATTAGTTTGAATATTTAACGGCGGACCCCTAAAAAGACGATTATTAACGACACAGTGGCCGCAGTAGTGGCCCGGTGCGCACTGTCACATCTGTTACGAGCAACCCCCGCGGATTAGTAATAATTATATATTGCAATAATTATTGGATTTAAACTGCTAATAATAATGTATATTGTTACATTGTTTATCACGAGTACGGTCCTTTGTATTCAATAATAGCATTTCTAAATAGGCAGTTACATTTTACAACCTAATAATAATAATAATAAAGTTGTAGGAGGAGGGATTGTTAGGCATGGGGACTAGTGGCCCCATTGCAAATAATATAGGTGCCATGTCGAAATATCCTCTATGCAGTTCTCATGAAATCTATCACGGTCAATTTTTCATCAAACCAAGAAACTGACTTCATCTTCAGACACCTATCATCTTTCACTGGTAACCCTCCAGCATAAACTAACAGCAATATGACTTCAATCTTATCCATGAAAATAACAATAATTTTAGATATTTTATTTTTCGAAATTATCAAAATGATTAAATTATCAAATTGTTTGTTTACTCCGCCTTTGTACGAGTAGGTACTGTTTATTCGTTTGAATCCATCGAAAAGTCCAAATATACTAATGTTTATAAAAAGTTCATTAGTAAAATGAAAACCACGGTCTGGTGGTTCCGTATAAATTCGGAATTTTACGATTCGACATCAAATATTTTTGCGAGCAAAAATTTAATTCATGCTCATGTTCAAAATGGCCGCGGATAAAGTTCAAAATGCTGTAATATTTGCATCGGACGAGAGCCGAATGTAACAAAGAAACGACGAACAAACGAACACTTCAATTTCAATATGGCATGCGAAAACATGGTCAAAGCGGGATTGCACTCGAAAACAAAGCCGTCGAGAGCCCCATTGCTACAATTAGTCGAATCACAGTAATTACACCGCGCATTGAAAGCGATATCGTTTTAGCTTTTTTTTCTAGAAACAAAAACAGTACCCTTTTGGCGCGTGACCGTATACAAAGGGGTGACATACAACGGTTTAATTTAAAAATTTGAATTTGGAATTCTTAAAAAAAATTTAAGAGTATCGAGTGTTTAATATATTATTACTAATGTTTTAATATAATTAATTCCTTATAAATTAATTTCTACCTGAAAATTATCAGATCTGGCAGGAAGTACTAATCTAGTATCATAGTCTGGCAGGGAGAGGTTTACTAGTAATGGGATATAATTACCTCATTGCTAGCGAAATATCTTGTACGCAATACTCATGACGGTTCCTAAGGAAGACCTTCTAGAAACCGTCATGGTTAATACCACGATTTACTGTATCATTTTTACCTACCATCTTCCACTGGTACCTCAACTGCACAGCTGACTGTTCATTTTACTTTTTAGAAAAATATCGTGCTCTATCTACCATATATACATATATATGGAACTTTTGTTTTATACTTTTTAAAGTTTTTGGAGACTTTTGGCTTTTGTCTCAAAGAGAATATGTGATTATAATAATAGGTCAACAACACTTTACATAAATAACCTATTTAAAACAATATTAAGTACTGTAGCAAACAGTTTATGCAGTATGTTATCTTTGATTCAATGCCAAAAATAACGTATAAATTTTAGCAGTACTAAAGTTCATAATCCACAGTCACATCACATGCGAGGGGTTAAGTGTTTTAGCATTCATATCGTAGTTTAATTACACATTCATATGCAAATCAGTAGGCGAATGCCGCAAAGATTCGTTCGTATGTAAACACAAGTCTCGTAACATCTGTACAAATGCTCATACAATTTTACACTTTAATAATACCACGATAAAGATTATAAATGTATGTTTTATATTGTTACGTTGTGTAACAACTTTAGTTGATGTTGTACATACATTTAACCAGTAAATATGCATTCATGCGTGCTTCTGTACATGTCGGCACTATAATTAGTGGGACTTGGGACGCCCAAAAGTGGATATTTTTGATTTAAATATATTTAATCGATGTTATTTTCTAAACTTAAATGACTGTATCTTTAGAAAAAAACAGAATTCTTTACGTTTATAATACAGAAAATTAATTATTAAATTAAAATTATACATAATGCTCCTTTCCACTTTGAGTTTGCTGGAAGAGAACTCTTTTAGAGTTAAGCTCGCCTTTGTACATTTACTTACCTCTGTCAAATTTTTAAGTAATATCAGTGTGTATAATAAAGTATAAATAAATAAAATAAAATTTGACTAATATAAATAAAGATAATCAACAGAAAAATTATCAATATCACAAGTACAGTTAATTTTTGGAAAAAAAATGCACTCCCACAATAAATAAAAGTAAACAAATGTGCACTGCTTGTCAATAAATGTTATAGGCAGTCACTAAATGCGAGTGGAATTTTTAAACACATTTTGTTAATGAAAAAAAAAAAAAAGAACAATATCCTTAAAACTAAAACAAGCGTTAAAGTAAATGAAATTTTATACACACCGATTTCCGCCAAGTAATTTTATACGGACGTAATTTTTCTCAGTTCGATTAGGTGCATATTATTAAAAAACAAATTTTATGCACCGATGGCGCTATAAATGTAGACGATCGGCATTTTGTCGTCACGATTGAAGGCAGTGCTACAAATGGTGTGCTTTGAGCAATAAAATAAATCTTATTTTAAGAGGTATACCTGATCTCGGTCCCTAAACAAGCCCCGGGCCCTCGTTACGGGCTTAATTAAAAAACAAAATCAATTTTATTAATTGGAAGTGTTAAAAACGGGCGGAAGAGGCGTTCGGATCTCGTATCTGGCTCGTATCTTTTCTTTAATCCGACAGTGAATGTGTTATTTTTACTCTCCTCAGTGGATTTCGAATAAATTTTATCGCTCCGGACTAATTTGGATACAAATTTATTTGGTTGTGGGATCGTTAACAAGGGGAGTACATCCACGTGGTTATCTCGACTGCACACTTTAGTACCCAACCATACTCGTTATAACAATATATCGACACTTGGAGCTTGATAAAATGAAGACGACTCTTCACTTAGGATTAAATAATATTGTTTTTTTAACACCCAAACAACATAAGCTGTGACAAATAAAAATTTTATTATAACGTGTATGCGTACCTTTACACTTTTATAATACATAAATACGGATACGCTGATATTAGATTGTTTATATTATATTTGTTTTAATAACTATGTTTTGATGAAATTCGATCCGTATAGTGACTTCGTTCTTTCCGCACAATACCTTCTTATTCTTAGTCGTAAGATAAGACTAAGTGAATAAAGCAGATTACATAATGTAATAAAAGGACAACTTGAAACCTGAAATAAATCCTCTATATTTTTTATAATATTGAGAACGATAAACTGATGTTCCATACTTCCTAGCCATTTGATCAACACGATAACACAGTATGAGTACTGCGTTACCATGCTGATCATGGCTCTTTCCTCCTCTCTAAGAAAGGCTAAGGCTTCTTTTCTCTTTAAGAAGAGAATTAGAATCTACCAAGTGGAATAGAATCCTCCCCTTATGGGGAAACACTCATATCATTTAAATATAATATGAATGCCAATTTTCAATAATGTTTTTTTTATGAATCCTAAATTAATAACCGAACTACAGACATGTGAAGCACCAGGAACCATGAATATCACAAAATATACAGTGACACCCACCATAGCCCTCATATTTTTCAATTCCCGAGGACCAAAATGACGCCATACCCCACCCTTTAAACCGAAACAGTCATGCAAGTGTAACCGCTTCACAGCAGAAACATAAGTGAGATAGAGGTATCCATGCAAACGACCTTTGTACAGTTTCCCTTTATTAAAATTGGTCGCATTTATGCGTGATCATGTAAAGAACTAGGCAATAGTTTTTTTTTTAATGTGTATATTTCATTAATGGGATATCTGCAGCTGTTTTTAGTTTTGAAGTAGTTTAGATCTTAGATCCTTTCCTCTATACTGTAGATAGCAAATACCATTACCAAATGTATTCTTAAGGAGGGCTGATACCAGGCAGGTAACTAAAAACCAACATTTTGGGTAATATAGATAAAAACATATTACGCTAAATTTATATAATTGGGATAAGGGCAGGTAGATAGTCTTATATCGACTGAAAGTTTACATAGTTATCATCATCATATCAGCTGTCGACTGTTGAATTCCCCTATAGGAGAAGTTTTGCTAGAAGTTGCCACATTTGGCAGGCGGATTAGCAACCACAGATAGTCTTTGATGTTATAAGAGGGACACTGCTGCCAATCATTCGATCATTAAATTCTCTAAGTCGCTTCTTACGACACCCACAAGAGAAGAACCAGTGACTTATTCTATGCCGGGACCACACAGCTTTTTAATGTGATGCGCTGGTACATTCAATAGTATGGAATTTCTATTAAGGAAAATACTTAAATAACCATGAACCACACATAATTTGTTGTCAATGTTCTGTCTTAATCAAACTGTCACCTAAATTCACTTTTAAATAAAAATCCATGTTTGCTTAACGCTCACGATAATATATGTTGATTTAGCAGATGGGCATATAAACTTAATTCAGAGTCAGACTTTTTGCATTAAGGAGCGAATATAAAATGTCAGTGACACTAAGGAATGCAAGTTGACACTTCATTGCATACTTTGTGTTGGTTCCAATCATGCCCACAGAATTCCTAAGCAGCCATTAAAATTAATAGCTCTATTTAGTTAATATATGGCGCGCGTTTTGAGGAAAGATCGGTTTATGATGTTTCAAGTACATTTTATGTGAGAATGTTTACATTGTCTCTTGAAATTTATGATACTTGCCTTCTACATGAAGATTGGGACCTTTATGAACCCTTGAATCCCTTACGTGATCCCATTCAGTAGCCTAAATATATATTTCGACTACTATATGACTAAGTCGACTTTGGATCTTAGGACATTTCTCTATATTGGGATGGATTTTGAATGATATTTGGTAAATATAAAATAGAAACTGTTTGTATGAGAAACCTGGACAAGAATACTCTTATATAAAATGGAAGTTATGCCAAATTTCTGTGCCTCTAGTGAGAAAGGTATAACTCAAGTTATAGCCTTTTTCTTTTTTAGGCTACTTTAAATAAGCAAATTTTTCTCTTTCGAATGGTATAAGAATCGTAACGATATCTTTAAAAACAATAGAGATAGTAAACATGTAAAAGGCTACAATTAACAAAATATTTGTGGTAAAAAAGTCATAATTAGAAATAAAACTACAATATTTTACAAAAAATATTTTTGTAAAATGAATCAGTTCGATTTGAACCCTTTTACATCATTTAATAGCGATTATTTTTTATAGCGTAAAATACACAACATTGTTTTTCTTCAATACTTCAATAAAATCGTTTTAATTCAACTTAAAACTATTTTCACATCATAATTTTAATATTTTTCTTAAGTGTGATTAGGTATAATAGAATTATTTTTAAAACTATAGGTTTTACACAAAAACCGACAATTTCATAAGAAAGAGGAGAAAAAATTACTATAAATACAATCAGTGACTTGTTCAATTAGCAAATAATAAAAGTAGCAGAATTTTTTTTCTTTATTTAAAATAGTTTTTTGGCTCTCCTGAAAAGTGACCATTTTGAATTGAACCCTTTCTCACTAGAGGCACAGATTTAATGGCATAACAACTGTATAAAATACACTTTCACATTTATACTATTAATAAGAATAATCTTGGGATGTACAAACATCCTTAGGATCTTGAAGAAATGAATAATATTTTTTTGTCATGGATGATAATGGGACGGTAAACCTACCTGCTCTATCGGTATATACAGACGAAGTATCAGTGAGAGATGATAAATGATGTTATCCCATTGCAACAAAGCGACATCATGAAATAACCACAACGGTTTCCAAAGGGACCTGCGTGAAGGTCAACTTGATAGAGTACACAGCTAAGTTACTAACAATCCCCTTCCTCTCAAATCTAGAGCATAGTACACCAATGCATGAGTTGAAGAACTTAAGGTATTTATAATTATAAGTACTTGTGGGAGGAAGAAGGGATCAGAAATGGAGATTAGCAACCTTATTGCTAGTAATATATCTTATTAGGTCGACCTCCTTGCGGTTACCCTTGAATTGATTTACTACTGATTTTGTCACGATGGGTCAACTGAGTTGCTTCATCCTTCAGTGGCGCCCTGCCAGTATACACCGACAGAGTAGGATAGGTTTTTTTTGATGGGTGAAAATGGTATGGTAACCCTGCCTGCGCTAACGGGATACGCTGGCGGAGCACCAGTGAAGGGTGATAGATGAGAATGAAAACAGGTCAGTTAGCCCATCATGATGAATTCATCAGGAATTAACCATGATAGTTTCCAGGGAGAACCGCGACCGGTCGACCTGGTTGGGTATATTGCTAGCAATGGGATTCTCAGTCTCCATTACTAACAATCCCTTTCCCCCCGCGTAGGAGAGGTTACCATTCTATTATAATCCATTAAAGATAAACTATAACTACTGTTTCCTGTAATGAATTATCTATAGTATGGTAATATCTGGGACTTTTCAAGTCGACGATGCATATGTATCTTCTGAGTGAATGCATTTCATCCTGGATTTTATCACTATATACCATCAAGTGAGATAATACCAACCGTAAACCTTTTTTTTTATACCACTGAGTTGGCAAACAAGCATACGGCCTACGGCCACTTTCTATCATCGTACGGCTCGGCATCGACAGGGAGTTCACCCTCATACCTTACAGCCTAAATGGTCGCGTACAACGCGGTTTCAGAGATGCTTTCTCCCACGAACACTCAGGTTATGGAATGAGCTCCCTGCCAAGGTTTTCCCAAGAGACTACAGCATGGGGTTCTTCAAAAGGGGGGTAAAGAGGTTTCTTCAGGGTTGGTAACGCGCGCGTAATACCTCTGGTATTGCAGGCGTTCATAGGCTAAAGTAACCGCTTACCATCAGGTGGGCCCTATGCTTGTTTGCTACCTCAGTGGTATAAAAAAAAATACGGCCTACGTAATGATAAGCGGTTACCGTAGCCTATGGACGCCTATTATAATAAAAAGATGATATAAAACATTATTATATATAACGGACAGTACTGTTTCTATCTGTTTTTCCGTTTACTTCTTCAAAACCACCTAACCAATTTTGACACAGTTTTTATTGTTATTTAGATATTGTTCTATGGAAAGTTTGTATGTAAAATTTGTACTCACACGAATAGCGGATAACTAGTTTTATATCCTTTTAGGGTATTGTCTATTAACTGTCTATGAAATGAAGTTGTAATTGACATATTGTTTTTTTTTTATAAGAATTCTTAATTTAATATTTAAGTATTTAAAATTTTGCATGCCTAATTGTGGCGAAATATGTGGACTTAGTATTATTTTATCTATCTGTATATTTACCATATTCCTTGCAAATAAATATTCAATCATTCATTTATTCATTCATTCATTGTCCCTTTTTTTCTAATAATATATTCATGAAAATAATTTTTATTAATTACATTTTAGGTATTATAATTAATGAGGGTAATATCGTTACATTCCCATTAAATATTGAAAATATATAAATAATAAATATATTATATTTGACAACTAATATGCAAATATAAATACCGGTAATAAATGTCAATAACATCTATCATTCACCCTGCACGACCAGTTATATTAAAACACGACCAATTCATGATTTAAAAGACATTCATATTAGAAATAACCTGTTTTTTTACTAATTCATTATTAGTTTTTAATAATTAAACCTTAATTGCTTATTCTATAAATTTTTAGTAAAATTTATATTTTATACTTATTAATACACCATATAATTAGATATGTGACAGAGATATACGATGAGACATGATTAAAAATGTAAATTAATAATTGTGATTCTTGAAACATGCGAAAATTATAATTATAAATTATTCAAATGCATTATCACAACAATTCTATTAAAATGTGAACATTTTAAATTAACTTATAAATATATATTTTTTTAATAGTAATGCTTTATTATTCAATAGCTGTGGTTTTGCTCGCGTGAGTCATATCCTGTGTGTAACGTTAGGATATAACCTACCCGTGTACCAAATTTCGTTCAAATCCGTTTAGTAGTTTTTGCGTGAAAGTGACAAATATCCATTCATTCATTCATCGGTTCTTACAAACTTTCGCATTTATAATATTAATAGGATTAGCATCAATTCCTATATGAATATCACAACTTAATTTAAATATAGAGATTCTTCAAAAGGGGGGTAAAGAGGTTTCTTCAGGGTCGGCAACGCGCGCGTAATACCTCTAGTATTGCAGGCGTTCAAAGGCTACGGTAACCGCTTACCATCAGGTGGGCCGTATGCTTGTTTGCCACCTCAGTGGAGTGGTATAAAAAAAATATAGATATCAATGAATATTTGTTTATAAAAGTTGTTTACATTCTTCCATGTCATGTATTTTTTAAAATAGAGATGACTTAATTTTGTGTTATCCAGCATCGTAGGGTAATAAACAGGTCAATAACAGATACTATATTCAATATTTATTTTTTTTTTTATTTAAATAACTTTATTGACCAACAGAATATATGGTACATTCTCTATCAGTCAACCATTACTGGGAGAAGTAAAGATAATAACAGTTACTAATGTATACTTACCTATATACAATAAATAATATATACATAAATAACATAAAATTATGATTATAATATACATACATAAATATTAAGGATTATATAAATAATGATATTAGCTACTACTGTTGCAATGAATTCATAAGGTGAGTATGGATTCCACTGCTGAACAGAAATATCTCACGGTTTTTGCCAGTATTTGCCATGCTTGATAGGCGAGTTGGCAGCCGCAGTTAGACTTTTGGTGATATTTTAAGAGGGACGCTGTTGTCCATCCCTCGACTATTAAGTCGCCTCTTTTGACACTTACCAATGGCGGTCGTACACCGCCTGTGTTCAGCAATGAATTGTAAATTTTAATAAAAAATATCTAAAATTTCGTATTTAGTAATCGATTTGTCAATAGGACGTAATTTATTTTTTCTCTATTGAAATAAACTGGTTCGAAATAGGAGTGATGTTGAAGTATGTATTGTCTATGGAACAATAGTGTGGACACGTCGTAAAATGAACAATGCAGAGATAGTTCATAGAAAGATTGTGTACTTACTAGAAGTGATAGGGAAAATATTTTCTTGAAACCAAAAAGAAACACATATCAATAGATATAAAAGTGAGTAGTTTGTTAACCTTTTAGTGTTTTAACGGCTTGACCAATCATGATGAAACATAAGTAATAAGAGAGTACCTACTATTTGTGATGGAGAAGAGGATGGAGTATAATTTAATCTTGTCAGTTAATATACTTGGTTACTGAAGTCGCATATGGCAAACTACTGTCAAAACCCCTACGGGGGAGGCTTATGTTCAACAGTGAACGATTAAGGATTTATATGATAACGATGATGAAGTCGCGTATAAAACTGTTAGAATTATAAAAATGAATGTATATTTAAACCGATTTCAAAAATAGGGACATTCTCCATTTAATTGTCTTTTTATATACGACTACGGTATGATATTGATGATTTTTTTTCTAATCGAAAATGTTTAGTTAGTCCGAAATGGTAATCAGAGGTATTTGCCAAATATTCCAGGTGTGATTATGTGTTTATCTTATTATTTTTGTCTCTTCCAGATAAATGCCCATCTAAATAGTTCGGAATAAACAGATCACGCGCTATCTGGCTGAGTGTGGGCCGGTGGTGAACACGGCGCAGTCGCGGATTGTAACTCTTCGACTAGGTGCTACATTTACACAGATCCGCACTCAGTGTCATATATAAATATGCATTAATGAATAATCTTTAGTTAATGGTGCCACAAATAATTTGACAAAAAAGTTAAAATTAGAACTCTGAACTTTTTAGTTAAAAGAGAAAACAAAATCATTGCATAACAAAGAATGAGCCAACAGTGCCATCTGCAATAAACTCCAAAAGCTGGCAGCTTTCTTAGACTAAACAGAACAGAACAAAATAGATTTATCGAAAATTTGATAGACAGTCACTGAAAAAACATTTCTTTATCTCAGTATAACTGACAGCCTATTACGCGGAAGACGTAGGTATACTGGCAGAGATTGTGTATATAGACTTCATACATCTTCTTACTCATGTATTGATGGAGTATCAGAGTATGATCTCCAACGAGCCGGAATCCTGAGACCAATAGAGATTCTGCCGCACCGCAGAGACTAATATTTAAAGTGTGAAAGTGAATTTGTTTGTATGTTACTTTACAGTGTCTTAAAGGTTTCACCTATTTCAATAAAATTTGGTGTATATATACTATTTGGGATGAAAAAGGTTATAGGCTACTTTTTTATCTTAGTCAGTATACATATCCTGATCACGCGGACAAAACATTTTAAATATTTATTTCATGCGAGAAAATTCACGATACGCAATTAGTAATATTAATATTTTACGCAGAACCAAATCCGGCCCATGTATAAGCGAAGTGCAAAACACTGTCGGCGCAGCGCTGCTGTGATATACTGCGCGGGGGCAACCGGCCCAACACGTGGGCTGTTCAAACGATATTGCTTCCACAGACAAATCTACCTCTATGAGATGAAATAGTTGAAAGAAACCACCATATTCAAATGAAAAATTGCCTACAGCTTTATGTATTTTCCTGACATTAATCTGAGATTAATCAGTCGATTGCTATTGTTGCTAACGTACTGGCGGCTTTTATAATGTTTTATTTTTGACTTTTTTTATATTTCTTGTTATTTTTGAAATTTTATTAATATTTTAAAATAAATTCCTATATTCTAAAATAAAAGAAGTATTGTTTTTCATAATAGTAGCAGTACTTCAAG
Source organism: Galleria mellonella (assembly GCF_026898425.1). Classification (NCBI taxonomy): domain Eukaryota; kingdom Metazoa; phylum Arthropoda; class Insecta; order Lepidoptera; family Pyralidae; genus Galleria; species Galleria mellonella. Next base: position 1,641,276 of record NW_026442115.1, read on the forward strand.
CTACTATTATGAGAGACAATACTGAATTCATAATATTTGTATCCAATCTAAAAGATTAGAAAAATTCAGAGTAGAATTAAAACTACATTCCAGACTGAGCAATGGTTTAAAAACTTACGTCGGCCCCCATAGATTAGTGGCAAAGATATGTTATCGCTACTGCATGCATGAGAAGAATGACACAACAACATCCGTTGTTTTGTCGCTTACGAATACGTATTTTTCCATAGATTTGTTTGTTTAAGTGCTAATATGTACCTATTAATTTCATTACCATATTCCTTTCACTCTATAATAAACTCGTGATACAGAATTACCCTAGCGAAATATAAAGTTATAAATAGATACCACCCAGGTACAATGAAAAATACCGTACTAATACAATATGCAGAAAGAAAAAAGGATAATTCTCACACCTGTAGCATTTATTTTAAGAAGTCGATGGCTTCGTGGGCGGGAGACCCGGGGTCAAATGAGCCCATAGATAAAAAGCCGATTGAATGACGTTCTGTATCCGAAGAGTTAAGCGTAATGATCTAACGTTGATTTAACACGCTTGTTAATTCGTAGGCCGTTGGGCAGGAAACACCTCTCTTCGTTATGATTTACAACTTAGGGCATATTACGCTATTAAATATATAAGACAATATATAAATTAAAAAAGGAAAGCGACTTTTTAAAATTTTAAATTTGGAATACGATAGTTATTGAACTTTATGAGTATATAGTTATATAGTGTTATATTTTAGAGTGAAGAAATGAAAATCACCTGACAATGATTAAATAGCTACCATTATATATGTAAAAGTTTATAAAGACATTTAGATATTTGCTATACAATTACCTACGCTTAAACACGACATATTTGATTAATAGCTGAGTAAGAGCTAGAACATAAAGAATGCAAAATAACATGATAAGTAGTTGTTCGTAAACGCAGTCGAGTAAAAAACTAATAACTTTGAAATATTTGTAAAATACTTTATATTAGAATTATTCCTTTCTTATGTGTTAAATTTTTTTCATCTTTATAAATTGATTGACATAACTAATTAAAAATTATAATTTATATGCACTAATGTAATCTTTTGGAGGAAACAATAAATTATCTAAATCTTAATATCAAATAAGTGTATACTTATATATTTGAAACAGGTACGTACAACATTGTAAAAGATATTTGACAATGTAAATATTCCTAAAAGCAGTAGAGATTTAAAATATTAATAAATTATGTAGTTAAATCTGTTATTACCTATATTAAGATATTATTTTTTAATTAACTGCACAAATGATATTACACAAAAAGTACAGCACCATTTTAGATAAGGTTTTCATATCTTTCTGTAGATTGAACTTGAAATCTGTTATAATGCTTTTTTCAAAATGCACACATATGAAGTCACGAGTTACATCTAGTTAATAATTGTCAGAATAGAATATATTTAATGCATCATATTTTATTATTAAGTTACATGCTTGTAACATATATGACGCGTAAAACACGTTCATGACAATCAAGGACCGATGCAGTTTTCTTGCTGTGGGCAATTACCCAGCTAACGTACTTTAGATCGGAGGATCTACCACGAAATAATTTTCAAAATTTTGGTACCGAACGAAAAACAATTTTTTTGTTAAAATTACATTATTTATTTATTTTCAGCCATTAACTGTCCCCTGCTAAATATAAGCCTTCCCTACAAGGGGAGTTTTGCCAACTCTTGGCAGGCGAGTTGGCTATCGTAGTTAGGTTTATTGAAGTTGTAAGAATTGCTGCCCATTCCTCCACCATAAGTTCCCTTAGTCGCCTCTTATGACACCCACGGAAAAAGAAGGGATGGCCCATTTTATACCGGGGCCTACACGGTAAATTTACATAAAATTACATAATCATAATCATCATATCAGTCGTTAGCTGTCCACTGCTGAACATGGCCTCCATCATAAGGAGAGTTTTGCTAGTAGCTGCCACGCTTGGCAGGCATTAGCTTTGCGAATCTGGAAAAATTATATAATGCATACTATTTAAAAATATTAACAATGTTAAAATATCGTTCCTTTGGACTTTTATGGTAGGATTTATAACAAACAAAATGTAAGCTCCAATTTACTGGGCTGATTTTGGTATCAACGAAAATACGAAATTGAGTTCGAATTTTTAGAATTTCATCTCATGGTAGACCCCAATAGGTCTCCAATAACATGCCCATAAATGTATGTCACTTGGTTTTCCCACCGAAAAATTTGTTCTGAGGCTATATGTGCAGGCAAATCACAGCGCATTGTTATTCAGTATCGTATACTACTAAGTGCTATTAAAGCCGAAAAATAATGTATCTATTTTGAAGCTACCAAGTCACAGTTATGTAGGTGTTGTTTTTATTGTGAGTTAAACACGCACACGTCGTAACGTCAATCATTCAATTAGAAAGGCGAAATTGAGTCTTTTAGTCATATGTTTTTATAACTATTTTACTTAGTGGTCAATATGAGAGAGATGAGAATGAGTGGTGGTTACCAGGTGAATAAAGAAATAAAACAAAGGAGAAACAAACAAAAGAGTTTTTTTTTAAATATTTTGCTGAACTGATGTTATCTTGCGAAAGTCCATATCACTGGTTATTTGATAAGAATTATTTTGTTTAATTCCGCTGCCATTAGTATGTGTGTGCTGCCAACACTCGAAGATTGACCGCCACTATCACGACCAGAAGTTTCACAACTTTCCTAGTGTTAACCGTTTGGTACCCAAACTTTTTTTTATTTGTAATGACTGAACTTAACTCATATATACTGAATAACGGGATAACGAGGTCAGACGCTTCGCCGTAAGCACCCTGAAGGAAACTTCTGGATGAAGTCGAAACAGTCGTTGGAAACGAAAAACATATTAACTTCATAAAATTCCCATTATCATCATATACTTGATTAAAAAAGAACAAAAATAAAAATAAAAGTATTTAAGCTTCAGTGTGCATTACATTTATATCTCGCTTATTAATTTATTCATTTTTTATAAGAGCCCCGGTCTTATTGGTGGAATCCTTGTCACCCACCACACTTTTGGTGCCGATTTTTTTTATACAAAGTTGTATAAAAAAAATTAAGTAAATGGCAAACAAGCTGACGGCCCACCTGATGGAAAGTGGTAACCGTCGTCTATAGACATGAGCAGTACCATGGACATAACAGAGTATACTGTTTCGCGCATGATACCTCCATGCGTTGCCATTCCTGAGGACTCAGATGTTATTCCTCTGTACCCAGTAAATTCACGCCATATTCAAGCTACGCCACCCTTCAAACCGAAACACAGCCATGCAAATACAACTGCTTCACGGTTGAAACACGAATGGGACAGAGGTACCCAAGCAATCGACTTTTGTGCAAAGTCTGGTAAATTATGAATTGTTTCACTTCAGTAACGTCACGATGACTCATTGGCTGGCTACAGGATTTTATTTCAAATTTATTCTTCTCTGCTCAATCAACTTCAGAAAGAAAGAGGTTTCTCAATTCAGTTGTATGTTTTATGTTTATTATCTCACAACTATGTCAGGCGTAAACCGATTTGTATTTTTTTTTATCTGAAAAAAATTATTGTCTTTATTACAGATTGGTGCCATAGAAATTTTATAAATATAAGTTTTTAAATCAAAATAACTGATTTCACCACAATTAAAGTTAGTTTTTTTTTGTGGAACGCAATCTTATAGTAATATAAGGTACTTCATTCCATTAACTGCCTGTTATGAGTTTTTGTAGATGAAGTTGTATTCTTACTTCGCCATCACACAAAATGTTAAAGTATGCAGAACCAAAAAGTATGTTTTATTTCACAGAGATTATAATGAGATATAATCAAGATGGAAATCCATGTATACTTAGAGTCACGTGTGCCACATTCGGACGGTCCGACCTGGGGTCAGGCTCTCGCCCGACGTATCATAATTACCAGTGAAATAACCTGATTGTGATCACGACACGCACACACGCACACCTTTGTATTTATCGAATAAGGGTTCTCAATGTTTATTCGGTACTGGTTGTGTCCCGTGACTTTGGTCGCCTGAATTAGGATAAAATATATATAAATATTTCCTATTACGTTTTATTAAAAAGAAAAATGCTATTTGCAGTGTGATATTCCAGTGCATAATCATGTCATCTTAGCCGTTAATCCGTTATCTGTTCACTGCTAAACATAGATCTCTTCTATAAGGGGGTGCATATATATATGCAGTTCAAACTGCATATATATATGCACCCCCTTACTCTACGGCACTCAAGTGCCGTAAACGGTTGATACTAAGCTTCGAGCAGTGATCTAAAAATTTGTCTTTATTTTCTATGTAAATTTATAATTAGTCTTTTTCAATCGACTTCAAAAAGAAGAAGGTTCTTACTTTGGTTTTTTTTCTTTTACGTTTGTTTTTTCATAACTCCGTCAGTTATAAGCTGATTTGGAAAATTGTTTTTTTTTTTATTTGAAAGAATATACTTACAGATTGGTCTCATAAATTAAAATCGGTTCTGTAGTTAGATTTTAAATAAAAATAGCTGGTTTTGTTACAATTGAAATCGTTTTTTTTTTTGTGTAAAACTATTTAATTGGACAAATAAATATGAATGCGGTAAATGTAGAGTCACCTAGGTCCTTTTCCCAATTTGTAAGAAATTAAAATTCCAAGCACTGGTCCATTAAAATTCCATACATTTACGTGATCACGGAAAAACCTAGACTAGAAACATAAAATGTAGTATTATATTCCGTATGTGACGTAAATGGCTATTCTATTAGGAAGGCATTTTTTGAGAATAATATCTGTATATAATCCACAACTTTGTTTAGTTTCATGTAATTGTTGCCAATTTAAATGTATGGTTATAATAATAATAATAATGTATTTGCTCGAAATGTGGTAGAAATGATCTTAAATGGTGAGTGAGCTACACATTTCGCCTTATCTAAAGGCATGCAAATTTTGTTTTATTATATACAATATAGTTGTGGTAGAAGAATAACAGTACAAAATTATAATTAAATATTATAATACATTCTTTCTCAATTGATAATACCTAAGTCTGTTCAGAATTAGAAATTAATGTGGTATTATTACAGAATAATTAAAGTGATTTCTCTTTTTTTTTATTGTAAATTTTTATTTGTATCACATTACATTACAAATTGACATAAATTGAATATGGAATTAATATCTCAATTACTTAATATGCATAATACTAAACACCTCAAATGTAATAAAAATGTAATGCAGTACATAAACAATTTCGTTCAGCTGTTCATATTTAATGTTATTATTTTAGGAAGTCATAAAAATGTACACTGATAAAATAAAATTATAATTGGGGTTAATTATTAAAGTTTGAGAACCACATGCCCGATATACGGCAATGTCCGAATGTACAAGTACATTATGGCACCCCAGCATCGCTCGCTCCTCCACCATTTTGTTTAACAGACTGTTAAATAGCCATCTCGAGCCGTCGATACATCAATCAAACAAACAAACATGTATCATTTGAGAGTCGTTCTTTTTTTTCGTCTCAATTAGACCTTTTGTAGCGTCGGCATAAAAACGAACCTAAGTATGAAATAAAATTAAATGCGTCGTTTAGCATTTGGGTTCGGCTCGGAGTCTATTATTGTATGAACTATTGTTGTGTTGTATAAGTGAATCTTTGTGAATATTTTATTGGATGATTAAAGAATTTCTCTTACAAAATTCCTGTATAGTGTTTAGTTACATCATAAATATAATATAATTTTGAAGTATTTATCTGAATAAATGTATTATGCTTTTAAATTGAGTATTGATTTTTAAGAGTCAGGATAATAAGCATAATTAAAATCAAATTGAACAAGATTTGAAAAAAAAAAACATAATCATACCTAAATAAGTTTAGGAAATTAGTTTTAAAGTCTGAACAAGGATTTTGAGGAATTACTTGTATCATTTAATTGATTTTTACAATAAATAAAAAGCAATATTCCGAATGGATAAATTTGTTATATTCCGTTACCATGGCAACGCGTGCATTTCTCGGTTGCCAGTTTTAAAATTACTTTTCTAATGATTGTACAATTAGCTTAGATATCGCGTAACATAAACATAAAAAAATTCTTTAAAATTAATTCTAAAATTCACTTTTATATTGTTGGATAAAGCTAAATTAAAAATAATCTGCAACACGAAAAGACATCGGTCTTCAAGTTTTATTAGTAGACTGTCAATTTTAAAAAGAATTAATATTACCATACCATTGAGGTTATATACTCTAACACGCCGCCTTAATCGCAATGGTAATAATAGTCAACAAACACATAAAACTATAACACTGTATAATACAGTTGTCAACTAACGCATTTGTCTACAACATGTAAGCCTAATCCCGAAACAAATTTTTGATGCTTTTCGACAGAGAGAGGCTTAGTTACGACGTCAGCAACCATCTGATTAGCGACAGGTATCTAATGCTCAGCGCACCAGCCCAATCTACATCCATATAACCAGTAACATTTAATCCTAACTGTTTATAGTTAAGACAATAATCAATGGCCTCTTTTAAATAATGTAAAACTCTTTTCGCCGCCTTCCAGTGAACTTCGTAATAACAATTGTCAAATTGACTTAACACATCCACTGCATGCACTATGTCTGGACGAGAACACGCTATATATATCAGGCATCTAATTAAACTCCAAAATATCTTGTGTTGTAGGTTTTCTTTGTACATCCTTGATAAATTTGTTTTCTAGGAATGCAACATCTCTTGCGATGATTACTTTAGTAGGATATGCTGAATCTATTAGACGATATCCCTTACTCACTTCACAATAACCTATAAACACAAACATCTTCGTTTTAGAATCTATTTTTTTACGTTTATTTACAACCACATACGCTAAACATCCAAAAACTCTAAGATATTGAATATCTGGCTTCTGACCACTCCACTTTTCTTGTGGTGTAACTCCACGAACTGCTTTTGTAGGTGACCTGTTCTTTAAATAAATAGCTGTCCTGGCGGCTTCAGACCAAAATTCATCACCAAGACCTGCCTCACGCAGCATACACCTTACTGACTCAATAATAGTACGATTAGCCCTCTCGGCTACGCCATTTTGCTGCGGACAATGCGGAATTGTAGTTTCATGGCGTATACCATGGATCTTCATAAAATTTTTAAATGAATTATTTACATACTCACCCCCGTTGTCACTTCTCAAAACCTTAATATTTTTATTCGTTTCATTTTCAACAAGTGCTTTAAATTCTTTGAAACAATCTAATACTTGATCCTTAGTTTTGATGAAATAACCAAACGTCTTCCGCGAAAAATCATCAATAAAAGTCAATAAATATCTAGCCCCGTTTATTAAACTTTTAGGCAAGGGTCCACACAGATCAGTGTGTATCAACCCTAATACGTCAGATGCTCTATTAAATGATTTTTTCGGAAAAGGTAATTTTGGTAACTTACCCTCTATACAGGTAACACACGGTTCATACTCATTACCATACGAGATTCCATCTGCCATTCCACGCTTCAGCAATCCCATACTTTTAGCATTCAAGTGTCCAAGTCTACGATGCCACGTGTTTTGATCAACACGCTTACCAGTCGACACAGGAAACGCTGACATATCTGACGTTGTTGACGGCGGCGACAATATCACCGCTTTTTTCCCTTGAGCTAGAGAAAGATCGAAATGTACAGTTTTTGTATCAGTTACTCTATGCTGAACGTTATGTGAAATTTTACACATTTGTAATTTATACAAACCATTCTCCCTTCGTGCAGTCGCTATAATATTGTCACCTAGCAGAATTTGACAAAAATCACAAGAAAAAAAAATTTTATACCCATCATTTGTCAATGCGTTGACTGACAACAAATTACATGACAAATTCGGTACAAATAATACATCATTTATATGTTTTAATCCCGCTTTGACTAAAAAGTTTGTACTACCACGACCCGCACTACGAAGTATTTCACCGTTCGCTACAGTTACTTGTACATTTTCGTCCGGTACAAAATCAGATAAAATATCGACACTATTACACATGTGACAACTCGCGCCTGAATCAATGTAAAACGCATCTTGCCGCATAGTCGTCAATAAAGCAGATACCATCGTAGCCTTTACCGATGAACCGCTGGATGTTTCGGTTTTCTTAGTAAACCTGCTAGGACAATCTTTTTTTTTTTTTTTTTTTTTTTTTTTTTTTTTTTTTTACAACACAGGGGGCAAACGAGCATGCGGCTCACCTGATGGTAAGTGACTACCGCCGCCCATGATCACCCACAACACCAGCGGCATTGCAGGTGTGCTGCCGGCCTTTTAAAAAGGAATATACTCTTTTCTTGAAGGTTATGTTGTCGTATCGGTTCGGAAATACTGCTGCTGGAAGTTGATTCCAAAGAATGGTTGTGCGTGGAAGAAAGTGCCTTGAAAAACGCACGGTGGAAGACCGCCACTCGTCCAGATGATTGGGATGAAACTTTAGTTTGTGGCGGGTTGTACGGTGGTGAAAATCAGCAGCAGGTATCAATCCGAACAATTCCTCAGAACACTCCCCATGATAAATTCGGTAGAAGATGCACAGAGACGCAACATCTCTGCGCAGTTTCAATGGGTCAAGTCGGACAGTAAGGCGTTGACTATCGATAATTCGAGCCGCCCGACTTTGAATGCGGTCTAACGGAAGGAGTTGGTACTGTGGCGCTCCTGCCCACAGGTGAGAACAGTATTCCATATGCGGCCTGACTTGGGCTTTATATAATTTCAGGCGGTGTTCTGGCATGAAATATCGTCTCACCCTATTGAGCACTCCTAACTTTTTGGAAGCTATCTTAGCCTTCTCCTCCAGATGACCGCAAAACTGGACGTCGCAAGATATATCAACGCCCAGAATTCCTAGACTTGACTTTTTATCAAGGGAAGTGCCCTGAAAGTGAGGAGATACGACAAACGGCGTCTTTTTTGCGGTAAACGCGCAGACTTGTGTCTTTTTGGGGTTAAATTGGACAAGATTTTGTTCACCCCAGATCGAAACTTGATGGAGTGAAGTTTCGATTTCAGACACAAGTCTATTCCGGCACTCATCGGTATGTGCCCGCGAGATCTTTGCATGACCGGTATATAATGTATCTCCTGTACTGTCGTCCGCATAGCAATGAATATTACTTATCTGTAACATATCATTGATATGCAGAAGAAACAGAGTCGGAGATAGTACACAGCCTTGCGGGACACCAGCATTCAAAGGTTTTAAATCAGAGCATGCACCGTCGACTACGACCTTAATGCTACGTTCCTTGAGAAAACTGGCGACCCAAATGCACAGTCTCGCAGGCAACCCAAATGAAGGTAACTTTGAAAGCAGCGCTCTATGCCACACCCGATCAAAGGCCTTCGCAATATCCAGACTAACTGCTAAGGCCTCTCCCTTACTCTCGATTGCCACTGCCCATCGGTGTGTTAAGTAAGCTAAAAGATCACCGGCCGAACGTCCCTGTCGAAAGCCATACTGGCGATCACAGATCAGCCGGTGCTCTTCTAGGTACCGGAGCAGTTGACGGTTAATGATGGATTCCATAACCTTCGAGAATAAGGAAGTGATAGCTATGGGCCTATAGTTAGCTGGATCTGAGCGATCTCCCTTTTTAGGGATCGGATGCACCAGAGCAGTCTTCCAAAACTTTGGGACAATGCCCGATGAGTAGCTAAGCCGAAAAAGACGCGTAAGAACCGGAGCCAACTCTGGTGCGCACGTCCTAAGCACAATTGGAGGAATACCATCAGGCCCACTCGACTTATGGATTTCGAGGGAGAAAAGTGCTCTACGCACTGAGCTATGCGTGAATTTAATGTCAGGCATAGAGCTCCTACAACACGTGATGGTCGGTGGTGGTTTCTCCCCGTCATCCAATGTCGAGTTTGACGCAAAGATGGATCCAAGAAGATCGGCCTTTTCTTTAGCGTTCTGGGCCAACGAGTCATCCTCCCTGCGCAAAGGTGGAAAGGATGACTTACAGAAATTCCCTTGTGCAGCTTTGGCAAGAGACCAGAAAGCTCGAGTCCCAGAGGGCAAACTAGCCAGTCTCTTGCCAATTCTACTAATATGCTCTGACTTCGCTGTGGCTATAACTCTTTTGAAAGACCTAGAGGCAGAGTTATACTTCTTTTTAAGAGCACTGGTGTTAGGATCTCGCGACGCCACACCTTTAGCCCAGGTTAGGAAGCACTCCTGTTTCAGACGAGATGCTGTTCTACAGGAGGCTCCATACCAGGGCTGGGATTTCCCGCCGACGGGCACCACAGAGTTAGGAATAAATAATTCCATTCCCTGAAGCACCACATCAGCAATGGAATCGGCAATGGCGTCGGGATCATCCAGTGTGAAGCAAACCTGCCTCCATGGGTAAGATGCGAAAAAAATCCGCATCTCATCCCAATCTGCCGACCTGTAGTGCCAAATGCGACGTCTACCCGTAGAACGAGGTGGAGTCGGACTCGTAAGAGGCACTTCGCTCCGCACCAAACAGTGATCCGACGATCCAAGCGGGGCTTCGACGGAGATCACATAGTTGTCTGGGTGGGTGGTCAGCAGAAGGTCCAGCAGTGAAGGTGAATGGTCCAACACATCAGGGATTCGCGTAGGCGAGGAAACAAGCTGTGTCAGACCATAAGCCAAAGCAAAGTCATGAACAGATCTTCCCGCATAGTCGGTTGTACGCGAACCAAGCCATTCGGCATGGTGGGCATTAAAGTCGCCAACAATCACGACTTCAGCGGAAGGAATCTGCTCAAGCAGGGAATCTGTAGCCATTTGGACGTGCTCAATTAGTTGGTCGGTTTCAGTGTTACCGCTGTGGGACCTGTATAGGCACGCATAGATGCGGGGATGGTCATTGCAATCTACGCGCAGCCATAGAATGGACAGGTCCGTACCTTCAAGAGTCCCAAGGCGTCGACAGCAGATATCCTCTCTGACATACGCACATACACCGGCACGCGAAACAAAACAATGTTCAAGCTTATACCCCGGGTAGGTCAGGTATGATGTTTCGTTAGGAGGGGATATCTGTGTCTCCGTGAGGAAGAGCAATGCCGGCCGCGCCGTTTCTAGGTGGTGGTGGACAGCGTTCAGGTTTGAATGAATTCCCCTAATATTACAGAGGCTCACATTGAGCAAAGGGGATGCCGCAGAAGTCTTGCTCTGTTTGCCCTTGGTCCCATAGAGCGGAATTTTGCCCCCCCAGAATACGCAGGGCAGCCCGAGCGTGGTTGCTCGAGGGAGGATTCTCCAGCAACATGGCTGCTGGTACCTCCCTGGGGTACGTTATTTTTTTTAAATTCCACTGCCATGGTATTGAAAGATGGGGGGACGGAGTTGGGGGAGGATTTTAGGATAAGGAAGGGGATGGGTATAGGATGGGCCTCCGGACTCCCTCACTCACCATACGGAATGTGGTCGCACTAAAAGTGCGGCCACTTAGCGTCGGTATTCTGTGAGGGTGTGGTACTTCCCCGGTCGAGCCGGCCCATTCATGCTGCAATACCATATAGTATTACAGCGTGGCTCTACCACCTAAAATCCTTTGCATAATGTCCAGGTTTCTTACAGCGAAAACACCTTATCTGTTTCTGTTGACGTTTCACCGCTAACACTGTCTCAGCCGGTTCCGAACCGTCATTACGCCGTCGCAAATCCTCTTGTAATAGTTTCATTTTTACAAATTCGCTAGATAACTTCAGATTAGAATTTTCCAGTGCCATAATTAGTGGATCATAGTATTGTGACAAACCACTTAGCATTATTACAGCCAAAAATTCATCATCTAACGGAGAGCTAATGTCGACCAGTTGTTGAGCAATACTACATATTTGTGATAGATACGTCTCCATGTCTGCAAATTGTTCTAACTTTAGACTAAAAAGTGTACGTAATAAACCCAGTCTCCTTGTAAGACCTTTATCCTCGTACGCTTTTTCCAAGTTCTCCCAGGCTTCATATGCAGTCAGGGCATTCTGAACATGTACAACAGCCATTGGACTCAAGCTCAAACAAATTCTCGCTAGCGCCTTCTGTTGTTTTTTCCTGTCATTGCAACTAGGTTTTCCAGCATCTGTCCGTTCTATGCAGTCCCACAAATCTTCATGCATTAGGACCATACGCATGTTGAACTTCCATTGGGTGTAATTTAATAGCCCATTTAATCTTTCTATAGCCGGAACAACGACCGAATTCGTAGTCGCCATTTTTCCTCAAATCGCTATTGAAAATTTACTTTACACCGTAAATCGTCACCGCAAGCAAATACAGTGATTTTAAATTAAAATATATTCACTTTACGCTCTGCTACCATGTTGGATAAAGCTAAATTAAAAATAATCTGCAACACGAAAAGACATCGGTCTTCAAGTTTTATTAGTAGACTGTCAATTTTAAAAAGAATTAATATTACCATACCATTGAGGTTATATACTCTAACATATATAACTGATATATTTGAGTTAAAAAATATATAAAATCAAATTAATATCGATTACGTACCTAATTACATCAACGGTAATCTGAAATAAGTAGATATAAATGCAGATACATCATGTTATTATAAGAAATGACGTAGTAATTTCCTATTTTATTTGAAATTGTAAAAAATGAGGTATTTTATATTATTCTCAAATAATTTTGTTACGTATTTTTTATGTAATGTAATCAAAAATTGGGCGATATCATGACATTCCAAAAGGTGTATAAGCACTTGAATTCAAATGATGTGTTCGATTCTCAAGTCGATCTCGATTCGATCGATTTAACTGATTGTTCAGCTCTGGTGTGTGCTAAACGAGTAATATTTAAAATACAGACAGTTAATCAATTTGTTCAGATCGTATGCACCAGTCGGTCCCCGATTATTGCGACGATTATAATAATATGCTGTATTTTAACAGACATTTTATTATCAGGGAAGATGATATCTCTGATAACACATTTTTTAATTCCAGAACTTCCTTTTTAATTTTATATTCTCTGGTAATGTCATATATTTTCATACAATTTAAGAGTAATATTTATATTATATATTTTTTTATTATAGCATGACATGTGACTACACCATCCTTTGCGAATGGAATGGACGACACAGAGACGACATGATCCACGAATACGACCAATCGAAAAGACCTTTCTAAGTTCCATTTATTTAGATTTATTACATTTTATTACTAAAATAAAATATGATATAATATAAAATGAGCATGATAGCAAGCACGCAGGACTATGTGTACCTTAATCACTGCTGCACAATTTCCAATGGAATTGTACAGCGGTGATTATTTGTATTTGCTATTTAATATACTATATATTTGTGTGTCACATACACACAAATATATAGTATATTAAAAATGTCTGTAAATTTACTAACGTTAGTGTTAAGAACATTGTTACTAAAAATATTAATGGGCCAAAAAGTCTGAAATAAAAAATATTATTATTATTATTAAAAGAAAACAATGAGATGGTAATTTCAAAATTCTTTTCTTTGTTGATAACGGTTAAGTTCTATGAAAAAAAAAATCATTATAATATACAATAATTCCTATAAATATATTCTAAAATAAAATTCCTAAAGGATAACTCCCCAAAACAGACAATTAATTGTTCTCTCTGACAATTCGTCAGCATCTTTGAAATCAGTAAAGGGCAATCTTTGGCCGATTGGGTGCGACCTTATCTCCCTTTATGGTTTGATCTTAAAAAAGATTTACGATAACGCACGGCCAGCCGAAGCCACAAACACTTTAAAATAAATGACAAGAAGTCACTTCCAATTGTGATGGAAATGCTTTCTGCAGTAAAATTAAACGATAACTCTGTCGTTTAGAGAGATTTAAATGGCTTAGGCCGTTTTATTGGATCTACCTACGTTTATTTTAGTTAGGTTCCGATCATGTTCATTTTTATGTCCCGTCTGAGTTGTTATATTCATGTAAGTTTAAGACATACTTATATCTAATATTTTAAATGATATCTGCATATATATATATATATATATATACTATGTTATTTCCGACAATTGTTTCCACTTCATCGTAATATAAACGTAAAAAGTATGGACTTTTGTAATGATACTTGAAATTTTAAGTATTCTGACAGCCTACCTGATGCAAAGTGATTTTACCACAGGGAGACTGTACAAAAGTCGTTTGCTTGGGTACCTCTGTCCCATTCGTGTTTCAAAGGTAAAGCAGTTGCGTTTGCATGGCTGTGTTTCGGTTTGAGGGGTGGGATATGGCGTAAATTTACAGTGTACAGAGGAATAATACCTGAGTCCTCAGGAAGGAAGACGCATGGGGAGTATCATGGGCTGTTTCGCTTATACTCATAACAGAGTATGAGTATAAGCGAAAAGCAGAGTATCCATGGTACTGCTCATGTCTATAGACGACGCTTACCACTTTCCATCAGGTGGGCCGTCAGCTTGTTTGTCATTCTAAGTTGTATAAAAAAAAGTGAAAACTATTGCCTAGATATATATTTGTATATGTACCCTATTATGGACGTTACCAACTATTAATACCCATGGTAATTTAAGCGTTTCTACTCCTGAAAACTATGTATGTAATGTAAGGTTTTTAATTCGTGTGTAATAATTAGAAACTGTGACGATATAGCCGAAAAAGAAATGTGATTTTTAAGCCCAATCTGAACCGTATTTTAATAAATATTTAACAGTCGATATAATTCACTACATTTATTTATCAGTATCACTCGAGATGATGTAAGGACTCTAACGATAATCTATGTATTCAAATTTAAAAGTTATGATGGAATAAAAAAGCTCTGATACATTACAATTCAAACATCATACATAAACTTTGAAAATTACATTCATTTTTGGGCAGTCATGTAAAACACTCTATGCCAGGATCCGTTCGGTACTGTACGGTTCTAGCATAGAATGATCCACCCCTTTTTCCCGTGGATATCATAAGAGGTGACTAAGAGAACCTAATGATTGAGGGATGAGCAGCAGCGTCCCTCTTAAAACATCACCAGTATAACTGCGGTTTCTAACCCGAATGCCAAGTGTAGCTACTATTGGTAAAATCCCCCTTACAGGGAGACCTATGTTCAGCAGTGGACAATTAATAGCAGATACAATAAATAAATAAATAAAACACTAAAATTTCTAAGCTTAAGAAATTAGTCAGTAGATATTAAATTAACATATCAAGCTTTCTCGACATTTGAACATATTTCTAGGAATTAAACTGCGCCGTAATTTTGTGTTTTAAGTAGGTATCTAGGAATATTTGGAATAAACAATTGCTGGTTATAAACCCCGGGTGGTCTCGGTTCGTGCAAACTGTGTTTCCATATTACATTGTATCTACACTCGCTTGCAAGTAAATCTTACAATTTAACTTCTAATTAGAAATTCTATAGAACTTATTGATTAGAGGTTATATTGCTTACAGTAAACAGAAATTTAGTACAATAATTACTAACTTATCATTGTTGTTTGTCAGAGGGAAATAATTATGGAAAGTACTAAACATTTTTTGATATAAGACATCATTTATCAACATATATAACTATTATATATATAAATAGTATCTTAAAAGAGAACTCGCAAAAAAAGATTATGAAACTCCTTCGTCAGCTGATAGCATAGTAAGCATTGTTCTATTATAAGAGAGATGCATCCCCAGCAGTCGGTTATTAATAAGTTACTAAGGTAAAGTAACAGGTATTTTGATATTGAGAAATTGACATTATTGCTTATCTTTTTTTATGTTACTAAGAATGGCAAACAAGCTGACGGCCCACTTGATGGAAAGCGGTAACCGTTGCCTGTATCTAGACATGAATAACACTGTGAATATACTAAAATAAACTATGATATCCAAGGTACCTCACATGTGGTGCCATATTATTATAGTTCTTTTATTTACCAAACTTCGAAGATGATAAGAATACGACACGCCTAATAGCAAAAGAGTTGCCTATAATATATACACCTGGCAACACTCACACGCATATTGCCAGTTTTCTTTGAATTAGAGAACCGTATAAAAGACTATTGCCGTAATAAAATATGTTTAATCCGAACTATAAAATTAAAAATTAAAATAATTATGCAAATGTAGTCAATTAATGAACGCGTCATTAATAACACATCAACATAATTACGATAATGATCAAAATACTTATCTGTTTCGAGATAATCTTCGAAGTCACACGTCGTCATTCAAATAATTTTATCCGGTATTAAGAGTCAGAACTCGGGTTATCATACAAAATAATAATAACATTACAATATTTTGTACATTAAGTGCATTCAGGGTGTGGTGTCACGATAAGTGAGCCGGCTTATGCGTTCCTTAAGATACGGTACTGTAGAATTATGAATGTAATAGAATTACCATTTATTGTTATTTGTTTTAGACATGAAGATAAGTAGTGGTGTAGAAAACTATACAGGATTATTATCGAAATAGGATAGCAGTATTCTCCACCAGTATTTTATTCTAAAGAAATATAAAAAAAAGCGTCTTCAACAATTTTGCGAATTAGCATAAACACAAAAAAGGTAAGAATTAAAACAATAATACCTGAATTTTAATACATAAAAAATAATATAAGAACTTGGAAGATTCTTGGTATACATTATCATATGTCATAATAAAACACAGCAAAATTCTTGTTAAAACACATGCAAGTTGGTAGAAGCGTCATAAATAAATCATCATCATTGATATTCCTTTCACTCCTCCTCATAATGGGAGTTTTGCTTGTAGTTGCCATGCTTGACAGGCGAGTTGTCAACTGCAGTTAGGATATGGTGATGTTTTAACAGTTACACTGCTGCCTATCCTTCGAAAATTTAATTCCTTTAGTCGCCTCTTACGACACCCACGAGAAAAGAAGAGGTGGCTCACCGTATGCTGAGACCACAGGCATTTTAATGTGAAAAAATTGCAATTCAGCTGCGTATTTTACTCAACTTTTTTAAAGTTCATTATAAATATCGTCTAAATTTCCAATTGCGTAAATTAATAATCCATCGGTGAATAAGTTTATCGGAGATATTGTTTGTATTGTAGTATATTGTATTGGAAACCAAATTATTAAAAACATATTTTGATTACAGAAATATAAAAGTAAATAATTACAAATAATATTTAGTAATTTCATTGTTGTTTACATGAAAAGAGAAGTATATGTATATAATAATAATAATAAAAAAATTAATATTTATCCATTCTATCAAATTTTGAATACTTAAAAATGTGTCCGTAGGCGTCGCTAACGATTTTCCAAAACGTAATGTGGAACTAAGCAAGCTGTAGCCGAGAGTACCTCGTCCATTGACAATCTTTTTACCTCGTACCCTCGCCTGTAGGTACGAGTACGACCACAATTTGTTTTATTAACGACACTTAAACGGCACTTATTAAAAATGTAGGCGTAAAATTATTTTCCCTCTGGAAAGTTTATTGTGAACTGATATCGAAATGTGAGTGTTACTTGTTGATTGTGTTGATTTTTGTGTGTATTCGTGTTGATTGTATTTTTATTTTAAAACGTTATTTCATACGGATGACGAGTATTTAAAAATCCTCATTTAAATACCTACTATATAGAGTTTTTTTTTATGGGTGATAATGGAATGATAACCCCACCCGCGCTATCGGTATACACCAGCGGGGCACCAGTGAAAGATGATAGGTGAGGATGAAGCAGGCCGGTTAGCCCATCGTGACGAATTCAACAAGAATTGTTCACGATGGTTTCCAGGGGAAACCACGTGGAGGTCGACCTGATATTTGACAGCCCCATTGGTAGCAATATGCCCATATTGCTACCAATGGGGCTGTCAAACTCCATTGCTAACAACTCCTTTCCCCCCTACTATATAGAGTTGGAGATATAAGTTGAAAAGACACACAAATAATTTTTCGTTCAATTACATTTAATAACTGTGCCAAATTTCATGTATCTAGGTTAAAAAGATTTCGAGTTGTGAAGGGGTCAAAAGTAGCTCGAAATGATTCGAGTAATATTATATTCGGCTACTGCGTCGTCAGTTCCACTTTATTTAAACATGGATGCACACACTGCCACGTATCTAGATACTGAAAAAAAAATCTCTATTTGTATAGAGATTTTGTAATAGATAGAGAAACAATGCTGTTTCTCACATTATCCAGTTAATATTGCAATTATGTAAGTAATAATAATACTTAGTACATCTACTAAGTTTATTTCAACGTTTTACCATTAACGTTTTTAAATTTGTGTCTCGTAAACATACCTATCGAAAGACTTAAGAATACTGTGCTTTTATGTGTTTTATTATATTATTTGATTAAGATATAGACATTAATTTAAATAGATGTCGCAAAAAAATTTACTTCATTACATAACTTAATCTTTTTTTATTATATTCCAACTAGTTTTTTAATTAGAATTAATTCATTATTAAAGAGTATTCTGAAGAGGGCGTTTTCTTAATAGCTTTTTATAAATTTGTACTACTTGCGTTATCTATTTCTCTGTACGTCTGCGCGTCCAGGCATTCCAAATTACACGTGCGACGTCTCCGAGTATCAAATACTAATCAGTTTCTTACTTGACCTTTAATTGACACTAAAGTAGATCGAACTCATCTCGATGTAATTAAAACAATCAGTCGTTGACCGGGTTTGAATCCGCATTCCCTTTAAGGGCAAACGACCTCTCGTGGTGTTCGATCAGTGAAACATTTATTAACTAACATTTAACTCGGTGCTGTTTGTTTTGTTATTTTAGTAATTGTATATATCATATAATTTGTAAATCAATATACTTTTTTTTTTATACAACTTATAATGGCAAACAAGCTGACGGCCCACTTGATGGAAAGTGGTAACCCTCGCCTATAGACATGAGCAGTACATGGACACTATAGGTATCTATAGATACCTCTGTAATTATTTACTAACAACAATTTTTAATATTTTTCATCGCATAATTACATTTCTCTTCTTTCAAAGACTGATTGGAAGATAATGAGATGTATAGCATGAAATCTGCTTTTTGTATCAAATATTTTTTTTGTAATGTTATAAATAGATAGATCTATAATTTATTTGCAGCACTTACAGTACACAAATAACATTAACTATTGGTACATATTTAAAGAAATAAAACAAAACATATACAAAAAAAAAAAACAAAACGAAAGTACATACAAGAGGTTAATAAAGAATAAATAAAAATAAATAATGTTACAACAACTAATAACAAACTATTATTACGTAATTTTATGTTTTTTTTTTATACCACTGAGGTGGCAAACAAGCATACGGCCCACCTGATGGTAAGCGGTTACCGTAGCCAATGAACGCCTGCAATACTAGAGGTAAATTTGTAAATTTGTTTGTAAATTTATAAATTACAAACTCTGAAAAATTTACAATGGAGCAAAGCCCGAAATTTTATTTAAGTATATACTATCATTACCGACTAATATGAAGTTTCATTTCAAGCCATATATGAACGTACCGATTGCCATAATATAAAAAGGAACAATACTTACAAATTGAAAAAAAAAAAAATACTGTGTCGCTGTCATTTGAGAAAGCGAAACCATTTCGGTTGGATCGTAAATGTGCCGAAACAACGCACCAACAATGACGAGCTCAGATATATTTATTGTCCCGTTTTGTTGACCGCTTGAAGAAATTAAACCTGAACATATATCACAGTGACTGATAGCCGATATAATTGTATCACTAGAGCATGTTATTGATCAGTCTAATGAAACACAATCTGTATTATACTATTCAATATACATCTATATTATGCAATAAAATTTTAACTAGATAATGTCTTGATACACCAACTACAGATGGTCTATTTCATTGATTTTCCTACATCAAAATATACTATACGAAATTGTGGCCGAAAATTAGTTTAAAAATAAAGATGTTACATCTATAATGTAATTAATAAAAAAACATCTACTAGTTTATATCTATTATTCTATATATAGTTCCGAAACGACACGAAGATATCAGCAAAAGAACCAACGTAACCGACATAGCCCGAAGGATAAGCAAGCGGAAGTGGCAATGGGCTGGTCACATAGCTCGAAGAACCGATAACCGATGGAGAAGAAAGGTTCTTGAGTGGCGACCCCGTACGGGCAAACGCAGTGTAGGACAACCCCCCACCAGATGGAGTAATGACCTGAAATGCATTGCAGGAAGTCAATGGATGCAGGTGGCTTAGGATTGTTCTTTATGGTGGTTGAAATGTTGATTCTATATATAATATATACATATAGTAATAGAATCATAAAAGTTGACGATTTAAAAGAGTTTGTAAACAAATCTATTTTAGTGTATTCTATTCTATAGGCACATACTTTTTTTTAACTTAATCACTCATCTTGAATCGATTCGCGGAAAATTATTAACTACATTTATTACTTAATAAATTATACTTTTTTTGTCTATATATTGCTAACTTATGTAATCTGTATCATTCTTTGAGGAGAAAAATAAAGATTTTTTCAATTATTTATATTAATTTACACATTATTACATATTATTGGATATTGATTATTTATTAAGTATTATTGGATATCACACTATTAGATATTATTGTTTTATAGTTGTAAAATAACAAAATCCGTTAATAATAAAAAATAATAATAATTCACAGAAAGTAAATAAAACAAACTCTATGAAGCGTAACCATTCACGCCAGTGATCGTAGATTATTTATCATTGCTCGATACACAATATACCTATCATAGAAAAACAAACATGTTCTCAAATAAATTTACATAACCTAACAATGAACCAATAACCAATAGTGTAAAAAGGCTGGCACTAATACATATTAATACATTCTGAACTAATTTTAATGCAGTAAGGCACATTACATATTTGACAATGAAAATTATCGCTGGCTGGATCATAAATTCTTATTTATTCATCCACAATAAAGCTTAGAATCCATTGAACATCATTCCACGGATAGCGACGATAAAATTGTGGGACCGAAACTGGCTACAGACTTAGTCCCCGGGGTGTCAAGTCATCGGTCGTTAATCTATATTAAAATTTTCATTGTTTCACGTCATTACTAAAATTCAATTAAAGTTATAACTCTTTGAACAATGGTAAAATAAGTTGTTTGACAACACTCGTAAAATTGCTAGATGCTATCAAAGCGTTCAACAAATCACGCTATCGAAATTAGAATATTCCAAATCAACAATACGAAAGTTAATTTATTGTTTAAATTAAAATAAAAAACATATTAGGAGCAAGATTTTAGTGAATGCGTCGCTGGTGATAAACGATCTTGACTATTATGAAGACAAATGAATTAATTTCATGTGTTTTCCACTTTTTATCAAATACCTCTTGATTTCTATTAAGTACGTTGATAGATCTAGTTTACCTCATTCTTGTATCATATTTTATTGAAATAATAATTTCACGCATGAATTTTGACAGCTAATCATTTATACAGTAATGTTCTATTACGAAATTCAATATCTTAACGTGTTTGAAACAATTCACAGCGGTAAAGCTCCGAGTTAATCAGAACGCTAAAGATTGTGTCGGGAGACAAGAAACAAAACATAAAAAAAATAACAATCATAAATACAATACAGCAAGTCATAGAATATCCAGCGTCGATTCTCAATAGATTGTGCCGATAGCCAGTCCTGGGTGTTTGCCAGTTCAATTATCATTACCATCCGAGATTCAGCCGAGTCACCATGTCTCGAGTGACCCGCATTAAATCGGTTAATTCAAACTATTTATCAACTGTATCCGTTATGCATAGGATCAGATTTTGAAATTGTTTGATGATGTTGTGGCATTCGATCTATTGTGTAGCACTACCCCGCCTGAGTTAGTTCGATGGGTGTGTACTATGTTAATCGGCTTTGATTGAATCTATGCTATGGTTTAGTTCAATTGCTTACACTTTTGTAAAGATGGCATTTGCTCATTAGTAAACATTAGTTACAATCTGGCAACAAATATCCTTTACTTAATTACTGTGATATTTGTGATTAGTAATTGTTAATCCTTAATTATTTATTAAACTATAGACTATTTCATATTCAAATATATGCAATTTATATATACAAACTTAAAATAATAATAAATATAACTACAATAAGTAAATTTACTGTATGTAATGAATAACATATTGATGTTTTAAAGCCAACTACAGAAAGTTATTTGTCTTGCACTCCAGATTATAATGTTTTACCATATTGTACATTTACTATACCATCTTTGATCACTCATTTTATCTTTTCATTTCATTTTTTACTCTCCAGTAAAAATCACTTCTATTTAAGATGCTAATGCAATATCTGATAAATAGGAACATTTAAGCTTATTAACTTTAACAAATGTCGTTGTGTTAATCCTTATTTCAATACGATGCAATCTATATCAAACAATGGCGGTCAAAAGGGCAAGAACTTTGCAAACGATAATCCTTAAGTCAATTTACTGACATTTTGAAGGTATGTCACTCAGCGTTCGTGTCTCATCGCCGTCGTGACAGTAAGTGGCGAGTTCGTGGTCCAAATTAATTAAAACAAAGACAAAACTATAGTAATCACGATTGACTTTTGTGTATTGTTAGCGAGGACATTCTCACATGAACCACATGGCTTATGGGAGTTTAATTATAATTTTAGCTCAGATTTATATTGAAAAGTTACTATTTTTTCCTTCGTTGTGTATGCAGCTTGTAAGATCAATGATTCATATTCATTTAGGTAGATGCTATTTTTTAAAAGAAATAATATTTGATAATAAAGAAAGTAAGAAAGGAATATTAAGCAGAGTGAAGTAAGTTTTGTTTAAAATTTAGTGGCCTATCTGTGATTTAGAAAATGACATAATTAGTAACTAAATCTTTATCTCGCTAAAACATTTTATAATGGAATAAGCGTAGTAGATAAATTACTTTTATCTCTTAGTAATATAAATAGATAAAATTTTAATAGAAAGATTAATAATTCATAAATTAAAGTTTCTTTTATTACAAATAAATATTTATTGTGTCTAATGAATCGAAATTCGAGGAAATTTAAAATTTGCAGAAAGTCAAAGGCAACAATTTTTTGTGACTATATAGCTTCGTTAACTAGAGTGTGTAATTACCTAAATTATAATTCTGTGTTTGATCGGAAAAGGGTTTTGTAAAGAACAGTTAGTGATCCAGTGGTTTTAATATATCCCGAAAGATTTTATGGTAATTCGAGATCCATTGCTCTGTCTAGACGTGTCCGTTGGATGTATATAAGAAAAAATCATTTACACTCTGATAGTAAAATCTATTTTAATAGTTTTGTAATATATTCGTACTACAACTTCAATTAAATAGCCCAGTCATATCCATACCGGACTTAAACAGGCCACCGTCGACTACAAAACTCCACACGCCAACCGTCACATTTCAAAATGCAATATGCTAATTAACATAGCTTTTTTTTTTATTTTCGCTACGAGCTCTCAGAAACGTATGCAAATCACGACGGGCATTTAATTACGATACGAACACGACCGTCGACGGCGTTAAAGATGCGCTTTGAATTGTCAGACTTTGCAAGGAGCGACCCTAGATTTGAATTGTAAGCGAATTTAGCAAGCATTGAAACAGGGTATGACAATGTTGCCAGCAACAAATATTGCGTTTAGGGCTGTCTCTGTGTACAAATTTTATACTTACGTGTTGTCTATACATCAAGAAGTGTGTCTATAAATTCTGCATTTATTATAATTATGAATACTACTACTTATTTCTATAAATACTGCGAAGTATTTAGATATTTATCTAATAGTATGTCTATAAGTAAATCACTAGAAATTAATTCCATTACCATTCTTTATTATCGAATTTAAGTTGTAACTATTGTATCATTAATTAATTAATTAAAAAAATGAATTGTTTTATTTGAAGTTAATTTTTTGGATGGTTTTAAAGATCAGAACAAGCACACTAATAATTATTATATTTGTATGTGATTAACAACATTAATGTCATCTTCATTTTTCTATACCTATTTCAAAATTTATTTGTTTATTGACTTTACTACACGTCTTAAATATAAAAATAATTCTATATATATATATATATATATATATATATATATATATATATATATATAATATAATACTTATGAAGTACAAAAGCCGGTTTCCTAATGCTAAAAATTTTATATCTTTATTGTTAAATTTATAAAATATATTTTATAGGATAAAATATTACATTATATAAAAAAAAATATACGAACTATCAGTTCATTAAATCAATTTAAATATTAACAACACATTGCATCTACAAAACCGAGTGACTAATGACAGTACTTTGAATTAATCAACTTGGCTCAGTGGCAAAAATGGAAGTTGACATTTCCACGAATGATACATTAAGCATTGAAATTGGAATCAATGCGAGATAATCAAGATAGACGTGTCCCAAACCATTGAGACTGTCCCCAATCAACAATAGAAGGCGACATTAATTCTATCCATCATCTCCGAAAAAGGGTTGAAGTTCATTAAAGGACGCATTCCTCAAGTATTATTCTTTGAAAACTGGTAATAAAAATAATAACAAGACGGCCACCCTGCCAAGTGCTATCAGCTCCATCTGTTGTTGCTGCGGACAAACTCACCTAATGAACGATGATAAATCATATTCGAGAGGCGGCTCGTGGCCTTTCCCGCGGTAT
This sequence comes from Galleria mellonella, assembly GCF_026898425.1. Classification (NCBI taxonomy): domain Eukaryota; kingdom Metazoa; phylum Arthropoda; class Insecta; order Lepidoptera; family Pyralidae; genus Galleria; species Galleria mellonella. Next base: position 1,666,089 of record NW_026442115.1, read on the forward strand.
TATTTCGGCTAAGAATTTTTACGTCGTTTATATTATGTCTCTAATCCACTGCTGCATTGACGTTAAATTGATGTGTTTAACTTTGTACGGGAATAGCGATGGATGTTGTTTCACAGACATAAATGTGTATCCAGGTGAGATATTAAGAAGCGAAGCTGTGAGATGTCTCTCGCCTCGTGTCCCTGCCCGCACACCATTGTGCTTACTAATGATTTTATGCAAATGCTGGCTCTTTAGATCGAAGTCTTAGCGCGATCTCGAACCGTCAGGTACCAAGCTCATTATTAACAATTTGAAATATGACTTGGATTTTTAACTATATTTTGTGAAATAAATTAGTTTTTTCTTTATCGATAAAAGAGCTTTAATTTAATATTTTTTATGAGTCAGTTTATTTTAGTATTATCTAGTTGATAAATGATTATACTAGTAACAATTGAATGCATTATATGTAAACTATTATTATATTGTAATATATTATATTATAATAAGTATTTTATAATTAGATGAATATCCCACAAATAAAAATATGATGTTATTACAAAATTTAAAAACTCAAACCATTTTGATCTTTAATTGTAAATAGTGGCTACATTGTTTATATATTTTTATTATTTTTAATTTAATTATGTAAATTAACTTTATTATGATATGTATAATACATACCAAATAAAGTTAATTAAAGAAGCTAAAATTTATTGAAAATATAAACATTTATCGGCAGTAACGATTAAGAATATAAACATAGCAATAATATTGAAAACAAGTTTTTAGATCATCATCATATCAGCCATCTTCTGTCTTCTGTTGGACATAGGCCTTCTCTAAAAGAAGGGTTTTGCCAGAAGTTGCTACGTTTGACAGACGGATTGGCAACCGCAGTTAAGCTTTGATGATACTCTAAAAGAGACGTGTCCATTCCTCAACCATTAAGTTTCCTTAGTCGCCTCTTACGACACCCACAGGAAAGGAAGTGGTGGCCTATGCTATGCCGGAACCAAACGGCAAGTTTTGTATACAAAACGTTAATGAATATAGTAGCTAAGATAGACATTTACACAGATAAATGTTACAAAATTTAAAACACCCCTTCTCTAATTGCGTCTGTTGTGATCAAAATTAACAATATTATGGGACAAAGGAAATTATAAATCTAAGACTCAAAATGTGCGGCAATGAAGACCTAAGTACTTTATTAGTATTTAAAACGCATCCAAATCGTACTGTTACTCATGCTAAAACGTACCTACTTGCATTTATTTGACAAGTCGATTAGGAGGAAAAAAATATTCTGTGAATCCCAATTCGCCTGATAAGTATTTTGGGTAAATACGTTATTGCAAGTACGCATTAAAATGTCGTAAGCAATTAAAGATCTATCAAATTGAGTCATAAGTATTTCGTTTAAATCGCAAGGTCGTTTTGGTTCCGTTCCAATTGCACTCTATAGTGGAATTAATATTCATATTTTGTTTGCATAACGTACTAGGTATATGTGTATATTTAATATTATCATTATAATTGCTGTATTTCGCGATTTCGCCTTTTTTATACAATAATGGTGGCAAACAAAGAGACGGCCTGTCTGATGGTAGACGGGGTTGCCGTAACCTGTGGTCGTATTGTGATATTGAGTAATCTATAACCTCCTATAACCTAAAAAAAAGAAGGCTATCGAATGCAAAAATAATTTTTCAAATCTGACTTGGTTCCCGAGATTAGCGCATTCAAACAAATAAACCAATTCTTCAGCATTACACTACTATAGATTGTTGTGTTTAAAATTTTTATCACCATCATCATTTCAGCCATTATCCGTCCACATCTAGCCATAGGCCTTCCCTTTAGACTGCCTTAAGGAACGATCCTGAGCCACCTGTATTCACTGACTACCTACAATGCATTTGAGGCCGTCACTCTATCTAATGGGGGGAGGTCGTCCTACACTGCGTTTGCCCGTAGGGAGTCGCTACTCAAGAACCTTTCTTCCCCATCGGTTGTCGGTACTTCGAGCTATGAGATCAGCCCATAGTCACTTCAGCTTGCTTATTCTTCGAGCTATGTCGGTTAATTTTAAGCTTATATAGTTTACTAAGTTCCTAAAATAAATATATATAAAAAAATGTGAAAAATTAAAACTTTTTAATTAGTCCTTTTTTGATTTTAAGCAAATAGAATGAAAAGTAGCTGGCGACCTACCTGTAAGTGACAATTTTTGCCTATAAACAAGAACAGCATCATAGACACCACAATATAAAATGAAAAATGATGATAGAAACTTGAATGAAATAGAGGTAAAAAGTATTTTGTATGAAATACACTACTTTTACTTGTTTCACAGTGTGGTCCCGGTACCTATAGAATGGATCATTCCTTCTTTTTCCGTGGGTGTCATAAGAGGCGATTAAGGGAACTTAATAGTCGAAAAATGGACAGCAGCATTTCTCTTAAAACTCACCAAAGCCTAACTGCGGTTGCCAACTCGTCCGGCAAGAGTGACAAATACTAGCCAAACCCCCCTTATTAGGTAGGTCAGCAGTGGACAGATAAGAGCTTATATAATGATAGCTGCTTTTCTAAAAGGTCTAGTAAAAACTAAACTACTAAATACTGTAACAACTCTCACATCAAATTACATACATTTTGAAAGTTGCTTAAAAAAAAGTTTTATTTTAACAATATTAATATTAAATTTAAATAATAAATCATTTTTCTATTGTCTAATGTCCACAACACACGAATGTTTATCCTATAATGTGTCTCGAAAAATAAGAATTTTTAACGTTTTCAATGATTCAAACAGAACTGTCTTCCCACGTTCTTCCGTTAAGGCGAAGAACAAAGGAAGCGTTTAATCATTACTTAACCTTAATTGCGATAATTACTATACAAGTACCCCACCGTTGACAAAATGATTTATTAACAGTACAGTAGCCAAAAAAGTATATACATAGCGACATACTGCTTAAATATTTCGCTAATGGTGTACGAGCGTGGGAATTTTAAGTTCGTTTAAGATTAATGAATGGAGCTATTTGTAAGGTGAGGAATGTATGTGAGAATTAGAGACTGTATAGTAAGTTATTGTATCTATGGAAGTATCTATTTGAGAAATTGACGGCGTAATAAATTTTTAACCGACCTCAAAAGGAGGAGGTTTCAAAACTGATTGAAATATTTAAATCCGGAGAAGTGTTGATCTCATATTAATTTACTAGATAGTTAGATGTTTATGGCAAAAAACTTTAATAATACTTTAATTTAAAAAAACCTTCAATGAATTTAGTGTGTATATATTATAACAAAATCATTTCAAATTAACTATACATTATTATTTTATTGTAGGTGATTCAAACAAACAAAACTGCGGGATTCAGCTAGTGTTACTTAAATAAAGTTTCAGAATAATGTACATTGATTATGTGTATATTGATGACTTTTTTAATAGAACCTGATTTGTGTGAACGTATATCTATATATACTTTCGTCATAAATATTTATAACCGATTTATCTACCAATTTCACATGAAGCTGTCAAAATACGACTAATTCACGTTCCAATTAATATGGTAATTTGTAAAGCGAAGCATATATTGAATGAATAAAAAGAATATATTATATATACCTATTACTTAAAGCTTAAAGGACTTTTATACTTATTTACGATGTTGTTATTCAAGTTATAAATAGCTTTATAGCTGGTGAAAGGTCTTTGTTTTTTATCATAAACATGTCTCTTTCATTTACACTAACGAAAAAAAATCCATACATTTTTTATGGCTTGACGACTACATGATGGAAAGTGGTAACCGTCACCTATTGACATAAATAGCACCATGAACATCACAGAATATTTTTATCTCCGTATAATAGTAGTTCCACTGATATATCCCATCCTTAAAAACGAAATACAGTCATGGAAATATAGCTGCTTCACAGCATACAGGCGGGATAATTATTTGTTAATTTTATTTGTACTTTTATATACACACTGATAATACATAAAGGCAAGTAAATATACAAAGGCGAGCTTAATTCTAAAAGAGTTCTCTTCCAGTGAACCGAAAGTGGAAAGGAGCATCACTGTCAACACCCGTTGACAGTGATGCTCCTTTCCACTTTCGGTACAATATTGTGACAATTGTCGGACAGAGCGGTGTACAATATTGTGACAATTGTCGGACAGAACGCTGTACAATATTGTGACAATTGTCGGACAGAGAGCTGTACAATATTGTGACAATTTTCGAACAAAAACAACTAGACAAATTTAATTTTACACGTAATTAATTATATAATATTTAACCGTATACATATCCATACACATAGACAATAATATATACTTACACATTATTTACACATACTTATTATTATATCCTCATAAAACAATAACTGGGATCGAGGAAAAGTATTATAAGTAGTAGGAACCAAAAGCTCCATTGCAAGCTATATACCTTATTCATTCTACGTAGTTTCTCATGAAAACTAATGTGGTAAATTCGTCATCTGCCTTCATCTTCACCTATCATAGCTAACTGGTACCTCACCATCGTATCCCGATAGTGCAGGACAGGTTACCATTTCATTATCCATCTAAATATCTATAAAAAAGAAACTTGGTTTGGGAATTAGATTATTAACGTCTTTGGTACATATTGATATTCTACGACTGTATTGTAGAAAGAAATTAAAATAAAGCACGTTCATTTCCATTGTTAATTTATACGGCCGGTCTATATAAACTTCCATTAATTAACTTTATTGATTTTATGCATATCTAATACCAGATTTGGGTATTTCCAAATTCGACCTTAACATTATTTATTTGAATACAATATTAATAATCTGTTTTTTAACATAAACACGTAAGATACCAATAATTATTATTGTTCTAGATTTAGAGGACACAATTTTAAATGTTGTTGTGATGATTTAATAAAAATCGCTTTACGTAATGAATATTTAAGTTTTTTTATTTTTTTATTATGGTTTTTAAAATTAAAAGGATTTAAAACAAACATTTAATTGCGATTGGATACTTGCACTAATTTACGTAGAAAAAGTAATTAATTAGAATGTTAGTAATACAAAACTACTTTTGCGGATTCACCTTGCCTTGGATTAAACATTAAAAAATGTATTTTAAAATTTTTTTTATAAATAAATAATGGTAGAGTAGTCCAGTCCAGTGAGGGATGATAGGTGAGAATGAAAAGGCAGGTCGGTTAGCCCACTGTGTTAAATACACCTGGAATTCAGCACGATGGTTTCCAAGGAACATTACGTGGAGGTCGATACGACCTGATATTGCTAACAATAGGACTGGTACTCCGCATTACTAACAATCCCTTCCCCGCGTATTACCACATTTTTTTTAATGGATTACAATGGAATGATAACCCCGCCTGTGCTAACGGTATACGCTGGCGGAGCACCAGTGAGGGATGATAGGTGAGAATGAAAAAGCAGGTCAGTTAGCCCATCGTGATGAATACATCTGGAATTCAACACGATGGTTTCCAGGGGAGACCACGTGGAGGTCGACCTGACAGGGTATATTGCTAGCAGTGGGACTGGTAGTCCGCATTATTAACAATTCCTTTCCGCCTTGTATTACCACATTATAAATAGTACTACTCTATAATCACATAGTAGTACTGGAAAATAGTTATATAAAAATATTGTATTGCATTGTATTACATGTGATTACATTTATTTCAAAAGCAAGTCAATGAAACACCTTTGACTACCCTATCTAAAATCATAGTCTATCACAATAAGTCCACTATAAAAAGATTTATTGTACACAAACAAGTACTTAATATAAAAAATCCCTTTAGACACACCCAAAACTAAGATATGTACGTTCTTATCACGAAGCAACATAAGTCATGCAAGACAGGAATGTTCGTCAATCTCTCACTCGACTTGATTAATAAAACTGATACACAATAGAAGGTAACATAATACGTTGGACACGAACAAGCAGACAAATTAGCGGGAAATACCGGCCATAGTTGCAACGTGAATGTATGTATGTCTTATGAACATTAAATTATATTTTAAACGATTTACTGCAGTATGTTCGCTACTTTATTTGGGTGTCAATCAAGCCAACGAAATAATGCGATACGTATAAATCGACAGTTTTGACGTTTTTAAACCAAAAAAATAATAATATGCTTTTAGAAAAGTTGTAAATCGTGAAAAAAGACGTTTTTTAAAAAAGTTAATAAAAAACATGTCCGTGGTAATTTTTTTTTATACCACTGAGGTGGCAAACAAGCATACGGCCCATCTGATGGTAAGCGGTTACCGTAGCCTATGAACGCCTGCAATACCAGAGCTATTACGTGTGCGTTGCTGACCCTGAAGAAACCCCTTTACCTTCCTTTTGAAGAACCCAATGCTATAGTCTCTTGGGAAAACCTCGGCAGGTTACATAATTACATAAAATACATTACATAATTCTTTATCTAATCTGATGTATAATGTCTAAGTATATAATGTAGTAGGCATAACAGTCCTCAAGAATAACAACGCATGAATGGTATCATGAGCGCCATAATATACTCTGTTACATGTCCTTGGTACTGTTCGTGTCTATTGGCAGTGGTTACCACTTTCCATCAGGTAAGCCGTCAGTGTGTTTGCTATTCTAAGTTGCATAAGAAAAAATTAAAAAAGTAATAGGACGTCCACAAAATTCGAAAACCAAAAGAGACGATAAATTTTTGAGTGACAATTTCATTTTAGTAAACACAATTTAGGACAGTCGCCTCTCCGATAGCATTCGGTGTTGTTCATGTTTATAAGCGACGGTTACCATTTACCATCAGGTGGGCCATTAACTTGTTTGCCATTCTAAGTATCATAAAAAAATATACATGTATTTTTGTTGTAAATATACATGTACCTCTTGGCGTCTTAATCACTCAACTAATGAATATTAAATTCGGTATAAACAATTTCGAATGGAAAATGGCATACTGTTTTGTATTATTCTCTAAGTGGTACGAAAAAGAGTAAATAAATGAATATTTTTTTTAGAACACAGGGGGCAAACAAGCATGCGGCTCATCTGATGGTAAGTGACCATCGCCGCCCAAGATCACGCGCAACACCAGAGGCATTGCAGGTGTGCTGTCGGCCGTTTAAAAAGGAAAATTCTCTTTTCTTGAAGATTATGATATCGTAACGTTTCGAAAATTCTGCTGCTGGAAGTTGATTCCAAAGAGCGGTTGTGTGAAGAAGAAAGTGCCTTGAAAGACCGCCACTCATCTAGATGGTTGGAACTATAGTTTGTGGCGGCTTGTACGGTAGTGAAAATCAACAGCATCAAAATACACTACTTTTTAACACGATAAATCCCGGTTACATGAACGAAGTTGCAGACAAAAACTAGTAACTTAATAACTAAACAGATCGCCAGATCCTATATTGACAGTTCAGTGATGAAGTGATCGGAAAATATAAATTCACCTAACCATTTACTGCTTCATTTAAAAGCGTCATAAATAACTTTAACCTAATAAGCATCAGAATACATTTTATCTACACAATTTGGGCTTGTATCACGTCAAATAGCGGTTCACATTAGTCAGAACCAAACAAAGAATCACAATCCCAAATCTTTTAATTGGCATTAAGTATGACGACAGACGGTGACTTGCCTAATCCGGCTCCTAATGATATCTATATAGAGTGGCTATAACCGTGTCGAGCGGTAGACCTCTGTGTTAGCTGTCAGAAAATTGGTCATACAGGTATATAAATCATTGAGAATAGTAACTGTATTGGATGATTTAGTTGTTAATAGCGTATAATAGATTAAAATATTTTAAAAATAATAGATAATAAATTAAATTATGCTGTCTTATTTGTCATCAGTTTAATATAGTATATAATTCACCAGTGTCCTAACTATGGTACGTGCTTACGATTACTTCGTTATCTAATAGAACTGAATTAATGTATTATTTTAAGATGTATAATATGTTCTCCTAAACTTCCTACATTAAATTGATAACAAAAAATTTACATGATTGAAATAAAATATGGGTTGATGAATATTGTGATGTGTGATTCGTGAATTGGTTTTAAATTACTTAAATCAGTTTCTTAAATCTAATTTTAGTAACACCATGTTGTATAAAAAGGGTCATTCTTAATTAAGAGATAAATGAGCATTTGCATCATCTATTCCAGTTTGTCGCTGGTTATAATCTTAACTTTGTACATTGTGTAACTGTTACTACAAAATAACTTACTACTAGTAGTGGTGGGATCTTCGGATATATAAAGTTCCTATGCTGGCTGCAAAACTGACAAAGGTCTCTAATGTAATTTATTTTGATTCACGAAGTGACAATAACTTTAATCTTAGGTAGAAAACTCACCGCAGTCAAGTGAAATATTTTTACAGTAGCAACTATTAATATGAAATATTTTTACAATAATGAGTCTGCAATTATATACTTTTATACATCCTAATATTACATAAAATTAGTTAAAATAGAAGGTTTTAAAGATGATAATGATTCAGTCACATTTAAACGACTAAACGGATTTGAATAAAATTTAGTACACAAATGAACATGATCAGTCATAGTCAGTTCATAGTAATAAATATCCCTCCACACTACAATAGCCATTTCATAATCGTATAAAATATTTATACCTAAGTATAAATAATAGCAGCTCTATATAGATCGCTGTGTAGATTCCATTCTAATCTGTCACGTCTATGAGGTCGCTCGGTGTAAAGTTCATCAATGCTGAATTCAATTACCGATTACACCATTGTGTTCCGTTCTTTCGATTTATATTTAAATACCAGACGTTTACTACTAAATGTATTGTGAAATTTGATATAAGTATTTATTATTTGACGTAACGGACCGCCCTCAGTGCTCGATCGTTCCTTATTTAAGTATTAGAAAGTCTAGTGTTTAGGTCAAGAACTCTATTTTGGTTTTTAATTGGATATTTGTTTATCATATCTAGGTAATAAAGGATTTCTTAAACAACTGCCGTATCTGATAAATAATATCTATAGTATTTTTTAAATTAATTTATATGTTCTGTAAAAAATTTAATAGTTATTTTTAATTTATTATATTCAATGTAAGATCATTTATGTTTTTTCTTTTTTTGAACGATGTAAGTGTGAATTAAATTTTACCTACAAAGCCAAGAGGTGAAAAAAATCCTTCAAAATAGTTTAGCTGTTTTAAAATTTTAACTGGAAGTAAGTTTTCTTTTTAATATAGGATTCATTATAAATTTTAGAAATGAAGCATAATATTGTTGAAGTATTTATATATTAATACTACATTTTTGGGTAAGTAATGTAACCACAATTATCTATTAACATTCCATTACTTACCATAGAATTCTCCGATAGAAAGATTAGTATATACATACTATAACCAAATGACCGTAAATAAATGAATAAAGCCTATATTCAATAATAAAGAGATAATGTGACGATGATGATGATGACGATGAAATAAATAAGAATATATGTTTATTCTTATATTTTAAGGTTTGAATTAAAAGGAAAAGTTTTCCTTTTCGTGCACTGCCCTTGTGATTCTAGATCAGTTAATTTGTACGTACACAGAAGTGTCATCATTGTAATTATTAATGTAAAATTTATATTTGTTGCTTTTTATATTACGTTATTTTATTTTTTATGTATTAGAATTACCTAGTTTTCTGCCGTATTATATTTAAAAATCATATTATGTTTGGCGAAGTGAACAGTAATATCAAATGACAAACGGTTGAAAATATTTCCGACTTGCACATCTGAAATCACGGTCGCAAATTAGTATATATTATTTTTAATAATTAACGATCATTATCACTATATTTACTTTCTATTCTTTAATAAGCTCACCAATTAAGAAGAGCCACAAAAATAAAGTGACGGGGCGATGCGACAATTTCGGTGGTGGTCTTCTACCGACTCGTTGTAATCTGTCATCTGGGCTGTCAAATTACTAACGGCCGAGTGGCCGAACGGCTACCGAACTTGCTGTAGATAAAACAGCTGCAATCGACTACAGATTAGATGAGACGACAGATTAATGAGGTCTATATTTTCTACCTAATAGTCTCACAGAGAATGTTATAAAAAATAGGCACGTAGAGCCGATTTTAACTTTTTTTTGTCTATAAAGACATATGTAGGGTGTTTTTGTAGGCATTTATTTGTACTGATAAATTTATTTTGAAATACATATTTTGGACATTGTTAAGTTAGTTAATGTTAGTTTACATGTAATAAAGTCTCTTAAAGTTATAATTTAACAAAAGCATTTGATAAAATTGCATTTTCGCATTTGCATATATTACGATTATTTCTCTATGTACTTATTTTACTGGCATTTCATATAAATTAAATGGAACTATTGGATTAACTTTAAAAACTTTAATGCAAATTGTATTAACAGTAATTTCACACAATTTTTGAGTATATTTAAATATGTGTGTGTGTGTGCGTTTTTTTTTTATTAAATAAACAACTACAAATTCGTTATTATTCTTTTTTATGTCAGTTATCTTTATGTTGGTATTAAATAGCTATTATTAATAGAAAGGTTTAATGTTTGCTTTAGTTTTTATAAATCAGTAAGTATATCTATAACACTGAATATAAATAATATAAACAGAATATTATTCTGTATGCACCTATATTTTACCAGCGATACCTATTACAGTTTATGTACTTTAATACCTAATGTCGGCTCTGTAGTTATATAATATATGATGCACAAAATAAAATGAATGGACGTAGGTGTACCCACACCGAGACACCTGATTGCTCTTTTTGTCTTTTTTACATGGAATGTTAATTAATTTTTGCTGTCAACCGTAGTCAAACAATATGTAATGATTAATTGTGTTTTTAAACTCGAGTGTACCTGCTTTATCCAAAGTTATAAATATTTATCAACGAACCGGAGGCAAAAAGTTTAATGTGATGATTATCTAAAATAACGAGACGAAGCTCATTTCAATAGGTTGTATTTGTACGCTAACATAGAATTTGTATGATTTTCAAATTATTCTAAGTGAAATTTTCTCATTGTAAGTGAATTTCTCATCTTTCCACAGACAAATTTCGAGTTAATTATAAGTTATATTGTTTTTATTATATTTGGTATTGTATAAATTGTGTTGTCACTAGTTTGTACAGAATTATATCTGTTTTCAAAATATATAGTAAAATTATCTCGAAAGATCGTTCTTAGTTAGAAATCCAATAGTTTAAGGTTGGGTTTTTAAAAAGAAGCACAAATCAAAATAACAAAAACACTTTACAGTATTAAATACTATTATCTTATGACCGTCAAGAAAAGAGCATATTCCTTTTTAAAAGGCCGGCAGTACACCAGCAATGCCGATGGTATTTTGGGTGATCATGGGCATAGCACTTACCATCAGGTGAGCCGCATGCTCGTTTGCTCCTGTGTTGTCTCACATGTTTTTTCCTATTACTATAATATTAATAAATGTAAAAGTTTGTGGTGAAATGTTACGTATTCTTTTACGCAAAAACTACTAAATTGATTGAATGAAGTTTGGTACATCGATAGGTAATATTCTAACTTAAAACCCAATATACTTTATATATTGCATCACGTGAACAAAGCCGCGGAATATAGCTACTATATTTATTAATTTATCGACTATAAAGAAAATCAAAAGTAAAAGAACTAGACAGTATATTGTCATATTATTTCTATTAATATTCTCAGTAATGCCTCTGTGACGATTTAATAATCGAGTACGCTGATTTTATTGACACAAATAAATCGCGAAATGAACCATCGAATGAAGAATAATTTGAATGTCTGCGTTGCAATCAAGTGGCTTATAACACCAATAGTTATTTATTGATACAAATGACTGAATATGAAGAGTGATCAATGATTAATAAAGAGTAACAAACTATTGTAGGTAGCTAAGTTGCTTCAGGCAGATCTTAAGAGTTCTAGCATCAATACATATTATTTGCGCTTCAAAGAATCCTGTATAGTTGAAGAGAGTGAATGTTGTTAAAAGATATTTCTTATAGTTAAGGTCGATAAAACGTCCAAAAAATTTTAGAATACGTACGCATTTGGAAATTCTAAATGAATAGGAATAGTCAGTATGTCAGATGTCACATTTTTATTTCTTTATTCAAATCTTGTTTACAGGTTATGGTTTACTGTTTCGATTTATAATCTATGCCATACTTACATAGGCTGCTAATATGAAATAGAAGTGACTTTACAAAATCATCTTCACGTCCTCCATAGACGATACCCAGTTTATAGAAAACTCCAACGCCAATACCATGGTGATCATTAAACGCCATCATATTTTGTAGCAGTAATTAATCACAGCAGTAACAAAAATAAGTATTCTTTGATTGATGTGTTCCATGAACGATTAATAATATTCAGATTAGTTATCTAAATTATAATACCTATATTATTTCTAGTTTCCATGTCGATAAGGAATATCGACTCTGTAGTTATCATTATAAGTTTGATTTTACCTAAACTAGATCAAATAAAGAGCTTAAAAATGTAAAAAGAGTATCTAATCGTCCTAAAATTCTTTATAATAGATAATTCAACACTCTAAATCTATTAATAAAATCATGACAAATTAATAACAAATTAAACATATGAATATACTCATAAACAAATGTATTTGCAGACTATTTAAATACTTAAGTCTTTACAATAAACGCATATTGCGTATACAGTATGCGTGCTTGGCTACATGGTTTACGCACACTATTACATTGTGTAATAGTGTGCATAAACTATGTAAGTGATCTACTAACACAAGTAAAGTGTTCTTGTTAATTTTACAAGAATTGTAAATATATATATATATATATATTTTTTTTTTAAATCATATTTGATATACTGAGCGTAGTTGAAAATACAATGAAAATAGTCGGCGAGTATGTATACGTGGGCTAAAGTCAACTAGGTCGTACTCGGTCTGTAGTGTACCTGTAGTGAAAAGATGACTATTAAAAATGTTTAATTCAAACTTTACTTGAGTATAATATTTCTTTCTTTCTTTTGGACATTAATAAAGAAACTACGTCCCATCTTAGCATCAAGAATATCCCAAGTTTAAAGACAATAGTCTTAAAATCAGTGGGTCGTAGTTCTCAAGTGATAAGTGACCCCGTATAAGAAAATGCAATATAATGGTCACAAAACGTATTCTGAGCTATTTTGATCCACTAACGGATTTTTTTATGGGTGAAAATGGTATGGTAACCCCGCCTGCGCTAACGGGATACGCTGGCGGAGCAGCAGTGAAGGGTGATAGATGAGAATGAAAACAGGCCAGTTAGCCCATCATGATGAATTCAACAGAAATTAACCATGATAGTTTCCAGGGAGAACCGCGAGGAGGTCGACCTGGTTGGGTATATTGCTAGCAATGGGATTCTCAGTCTCCATTACTAACAATTCATTTCCCCCCAACTAACGGGGGTTAGCGAATCAGAATAGTTATGAAAATCTATTATGGGGTCCAATATTCAACAATGGATAATTACACTAACTGAGATGAAGACAATGATGATAATACCATACAGCTTAATTATACGTATTAACTGTAATACATAATAAAGGTATTTATTGTCGTTCAATGCAACAAGTTCGCACAAGGGCTCGCAACACGATGCATTAATAAGAGTTCGTTAGCATTTCCTTTAACTGTCTGCTGTCATCCATCATTTTCAAGTATTCCCGCTTTGGTCGAAGTTGAATTGTTAATTACAATTGCAAATTATTTACGATCATTTTATAATTAGAAACTCTGTCCAATCGTACAAAGGTATGATAAACGTATGTAGAAAATAAGATTGGATACAAGAAAAATAAAAAAAACCAAAAATTTATTAATGGGAAGCTTATTTGAGTTAAGAGTAAATTAGTGATATTAATTAGTGAAAAAAAAAAATTTGTGATATTTAAAGGTATACATAGGAAGTAAACTATAAAATAAAAACTTTAAATCTAAATGATTTTATATTTGTAAGAAACTTAAATCATCACTATCATCCTATCAGCCTTTAACTATCCACTGCTGAACATAAGCCTTCCTCTTGGAGGGTTTTGCCAGTAGTTGCCACGCTTGGCAGGCGTATTGGTACTGTACTCCTCAGTACTCCCTTAATCGCCTCTTACAATACTCACGGAAAAAAAGGGGTGGCCCATTCTATGCCGGGACGGCACGGGAATAACCTTAAATATATATATTTTTATTATCAATATTATATATATATATTCTTTATCGTATATATATATATATATATATATATATATATATATATATATATATATATATATATATATATATATATTCTTTATTGCACTAAAACATGCAGTAACAACAATAAGTTAATAACAATGATAGCAAAGGCGAACTTATAGCGAGATTTCTTCCAGTCAAATAAATAAATAAAAATTAAATTTAAATCATTTTCATATATTCATACATCAATAGTAAACTTAACGAATACAACACTAAGGTTAAAGGAATCTGCACAATCATAATACCAATGATTTCTTGTCATTATTCATCTTCAAATAATAGTTTGCACCCCATAGCTTACCGTGATTTTAACTCCTATAAGGGCCATACTATGAAACGAGAAGTATAGTAACCCTATAGAGAACTGTGCACTTGACGGCAAAAGTTTGGGGTGGCAATTAGTTAAAATAATGAGGTGCTCAAGATGACTTCAAGTGTACTTTTGTACTTATGAAAAAGGTTGAGGTTTGGCTGTACAGTTTTTGTTAAGGTTGTAAATTTTCATGCATATTATTTGTTCCTTATTATCTTCGTATTCTTCTTATAGTATTATATACGGTATATATATGTGAAAGTGACATTATAATTTCCTTTATTTATTCCCTTTTGTTTGTTATAAAATTTGACAGATAATACACGTATTATTTAGAACGAAAATGGGCATAAACTACTTCTTATCGCGGTCATACAAACAATGTCGCGGTTACTAACTACTTTTGTTATTGAACTGTCTATGTTAAATTAATAAAGCTAAAAAGTTTGTCTATTTGAACGCTCTAAACTCTAGAATTACGATCAATGACGTATTGGATATAAAATTGCTCATAAAAATAACAACATGCATATATTTATTTGATATAATTGAAAGCAAATATTGTACAAATATTAAATATTATTAAATATTCAAGCAATATATATATTGCTTGAACAATATTTGTTTATTTTTCATTTTTTTATTGTATTAAAAAGAAAAACAAAATCTAATTAATATTCTATAATAAAAACTACGTAGGCGCCAAAGCAAATCGTGCCCACTGCACTGCACAGCAAGACGCAATTCCATTCACTCTTTCATTAATTATTCCAACTTAGATAAGACACTGCATTGTTAATGACCACGGGACGAGGGCTATAGCTCATCGACGTGTGACTCTTGCCTCTTTTATTTGTCGAGGTATCATTAAGCTTTGTCAGGGCACACAAGTATCAGTAATGAATGCCACTCGATGGGTTTTGTTCTGTTATTGAGGAATGATCAGACGGTGGACGTATGTCGTCGGAGATATTTTACGTATGTCTATATAAATAGTTTTAGTAGATATATTTGTTTTATTTATTTAGAGTTTCATTTATTTATTTTTCTTAACTAGCTTTTAGCCCGCTACTTCGTAAATGTGGTAACTAAAAAAAAACTAATAAAACATACTATTTTTTGATGGCATAAGATAAAATATACACCAAATTTTCATTTATACCTTTAGAAACATAACTGTGAAAACTACATCCAATTTAATGCAGCAGTTGTTGAGTGACACCAGAACAAAAATATAGACAAATAGACAGACAGACAGATAAAGTTTAAAAAATAATGTTTAATTATTTACTTTTGTTATTAAGACTTTTCCTATATTTTTTACTTAAATATCTCCTATGTACAGTCATTGTTTAGTTACAATTTTATTGCATTTGTAAGATATTAATAATACTTCTATAACTCGTGTCATGGTATTGCCCTTTATTGTCAATATTGTCAAGAGTTTTTAGCTGGCCCTTATTTATAGTCTGTATTTATTACACAGACCTTCTCAAGCACAAAGTAAGTCATAATACATTCAAATATAAATTTGAAAATGTACTGTTTTCTGTTAGGATTCCAATTTATACTCTTTGGACTTCAATCAAGCATTGTTCGACTAAACAAAGGTATCACTGCGTAATAATTAATAATAATTCATTGATTGATTAATAATTCATTGAATAATAAAATAATTATGCTCGAAATATAATCCCAAGTGGTAGTAGTAGCCAGTACAATTTGTTGCCTGTTTTAGTTGTGGTATATTTATATTTCGCCAAGTATATTAGAATCAAATATGATTGGGGGCGGACCTACCGCGGATTTTCACGGACCTCACTCGGATTAATTTGATTTATTATCGGTTATTATTACCTAGCGGTAATAAAACTAAATTAATTTAGTTTTATTTACCTTATTATCATTACAATTAAACAGTTCTAATTAATTAAATAATTCTTAATAATTCTGCCACGCGAATCACTATATAAAGTATCCTATGAGTTATTTAAAAGTTAGGATATAGCTTGTCTGTGTACCAAATTTCATTGAAATTAATTCAGTAGTTATTGTGTGTAATAGTAACAAAATTCCATCTATTCATCCTTACTAATTTTGACATTTATAAATATTAGCATTTATTGATAGGAATATATTGATCTGTAAAAATAATTCTGCAAAATGCCAAAGTAATGCTAATATTTTTTTCTTAACTTAGTTATAGATAAACAAATATTGTTGATTCAATCCTTATTAATGCTTTGGCAATTTTTTTTTATTCCATATTGACCTCACTCACCCATTGTGTGATATGAAAGTAGACAATAATTCCTGAACGCAAATGACGTATGCGTTTAGACTGAACAGCTTTTATTCTAAACAAAAAATCGTTACCTATATAAAAATAAAAAAAGTCTAAACAAAATATAGATTACAGACTTATTACGGTTAATGAGTTAATTGTTGTTTGTAGTACATTATTAATAAATGAATAAAGTAAAAATATAAATAAACTAGCTTTTATCCCCGACTTTGTCCGCGCGACCGGGATCTGTTTACTGAGCGGGATAAAAAGTAACTACTATCTTTTTCCATCCCATATATTTACGATAGTATGTGTAAACCAAATTTCGTGGTAATCGATAAGTTGGGAGGGAGACTTTGTACAAAAGTTGATTGCTTGGGTACCTCCGTACCATTCGTGTTTCAACCGTGAAGCAGTTGTGTTTGCATGGCTGTGTTTCGGTTTGAAGGGTGGGATATGGCGTGAATTTACAGGGTACAGAGGAATAACACCTGAGTCCTCAGGAATGGCAATACATGGGGGGTATCATGTTATGTCCATGGTACTGATCATGTCTATAGGCGACGGTTACCACTTTTCATCAGATGGGACGTCAGCTTGTTTGCCATTCTAAGTAGTATAAAACAAAAATACCGGTAACAAACAAACTTACTTTTACATTTATTATATTAGTAAGGATGTTAAAATGACTGTTTATTCGTCTGTTTGTTAATTTTTGATGCTTTAATAACTCGACCAGTTGTCATAAAGTATGATATACAGAATGTAAAACGATATAGGCTAAAAACTGGTTATCTAATTATTAAATTTCTTGTACATATTATAGACAAAAAAAAATACAAATTCTCAAATCTACGATACAAGCTCCTTAAAACAATTCCAAAAATAAAAATAGGGGAATAGTTAAAAATAATAACATTAAAAGTGAAATCCTCTAGAGGTTTGATTGACCACAAATCAATATTAATGATTTAAGCCAGCGGGTGTCTTGACATGATCGCTCTCTCTCTTCCATCCCATGTAGTGTGACAGAGACAACAAATATTTGGACACCTCTCCCTTAAAGCGTTTTAAGTGCTAAACGAATAAAACCATTAATTACACGCAATTCAATGTACATATTGAATTTATTCAAATAATGATAAATGGTCATACAAAAAACAAGAGGCGCGAAGAATCTCGAGATGCTGCACAAATGGTTCGGAATGTCTGAG
Source organism: Galleria mellonella (assembly GCF_026898425.1). Classification (NCBI taxonomy): domain Eukaryota; kingdom Metazoa; phylum Arthropoda; class Insecta; order Lepidoptera; family Pyralidae; genus Galleria; species Galleria mellonella. Next base: position 1,684,249 of record NW_026442115.1, read on the forward strand.
ACGAATGATTCACAGCTCAAGATTGTAAATAGGATTGTTATAGTTTTAAATGTTATAAATAAATGTTGCTCTGCCAGTATCGTTGTAAGCCTTCGCGCTTTGGTGTCACGGATTCGATAACCGATTTGTTTACAGTTTGATTATGATGTAACTCCACTAGTTACAGATTAATAAATTACGTTTATTTTCAGATATTATATTGTTTCGAATTTATTAAAATATCATATTTGAAATTATTAAAAATATTTCTGCTAGGCCGAAATTTACCGTTATGTTGATTTCAATAAAAATATATTGGAATATAAAAAATAACACTATTCCATAAAAAGCAAACAATAGGTATGTGATACTTACGTATTTATAGAAAATTAGATGAACTAGAAACTACGAAACCTAAAAATGGAAACAAGATTTGTGTATATCTTAAAATTCAGACGTGTTAATAGAAATATATTATTTAGCTGAGAAAATATTTTGTTTTTGTACTATAATCTGTATATTTAATATTTAATATAATTCTGTATAATTAAGTACAGTAAACATATACATACATCATTCAAATTAAGAATATAATATTCAAAATTAGAATACTTGATTTGGTGTACTGTTAGCGACATCTGTTGAGGAACGTCCACTAATCTAACTTTATTTCAAGTGTTATTTTGTCAGTAAATATTGTAAAGGAAGCAACTTGTGCCCTTGATAAATAATAATAATATTTATAAGGTCAAAAAACACATGTTTCAATTTAACATTTGTTCCCAAAACTTCACACTAGGATTCCCTGCGTCGTGAAGTCTTGGGCCCTCTTCTACTTACAAAACTTATTAACTAATATATAAACTTTAAATATAAACTATAACTTTAAATATAAATTAAATAAATCCATAGTATTTATATCATTAAACCAAACTGGTTAGGTCATAAAATTTATAGTTTCTATAATTAAATAGGAGTAAATCCGTGAAAGAATCCAATAATCTGAATACAAATATATGTTTTTTTTGTAGAGATGAAATAGCCGGTTATTTTGTAATGGAGTGGTTCAATCTCTGAAACAAAAGTTATAATTAGAAGATATAAATAAATAAATATTGTATTAATAGTACAAATCACACATCATTTCGTCTCAAACAAAGCTGAGGTTGTACATTGAATATTAAGAAAATTGAGAGATATACTTAAAATATATTAAAAAATCCAGATAAATACAAACAGACATACCTACTAATGAATACTTTTTTGTATTATAGATATTTGTCTATCATATAAAAAAGTCTGCCAGCTTAAACAAGCTGACAGTCCATCTTAAAAGTTGTAACCGTCGCCTATAGACATGAACAGCAGCTTGAATATACACATCATCTTCACAGAAAACACTGTGACGTCTATGTGTACGCTTCGTGTATTGCCACTCCTGATAATTATGGTGTCTTGTCTGTAGACATACTTGTTTCTCGGCAGAAACACGGATGAGATAAAGATGTATGTAGATAACTATTGCACAAAGTCTCACTGTAAAATATATTGCTGACAACAAAATGTATTTTTAAAAATCTTTGTCTTCAAACAGTGGCGCCACTTGGTTTCGTAATATAGAATTAATAGTGATGGTGTCCGTACTTTAAACTGTTAGATCGCTCTGTGTTCATAATTGTATAGATATTAAGTGTTTAAATTGTACAAATATAGTCTACGCTCTCAACAAAACACATCGTCAACACGTTCATTCCGGACGGACATAAATGCCTTCTGTTCCATTATAATATAAATATTTTTAATCTGAGATAATAATTTTATTCGAACATTCTAATTTTCAATCAATTTTTATAAAATCGATTCAGTTCTTTAGTTTTTAAATCAAAATAACTAGATTTTCCACAATTAAAGATGACTTTTTCTTGCGAAACACAATCTCAATTATAAATAATATGTTCGTATTTAATTATGAAATTTATAATCTGTACATTTAATTACAGTAATTACAAAAATATAAAAAAAAATCTATACTTGTTTTTTTCTCAGTATAATACAACATGAAACATATCTTTAAAATCAATGAAATAAGTTTTCTCCGTCTAGTTCCATTCAGAACGATTCAAGATAAATTACAAAGCACAAGTGTACCTCACCTCCGTAGCTACTAAAACAATGCTCCGAAATCCCCACTTATTAATCCGGTCCCTCGTTAGAGAGGCCACAAATCTTCACTAAACTCGCCGTGTGACAAACACAAAAACCATAAAATTAAATTAATGCCCTCCTAGCACTTCCTAGTGGATAGTTGGTGCCGTTAAGGAAAACTTGAGGATTTCGCGGCGGTTCCGTCTTTGTTTTCTTGTCGTTTAATTTCGTACGGTTAGGACTCGATACGTTTATTATTTCTATTTTTCACTATTTACTAAACTACATGTAAAAAGTTTAGTAAATAGTAAAAAATGTTTTCCATTTTATTTTTTATGTATGTGTATTATATGTACTTTAATTAGTTATCATATTGTTTTAATTCGTCGTATGGTCCTAACATAGAAAAAAAACCACTCTTTCCTTTCTCTTGGGTGTCGTAAACAGCGACAAAGGAACCTTAATAGTCGAGGGATGGGCAGCAGCATATCTCTTAAAACATCTGTAAAAGCCTAATTGCGGTTGCCAACCCGCTCGCCAAACGTGGCGAGTACTTGCAAAATTCCCCTTATGAGAAAGGCTTATATTCAGCAATAGACAATTAAGAGTTAATATAATTTACTTTAATTATTTAGTATATTTCAAATTTCTTTTATTTAATCGACTTAAAAATGAGAGATTTCCTATTCGACTAGTTTTTTCTGTATTACAGAATATCTATGACGTTTAGAGTTAATTTGTTTTTATTTTAATCGAAAGATCACTTACACAGGTAGTAAAAAATGCTTCTAAATCCGCATTACATAGCTAATAAAACAATTCTCTGAAATCTCCGCAAATCCGGTTCTTCGTAAGAGAAACCGGACAAATATTTATTAAACTCGTGATGTAATAAACAAAAACAATGTACTAAACAGTTTTTATCTCATATACTGTTGTTTCGAATTCAAATAAGTTTAATTTTAATTTGTTTTATGAATTTTACTAGATATCTAGTTGACTCTAGACTTACATATTTTATAGTCTTATCAAATATTACTTAGTAATTATTGCTTAAAAGTAAACGTAGATTATAGTTTTTAATTAAATTATTTTTAACAAAAATGTATATAAATATAATATTACTCAAATAAATATGAAATGAAAATAAATTTAATATTTAACACCTTATTCTTTTTTTGCATATATTAAATAAGATTGGTAGGTAAATAAGCTGATGTACACCTGATGAGACAGGAAGTAATAACCATAGATAACATGAACATCATAAAATACATTGTGACACCCGTTCTATGAAAGAAACAATTTATTGATCTTTTTTTTTAATTGTATTATTAGGTTCTATAAATAATGAAGTATAATGAATTATAATTTTTCACATTGTGTTTTAAGCAGTATATCTTAAAAAAAAACTCTTAAGTAGATAGGTACCTAACTTTTATTCAACATTTTATGAATGCCAATAATATAACTGTTCAATAAGAATATTATTATTCTGGGATCGCGTCGATTGTTATAAAAAGTTCCAAATCAATGTTAAACTTTTAAATGGAAAAGTGTTCGGTGTTGAACTTTGTTCATTAAAAACTGAGTTTGAACGTTGAGCGACAAAAAGGAATATCATTTTTTGGAAAATATTTATAATGAGAAAAGTATGCGAATGTTATTATTATTTGGAAGGTAATTTCTGAGATGTATTATAAAGAAGTGAGCGCTTTATATCAGAGACGATGTGTGCTTCGAATGTCATTCGCTGAACGTCTAACGCCATCTAGTGTTGGGTAGCTGTAATTAATGCTATTGTTACATTTTTCACCAGCATTTTTGTTCTTTTTTCTAAGTTCTTCTGCGATCAAATATAAAATAATTTTATCTAATTAATTCATCTTTAATTAATAAGTTCATAATAATTTTAACATTAGGCATTTATTTAAAAGCTATTTTATTATTATTTAATAAATTATGCATTAATTCTTTATTTATTTATTTTTTATTACATCTTATAGACTTTCTATATTTTAATGTTTATGTACCTTCCATAAATATGAAGTAATTGAATTACCAGGTCTATTGTTAAAACCTTGAAAGTACCTACATATATGGGCCAAATAATGTCACAAAATCGAGTATAACATTTTAAGAACGACTTGATGATCGAGAATACATAAGAATCTTTTTGTGTAAGTACTTTTTAATAACTTATATTTTCCCTTCTGTAAAAGCAAAGAATATAAATTTTAATTTTAAAACTTCTTTTTTATTGATTTAACTTGTAAAAAGGTATATAGCAAACACGTAAATCCTTTGGAAAAAAAAAATAATTAAAATTTCTCTCACATATAAAACAAAAAGAAAGAAATCAGTTTAATTTCGAATTTCTATTTTTACAATGATTCATTATATAAAACTATTATCCGTGTTTACTTACAAAGTACCTACCTATTTTAAGAGGCCAATCCCAGTAATACCTATCAGTGCTTATCAGGGCGGGCTTGATAAAACCTCTTCTAATTAATTAACTTACCCCCACCCCACGCATTAAACATTTTACGAGCTAATGCCATTAAGAGTCGACATTGGAAAGTCTTTTGTATTTAATCCATATAAACGTCGATCATCGATATCAAGAATATTCGCTACTAGATATCTGGTCGGAACACCAAAAATAACTGAACAAATATAGCCTCATCTATGAAGACGGTTGTTTATTTAGAAAATAATAAGAAATTAATATAATAATTAGTAATGATTATTTAGTAGTTGCTATTTACTAATTAGTAGTTGCTAATTGTTAATTTTTAGCCAATAATTAGGTAATTTAAATTAATTTACTTTTAGACATAAAACTGCGTGTATTATTCGTCTAATAAGCATAATGTTTAATTAAGTAAATATTATTAAAGCATATAGACTGTTTTTCATTTAGTATTTAGGTACTACACCTGAACGCTGATCTTAACTTCAGTGTTGTCTTAACTTGCGTTATATATCAATTTATCTTCAAGTCAAGACTTTTGGAGTTAGGTAGAAATGATCGAATTTCAAAGGCTTCTCTGCTTATATACTTATATTGTCTTGCTTTATCTACTTTTATAGCGTCTCATATGTACCTGCCGGTTTCAAAGACTTTCATAATATAGGACATTGCGTTGACATATTTTATTACGTAATTTTTGTATGCATGTCTTATGAAATTATATCACATTTCAGTTAATATTTTTTTGATCGAAACATTACAATAAACAAAGAGATATCAAAATAGACTTTGATGGTAGTATTTATGGGTGAGTGGTAAACATTTACTTACCCTACACAACGGCTCCTACGCAATTTGAGTATACATCAAAACGAGATTTCCCTTCCCGATAGCAACACTCCTTTGTTGAGAAGTTCTCGAAAAAAGAATTTCTACACCTCTTTACTATGAAGACATATTACGTTTCGCGTTTTTGAACTCACGATTTCGGCGCGTATTTACGTATTCACACTCGCATTACTCTCGTAGTATGTTCGAGATGAGATCTGAACATGTGTGCGTGTCGTGTGTGTAAGCGTCAGCTTAACATTACCAATGTAACTGGATCTATCCACCTCCCCGCACCTCTACGCGAGCTAGAGAGAACACGCGGATGACATATGCAAACAACGGGCTCGAATTCCAATGGTGATGTACGACCGAGGCTTTCGCGAGTTTGTGTGCGTGTGTGTTGGTATGCCAGTCGCCTCTAGGCGCGCAATAGACGGGGGTGGGCAGCCCAAGAGGATGGGGTATAAAGGAAAACCATTTACATTTGAGCGATTCGTCCAATTTAAAATTCCTACAAGATAGCTTAGACACGGGTGCCATTCTTTTGAAGGCGAGCATCATGCAAGGGACATTCGTGCCTCGTTTTTATTCGAGTTGTTTTAAACTGAATTTTACTTTTAACGAGCTTTTTAACAAAATATATTTATAGTTAGTTGGCACAGAAAGTTTAATTGATGAGGAAGTTTCGTTGGGATTTTTGTGTCAAGATGAAAAATGGGGTAAATCGATTTCGGTCCGAAAGTGTCACCGTGGAAGTTACCGTTATGAATATGAATCTAGGGTGCGGGAATCAGTCGGGGAGCGTTCCATCAAAACGTCATAGGTCGCTCTCAGGACAAATTTGCCCGCTTGCCCACGTCCCGCGTTTTACGAGCCACGCCGACGAAGATTCAGCACCCAAGGGAGACATTCTGCCTCCAAAAACTTTACCCGTTACAAATTTGTTTTTTTTTTCTGCCTTATCTGCTCCCCGCGCTTTTGCCAAACCTAATTCCGTATTCAAAAATATTTCTGCAAGTATTGTGCTCGTACGGAACGAACGTTTTATTGCCGCCCATATAACGTTTTAAAAGTTAGCCAGTTTTGCCACGCGTCCGTCGTTTGGGGCGTTATTTTGCTGTAGTGTAGTGCTCTTGTCGAATGATTTTATTTCATCGGTAATTACTATAGTCATTTGGCTGTTTACAAAGTTTTCGTATAGATTTTATTGCGTTTAATGGATGTTTGTTTAGTGCGCTATATAATGTAATCGTTTATAGCTTTGAAGAGAGTTAATAAATTATTTTATGCAAATTGATACCTACTAAAATTATTGGACCTAAAATTGAATTTAATATAATTGTATTTAAGATCAACGTTTTTAAGAGTTTTTATACTGAATAGTAATAAAATAAATATATTGCAATGGAGACAAAAAATATACAATAGCATATGTCAGTCAAGTCAGGTCAGTGTCAGAATAGGTGAGACCTATGGCAATTTTTTTTTATTAAAAATATAAATGTCTATATCTAAACTTAATTAAGCACTAAAGCAAGTTGAAGTACTCCAACTTGTTGTCCATGTGCGAGTCACATAGCTCGTAGAACCGGCAATTGATGGGGAAAAAGGCTCTTCAGTGGCGACCCCGTAACGGCAAACGTAGTGTAGGACGACCCCCCACTAGATGGAATGATGACCTGAAAAGCATTGCAGGGAGTCAGTGGATGCTGGTGGTTCAGGACTGTTCTTCATAGCAGTTTATTGGGGAGGCTTATGTCCAGTAGTGGGCAAATAATCACTGAAATGATGACGATGATGATGAAACGTAATTAAGCGAGTTAAAGAAAATTTATATTAAAATACATACCCTGTTTTAAAATAATACCATATAAACATTTTAAAGTGAAAATTGTAACCAGTATTAACTATAGATACCTACTAATTAAATTATTCAAAGTTATTCCTCGCCAAGACAAAACAAACTCTTTAATATCCGCAACTAATCAGGCGAAACACGAATGAGACAATGCAAGTTGGTTGCTAGCCTTATTTTGCATTCATGGAAAATTCTTCGGCGTGCCACGTGAAAGCATAAAGCCGACATGTGGGGGCACCGTGCCATCCAATTTACCATTCATATTTCGAACCCAATAGGCCGGGTAATTTGGATTTGCCAGTATCGACATAGCTGTATCTGCATTCTATATACGAAAAAAAAACAATACTTATTACAAAATCATGGATCAACCAATCAATATCATATTATGGGGTACGTAACGAGAATTTATTGTGAAATATTCCTGTATATTTATAAGAAACAAAACGTGTCAGCGTTTTGTTTCTTATAAATTTAACCGAAACGATTTACGACCAAAAATATGTAATAAAAGTCTAATTGAGAATAATTAATAATTAAAAAAAAGTATAAACGAAAAAAGACAATATCCAATCCAAAACAGAAAATATGAATGATTGTAGATTATATCAAAATAGCTTTCAACATTTACGAGTATATAGTGACAAGCGTACAATATATATATATATATATATATATATACATACATACATACATACATATATATATATATATATATATATATATATATATACATATATATCCGACGGGATTTAAACTCGTATATCATTCAACTATCCATGTCATTGTAGCATGCACGAATGAGTTATAAAAGTATAAACAGACATTAGAAGAGAGCGTGAAGACAAACAGAAAACTTACAATAAGAGTAATTTTCATTTTGGAATGCGTACTTTTTAGATTTGAATTTCCACGTCCGTATTCCAAATAACTAATTAAATTTTAATACTTATTTGACATCTTATGGAACATGATATAGTGACAATAAATCTGTCATGTAAATAAAAACAAATTAAAAATATATACCTATTTAAAATGAACTAAAATTTATTGGAATAAATTATAAAAAAAAAAATTAATTGTTTTATACTTATAATAATCATAATGGAAGCATTTCTATGTTTTATCATCACCTTTCTCTCTCTCTTTCACCTTTCAACTGTTAATTGTCCTTCATTTCAAATTCTCCATTGATACGTATTTCGCTTGTCATTATATATTTTTGCCGGAGCTTGTATCATATTGTAACCTGAAATGATGCAAGATCGCATGTCGTTCCTAAACGTCATTTCACCAACGCCATATACAGTTTCAATTTGATTTCCTGCCGCGACATTTCATTTTTAAGTAGCAATCACAACGTATGATTTCAATTTCCTACTTTAACGCTACCTCTTGAATGTTACCATTTTGCAAAATCATCTCTTTTTTTATACAACTTACAATTGGAAACAAGCTGACGGCTCACCTGATGGAATGTGGTAACCGTCGTCTATTAAATCTTACCGTTCAGTTTATATTATCGTGGCTTCACGATTAGATTGTTTATATTTTTATAATAAAAGACGAAAATAATAAAATAAGTAGTATATTAATTAGTACCACCAATGCTTGTATATGTGTGTGGAGGGGAGAGGAGTTTGATTAAATACTAGCTTTGATATCCGTTTTCGTCTATGTGATCAGGATATGTTCACTGACTAGAATAAAAAGTACCCCTTAATGCAAAAAGTTATCGGTTAAACCATTATGGTGCTAAGAGGTAACAATCAAACTCACTTAATTTTTTTTAATATTAGTAGGGTACTTTTTTTGGAATGACCGAGAAGAACCAGCAAGAAGGTCAACAGTTACACAGTCATCTTTTGATATGTATAGTGTCTAAGCCGCCTTTGTTACTCACTGGATACTTACTAGATGACAACTTAAGTACCTTCGAATCACAAAACAAATGAAGCTTATTCTTAATTGATGCAAACATAAATTTTAAAATCTCTACTCACCGCAGTAAAGCGTTGTATTACTTAATTGTTATGCTTGACATCCTAACAATTTAATAGTACAGAGCATAAGTAATAGTATTCTGTTTTAGAAGAATTTATTTATATATTTATTAAATAGTCATAAAATATTTGTAAATATCACAGATATAAAATATACTAACTTAATTTTACAATGTACCTGAAGATTTCAAATATTATTCTAAATATTTTAAATAATTCTACCTACGTTTGAGTGATATTGTTAATTATTGCTTTAGTGCGTCATTCATTTTTTTTTTTGTAAATTGTAGGTAAATCGCGAAAATTGTGATACAAAAACTATAACGACTTAATCTTACTTACCAGAGGGAGACTTTGTACAAAAGTCGATTGCTTGGGCACCTCTGTCCCATTCATGTTTCAACCGTGAAGCAGTTGTGTTTGCATGGCTGTGTTTCCGTTTGAAGGGTGGGATATGGCGTGAATTTACAGGGTACAGAGGAATAACATCTGAGTCCTCAGGAATGGCAACGTATGGGGGGTATCATGGGCGAAACAGTATACTCTGTTATGTCCATGGTACTGCTCATGTCTATTGGCGACCGTCACCATTTTCCATCAGGTGGGCCATCAGCTTGTTTGCCATCCTAAGTTGTATAAAAAAAAATCTTTAAATTTAGTGATACATTAGAATTAACATTGGTATCACAGTACATTCAGTGATTTGCATAGAACTGTTAATGTCTTTAACGGTCACTTTCTATTAAGTTGGAGCATTAACATTGTTTCCAAGTGGTATAAAATAGTTAGTGTAAAAAACTTGTTAATTGTAATTCTGTAATCGATGCTGGTTTTATTACGTGCTCAGCGGAATACCTATGTAGATCTGTCTTGAGTTTAATTTAAAAGTATATAAATACTATTAGTGTTTAAAATAAAAACCTCTGTGTGACTTTGAAACTGCAATTAAAGTGTTTAGGATTTATAAGTTGTAAAAGTCATCGCTATAAATATTTTACACGCTCGTATATCTATTTAATATAGACGTGGCGCCTTCGTGTGCATAATAAAGACAATTTAAAATACGTGTTCCATTTTTAAAATACTTAAAAAAAAAGATTCTCAAATTGCCTATATTTTGCATGATATAAAATCGATAGCATGTTAATAGTCGTGACTGTTACCATTTGGTAAACTTTAAATGCATATAATAGTATCATTTTAAGAACTCATATTCTTAAATTTTTCAAGATACTTTAAACTATAAAACGAGAAATATATTTTTTATAACAATTTATGAAACAGTACGAGGATTTTTATAGAAATATCAATATGTCGATACCGTTTAATAGGTATTGTTTCCATTAATCTTGATTGTTATCGTATTCTAGTCTCACATTAATTTCTGTAAAATGAAGTAGCTGATTTCTTTGCAGAAACTTAAATTGTTTCATAAGAAAAGTTGATACAAAATTTTAATCACTTCTAAATAAGACATAATGGCATTCTCCTTTTATTTAACCCTAAAATATTTAAACATTATTTATTTATTATTGCACAATTTCTTTGTGTTGAGATTAGTGCCGTATAGCATTAAGCTTTTAAAAGAATCTTCTTTATATCAATCAATTAAAGAGGAAATCAATAATTTATTTACATAAACATACATTATATATATTCCTTATGTATCATATATTCCTCAGGTAATCAATAAAACGTCAATCTTTAGAATAAATTAGTCAACAAATTTCTAAATAACTACCCAATAAATTTGCAACTAATAAATAAATCTACCGCAAATATATACAAAAGCCTTTAAATGTAAAATCGACTGAGCAGATAACAAAATAAACTTGTCCTGTAGATGTTAAGACTATAATTACCGTTCTCAATATCACTAAAACCTTTGGAGCGTTAAATATATGTAAATCACGCTCGTAATCAGTATCACAAACGTAAATGGCTGTCAATTATAATAACCAACACATTTGTACGCTGATCAACGCCTATCTGGACCATTAATTTGAAGCATTCTCGAATTATTATGCCACCTGGTAAGTGGTCAAGCTGAATGTCCAGTAGAAGTTGAAAAACAGAGGTACCTGTTCTAAAATATGATTCTCTAAACATTACTCCAAAATTTAGAGACAAAGATAAGAGTTTGAGTAAAAATGTAATTTTTTTAATTGTTTTTTTGCAAATTCGACTTCAAAATTACCATTCACTATCATTATTTCTGTCTACTACCCCCATATATAGGGGTTTCTTATCTTACAGAACAATTTTGTGCTACCTGAATACCTCAACTTTCTGCATCCTTTACGCTATCGTGATTTAAAGCTGGTGAGACAATTTACAGGTAATTACAATTCTATAATCTGCATGGGAGCATTTTCTGTTGAAGACTTTGATGCCAAAACCAATGAAATTATCTAGTAGGTATCTAGTTTAACAGAGAATAACTTATTTTTACTGTTAATAATTTCGGATAAATTGTAGAATTTTGTGAGCTAATGAAAATAGACCAGTCCGCTATATCTAGAGAGTTATACCCCCTCTAATCTATATAATTTTGTTATGAACTACGTCTATTACTATCACAAGGTGTTCACTTCAAGGGTCAAAAATTTCTTTGTCCTAAATACAAGGAATATTGGATTTAGGATTGTAAATATTTGTTTGTAATACTTAAAGAGATATTATTTCTTACTACTTTACAAATTTTATGTACAATTCAGAATTTTTTTTTTTATACAACTTAGAATGGCAAACAAGCTGACGGCCCACCTGATGGAAAGTGGTAACCGTCGCCTATAGACATGAGCAGTACCATGGACATAACAGAGTATACTGTTTCGCCCATGATACCCCCTATGCGTTGCCATTCCTGAGGACTCGGATGTTATTCCTCTGTACCCAGTAAATTCACGCCATATCCCACTCTTCAAACCGAAACACAGCCATGCAAACACAACTGTTTCACAGTTAAAACAGGAATGGGACAGAGGTACCCAAGCAATCGACTTTTGTACAAAGTCTCCCTCTTGTTTTTATAGAGTTTAATTTCGAATTAACAATGCAGTTACCGATTTTTTGAAGCACCTAGATCCAATGATAATAGATCAGTTTGCTATATTCAAAGAGTACCATACCCCCATATAATTTATATAATTTTATTATAAAACACATCTATGACTGTCTCAAAGTTTTAATTTTAAGGGTCGAGAATTTCTTTGTCCTAAATACAAGGAATACTGGATTTAGGATTGTAAATATTTGTTTGTATTCCTTGATGAGATATTGTTTCTTGCGACTTTACTAATATTATCTACAAATTAGATTTTTTTATAGAGTTGAATATTTAATTCAAATTAATTTTGGCACATTAATATAATTTTAGTCCCTGTGATCCATTTATATCCAGATCCTGGGTTAAAACGAAACATTTTTATTGACGCGGCCAAAGTCGCGGATACGAATTAGTTTATAATAAACGTTACAGTGTCAGTTGCAACTATGCAAATACTAGATAATAGTCACTTGTCTTTATCGTAAACTATTCGCAATCAAGTGTTTACAATAAAAGAGCATTTCTCGAAGCGAGTTAGAAATTTGCCGGTTTCGAATTATCATTTGAATGCAAAATCAATTCTGAATTTACTCAGCCATTTTGCTGGTAACTACTCGGGCATGGCCTACGATTTTATTATTACCAAGGGACTGTGGCTTGTTCTGTATGAATAGGTAATTTCACGCGCCCTTTTCTCTTTAGACATGCTCTGAGTGTTTAAAAGATGTTCTCATTGACTTAAGTCAATTATAGTAGTTTTTTTTCTTTCAGTCTATATAAAATCAATCGCCGAATATACCCGTATATAAGTATATCATTACAGAACAGTTGCACTTATTTTGCTAATTCTTTTTCCGTAGCATTTCTAATTGTAAAGACCATGATTGTATGAAAGAAAATATTTGAAAAATGTACGTAAAAGTGAACAATTTAAGTTGAAAAATAGGAAAGATTTAGTCTCATCAATCAACTTCAAAAAAGAAAGAGGTTCGGTTGATTATTTTTTATGTTTGTTACCTCATAACTCTGTCAGTTATAAACTGGTTTAGAAAATTCTGTTTATATCTGAAAGGATATATGCACTTAGATTCCACCTATAGAAATGTTATCCAAATTGGTTCAGTAGTTTAGTTTTTAAATAAAAATAACTGCTTTTTATACATTTAAATAGATTTGTAAAACACGATCTTAAATTATTTTCTGCATCAGTATATTTCAACACTCGTGAAAAGTCGGGACAAGCGGGAGAAATTTATGAATATATATCAAAACTGTATGAAACTATATATACAATAACATTTAAAACGTTGAAAACAACTACGCTGTTAAAACTCACAGGTGAACTCACACTTGGGCCAAAAGAAGTTTATGTTAATGTTATTGACATTACATTATTTATAACATTTAATCAAAATCTAGCATGTACAACTTGATAATAGAAATGCAATGGTTGAGGAATTGCAGCAACGTCCTTTTAAAAATTGTTATCACCAAAAGTCGTGGCATTTACTGGCAAGACACCCCTAACGGGGAGACCTATTTTCAGCAATGAACAGTTGATATGATGATAATGATAATGATGATATGGTATATCTAGTAAAATTATCATTAATAGCAAATTATTATAATCCAATAAAATCTAAATGATTATAAGAATTACTAATAATAATTTAAAATAATTCATTTATTTATTTAAGAAATTTTTAGTCCTTCCCTCAATTAAATTTCGCGGAAATATTATTTGTTATTTGCAGTTGCACTAATTCGATATCGTTATCTCTACGTTTTTATCAAAACAATGTTTAATGTAAACATTGTCTAATAGTCAGTTAGTATTTAGCCGGAGTTTAATAACAATAAATTTAAACTTGGATTCCTACATGACGATGAAACCATGAAAGACTTATTATGTAAAATTGTGTGCAATTTCCTTGGAAACCATTAAACGATTTGCAAATGCCAATTTCACATACATCATAATTCCTTACTACACAATAAAATTGCAACTCGCTTCTTAATATTTCCTCGTGTTTACACAGTTGAATTTAAAGGGAAGGGCAATAGAACTATTAAGTTGGTTTGTCGTTTTATTTTTAATGTTAAAGTTAATTCACATAGTATATACTTATAAATAATATAATTTTGTATTAATGGACATAGTTATGTTCCTAGCAATTGATATAGTATTATTGTAACACAGATAATAAACCGAATTAATACGAATAAGGGCTGTAGGCTCGTCTGCAGCCATTTCAGATGCCAATGCTCCGTGAAATGTTGCCCACATCTCCACCGAGCATTGGAATCCAAAATGGTTTCGAGTTTTAGTTATATCATATCGGAAACGGCTAACAAACGTCTTATATGTTATAACATATGACGTGACGCCGTGAGAATATTTATTCATACATTTATATCTATTTTTTTTTTTATTTTATTATCTATATAATGAGAGCTATTTCATATTGGCAAATTTGCTTTCATACAAATATGTAACTTCAATATTTTTTATTCTATCTACATATGATAGACCAGACTGGACATGGCTCCCTCCTCATTGAATCTTATTATTATTTCATTAGCCAGGCTGTTTGGTACAGTCTTTTATTTTGAAATTTCTTCAACATACACTGACGTTTTTTGATATTTTAAATTAATTGCTACAGTCGTTTATAATACTTAATATATTTCATATCCACTTTCAGTTGTAGATCGTCAAATTTATAAAATTCGCGCGCATTTAACACCGCAATCAATTTCTAAAATAGAAATATATAAAAGAGAAAATTATAATAAAGCCTTGGCACGAGTCAGGTTGCTTATCTAATAGGAAACATTAAACATAAGACACGGAACCAATCCCTTACTAAATACAGAAAGTTGAAAAAAAAAACTAACGACCCTAGATCACGCATCAAAAACTTAGTCAAATTAAAAGTTGACTGTAATAAACAATAAAAATACAGAACAGGCGGTTTCTTCATTTAATGCGGGTTTAGTTGTATAGGACTATAACGAGTTTGGTGGTACGTTTAGCAATAGTTTCATAGCTGTTCACGACGTCTACAAGCTGTAAGAAGTTTCGTTGTTAAAGTTCGGTATTGTGTCAAAGTACAGGTAATCTTTCATTGTCAAAATTTCATTGATTTAAAAAAAAAGTAGTATTTTACGTTTATTTTGATATTTATATATATGAAAGAGGATGCTGACTGACTTACTCACTAACGTATCGACGATACAAGTATCAATGGCACTGGCGAAACTGCAGAATTTAGAATCTTGAAATTTTGCAGATAGATTTTTTCTATAAAACTAGGAAAGGAGTTTTGAAAATATAACTCCTAAGTGAATAAGACGAGGGTTGAATTTGTGTAAGGAATTTCGTCAGTTTAGAAATTAAACACTTTTAAAATTTTATATTTAGGCTCTTGGTTCAAAATATAAAAACTTTATTTAATGGGGCGGTATACAATGAAACCCATTTTCCCAAGAAAAATATGTTGAAAGTAAATTAATATTAATTATTAAAAAATTAATAAAAATACATATTAAAAAATAGTTATCAGCCGAAAACATAAGATACGGATAGCAAAATATTGTACTTAGCAAAATGTACATACTAGAGACGATGATGGTAATCGTAATTCATACTTTATTTTCTCTCTTTTTTTTTATTTATTTCTGTTGCCCGTATGCAAAAGTTTCAAGTTCTCAGCGAGCTATGGAGAGGGCTATGCTCAAAGTTTATTTGCATGATAGAATCCGAAATGAGGATATCCGCAGAAGAATCAAAGTGACCGACATAGCCCGAAGGATAAGCTGAGCTAAGCCAAAGGATAATACGTAAGCTGAAGTGGTAATGAGCTAGTCACAAAACTTAAAAAACCTGGCAGCCGATGGGAAAGAAAGGTTCTTGAATAACGACCCCGAATGGACACATGTAGTATAGGACGAACTCCCACTAGATGGTGTGACGACCTAAAGTGCGTTGCAGTGAGCAAGTGGATGCAGGTCGTTCTCGGGACCGTTTCTTATGGCAATCTATATGGGAGGTCCATGTTTAGTAATGTACGATAATATACCTAATGATGACAATGATAAAATAATGATAAAATATTCCTGTATATATAATAAACTTTATAGTGTAACTGAATTAAAGATTTGAAAATAAAAACACTAGAAAATATCAATGACTAAGAATATTAATCAGGCAATAAAACCAAATGTCTCGTGACATTCAGAAAATAAATCAGAAAGGTACATTAAAGATACATTAAACAGGTAACCAGGCACATTAACTATTAGGTACGACATACAACTTTACAAACAATCTATGATGAAAAAATTGCCATAAGTAGGTAGCAATTACACAATGAGCATGACTACCCTAGTTAGGTATTCATAAACGAGCCAAGTAATTCTTGATACGACATTGATTAGCTTGTAGTCATGAAAATCAGGGCGTACGTACATAATGACAATTTAAAGACTCAAAGGTCGTTTTTATTATCATATTGTATGATTCTCGTTGCTATTAACCCTTATGACAATACTGTAATGAGTGGAGCTCACGCGAACCGTTTTTCTTATCGGTGTTGTGACGCGAGACAAAAAATTTATTACTTCTTACAATGTTTATTTAATTTTGTCTTTTATTTGTTTAGACATACTGATTTAATTACAAATACTAAATGTTAGAATTAAATCTACATTTAGTGTTTAGAAACATAAAATTTTGCACTTAGAGTCCATATGTATTGGCTAAGAATTTCCCTAGAGACTTTTTTATGGTGGATGATGGAATGGTAAGCCCGTCTGCACGATCGATATACGCTGACGTGGCACCAGTGATAGATGATAAGGTGAGAATAAAAGCACATCCGTTATCCCATCATGATGAATTCCACAAGAATTATCCACGATGGTTTCCAGGGGGAACCGCATGGAGACCGATCTGCTATATACCCTATATTGCTAGCAATGGGGCTGTTCTTTATGAAGAGCGTATTAAGGTTTCTTTAGGATCAGCTACGTGCATGTGACAACCCTTGTTTTGCGTGCATTCATAAATAACTGGTTAGATATTAAAATGTAATGGAATTCCTGTCTGCATCATCGCTATACGCTGACGGGGTACCAGTGATTGATGATAGATGAGAATGAAGTCAACTCGTCGTTGTCATTTCACCAAGAATTAACTATGATAGTTTCCAGGAAAAACCGCATGAAGTAAACCTGAATGGGTATATTGCTAGCAACAGAGCTAATATTCTCCATTATTAACAATCTCTTCCTCTCTAATTTACAACTTAGATATTTACTTACAAAATTAGTAGTCTTCTTTATATAATATGAACTATTTATTGGAATTTAATACTCAAGTAAAAATAAGGATAAAATAAAAATAAAACAGTTTTAACTGCAGCTGGAAGGAGTGTTTGCCAGAAAATAATACGCATTAAGGAATATCTGGCTACAGCTCAAGTTTAGAAAACATTATGCATTTATTAGCAGAATTTATTTTAAAAATAGTACATAAGTATAAGTACTGAAGTCACATTATTTATTTTTAATATTCAATTTAATAATTTTCCAATATGAAATAACACTTTATAAATACGTTATACATCGTATGCGACTTGCACTCCAATTCAGACAGCAATTTTTCTTAATAGTATCATGTCTATAAATTCTGATATCTAAGTATATTATTCCCTATTTGTACCATCTTTATGAATAACTGTGTAATTTGAATTTGATCATCAAATAATTAGATGGACGTACTATAAATGATGTAACGGATAACAGACAAATAATCAGCAATCAGAAGTGACGATGTCAAAGAAAGGAACGAGTAAAAAAGTTTTATTAAATGGAGCAAAAACGTCCATTGTATGATAGGGTATTAATAGTCATGGCTCGGTACAGTATCTTGTGGTTGTCATATAAGGAAATCTATATTATAGAAGTGATGAATAGACATAGAAATAATTTGATATTGATGATGATAAAGCCGTTAATTATCCACTGCTGAACATTGGTTTCCCCCTTAGGGGTTTTGTCAATAGTTGCCACGGTTAGCAGTTGGATTGACAACCACAGCCAGGCTTTGGTGATGTTTTAAGTGGGATGCTGCTGCTCATCTCTCAAATATTAGGTTCCCTCTAAGTACTCGTAAGTCGACTAAAGAAAGCCACGGGAAAGAAAGGGACGGCCTATTCTAAGCCGAGACCCGTGTGGTCTCGGCTTAGAATAGGCCGACTCATTTAATAACTACTAATTTATGTGAAAAATACTTATTATTTCTTATTTTTTCTCTGCACACAATAAGAAAGCATTTAGGTAAATTTTAATTTAGATAAAAATTTCTAATTTGATGAACACATCGAAGTAATGAGCACCAACCCATGAGGTAAGTAACTAGGGGGTGGTATGGGAGCCACTAATTTATTAACCACAGCTATCGATGGCCCACCATACAGAAATTAACTTCTTTATATTGCCTTCATCGTGCATATTACATAGGTCGTGTGAATAGTTTTGATCCTTGGACAGTACTTGTAACTAAATCAATTTTGATATAGTCGAAAGTTTTTTGTATGAGAACTTGGCTAGCTGAGAAGAACCAGCTAAACTTTTGCCGCCAATTACATATACTTGCTTAGCTGTATTAATGTACTATGGAAACATAATACATGATGGATAAAATAAGCTTCATAATGTTGTAAACATAGTGTTATCCATATGTCATAGGTGGTAGATATCACTTTCTATATGAGTTGCCAGCTTATTTATACTTTTATTTGCATAAATAAAATTATAGTGCAATAATAACACTTTAATTTAGATTTAAATCATAGAAAAAAACAATAAAAAATCTCAAAATAAATTTAGTTAATTATAAAATATTTATTAATAAAGAAGTAATTGCGCGAATACTGAGAAATAATATTAATTTGTGAATTACTATGAATGAAACGTTGCTTAAAATGAAAATTTCTTTATGACATCTAAAATCAAATAATTTAATCTTTGAATCAGTATTTAAGCTTTTGTTGCAAAATACTTTAATAAATAATTGTTAACGCTATATCGAGTAAATATAAAATCACATTTTTTCTAATTAATTTACTAAAAATTTGATCTTATTTTTGTTTGATATAATATTGTTTGATAAATTGACTATTTAAATTAAGCTATAATTAATTTTTATTAACAATTAAGCTCGCAGAAAATATCAAAACTACTTGATCCTGTAACTGAGTGTACGTCACGGTAACTCATAATAAGCTTGAAATTTTCTTATAGCTTAACTTTTACATAGATTTTCTTCGTCCGAGGGTGGTTTCGGTAAGCCACGTATAGCGGGCTATTACAACTAATCTAAATTGATGGGGTGTCCAAAAACTGGGCAGTTTTTCATAACATTAGTAATTTTTTCGGCGTAAAATAATATAATAAACATGAGCCAGTTTCATTACTTAAGGCTCTATTAAGCCGCGCATTAGGGCAACGATTACGTTACGCTACGAAGTTAATGTTCGGGGTATATTGGTGGAATGAAGCTCTGTTATACAGCGAATGAAATTAATTTTCTTTTATTAGAAACTAGTTAATTCTCGCTGCTTTGTTCATGATAAGTCATTACCTCTTTTTCATGACATTTTGTCTTATTTTTTCATAATTTATAATACTTAGGCTGCCGCTTCCCTTCTGGAAAATGTATATGTAATCTTTACCTGTAAACATAAATTATAGGTCTACTCTTGAATCTAATATCGATATCAGTTCAATCTATTGCCACTGATATTTTTATATTACTCTCATGAAACAACAATTAGGAATTATGTTAGAATTGGGAACGGTATGCAATAGTTTACATTGACAAGTTACATTAATATATACTTATCAGAACAATATAAAACAGTTATGTCGCTAATATTGCAATTAGAGAATGGGAAATATTAAATTCCAATATCAATCAATTGGAATTTATTTCAAGAGTAACTACACTGTACCACAGATAATATAATACTATACTAGTAACTGTACCATAGGCATCATAGAATACACTGTGCTGTACACGACAACCCTATGCGTTGTCATTCTCGAGGACTATAGTGTTAAGCTTCTGTTCAAAAACGACAATTTAAAAGAGCTTGAAAAGTCATATTTCTTGAAGATATGTATTTATACGTATCAAGTTGTCAAACCATTTAAACAAATGCTACACAGCAGAAACACTGGTTGGACAGAGATAGGACTATACAAATGACTCTTGTAGAAGATCTCCCTCTGATTTTCAATCGACTTCAAAAAAGAAAGAGGCTAACTAGTTGTATTTTAAATACACTATCATTGCGTTAAGTCCCGATAGTGTATTTAAAATATGTGTAAATGACACGAAGATTCAATATTAATTACTTGTATTTCTTTTCTGATTTTCGATCAGTCCCATAAAAATCTTATCAAAATTAATTCAAAACTAAGTTTTTAAATCAAAGTAACTAGTTTTGCCACAATTAAATTAAATTATATTACTACTCATAAAATGTTTCTTTTTTATAATTTTTTTACTCTATCTATCAGGTGAGGCCTCAGCATTGTATTATAAAAAGTACGAATTACAAACGAGACCAATTCATCACACTCGACACTGATTATTATTTGTCACAGCCGTGTGTGTGTGTACTCATTGGCGATCAATTATAAGCAATTTGAAACACTTGCAGATAGAATGACGACCGTATACACAATTTGTACCCGGCCACTAATTGCACAGAGTATCACACTTTCACAGATACCTCGCCGTATTTGTTTTTAGCGAGTACGAGATAATTAATTTGATAAAAGGCTTGTGCCAAATTTTTTTCTTGCTTCAACCGTTTTACAACTAGGTCGTGTTTAGTATTTAATTTTACAGACTCATAACGGTAAGGTTTAACGGTGTTTAAAAGTATGTGTAAGTATTGATAATTTAATCACGCTTACATCTCTGTTCTTTTGTACGGAACTGTTGCTATATCTGTAAAGTGAACTGTAAATCAAATATACTTATTGGCACTAATTTATTGGAGTTCAATGAAATCAACCATCTATATATACATATAATACAGATAATATCATTTCGCGTTGAATAAATTTAATAAAAAAAAAACAATTACTTTATTTTTAAGTACTTTTAAATATTTATATTTTGCTTTAAACATGATTTATAATAACAATAAATAAAGATAATCAGTAACTAAATAAATAATTTACATCATATCTATCTATACCAAAATTAGTTTAATATAACAAATATTAATTTCAAATTTATCGCTTTCAAGTCATATTCATAATAATATGTTATATATTAATGAATAAAAAAAACCAAATACTTTATACTCCTAAAATAAGAAAGATGTTTTATTGTGTTTAAAAAAAAATAACGGGAAAAAGATTAATTATTCAACAAAGAAAGTTACTCTGTACAATTAGTCGAGATTGTCCATTAAAACCAGCAGAGATTCATGCAAATGACCTCAGTACATACATGTGAACTGGCAATCAGCACCAATCAATAATCTATTGGCAGGCCTAATGACTAGCCAAGGATATTTGCCAGTAGCCACTGCCAGTAATTGGTTATCACTCCTAATAATTTTCTAGTGATCTCTAATAATTGGTCGCTCTGTTTAATAAATGGAATAATTATTAGACAGTTTATTCTGGTCCTCGTGGTATCAGAGGAGGACCAGAAGGAGACTTTGTACAAAAGTCGATTGCTTGGGTACCTCTGTCCCATTCGTGTTTCAACCGTGAAGCAGTTGTATTTGCATGGTTGTGTTCCGGTTTGAAGGGTGGGATATAGCGTGAACTTACTGGGTACAGAGGAATAACATCTGAGTCCTCAGGAATGGCAACACATGGGGGGTGTCATAGGCGAAACAGTATACTCTGTTATGTCCATGGTACTGCTCATGTCTATAGGCGACGGTTACCACTTTCCATCAGGTGGGCCGTCAGCTTGTTTGCCATTCTAAGTTGTATAAAGGAAAATCTTTTTTTTATACATCAAATAGAACACTATGCGTGCGCTGGCATGGTGTTAATGTGAAATAATGTTTCTTATATGAAGATGACGTACGACTAGTTGACCTAACATGACTACCATACCATGCTATATCAGCCGTTAGCTGTTCACTGCTGAATATAGGCCTACTTTATAAGAAAGGTTTCACCAGAAGTTAATATGCTTGCCAGTCAGGGTGGCAAACACAGTTAGGCTTTGGTAATATTTTAAGACGGACGCTGCTGCCGATCCCTCGACTAATTAGTTCCCTTAATTGACTCTTACGACATCCAAGGGAAAGGAGGGGTAATATGACAAATTCAACAGCAATTAACAACGATTATTTTACGAGATGACCGTGATCTCGAGCTGATATGGTTTATTGCTAACAATGGGGCTACGCGTTCCGGTTACTAATATTCATCTCTCCCCCACGTGGTAGAAACATGTTGTCTGTATGAAGTTGACCTAGCGACAAGATTTGCTAACATTACCAGAGGGAGTCTTTGTACAAAAGTCGATTGCTTGGGTACCTCTGTCCCATTCGTGTTTCTACCGTGAAGCAGCTGTGTTTGCATGGCTGTGTTTCGTTTTGAAGGGTGGGATATGGCGTGAATTTACTGGGTACAGAGGAAAAACACCTGAGTCCTCAGGAATGGCAACACATGGGGGGTAACAACAGTATACTCTGTTATGTCCATGGTACTGCTCATTTCTATAGGCGAGGATTACCACTTTTTTGTTTGCCATTCTAAGTTGTATATATATATATATATATATATATATATATATATATATATATATATATATATATATATATATATATATATATATAAAATTCCCAAAATTTCATTGTTTATCATTATTTTAATAGGCACTTAATTTAATCGTATGACACTTGACATTATTAATGTATTTCTATTATTAAAGATTTATTTTCTAGTTTTCTATGAACATTATTAGGGTCGTCAGCTGTCGTCAGTATTTATGTATTTTTTTAAAGATTTCACACATCGAAGACATCGCGTAATACCTATATAAAAAAACAAGTACATTTTACTTCGCAAAATTAACTTGAACATGTAAAATTATCTTGTACTCGTACATAAGTAAATTAAAAAGGGTACTTCTAAATATCTTTCGGGTTCTTCTCAACAGATGATAATGTTTCGAAACCTACTGGTAGGTACTAGGAAGCAGTGGAACCATAAAAAATGAGCTTGTAAACAAGTCTACTTGAATAAACATGATTTCTATTCCAAATATACAAATAATATAATCCCTCTATGTAGATATTTGTACAATATTCGAATAATTAGTAGACACCAATATGGACCACCACCATTCGACCGTCAATCCCACGCATCCAACGTCCCATAAACTAGAGGAGCAAGGAATCCCACACTTTGCTGGCCAATTGTTGTGTCCGGTGTTAATAAAATGGCATATATATTACCTATTTTGACAGTCCCAAGCTATTTGTAACACGAATACACAGTGTTCTGTTGTGAGGTTAACAGTGAACGTGGAGCATAGACAAGTTAGAAACAATAACTTTTCACTATCTGATCAGGTTTTAATTTCAGTTGAATAATTCTAGTGTAGAGATTCAGTAATTTGTATTACTAGAAATGAAATGTCGTTCACACGATACGTAAATGTACTCATGGGATAATTTATTAATGGCTTTGTAATCTTGGTAAAACTTTAATAACTCATAATTATAATGTAAATAAGCTATAAGTGTATATATAAGCTGATTATCTAAATTAATTAAAATAAGAGGGAGACTTTGTATAAAAGTCGTCTACTTGGGCACCTCTGTTCCATTCTGTGTGTGTTTCTGCCGTGTTGCTATTATTATTTTCATGTTTGTGTTGCGGTTTGAAGGGTAGCGTATGGCAATGAAATTATAGGGTACAGAGACATAACATCTTAGTACTCAGGAATGGCAACTTATTAGGGGTATCATGAGCGATACAGTATACTCTGTTATGTTCATAGTACTGTTCATGTCTATACGTGACAGTTACCACTTTTCATCAGATGGGCCGTCAGTTTGTTTGCCATTCTAAGTTGTATAAAAAATATATATATTTAACGAGATAAATTACTGACAAAAATTGTTAATTGAATGAGTTAATAAAGAAATAACCAAACTTTAATAGAAAAAAAAACCTAGTACTTAATATAAATAACTAATTCTGTTTAATTATTATTAATATTAGTTAGTTCCCCCTTTCGGTAAACAGTAACCAAAGTTTTGTCTTTTTTTCATTGAGGGGAGGCTTTTGCCCTGCAGTGAGACACTTTACTGACTAAATAAAAAAATACCTGTGCTTAACAGTAAGATTGTACCACAGGCTAATTAGATTAGCATTTTGATAGCACATAATTTTTTTTTTATTTTTTTTTAATACGTGGTTATATTTCATAAATAGATTAATGAATAGCTTAAAGTAATAAATATCTTCATATCTTACTTAATAATAAACGATGTGTAGTAAAAATTTTATTGTATTATATTGGTTACGCCAAAATTGCTATTAAAAATAATGCCACTCATGATTATTGTGCTATTGATTATTTATATTAATATAATTATATATTTCTTTTATTATATTTAATTATTATTATTTAATTATACTATAAAATAAACAAGGATTTCTTTTTATAATATTTTATATTTAGTCTAATGGAAATATCCAAAATATGGACTTAAAAAGAGAGAAAAAAAACTACTATACATATTATATAAATATGATGTTAATCAATTTAGTTGTACGTGTGTCGTTTGATTAGAAATGGCTGGAAGCGACCGGTAAACTACCTACGGTGTTCATAAAATCTCACAACTTGATTTGTGATTTCAAATATTATTGCCAGTAACTCCATTACGTTACTTAGTAATTTGGACTTAAGGACTGAGAAACTATCGTAGCTCTATCGTATCTATATATTGGGTTCTTATTTACTTTCGTTACCTATTTCGATATCGCCCATATCGGTGGGAAATCTGTTTACGAATATGTTAAAAGTCTGTTATTCAATATTATTTTTTTAGGTGACAACCTTTTAACATATTCGTTATTGGACCAATATATATATATATATATATATATATATATATATATATATATATATATATATATATATAAGTTTTAACTAAAATATATACTATATTGCTATATATTACCTACCTTTAGAGTTTTTTTTTTGATGGGTGAAAATGGTATGGTAACGCCGCCTACGCTAACGGGATACGCTGGCGGAGCACCAGTGAAGGATGATAGATGAGAATGAAAACAGGCCAGTTAGTCTATCATGATGAATTCATCAGGAATTAACCATGATAGTTTCCAGGGAGAACCGCGAAGAGGTCGACCTGGTTGGGTATATTGCTAGCAATGGGATTCTCAGTCTCCATTACTAACAATCCCTTTTCCCCCCTACCTTTAAAGTTACGTTAACCCGTTTCATATGAAATATTTTTATAATTTAATAAATCTTATAAATAAGGAGGAAAGGGATTGTTAATAATGGGATCTAATAACTCCATTACTACCAATACACTTAATCAGATCGACCTCCACGCGGTTCCCTTTCAAACCATCGTGGTAAATTCTTATCAAATTACTGTTACTCGACTGGCTTGTAACAAAGTGCACTGACTTTTAGTTTATTTTTTCATACCGTGGCATCGTTTCTTTTATATTTTTATTTTAATATTTATTTCACCTTTATGACAATTTTATTAAGGTTGGCTTATACCTACGCAGTGCTTGGTTCATTCATTAAAATGATACAGATCGAGTGGGTAGGACCACTCTTAGTTTTTATGAAAAAAGTATTAGCGAGAATTTATTTACCTGTTGTAATAATATTGGGTTGATAAGAATTATGATCATTTTAATAGTATATTTTAAAATATTAATGAAAAATTATGGTAATTTTATAATTTTAATGAATTATATTTTTTAATAGGTTTACGCAATTTTTTGCGGGGTGTAAAAAGTTCTCATGGATTTATGTTATCTACTTTAGTAGATGAGGAAACCTTTTGGCCATGAAATTATAGAATTAATAGCATAGGGCCCGTTTACTACTAACACATAAACACTTAGAACGTTGAATTCTTCATGAGACGTCCATGCTATTCTCAACCGACTTCAAAAAGAAGGAGATTTTTAACTCAGTTGTATTTTTTTATGTTTGATACTTAAATAACTCTGTCAGCTCTAAACCGATTTGGAACATTATTTTTTTTTTATCTAAAAGGATACAGATTTGATAGAAATTTGCTCAATTTTTAATTAGATTAAAATAACTGGCATTTTCATAATTGAAGTCGGCTTTTTATGGGACAAATTTTTTAACTATTAATGTTTACTTTTTAAATGAAAATAGCATTACTACGAGGCATTTGCTTTTAGTAAATAGACACCAATATCTTGTATCCTCATGGGATGGCAGTAGGAATCTAATAGCATTTCATTAGTAATTAACGTTCTCCTACTGTAAACTATATAATTAACATTTGTCAGATTTGAATTGGAATGTACATACTTTCACGTTTCCCTTTCTTTTATATAATTCCCATAATATAATGTATAAAAAATGACGTGGCCGTACCACCTCAATATATTCAAGCAAGGCTTATCTTCATAATCGCGGTACATCCTCACAAATTATTTCATTACAGGAGACATTACTAAGCCATGACCATAAGGTTCCTGGCTGGATCTGCATATATACCACTGTAACAGTATACAGACAACAGGGGGTCTAAAATTGCCACTTTGTATTCGTAATAACATACTAAAGCGATTCATATTTGCAAAAGGTATTCCATCTTATTAACAATTTCCTTTGAGTCAATATTACGTATTTGTTTAGTAATCTAAGATTTAATTCCACTAAATCATCTTCAATCGTGCCAAAATTAGGATAGAATTAGCATAGAAGTTAACTCTGACAATTGTAAAAAAAATATATAGAAAACGTTGCGGAATTGAGGTAGACGGAATATCTACCAACATAATACGCACACAAAAAAAAAATAAAGTCAAATTTAGAATCCTTCGAATTGAGTCGTTTTCAAAGTGGGCCGTTTAATAGGAATTAATTTGGCAACGAATTCTTTGTAACAATTCTGCAATTTAATTTAAATCGTCGAATTTCAATAGGTCCCACTTTATAAATTTTCATAGAAAAACTGTCAATTTAGATGAATTGCAAAGTATGAATTATTATGGACTACCAGCTCTATTAATTATTACTAATAATTTAATTTAAGAACTGTAGTTTTTTATTATTTTGTAAATTGTAAATATTATTGCCGTTCCAAATAAAGATCATTATTAGTATTTCAAGCCATTTTAGACCCCCTAGGTAATTGTTCATACAAACAAATGCTTAGGTAGCTCAAAAGGTAATTCGAATGATTATTACTCTCAGCCCACGTGTATTCAGAGAGTAACTTTCCTGTTTCCATAACAATTCTGAATGCTACTTTGGCATAAAAGCCATTTGGTTTTATTATATTAAGTATAATTATTATAATAATAAAAAATAATGTAAAGAAAAGGTATAAATACCTTAAAAATGTGTACATATTTAATGCGGGATTGTGATAAAAATTATTTTGAACAACTGTTCTTTTAAACAAGAAACCAGCCCTTTCTCTTATTCTCAGACAAATATAGAAGCATCTTGTTATCCCGATTATTTATTACTTGTCTAATATTTTATATTTCAGGTTTATGTATTAAAAAGTAAATTCATTACTAACTAAATGTCATTCAAAGCTGAGGTTACATAGACTATTTAACAATTGTCGACCATCCTACAAAATTTTAACCTTTGGCAACTCCAATGTCACAGATAGTAAACAAAACTTGTATACGTTAAAACGTCGCCAATAAAAAAAGCAGGTATGTACGTACTATTTACCTGCAAAAGGTTTTTTCATCGTGTTAAGTCCCGATTGTGTAAATAAAAAAATTGTGTATTTAAAAAACTTGCACAATTAATTCTTGACGAAGCTTTTTGCTGCTCTCTTTCTCAAGAGACTACAGCATGGGTTATTACGAGTGGATAAATAGATTTTTTTTTAATATTTCTTCTCTGCACTATTATACCTTTTACAAAAATATATTATGTTCTTGTAATTATTCGAATCAATATCTCATCAATATTCCCTGATATATCTTTGGTTGCTTTTAACGAGTTCCTGGAGATGAAAATGCGTAGTGATATTTGTAAATTATTCGACTTAACCAATTATCTCATTACAATTCATTGATATATTATGTTTTAATTCTTTAGCTGACTCTTCACGGAAGTGAAAATATATAGTGGCATTGTATTATTACTGTTTTCAAACGATTTCAAGAAGAAGGAGTTTCTCAATATAATTGCATTTTTTTTTTATTTCCACGTCATAACTGCGTCAGTTGTGAACCGATTTGATAAATTTATTTTTAACTGATTACCCTATCAGATCACTTACAGATTAGTTCCATAGAAATTTTATAAAAATCGATTCAGTAATTTAGCTTTGAAATCAATATAACTGGTTTTGCCAGAATTTGAAAAAAAAATCTGACTTTTTTTTTTTTAGAACACAACCTTTAAAATAATACCTCTAAAATCTACTACTTCTACCAAATTAAATTAAAAATCACATCACTTTTTCATATTATACTAAGACAATCTATTTTAAAAATCTAGTAAAATATTTTGTAGTGCCAGTTAAAATGTTCATTGCCATCATTCTTCTAGACATGCACGTGACCAACTGCGTAGGTAACCACGCAACCGGCGCAGGCGCAGGTTTATGCATCGTGAGTCTTTACGGTTTACTTTTTTTGTAATTTGATAACCACACCTTGAATGACGGAAGTCGCTTGAGATTTGTATACATTCATGTAAAAACAATCTTAAAAGAGCGAGCTTGATGATAGTATCATGCATAATGCTAGGAAATTTGAATTTAAACATTAGTTTTAATCTATATGTAGGTTTTATTTTTGAAATACAAATAGAATGGTAATCCTGTCTAGCGTAGACAGAATACTCTGGTGAATGATGGGACCAGTGAACAATGATGGATAAGGATGAAGTCGACGATGATTTCTAGAAGAAACCGTGTGGAGGTCGAACTAACAGTTTTCATTATTAGTTTGAGTGTTTTTGATCTCCGTTATTAATAATTCCTTGCCCCCCTCCTTTTTCTCAGATTATTTAAAAACAATATCTCAATCCATTTTCTAGAGTGAAATATACAATATATAGACGTTGCAAATGTGTTGTGTGGGGTAAAACGTAATGCATTCACTCAATTTTAAGAAAACCACTATATTCGACATAAATTGTGTTTACATAAAAATCAAAATAATATCTTAAACTTGTCCTTATAAAGCTCATTTATGTTTGAGATAGTTTTATTATCCGGGTTGTAGACCTTCATATTAAATTCTATGTAATGTGTTTACAGTTAAAATACTAAGAAGTCTATTCATACTTTCTAAAAACATATGAGTACAGATTTATTCAATGTATATTTACAACTAACTCAAAGACTGGATATCTATTGATATCCAGTCTTTGAGTTACTATTTGATATTTTGCTCTATATCGAAATCATGATTGATCTTGGATTTTTGGTTACCAGCGACATCTTTTGATGAGTAGTAAGAGTTCCATTAACAATTTGTAACTTATAGCATTTTTTCTTCTGGTACTTTAAAAATCTAGCATTAATATTATAGTATAATACGTATTTAAAACTTTTTTAGATTGATGTATGTCATATTTATCACTAAGCTGAATGTCATTTGCATAAACTTCTATGCAATACTACATTATCACGAAAACAATACGTGATTAACATTTCAGCATTACTGTTAATTCTATATTATATTTATACAATAGTGAATATACATAAAGTCACAACAATTTAAAATATAATGCACCTATTTATTTATAAAATTACAAACTTTATACGAGACCGTAAAATTTGAAAAAAACTTTTTCTTCTTCAGAGATGAAATCTCGAACTGTGAGTTCTTAATAAAACGTAAGCTATTTTCATGATTTAATAAAACATCACACACGATCAATTAAGCACTTCAAATTTGTTGCAAAGGGTAACATCAAACGGCCCTTTGTCCCATACCTTTCATGGAACACACGTTAAAACTTTAAATCGAGTTTAACAAAACCACGATCATCCTTAATTGAAAAGCCGGGTATCCTTTGTACCTATTATGTACTAGGAAATTAAATTAGAAGTAGTTATTCAGTATATGAGACGTATTACTGCATTTTGTATAGGAAATTAGTTTTTAAACGACTTACAAATGAAACAGTGTCTCAGTAAGATTATATTTTCGATCAACTTCAAAAAAGGAGAAGATTCTCGATTTGTTTGCAACCTTTTTACGATTGTTACTTAATAACATATTATTAACCGATTTTTTGAGCGTATGTTTTCTTTATGCTAATTAAAATGGCAAACAAACTGATAGCCAACCTATATGTCTATAATCTATAAATATGAACAGTCATAAATGAATGATATATTGTAATCTGTTTTATGTGCCAATAAAATAAAAAAAAAAAATAAAAAAATATATACATTATGACGCCGCGACGATTCCTGAAGAGTGCAATGTTATTCATTTGTTTGACCCACCCTTCAAACCTAAATTGAGCTATGCAACAAAAAAGCTAAATAACTTTAATAATAAAAGTATCACAAATAATATAATACTATACTGGGAAGTGTGATAGAGGAACCCAAGCCTATGCAGACTTTAGTATTTGGTACTTCCCTTGGTATATAATGTTACAAGTTTCTTACGCCATCAGCTCTGAACCGATTTCGATAATTCTTTTTGTAATTAATACGATTCACTTCCATGTTCATTTTGTATTAATTTTTGAACTATTGACGCTGATATTTTGTTTTATGGCGCAACAAACTTAATGCGAAGAAAAATCCACTTGTTACTGGTACATTGCCTTACTACAAACAATGTTATCCAAATACTGTCGATCATGACCCCCTTTCGATGTACCTATATCTATGTAAATATACCTACGAGTAAAGTAAATAATTGACTTAAAATCCTCTTCCACCCACGCGAAACCACAGCCTATCAATTTCTAGTAATAAAAGTACTTCAGGACTAAATGTGTTAGTAAGTTTCGTGCATCGTTGAGCCAATAAACAGAGGAATTAATGAGTCGTGCCATCGGAACACTGATTCTAATGCTTCGTGACGTGATACGACAAGTCGTCTATTACTTGTACGAAATACGATCACGCTTTGATAACGATCCGAATTAGGAAGTTGGTACTTGTATTTTTGGCAGTCACCCCCGTTATATTTAGGCCAGATGGGATTTTAAAGTACATTTTTATGCAAATTACAGATGTGCCACTCACGAATCGCCATAAACATTGTTATAAAATTACCCATTATTGAGAATTTCACTCGAGAAATATTGTCCAAGTAAAGCATGGTTTAAAATACTTACCTATAGAAAACGAAATACTCGACTAACACATTGAAAAATTAAATCACACAGCCAAATGTTGGAGTAAGAAATTTTACTTATACATTATTTAATCAAGTTGAAAGCTAAGAAAGGATTTCTCGAAAATCTCATGGAAACTGGACGTCATTTGATCATTGATCTCGAGAGAGAGTTATTAATATCTACTAGTCCCATTAATTGAAACCAAGCAGTGATTTGACTGCATAAAAATAAAGCTGAATATTTGAATTGTGATTTATAATAGAACATTTCAATCCTTGTAAAATAATTTAATCATATCTTTATTTTCTTTTTCATTTTTCTTTCCTTTAAAGAATTTCCTATATAAGAAAATATAAGTAAAATGTTATGTTTCTATAAGCGCCTATCTCAACTTCACATTGATGTTCGAAGTTTGAATGTTAATAGAAGTTTGTTAATTTTTTACCTTTCATATAATAATAATAAATAATTTATACTTGAATCTACCGTCCAGTTAGGAATGTAATTTTAGCGAGAAGAACAGGTAAAAAACACATCTGTTGCTTTTTTTCAAAGTTAAGTTTATAAAAAAACATATGAATCTATAAAATAACTATCACAAACTTTGTATTGACAAAAGGATAGAAAATAAAAATTTACATCATAAAATATAAACGTTATCATCATCGTCTTAGCCATTATCTGTTCACTACTGGACATAGGCCAAATATAGACATAGTTATGTACAATTGAATAAATTATAATATAAATACTAGATAAGTGAATAAAAAAATAAAATAGCTTCGTATCAATGTCGTCGCTTATAAAAATAAACGAACATTCAATTAGAGACTAGAATAATTTATAAAGCAGACTGATCACCGACACAAACGTAGGAAACTTTTGTCACTGATTGCTTTATGTGAAAAGGATATTGTTTGACCTGACTCACATAATGCTTTCCTTTACTTAAAAATAGTAACCAGTAGGTAACTACTTTATATTCGTAACGGATCCACACGTACATCTGTGCGTCATACACAGGGTGTAGGAATTATGAAGATACGGCGTGAGAATAGTTGTAATATTATACTTAATCAACTGAATTTACAGGGTGCAGAGGTATAACACCCGAGTCCTGAGGGATGGCAACGTATGGGGGTATCATGGGCGAAACAGTATACTGTGTTGTCCATGGTACTGCTCATGTCTATAGGCGATAGTTACCACTTTCTATCAGGTGAGCCGTCAGCATGTTTGCCATTCTGAATTGCATAAAAAAATAAATAAATCATAGTATTTAAAAGAAGCCCTTATCCTTACTTCCTAAATCCTTCTATTATTACTAATGTGAAAGTTTGCATGCTTGTTACTCAATAATGCTTTAACGTCTGGCCAGATTTGAATGAAATTTGGTAAACACTAAGAGTACTTTACATACTGTTTTATGTATAAATTGTAACTAGACTATGTCTGTACTTGGGAGATATTTAAGAAAAAAACGATATTAGGAGTCATCATCACGTTTAAAACAATTGCATTAAATTAAATGTGGTTATCGTAGTTGTATTACTGTAAGTCTAATTTAAAAAATAGTGTATATTTAATGTTAAAAAGTCATCTAGAAGTGATTTATTTTATTAGAATTTCTTCTTCTGAAATCCACGCGTACGAAATAATGGCAAAATAGTAAACGAATATGCTACTCACCTGATGGTAAGTGACTACCGTAGTTCAGGAACACTCGCAATACCGAGGGAACTGCTGTCGGCCTTTTAAAAAAGAATATTTTCTTTTCTTAAAGGTTATAATGTCGTATCGGTTAGCAAATACTGCTGCTGGAAATTGATTTCAAAGCATGGTTGTACGTGGAAGAAAGTGCGTTGAAAAGCATACGGTGGTAGGCCGCCACTCATCTAAATGGTTGGAATAGAACTTTACTTTGTAGCAGGTTGTACGACGGTGAAATTCAGTAGTAAGTATCAATCCAAACAATTTCTCAGTTTATAACATTCTAATAATATCATCGTCATCATATCGGCCTTTAACTGTCCACTGTTAAACATAAGCCTCTCCCGTAGGTGGTTTTGTCAGTAGTTGCCACGCTTGGCAAGCGGATTGGCAACCGCAGTTAATTAATATCATCATATTAGGTGTTAACTATTCATTGCTAAACATAAGCTTTCCCCTTTTAGGAGAATTTTGCCAGTAGTTGCCACGCTTGGCAACCGCAACTAGGTTTTTAGTGATGTTTTAACAGGGACACTGCTACCCATCCCTTTACCATCAAATTCCCTTAAAATATATAAATGCCTAATTTTCAACAAAGGTCTTTATTTGTTCCCATAAATGCGTATCGCACCGCTACCTAATATTCTAAGCTCCTTGTAACAGGCATTATTCATGCGACTCGCTATTTGTATTAGTTACAAATGAACGGCTACCAAAATAATTTAAATGCTAATTCAATAATTAAGCCGACCCACCCATGCTTGCGAACTATTGCATTGTTACATTTACATGTATTTAGGCAGCGTATTATCTATTGCGAGGTTTTTATACATATATACTGTTTATTATTCAGTATCTATGTATACCTACATCAAGTAGTGTAATTGTATGTGGGTGGTTGTTAAAAAGTTAATGTTAAATAGGTGTTTGTGTTTTGAATTAATTTCATTTAAGGTCAACACACGGCGATTTTGTATGGAGTAAACTATTATTATTATTTAAGTAGTAACAGTTATAATTAGGCATAGGTAATTTTTTATTTATTTATTTTATTTATTTTCTCCACAAATTTTACAGAAAATACAGCTATATGAAAAAAATACAACTATATATGTATAATTAAAATGGTCTGTAAAACTTGTGGGAGACTGGACCCTAAACTAGATCAGACATCTGTATCTCGGGCCCCCAACTCGGACACCATGTACAGCTTGCGTTAAGGCTAAAATTAAAATTTGCTAAAACGAATATACAAAACATAATAAAATGTGTGTGCATGCGTGCGTGCGTGCGTGCGTGCATGCGTGTGTAATATGGATGCTGTTTTGGTATCTATATATTGGGATCCTCTAGATTTTGATGACGGATAAAAGGTCATCACCTATTTCGATATCATCCATATCGGACGGATATTTAACTCCGCCTGCGCTATCGGTATACGAGATACACTGGTGTCCAGTGAGGGATGATAGGTGAGGATGAAAACAGGTTGATCAGCCCATCGATGGAAGTCGACCTGATAGGATATATTGCTACCAATTGGGCTGTTATACTCCATTACTAACAATACCTTTCTCCCCCTCCCCTCCATTATTGGATCTGTATACAGATATTGTAACTGAAATATATAGATATTGCTATATATTGTATTATCCGCCTCTGATTAAAATATTACTAGCAGACCCGGCAAACCTCGTTCTATCATCTAATTTAGGGATAGGGACACCCTACCTAGCGATTAGAAATATACTTTACGACCTATTCTAACACCTACCAAATATACGTACATAAAAAATTTCATAGAAAATGGTCGAGCCGTTTCAGAAGAATGCAACCATAAACATAGTATTTTTATATATATAGTCATTGTCCAACATTTTATTATTTACTAGTTTTTACACGTGACTTTGTCCTTATGATCGGGATATGTTTACTGACCGGTAAAAAGTAGCTTATATTCTATATCTTTATCCCATAAACTGTAAATACCGAATTTCATGGTGATTGATTAAGCCGTTAAGACGCTATAAGGTGACAAACGGACAAAGCCACTTTATAAAAAATTATAAACGTGAAAAAAAAAATATTTATATTATATTAAAAAATAAGAAATTTTAATCTGTAATGTTCCCGTGAATACTAGTCCTGGCTAGGATATAAAAAAAAAACTACGTCCTTCACTTCGTTAAATAATATACGACATTTTATAAAGATTGGTTGATATAAACAAAGTAAGTAAATTGAAATCATTATTAAAACTAAATAATTAATATTTTTTACTATAATAATTGTTAGATAATTATATTTTATTATATTATATTTACTTCAAAGAAAATAATTTTAAATATATATACTCATAAACTTATTAATGTATACTTAATAATAGTCTATATATTGAAAGTGTATACAAAAATAATTTTAGCATATAACTATCACGAAAAGATATTTAGTGGCATTTCTTTATTAAAGCATTTTGTTCTCTACAAAATAAACTACGAGAATAGAGAAACCAGATCTTCTATTTTGTAAATGGCTGCAAAAACCATCATTATCATATCCTCAGGCATTATTTGTCTATTGCTCAACATAGGCCTCCTCCACAGACTGCCATATAGAATGTCCCTGAGCCACCTGCATCCACTGACTCCTTATAATGCTGCAGGTAAAGAGTAAGTGGCTGCAAAAATAATTACCAAAAAATTTGTGGTAAAATCTCACATCTCACAAGCTTAGATAAGAACAGCATATTATATAGGTATATATTTATATACCTACACAGTAGATACTGATATCACCCGCTTACATTATAATGTAACAGGTACTTAAACTGCCATTAGCTGAAATGATAAATCGGCTGATAGTTTAACGCAATATTCTAAACATCGCAATCAATTACACCGCCGCGAACCGCCCATCAAAACGCGCAACAATTTACTAACTCTCCGCACAAAGTTGCTTGCCATGTGTAAATAAATTAAACTCATCACGCGGACGGAGTCGCGGGGGCAAATTAGTCGGCTCTTTGTGCAATCAAGCGAGCCCTTCGCGCCCTAATGAATATGAATACGGCTGAATACGCTCGGAATACTGGAACTCGTCCGCGGCCGCCGACGCAACTCATTACACTGGACGCCACTCACACCGTAACGTAATTACACAATAAAATTATATTACATTCCAAATTAATTTCTTTAATTTTTAATTCTATTTAATTTAACTTATAGTATCATAACTACTATTACTATGTGTGAGGGTGTCACCAGCTGATGTTAAGGGTTTAGGCCACCTTCGTTAAATATAAATTATAATAATTGACATAGTATGATTATAAAGGAATATGTGTATAAAACCTTTTGTACTTAGTTAATATAGATGAAAAAAATTTATGTATTATTGAATAGGAGAAAGACTTTAATGAAATATAGACAACACACTGATATGATTGGCAATTATAACTATCTTATCTAAGTTTTGTTATGCAGAATTAAGAAGGTTTTTTAATATACATTCAGATATCTCATATGAAATTATCGCGACAAACATAATTTGAGCTATAAAAGCATGGCATATTTAACCAGCAATCTCCTCAAATTTGGTACAAAATAGGGACTTCTGGAGAGTTTTTTGGAAGGAGCTTCCTTAATATTTTCTATTAAATTACGT
Organism: Galleria mellonella; assembly: GCF_026898425.1. NCBI lineage: Eukaryota > Metazoa > Arthropoda > Insecta > Lepidoptera > Pyralidae > Galleria > Galleria mellonella. Next base: position 1,721,566 of record NW_026442115.1, read on the forward strand.
AACTGTGTAAGAGCCATCCTTCTTATAGTTATGAATAGATACGCAAATTTGACTTCTGTTTGACTGTACCTACTGCCAGTTCATTTAGAATGAATAAATTCGTTATTTCAGTAACTGGCCAGCTGAAATTATTTAAATGGCAATAATAAGTACAAATTCACGTATAACGGTATAAAGTATTTACTTTATTACTGAATATGTATTCAATTTAATTATAATGAAATATTAGCTGGTATAAAAATATATTGAAACTGAGTTTGTACATATGTTTCAATTTTGTATTATTGTAATTAAAAAACGAATAGAAGACATATTAAAACATTCCTAAGTAATGCATAAGTAATGTAAACTTACAATTTAAATAGCTTAAATAATATTTAACTTTAAAAAAAAAATAATGAAATATCTAAGTTCCTTATTTCATAGTATTAATGTAATCTTTCGGAGCGAACAATAAAATATATAATATAGTATCTATCTATATATATATATATTGATATCGGATGCATAAATTTTTGTTAGACCTATTTAAAATGGTGGCCATTTCAGTCTAGTTTCGTAGTTGAATATTAGTATAATTTTTATGACCTTTTATGGTTTTTTGAACAATCTAAGTATTGTAATTTAATTGTCAAAATATCTGAATTGACTTCCGTATACTTTTCATTACTCGGCTAGGTATTACCTAATATACATGCATCAGTATATGAAGAAGATAGATAAGAATATATTTATAGTTCTAAAGCATTTTTTAAAATACTACACTACTACTTACTAAATAACTATAATCGCAGAGAGATGCTTGCTTATCCAAGCGTCGAACGGAAAAGAGCGAGAATCAACGAGAAACATTTTTACTATAAGAAATTTAGATCCCACCCAATTATTAATTATTTTATAAATTAATTACAAAATATAATAACAACAGAATAAATTATGATTAATTGAACGGAATAAATGTGATTTAGACATGTTGAAGCATATAATATTGTGCAAATAATAGTTTTATTGTTAGTTACGCTCTTTTTCTTCAAGCGAGATGTAAGCTAGTTGCCACTTATACTATTCTATTAAAATATATAATTTTTGTTATTGCATATAACTGTTATTTATAATTGCTAACTACATCGTTACAACGGTCGCTTTAAAGACATTAATAAAAACGTAACAAACATAATAAAAGAATGCCTTTGTATTTTCTCAAACATTAAGCCGCGTCACGAAAATCGCCGTTCTTATCTTTGAGCCAGCGTCATTAAGTACATTCGTGTTAACATTAACAATAGCCGTATACACTGTAATGATGTATAAAAAATAAAAAATAAAAAATCACAAACAGACCGTGCCACACAATCATCGTTGGCGTTATCTCATTCATTACCGAGAAAACACGAAGCTTTCCGGGCAAATTGCACCGACAAAAGTCAAAACGGTGTTCCCATGAAGTCATAGATTATATTCGTGATAGTGTAGTCGTAACAATTAAACGTAGCTCGGTTTAGAACAAAAAACGCCAGAACAACCGGTAGCGAGCGTGCCGCTAATATTAAAGAGGTCGTTACAGTCCCCGAGCTAACTAAAACAAAGGTTTACACGTTTCTTGTAAAATTAAACCGATGTTTATCTAATGCAGTAATAAGTTGAGCGTGCTCTTCATCGCACGTGCACTAGTTTTAACGAACTAGAAAACAGTTTTTATCGTTATTTCACTAAAGGTAAACGTTTACTGTGTCACCGGTCTAATGGTTTCTAATGTTTTAAAGCTTGTTAAAGGTAACAAAACATTTTTATATAAAATTTAATGAGTTAATTTCAAAAATGCTATCGTAATGTCCGCCTTTAACTGTGAACATACTAACCAGGGGGGAGGTGTTCTACTATTTAAATATTTAATTATTACACTTTTTTTTACATTAAACTTATATTAAAATGCCAAAGAAAATATAAATTTTACAGAAATTGACAAAATGTGGGAATATCGTATATTGCGTTCTCTATAATGATTAATAATCGATAAATACCTCTACCTATCACATTAGAAATAACAATCAATAACAATCCCTTTAAGAGATAAGTCCGCCTGTGTACATTTTTGTTATAACCTAATATCTATGTTAAAATTGAATGTGCAAAAGCATATACATAAATAAATACTTCGTGGAAACTAAGCATTTATATTTTTTTGAATATTTTACTGAACTAAGTGTTATCTTGTGGAAGTCCATAGTGACTACCAACACTCAAAGATTTACCACCACTATTACTACCAGAAATACTTTTTTCTTTATGTAAAATAATTTAAATTTAAAATTTACTTCAATAAATTATTTAAAAGACTATATAATAGTTTAATGACCTTTTTAAGATTTCAAAAGTTATTAATAAGTATTTGTTACCTCATAACTCTTTCATTTATAAACCGATTTGGAAAGTTCTTTTTTTTATATAAAAAGATAATATATCTTACATAATCTCATACAGATTATAACAAAATCTGTTTAGTCTTTAAATCAAAATAACTGATTTTGCTAGTTTTGTTAGTTTTTTTTTGTGGAACACAGTATTGTTTTTTATATCTATGAGCTATAGTCCACAGGTTTATCCGATTGTTACTTAAGATAGAGATATTATAATGTATTAATTCTATCCTTAATGACGTTATACACGTTATATCAATAATATTCAAATCTGTTCTGCCTTTAAACAAATATGTAAGTTTATAAAAATATCAAACGTTCAAAACATTAAGGTAAAAGTAGGCACTGAATATAATATGTCGTGTAAATATCATGTACAGGGTGAATTAGTGGTACGCAAAGCTGGGAATCTATCCATGTTATAGAACAAAATATGATATAGGACAAAAAAAACGACGACAAATATAAAGCCTCGCATACTAATTAATAATCCCATAACAGCTTGACGCTATTTGAAGATTTTTTGTCAATTCGGATCTATGTTTCTTTAGTAAAAATGCTCGGTTTCACTAGTATAACATTCCTTTCGAAGAATATTTTCCATTTCGATTTCACCCTGTCGATTTGTTTTTTAATTTATTTATTTTCATCATAAAAATCAAATTAACAAACAAGCTCATCTAAAACCATAGAATTATATCTGGGATTCCATACATACTATATAATTTTATTTTTACAATAATTAATTAAATCCTTCCAATGTCCGTCACACTTTTCGCTGCGTACGCGCCGGCGCTCATCGCGCTCTCGTTTCCCGGTAGTGACGTAATCTCCGCCCATATCTGTCCCCCCCCCCTCATTCTATTTAAATATCTACATATTACACTGTTTTTTTTTACATTAAATTTTGCTACAACAAATACTAAGTAACATTTTTTTTTAATTATATGTAGTTCAATTACGCTGAACCTTTAATTTGATAGTCTTACGAAATTATTATTTTATCTACCGTCATAAACTAGATATTTAATAATTTTGACTTTTACTATTAGAAATTTGATTCATATTGGTCCGTATGTACAATAAAGATATCGCTTTGGTATATTGAAATTTTAATTATAGAGATAGGTTTAGAGAAATGGGTCTATAGAATCGATTTCAATGTAATTAACCATGTGGTAACGGTGTAAAAATACAATGTGTCATGTTTTCATTCCCAGGATGCCGAATGAGAAACATGTATCGACGTACTCAAAACAAAGCCAAATTCTTGCCCAGCGTGGTAGTCAGACTATAGACTTCCTTCGAGATCCGTAGGTACCCATATAAAGATGTACCGATTCTTTTACAATCTTGTTGATCTACCCAAATTGGGGGTAAAATAATTAACAATAAAATTATTCTATCTAAAATACGTATAAATATTCTTTTTTAAGTTTTTTACATATTTTTCTCCACAGATTCAAAATATGCTGCGGATTACATCTGGGATTACCACAAAACTTTATAAAATACGTTTTTGGTGTCCACTAATATAGCACTTGATGACGGATGTAAAGAATAAGTTGGACAGAAGAAGATCAATGTAGAAGTTCTATTACAGACTAAGTAAATACTCAAATTATTGCTCATCATAGAAAAGGGGAAAATGTCACGTAACTATAATGAGCAAAATCGCTGGCAAGAGAAGGATCTAGCGCAGAAAAAAGACTTGGTTTCGTAATATCCGAGAGTGGACGATCATTGTGAGTGCAGCTGAATAATTCCATTTCGCAAGAAAGAAACACAAATCCCATGAGCTGTTAACTAGTCTTTACTAATTGGAGACCCACTATAAGATCGATGATACACAACGTTATATTATAATGGGTATATTAAGTCAAAACCCTATCGAATTTAGGCTTCATTTAAATAGGAAACGATAGATGTTTTTTATATTTTATTCCTTTGCCTTCTAATTTTAAATCCTAATTTTTTTGTTACATATCTCCTAAGTTTATTTTCTAGTTTCTTCGCTTTTATTTTGATTTATAATATTGCTACACTTAATTTCTTTTTATTTATATTACTTTTTAAGTTGCATGAGTCTATGAATATTTTTTTTTCTTTTCTTAATGCTAAATCGACTACGGAACCGCTTGACTTGATTTTTCTATTAACTACTCTATAGCTTCAAATATATTGGTATGCGGAATACCAGAAAACGGGAATTTAATGTTGGTAAATATCGGAATACATATGAATATCTTTGAAATTTACATTTATACGTGTTCTAATAGCTTTATTAGATCAATATCAGAAAAATGGGTCGTATCAATAGTGAAATGTTCAGAAAGCGCGCCCCGAAGGGTCGGCGGCGGTCTTCGCGCGGCCCAAATGTTTTTAAGAAATTGCAAATGTCGTGGAAACGCTGACTTGACACGATCGATGTAAAGGATTGTCTACTTGTAGACGTGGTGGACCCAATCTCGTAATAATATGCTTGGGAACGGACATTGTAGTGAATCAACAATCCTTACTTTTTCACTAATGCAGGATAAAAACTAAAGTTTTTGCTTTCTTTCATAATATGTGTATATATATAATTCTAACACTAAAATCGATTTTCTTTTTAAATATGGCCTAAAAATGTTAAAAATTTAGAAATTCCCATAATTATCAGTTGGCTGCTACGTGTTAGTATGGGAGACTATACATTTTGATATATTTTTTTTGTTTTTTTCTTTTTGTTGGGAACAATGCTTAGTTTCAACGGTAGAATATTCTATTAGAGTTTTCTACTTTACCCGTTTACTACTTTTATTATAAGTGTTTGAAAAGGTGTTTGTTACTAAATTTCCTTTAAATGGATGAATGCATTTAAATGAAATTTGATACACAAATTCTATCATATATAATCTACATATACATATATAACCTAGTTTAATAAATTTCGCGAAACATAAACAAAAATACAAGTAAACTGGAAACCTACTCCATTTGTATATCGCTTAAGAAAATGTAATCATGAAGAATACAAATTCGATTAAAATACAGCCATAACGGAATCCTTAAAACCCACCCTAACAGGGATCAAAGACAGCGATCGCAACTTTAAATTCCTTCACAATATTACAACAGTCCTCACGAAATTCCCTCACAATTGTAATTAATGCAACTCTCAATCCGGAAATATCTGCGTACTCCATCAAACTCGGCGCGATCACAAAGGCAATCAAATGCTCACAAAATAGTACTGTTCAAATTAAACCGTGCAAATTCTAACTGGGTACGAAAATACCCCGGATTCCACGAACAAGTGGCAAAATTACGGAGCGACCCTTGCCTTTTAACCCTTCTTGTCATTTGAAGAACAAATTAATCATCATCATTTACATGCAGCACCAGCGCCAATAGCCAGATTTGTTTCTACGATTATGTCACCCTCGCTCGTTAGAGGAGGGGTGGCCTGGAACAGATTTGAGGGCATGTATTAATATTTTGCAGTCTTAATTAGAGTTACAATTCATTGGGTCATTAACATTTAAATATTTTTTGTCTTTCGACTATAAACCTTGTTTTATTTTTATGTTCCACTAATTACTTTAAATATATATAATTTTAAAATGGTTAGAAAAAATTAAAATAATTGAGTGATATAAATGTATAATAATAATATTAGTTTATTTCAAAGTAAATGATACAAACACCTTTAAACATAGGTGAAACCCTGTTCCCTAAATAGGTAAATCCTGTACTTTAGGATAAGCAGTGCTCTTACCTGTACGGCATAATGACACAATAAATATAACGCTTAAGGTATTATACAATAGCATATAATACAATTTGTTTAAATAATATTTTGTAGATGAATCATGACTGTCTAATTTGTGAGTATATGAAATGGATGAGTTATTGTAAAATGGCAGTCATAACCTATATATACTATTAATAATAAGTCTTCAGTTTAACAAAAATTGTCAGTGACTGGCTGACAAAAGAATTGGCAGCCAATTACTGACAATTCTTTTGTCAGCCAGTCAGTATATATGTTTTGTTTATGAATATATAGATAATTATATGTATGTCCTTTTGGATTATTTTGATCGTTTCTTTTTATAAAAAGTAAAATATCAATAATGTGATCATTTTTATGATTTTGTGTCATTGTTTTATTGATGAAGATTTTTTATTGGTATAAAATGTGTATCTATATCTATATGTAGATATAATATATTTATGTATAATACTACATAATATACTACATAATATATAATATGTATCAAAAAGATATTAAATATTAAAAAGTTCTTTTTACTTTGGTTTTTTAGTAACTGTCACTATTATTATAACAATTATGCTTAGTTTATAGTTTATATAAAAACTTTCATTAGGTGTCAAGTGCATCATGTATACACTTTTTTATATAATTATGAATTGAAATTAAAATCAATAAAGTAAATTGTAAAGTTTTGCCTTAAAAAGGTTACAAATCAAGTATTCTAAACATACTCCATACCTTTTTGTTCGCCCATCCGTACACGCATAGCACAGAGGCAGTGCGTCAGTGGGCAGCGTCAATTATTGCGTTCATTTGGATTTCGGCATAACGCCACCGTCCGGCGCGACCGTTGAAGGGTTGACATAAAGGACGCGTGACGAATTGTCCGCTCTCACAGAAAATTAGTTGGGACTTTAATGAATTTATTTTGCACGTTAGCATCTGGCGTACGGTGTTGGTTATATTAGTATTTAGATTAGTATGTGAATATTAAATTCAAGTTTAATATTACTTTAATTACTGACAAAAAATTAATGTCAAAATAGCAGAATCTAATTAAAAAAAAGGAGTACTAAGAATGAGATACGTAGTAAGAATAGCTGTAAACTTAACATAAAAAAAACATAAAAGAAAAAATACATAAATAGTAAGAGCAAAAACACGTTATAGTTGTTTACTTTGTAAATTCATTTATTTCAATATTTCATAATAAAAAGAAGTGCGTAAAATCTTAAGAAATTGAATTAAACAAAATGAAACAATGTTATGTTATTATGTTGATTTAAAAGATATATTTAAAAAGTACTTTTTAAATTGAAAATTAAATTGGACCCTGTCAACTCGAAATGGCTCGAGCCGTTCTATCATAAGACGGAGATTCAAACTGAAGTTTCTTTTATTAATAGCGGAAGTTTTTGCCGGTTCATTAGTTCCAACCCCTCCGAATCCAAGAGGTGCATGAAAGAAACGATCGCTAAGATCCTGTTGACATTACTTCTAATATTCCAGGATTAAAAACACCCTCGCATAATTTAAAACGAAATCACGACTTTGGTGACAACTTCGTCGGGGTCTTTGATGCTTTTTTACATGCCATCACTCCTCGTTAATACAAAATTTATTACTTAAAACCTAAAATTATACCTTCCTATTGTCTCTGGTAAGACATGTGATCAGAACAATACCTCCATAATTTACTTTAAGATACATCCCAGTTCTATACGCCAGATAAAGTCGTGATAACAAATGGTAACTAAAATAATAAAATAAACCGCATCTCCGAGGCAAGCGACATATTTCATTAATAAAGGCAAAACAAACAAGACATCATATGGACTCACTTCGCAGTGTCCATACTTTACTGAGATAAAACAAAAGATTCGAAAACCCGTTGAATTTATGCGTTATCGAACTACGACTGATGCTGGATTTGAAACAATGGGCGATCGTGGCGCCCCATGTGGCGAGGGGTATCAACATAGATAAATACAACGCTCACCGAATAGGTGCTTAGCGACATCTATTACTGAATAGTACAAACCAGCTCTTATTGTTTTAGTTGTAAACAGGAGGTGAGGAGAGGTTACGCGCATCTGAATAAGAATTTTATCGCTTCTATCGCCGAGGTCAAGACGTAAAACATAATGTAGCTACAACAATGTGACACGTTTAAAGTTTAAACATTGTTAACTTTATATATTCAGCGTGTTATTAATTGTATCTATACAATAGACAAATATATTACGGATTCTGCCCAAAAAGTTAAATAAAGTGTCCGCCAATGGAAAAAGCGGTGAATTTTGCCAAAAATATTCATAAGCTGTCATCAGGCGACTGGACCCACGCCAGATGCGGCAAACCGAGGACAAAATATTTCGCTGCAAAATACTTACTCAGGCAAATCACCCCACGGCTCTTTAAAATCAGTTTTGAGAAATTGAGCGGCAATATTCTTTGAACTTTAGAGAAATTATTAAAAATATGTTATAAAAATAAAATAATGTAAAATTGACCCATTAATTGACAATGTTGATGTGTATAGATTAATTATTTTCAGAGATAACTATTCCTAATCTATAGCTTCTAAAATCGAATCAAATTTACTGGCATAAACAAATAATGTATAATTGCGTATGTTATTAATGTAAGGTTACCATAAGAGTTCGTTCCTCTCTGTTCATTAATCAGGGATTCTTACCCCTAAAAGTATAAATAATTATCTTTACAAGTTTATTAATTTCCAAAAATATAAATATAATAATTACATATCAATAAGTTAATACTAATCTCTATTTAGAGACTATTTTTACATAGAGGATGCATTTTTCAAACAAAAACTATAACATATCTCTATTACGTACGCTGGCAGGAATTACAAACATTTAAATTGTACTTTATTTTTAATATTTATTATATTTATTTATAATAAGTTTACTATTGTAATCTTTTGGAGGAAACAATAAAGAGTATCTATCTATCTTTATATTTAATTTTTGTTCTTCACATTTTATTTCTGTTTTGTATTATATTATAGATATTTAGACATAAAAAGTGAAGATGTGTACTAAATTTGTTTTAAATATTATATACTTATTTTGACCGGGAATATATGTTTACATTCGTTTGATTTATTTTTAATACTTTCAGTAGTATTCAATATAATAATCTACTTATTTAATATTAAAATGAAACAAAACTGCACCGACCCCTGAGTCCTTTAATCCTTTACTTCAATTTGCCTTATTGCAAGTTTACGACTTCTTTTATCCTTTCTCTATGATTAATGTCCTTGGATATACTATTCTTACAAAACAGTGTTCGTTTCCGCGTGTTCCCTAAACGCGCCATTATTTAAAGTCACTGACTCGTTGCGCAGTTATTTATGCCTCGCATTAAAAACAAAATGATATGCCTTCGCCGCTGAAAATCTAAAAAGAATAAGCAATAAAACGATAAAACCCAAATCTGATACATACTAGGGCCGCAGTATCTCGTCAGGCGTTAGAGTGGGACGGAGCAATACATCGGCGAAATGAATACGATGCTACTGTTTCATCTCTCACCTCTATCGGTTGGCGATCTCTGAAGCGTCCTAACTCTTGCCGTAATAAAACCAAATTGGACCTTAGGTCTGCGCATTAAGCCACCAGTATCGAATGCAGATTACAACAAATGGATTTGAGATTAATATAGTACGAGTGCCACCCCGTCTCATACCACCCCATTCGGCGCTCAGCATTCAAATAGGAATCGAATGGATGACCAAAACATAATATCGTTGGAAGATTCTGCCGCCATAAATCAAATGAGAAATAATCTGTTTCGGAGAGATAGTCACCGATGGCGCGCCACCATAAAAACGCGAACCGTTTTGTCTGATTGAAATCATTGCGTTTGTAGCGGCTTTTTTCGTGGCACTGTTTCCATTTTATTTTCCCTGATGTATAATCAATGTGTTAACGGATGGCCGCGAGCCGAGGGCTTCGGAGTAGATTTGCGACACAAAAGATTCTGATATTGAGTTTGAAAGTAGTTTCTCTTCTTTTATGTTAATGGCACTTTCAGTGGCGCTCGGTAATGGCTTGTGCGAATAAATGTCCCACTTTAAGTAAAGGACACATGGGAAGGGTTACGCGTTTTGTTTACGGCTCAGTAATTTTCATATTTGAATACCACTTAGTACTGAAATGTACGATAGACGCTAGAAGTGGCGTTTTATTGTGTAGTTGGGAACAAGGTGCGAGACGACGAGTTATATTATGTGTTGCTTCGAACACGGCCTACAATAAGACCTGTTTCGACCTTTACCAACCAAGAAAATGAAATAAATATTTTGTTTGCCGACTTCTCTTGACATGTTATGAGAGGACACACCTGAAAATAATAAAAATTAAAAGATATACGTAATTTCAATAAATGTTAATGCATTTTAAACCGAATTTAGATTATACAACTATTTAAAAGTATAAAACAATTCATTCTATAGAACAGTTTCATAAAGTTCAAATTTAAACACGTAATCTACAAATTTCTCTTTTATTTCGCCATTTGTAGAAGAATGCAAGAATGCAAGAATCATGGGTCAACAATCAGCTTTAAAACTTTAGCAATACTCCTTTCATATCATATTAACATAATAAAATTAATAGTATAATATTTATTGCTTTTTTAAAAAAAGAGTACGTACCTACGGAGCACTAAACAGTTGTAGTTTTCAGTTCCACGCAGAATTAGTGCACATAATTCAAAATTAGAATCCTACATATGAAACTGTTAATAGACTATTAAGTTCATTAACAGAATATCTAGAAACTTATATAACAATTTGCTCGCTACCTTCTACGTATGGATTTCAAACGTAGGAAATAAGCGTATAATGATAAAACCTAATAAATAAAAATAAAAATAGAAAAAGAGAATAATTGTGAAAATGCATCCATTTTGGTGTAGTAATTTTTGCGTGGTACCGGAACAAATATACAGACTGACTATATTTCTATTCTGATTTGGCTTCTATTGCCCTTATTAAGACCCTTCATATACATAATAAAACCCCTTACATATATAAATTAAGAAAAATTATATATTATATATTCATGTATAAATATTATCTAATTACAATTTTATTATATATAACATCGTAAGATTTTGTCACTTTGTCAGTATGTAGTTTACTGATGCTTTAGATATATTTTGTAATTAAGCAGCAATTTCATCTAAAGCATCTAAATCTTTAATAAATCTCATAATTAGAATATTGTAATGGTCAAATTAGTAAACAAATGAGAACAAAGCCCAACACACCAGCCCATGAAGGAAAACTAGTATTAAAACACTCTACCAAACAGCTCATTTATTTTAGTGACAGTAGGTTAATATCGTACTCTTAAGGAAAAAGACCATAATCCAGCTGTGGGATGTCATTAAATTGTTAAGATAATATTAGAAAGCTGAAATTAGGGACATAGATTTATATTATAAATTAATCGTAAGATAAGAAAGATTTTTGTTTTTAATTTAAACTTATTTATTTATTATTTTACATTTTATTGCTAATTATAAAAATTATAAATAAATTTTAACGTGAAATTATTTAAATGAGAATATTGATACTGTGCATGTAAAGCCACGGGTAACAACTAGTAGGTTGTATGTATTTCATATAATATTATCAAAATGCTTACAAGTATATAGCGATTATAATGAAATGTAATTATTCAAGTAGCACTACTTACTTGTAAATTAGAATTTACAAAACCGATTAACTGTCATATTACAGTTTAAACAGTATCGATATAAAATACACAACAGATTGCGCCACATATGGTCAACCTGTCCCATAACCACGGCACATGCCATGCTTACCGTCAAATTACTACTTAAAACTGAAAAAAAATCTTCGAGAATTCCAAAATAGCACAATCGAAATTAATCTTTATGTAAATGTATTTAGAGTGTACATTTGATTGGACTAGTCGATTATGATTCCTACCATCTGTTCCGGATGATAGCTATCAAAAAATTAACAATTTGTTTAATGTAAATGAAGCGAGGTCAAGCCGTCGATAAATTATTGGGACGTTTAGCGATACCTTTTGACTTTTATGCCCACCGAATGTCACCTTTCCTGTATGGTATTTGTTTATCGGATAATCTGGGACAAATTGTAATACGTTATAACATTTTTTTCTCATCGCACGGCCGAATGGGCAGCTGCTGGGTATCTATAGTTCTCTTTGGTGATGGAATTAAATAACGTTAGGTAATAAGAGAAAAGAGGGAGCACAAAATATAAGACATATTTACAATAATTAATAACAGATTTTAGTTTCATATCGGTTTCATACTATTCTTTTAATAATTAAGCTTGCTGTATTTTTTTTTAAATAAATATACAAAAAATATCAAAAATTTTAGTTCTACAATAATGTAGCGGGAGGCTCGTGCTGTCATTTCGAATTCGAATATGCCAAACAATAGTAGTGTACAATAGTAGTGTAAGTACAAACTAGTCGAATTTAACATGATTCTACTCATTGGAAAAAAATATTTCACTAGTTGAACTTAGTGAATTTACTGGGTACAGAGAAATAAAACCTGAGTCCTCAGGAATGGCAACGCATGGGTGGTATCATGGGCGAAACAGTATACTCTGTTATGTCCATGGTACTGCTCATGTCTATAGGCGATGTTTACCACTTTACATCAGGCGGGCCGTCAGCTTGTTTGCCATTCTAAGTTGTATAAAAAAAAACGCAGCTAAAAAATGTTGTTAATGACTTCAACTTTTAAACGTTATTTCTACAACACAAGTTTCACGAAAATTCAACAATGGTTGTTACTTTATGTTATCTAAATTATGGTTTAAAGATTTTACAAGAGGGAGATTTTGTATCTCTGTTACATTCGTGTTTTTGTTATGAAGCAGTTGTGTTTATATGACTGCGTTTTAGTTTAAAGTGTATGATATGGTAATGAAATTACAGAGGCATAACACCTTAGTCTTCAGGAATGGCAACGCATGAATGGTATCATGAGTGACACAGTATGTTCTTTGATGTCTAAGGTACTGTTCACGTCTATAGGCTACGGTTACCACTTTCTATTAGCCACCTAGTCAGTAGTAGTCAGTTTGTTTACCATAATAGTTCTTCTTCTTCCAACCCTTAATTCCAGCACTATTTGGGGTCTGATCTTGTACAGCGGCACTAGGACGCTAAGTCCTAGATTGTCATAGGAACTAGGCTTCCTGCTTTCATCACCTTGATATTGGATTTAGCTTGTTTACTAAACCAAATTGCATAAAAAAAATAAGAAATTCATAGAAAAAAAATACCTGCACTAGCACAATACAAAGCCAAATGACGCATTCCTTTTAAAATATCTGAGTGTTCGTGATAACTCTTCATTTAGGCATCATTAATAAAATGATATATTACTGAAAATAAAAGAAGGCAAATTAACTGGAAGCTCCGAATAGACAGTCGCATGATGGAAAATAATTATCAAAATGGTTTCTTATAAACTTTTTTTTTAGTTTCGTGACTGTTTGAGCAATAAATCTTTGCCTAATGAGATATTTATGCGAACAAGTCTCGTTGTCAGCTATTAATCCTTTAAATATAATAAAAATTGAACAATTTTATCGGTGATAGTTCAAAATCAGTAAGTTTGTAAACAACAGAATTGTGGATTTCTACGTATACAGGATATAAAATTCAAATTATTAAGAATTTTTTAAAAAAAGTATTCTATTAGTGAAACTTTACATTTTTCCCAAAGAAATCATCATCGTCATCATCTTCCTACCTATATCCCAATTATTATTTGGCGTAATATGTTTTTCCCAAAGAAATATGAACAGAAATGTACCTAAAACAAAATTTTGTTTCGAGTCTCTTTAACTAGTTATATCATAAATGTAGGTGTAATGTGATATCAATAGTATTAAACATATCTCTAGGTGACGTTTGGCCTGTCTGTCATGTGATTCAATAACTCACTTACCATTTTACAAAAAAAAAAATTAACTGTAGACAAAAAAGGTCTATTGCAATTACCAGAGGGAGACTTCGTACAAAAGTCGATTGCTTGGGCACCTCTGTCCCATTCTTGTTTCTACCGTGAAGCAGTTGTGTTTGCATGGCTGTGTTTCGGTTTGAAGGGTGGGATATGGCGTGAATGTACAGGATACAGAGGAATAACACCTGAGTCCTCAGGAATGGCAACGCATGGGGGGTATCATGGGCGAAACAGTATACTCTGGTATGTCCATGGTACTGCTCATGTCTATAGGCGATGGTTACCACTTTCCATCAGGTGGGCCGTCAGCTTGTTTGCCATTGTAAGTTGTATAAAAAAAAAATTATGTTGTAATATACTAAGTGATACAAATAGATAACTTACATGGCTCGACTAGTCTATAATTATCGTTAGGGTGCATCTTATTAACATGTTTATATGTTTAATTGCCGTGTAATTGCAGTTTAACTCTCAGATGTTATCAGTACTGTTAAACTGAACGAAGTATTAATTTTTATTAGCCTTTTTTAAAGCGATGAGTTCTGGATGATTTCATTATAAAGTAGATGAGAAAGGTCGAAATAAAGATATATCTATGTAATCATTTGTATTTCTTGTATTTATTATAAGTTGTATAACTTGTGTGTTGTTGTAAAATGGACTTATTTATTATTATTTATTACCTTTAGGTAATTTATCACTTTGAATTATTGAAATTATTACATATATGTATTTATTAAGATTTGAATAGAGCCTAACTTAGCATATAATAACTAGGAATGTCAGTATAATTAAAAATAATTATTATAATAGTATATATTAAAGATAAATGTTAAAATATAAAAGACATAATCGAATATTTTTATGTAATATAAAAATATTAAAATACATTTTTAGAATTATGTGTTTTACTGTAATAAATATAATTATTATAATATAATTATTTACTGTATGAAAATAGATTTAAATTTACTTATTAGAATTATTATCAGTAGATACATACCACAATGAATATACAATCTCTTAGAAAATCTTTTCAGTGTAGACGTATGATTTGCCTATACTGTAATAGACTTATCTCAAACACATTTTTAGCGATATTCAAGTCATTTTAGTTACCATTTCCAACAATATATATATATATATATATATATATATATATATATATATATATATAAATTTTAATACATCCAAGTTCATCATCACCTACTTATATCTACCGTGTAATTTTATGTCTAAGTATTATATAATTTTATGTATTATATATTTTTTATATTTTTTGAACATATGGATTAATATGGGTGTCATATTAATATGGGTGGGTAGTCTGTAACTTGCAGATAGTAGATACAAAATGTGTTAAATATCAATCTTCACAACAGGCTAAAACGATGGGGAAGAGATTGTTAACAATATACACTATCTGGTCGATCTTCCCATGGTCTCCCTGGAAACTATCGTCGTGAATGGACAATTCCAGGTGTGTTCATCACTTCTTAGCCTTCACTGATGCCCCGCCAGCGTATACCGTTATGGCAGGCGGGGTTACCATTTCATTATCATGCATTAAAAAAATAGAGGGAGACTTTGTACAAAAGTCGATTGCTTGGGTACCTCTGTCCCATTCGTGTTTCAACCGTAATGCAATTGTGTTTGCATAGCTGTGTTCCGGTTTGAAGGGTGGGATATGGCGTGAACTTACAGGGTACAGAGGAATAACACCTGAGTCCTCAGTAATGGCAACGCATGGGAGGTATCATGGGCAAAACAGTATACTCTGTTATTTCCATGGTACTGCTCATGTTTATAGGCGACGGTTACCACTTTCCATCAGATGGGCCGTCAGCTTGTTTGTCATTCTAATTTGTATAAAAAAAAATAAGCTCAAACTATCATATTTTACCAATAAATTATAAACTTAAAATTTTGTGGTGTTTTTATACTTTGATTAACATATAGAATTCAGTATTAATTATAAAGCAAGTAGCATACATGCCTATAAAACATCTTACTACCAAAGAACACTTAGGTACTTCGGTAGCCAGAGTCAAAGATCAGTGAGAGACATAAACACGTCTAATTTAAATGTTGTTGACGACACAATAAATTAAAAAAATATATATTAATTTTATTACTAAATTACGCAATAAAAATTATAGGGCGGTGTCACATCAACTCCAACGAACATTAGGCTGCGGCATACCGGGCCCATTGGAGCAAACTTCCTCTAATTAACATAAGCGCCTCTTAACATAAACAAATCGATGTTACGATAAAACATCAACGCCATAACGTTAGCTATTCATTGCTGCAATTAACACGTTGGTCTATAAATTAAGCGAGCGGCGTACCGTGACGGGCGCGCCTTGTATGTGATATTATCTCGACATTGGTACTTTGTTTTTATTAATAGGCTCATTTTTCTGCAAATTATTGGCTTGTCTGATGATCGGCACTTAGTGAGCCGGCATAGTGCGGCCAACCGTTGAGAGTGGAACGTTCTTTTTTCGGTTAGTCGTATTCATGGACCATGTCGTCTCTATATTGGCTCAGGATGGTGCAGTCATATGTTCTCGTCGTTATAATAAAAAAATAATCTGATAAAATCAATAATTTAGGTAGAAATCTCTTTTAGGAAGTTTGTATTTCCTGATCCTTGTAAACTATCGTAATTCAAGGCTAGATTAAAGGAACATTATTACACAACTGTCCAAAAAAGTAGTGTAATGGTTTTAGGATTCATGTATGTATGTTATGTATATGAACATTATTCCACCATAACTTCAAAATTACTAAACAAATTTAAATATATAAGTTATTGTTGAAGTCTTTACATCATTCTGTGTGATACTGGCTATATATTTTTTAAATAGTTTGTTTTTGCAGGCGTGTTTTTTAATTTATAGAACAACACAAGTTTAAGTCTGCATTCTGTATTTTAGACCAGTGTTTTCCAAACATTTTCATGGCTCGACCCCCTTATAATATAAAAATATTTTGCAACCCCTTACTCTCCACGGTTCCTAACGAGTATGTTTTATTATTATACAAATAAAAAATAAATACAATAAAATAAATAATAAAATATCTAAAACAGACTTCGATTATATTTTATTAATACAAATATTATTTTGAATATCGTTTTTTATGGTTTTACAACCTTGCGCGACCCTATTGTATTATAGGCTTGGGGACTTCCCAGAGGGTTGCGAACCACACTGAAAAATACTGCCTTAGACAATGTCATCTCATAGCATAGTGTCAAAACATGAATGACCCTTTAAAAAAAACTTAAAGCTTTCTTCTAGAAGATCCTCATGTCAATTATATTCAAAAACACCACTACAGGTAGTTTAACCATACTTGCATATTGCATCCTTGTTTAGCATTCCTATCGAAATATGTTTATCTTAGTTTTTTTTTTTGCAACACAGGGGGCAAACGAGCATGCGGCTCACCTGATGGTAAGTGACTACCACAGCCTATGGTCACCCACAACACCTACGGCATTGCAGATGTGCTGCCGGCCTTTTAAAAAAGAATATGCTCTTTTCTTGAAGGTTATGTTGTCGTATCGATTCGGAAATACTGCTGCTGGAAGTTGATTCCAAAGAGTGGTTGTGCGTGGGAGAAAGTGTCTTGAAAAACGCACGGTGGAGGACCGCCACTCGTCCAGATGTCACATCCTTGTCAATTTTCTGACATGATTTTCTTAGATTAACAGTGTGAATGTAAATCTAAAATACTGATGGATTAGATAAATATTATCAAAAGCTTGGCACTGTTAAATAAATAATTTGTATTGATAAATTAATCGATTGTAATCGTTCTAATCGAATAAATTTAAATTATTTACAAGAGAGGAAGCAATAAAATATCAATGTCGTTACGGTGTCATTCTGCGTGCCCATTATTCTATTTATCGATCGAATCGTTCACATTATTTAATTATTCTTGGTTATTTATTCTAATTTATTGATGAAACACCCTTAAAGGTAGACTTAAGAATGTTGAGAGCTACCAGTGGTTATTAATAGATATTATATAAATTAATGTTATAGAGTTAAACTAAATTTAAAATATTTAAATGAGCTACAGGTCAACATTCTTAAGTCTAAACCCGATCATGACTTTAAATGATTATGGTTTACATTGTACTATTTTACATTGTTTACATTGTTTATATTGTACTATCCACAAAAGATAAGTGTAGTGGGATTAATAAGCAATGTGAAAAATTGTAAATTAAACTTAAAATCTGAAAATAAACATAAATTTTTTCAAAATAATTTTTAAACTTTCTTTAACTAGAAATGTAGACAAAACTGAGACAATAATGTTGTTTTTACAACTGACGCCATCTGAAACAAATAAGTATGTTTTATTATGTATATATGTAGGTACCTACATTCATAAAATAAATATAAATTACTATTTACAAGTATTCAAATAGTAATTTATGAATGATATATTAGTAAATATATTTTAATATTATTAAAAGTTCATATAAATGTAAATTAATTTTTAAATTTAGAATTGCTTTTACCTTAAACATAATAATAATATAGTGACAAATTAGAATCAAATCTAATTTTCCAACTGGGCCAAACTCGAGGCATAATTAACTAATGAAACCCTACACGGAACTGAAACAAGAGCGACATTTACAAAAATTACGGATATAAATCCAAAAGTAAAATCCCGTCCGGGGTAAACTCAGGTAATTTATGGTGGAACTGCGAATAATCACGCCCGTGTCGTATAAATTGTGGACCATTTGTAAAATAGGAATTACGATTCGGTATCCCGGGTATTGTCACCCCTGCCTACTCTATACCTGTATAACGTATAAACGCGTATTCTCAAGATATGTAAGTAGTATATGATTATTTTATTACATAGTTAATACATATACATACGTAATATTTTATGTATAGAGGGTATACATAAACAACACAAGGCGTAATAATCGCTGTTTATTTACAAGTGTTAGACATTCTTCGTATCGAGTTAAATGTTTATACACATACATATTTCATGTCTCCTATTGGGGTAAATATTTTTTTCATCCTTTAAAATATACTGCACTCTTTAGAAGTTACCATTGTGCTCAAAAAGTCCAAAAAATACTATGCACTTACCCCCTTATTCTTAAAAACGTCAAACCTTTTATAAACCTATTTTAGCTATTGAAGTATTTTGTCCTTTTCTTTTGCACTAAATTCTCAATTAAAAAGACAGTGAGAAACACTGTAATAGTTTAAAATTGTAAGACGTTCTACTTTTTATAAGTAACTTCCCTCAATACCTCTAACGTATCTACAGCAATTGAAAGTATTTTTAATAGATAGAGTATAAATTCTCTAATAGTACAACTTAGTGATTTTATACCACTGGAGTGGATTTACCGCGAAAAACCAACTAACTGGAGATAAATCTTTCGCCGCCTCAAAGCGTAGGTACATCGAAATTTCTAATAAACGTGTCATGCACTCGAGTCTCGTCTCTCGATCCTGTACCGAAAAATACACCACGATACGTCGCTCCTGTGGAATTTTTAATAGTTTCACCCCTTCTCCGTTATCTGAGGCGTCAGTTTCTAATGTATTTGGAATCTGTCTCGACGCTTTATCTATTGAGAATGGCTGTTTCGAACTACTGTTGGCCTCCGGAACTACTTTTAACTACGAGTAATAAATCCAATGTAAGGCTAGCTACCGTCTCTGTAAGTCTGCATAGGGAGGAGATTGGTGAGTATTGGAAACAGTATTTTAAATATATAATTAAGATAATTGTAGTTAAAAAAATTATCATTCCCAATTTAGTGTCAAGGAAAGGAAACCTGGAAACCCTAATTTAATATTTGATTTGCGTAAGTAATTATAGACTCGAATATTTCTCTAATAAGAGACCCATAAAGAGCAGTAGCATGTTAATGAGCCATCAAGGAAACAATATTGATATCTCAATTGGCCGTCACCTCATTTGGCATTTTAAATTAACAAAAACAAAAAAATTACATGAATTGTGACAAATATAATCATCTTTTTTAATTCGAATACATTTATTCTTCTAAGGAATTTATAGCGGATTAGATAGAACTATAGCTTTTTTTTATGCGTGAAAATGGCATGGTTATCCCGCCTGCGCTATCGATATACACTAGCGCGGTACCAGTGAGCGGTGATAGGTGAGGAGGAAAAGGCTAGTCAGTTAGCCCATTGTAACGAATTCAATGATAATTTGTTCACGATAGTTTCCAGGGTGAACCGCATGGAGGTCGACCTGATAGGGTATATTGATAGCAATGGGGACTAAACTCCTCATTAGTGACAATCCCTTCCCCCCAGAAGTATAGCTTAAGCCATCATAAAATCGTTATACATGCTAATTGCCATTATATATATGGAGGGAGATAAGTAAGCTGAAGTGGAAATGAGCTGGTCACATAGATTGAAGAACCAACAACCTATGGGAAACAACCTATGGGGAAGAAAGGTTCTTGAGTGGCAACCTTGTACGGGTAATCTCAGTGTAGGACGACCCCCTACTATATGTGATGACGATTTCAAAGGCGTTGCAGGAAGTTAGTAGATACTGATGGCTCAGGACTGTTCTTTGTGGTAATCTATGAGTGAAGTCTATGTTCAGCAGGGGACAGATAATGACTGATACAATGACTAATAATATGGGAATTGTAAAAAAATTAATATAAATTTAAAAATAAAAGAATAACGTTACAGTTTATAGCGACTTTACGACAAGCAAGTATCATTAAATCAGTGATTATGTAACATAAATGTCTATAATAAAGGTACCTAGTCTAATACAAGCTTTAATTCTCACCTTCGTTAGACAACAATACAAAAATCATTAAAATAACGTGCGCCAAGAGAGACATTGCTCAATTAAAATTTAAACCCATTGTCCGTTCTAGCCGACTTCCCCGTAGTACTGTATCGTAGACTGGGGCTTTATACGAATCTCTCCTCTCCACGAAAATGCACATTAATATTAAATGGCTTGGAAATGCTGCGTTGTGGGGGTGGAGGTATGGGGGTGAGTGGGTGCAATAAAAAAGCGAACGGGCGTCGATGATACACCGAAGGTGCTTTAAATCTTATTGTTTCTTATTATTGTTTTTAAGATATTATTACATTTTAATGAACATAACAGGCACTTATATACTAATTAGGTAATCACTTGCCTACCCTATGAATGATTTAATGCAAAGTAATATGTAATTAAAATCAGTTGTTAATGATATAAAACAATACTTGCTTAATTTATAAGACATCCTAATTAATATCCGATATAAGTAATTAAGGTAATTATATTGCCGATATATTTCTTTTTTATTGTAAAGCTGGAATAAAAAAGAAGTGTGTGAATAACCTTAGGATATAACCTATAAAAGATTACATAGATACTGTAATATAAATGTACAATAAAAAGTCATTTTTACAGGGGAATAAATAGTTTACCGGAAAACAAAGTACCAACACGCTGCACCACATACATACACTGATGTGTATCTCGTTACCCTAAGGCGACATTCCGAAGCGATTTAGCTTACAAGCATACAACTATCAACTATGAAAATGTCAACCGAGCCATTTCCCTTACAAAGCTCGTCGTACGTGTTTTCCTTATATTAACTACGTAACACTATTCCCCCATCTCCCCTTCCCGTTAGTTCCAGCATCCAATAAGAGATGGCGCTGAAACTAGTGCTCTCGCTCACGAGCAATTTACTCCTTACACTAATTAAAAGAGCGAGCGAGAAAGGCCACGCCCACTGCTGAGAACAAATAGAAGGGGGATACCAAAGCCACCAATCAGAAAGCTTGATTATTTGTAATTAGAACGCCGAGCGCTTCCTCTAAGTGCGATGACCAATGGGATTTTGTATTTAGAACCATCATTTCAACGTGGAAAGGAAATTCTCAGTGTGATTCAATTAAAAATTTCCACTTTCAAACGATCTCATTTGCTGAACAATCAACGTTGGAATGGGCGTGCTAAATTACGACACTGAATTAAATTATACACCTCTCTAGATACTTTTAGTAGCACTTTTTGAAATATTATTTCATCCAAGTAAGTACTTATTCATAACTTTAATTTGTAAGTTCTACATAAGATAAATGAATAAGTAATGAAGACAAATAATACTCTCTCTAGATAAAGGATTTATATTTGGAAAATTAAATTCATGAAAAAATTAATAGACAAATTAAATTATTGATACTGGCTATTTCCAAACTTATATACCTATACAAAGTAACCTAAGTAAGGTCATGTAGGTATATAGTTTTTGTGTAATGAAATCTAAGGCTTATAGATTAATTAATTTTAATAAAATTTAAATAGAATTATATCTACCAATTTCTTAACCGTTTCATCATCATCATCATCTCAATCGTTAACTGTCCACTGCTGAACTAAGACCTTTTCCGTAAGGGGGGGGGGGTTGCCAGTAGTTGCCACGCTTGGCAGAAGGTTTGGCAATCGCAGTTAGGCTTTGGTGATATTTTAAGAGAGACACTGTTGCCCATCCCTCGACTATTAAGTTCTCTTAAACACCTCTTACGAGATCCACGGGAAAGGAAGGGGTGGCCCATTCTTTGCTGGGATCACACAGTAGTTTTGTAAACGTTTAGTCGCATTTTACGTATACAAAATTATTTTGTAGTAGATATGTACAATAGATAGATAGATAGTCATTATAAATAAAGACCGCTGTGGCGCAGTAATACACGTGTTCGTTTGCCTATTAAGGTGTTGGGTTTGAATCACGGATGGGTAAATTAAATGAATCAAACCCATCTAAATACTCTAAGATAGATCTATAAGACATAAAGTTTTAAACATAAAGTTCGTTTTCTGGTTACTTAGAAAATAGGAACAGAAAAATAATATGATTATACGATGATTAAAAATATGAAAATAAGCAGTATATACAATTCTTAGAAAAAGAAAACTTGGTAGAATGGTAACTGAATAAATTGTAAATATACTAAATGTACCCTTAATAATATAATAAATGTGAAAGTGAGTTTGTTTGTTTGTGATTTTATAGTGCCTTAATGGATTAACCAATCACTATGAAATTTAGTATACACGTAATTTAGTATGGGATGGAAAGGGCTACCTTTTATCCCGGTCACGTAAAAAGAGTCGCGGGTAAAAGCTAGTAGATAGATAGATACTTTTTTATTGTTTCCTACAAAAGATTACAATAGTAAACTTATTATAGATATAAACAATTACAAGAAATAATCATAGTGAGAAAACAATGGGCTACCTTATCGCTAAAAGCGATCTCTTCCAGGCAACCTTTGGATGGAAAGGAGTAATTATAAACAGTTTGATCTAGTAAATATATATTTGGTAAAATATATTATTAACATGCTCCTTTCAAGGAAAACCCAACACAATTCGTATAATGAATATATTGATAGTTAATTATGAATCTAATTATTAATGGTAGTGTGGTCCCAGCATAGAATGGGCCTTCCTTCCCCGTGGTTGTCTTAAGAGCCGACTAAGGGGACTTATGATCGAGGGATGGGTAACAGCGTCCTTTTAAAACATCACCAAACTAACTAATAACTAACTTACTACTTGGGGGGGAAAGAGATTTTTAGTAATGTGGACTGAGAATCCCATTGCTAGCAATACACCCAACTAGGTCGACCTCTTCGCGGTTCCCCCTGGAAAATATCATAGTTAATTCCTGATGAATTTATCATGATGGGCTAACGGGCCTGTTTTCATTCTCATCTATCACCCTTCACTGGTGCTCCGCCAGCGCATCCCGTTAGCGCAGGCGGGGTTACCATACCATTTTCACCCATCAAGAAAAAAAAACTAACTAACTCCCTCTCTTATGGGAAAGCCCTATATATTCAGAAGTAGACAGTTAACAGCTGATATAATGATGATGATGATGAATTATTAATTCACAGGCAAATATTAATATTCATTATGAATGATATCTTTAACAATACAACCAGATTTGCAAATCACGTACCCATAATAAAACGAAAACAGCTTATTGCGAGAAAAGAAAATCTGGAGCGTTCCCGTCTCCAACTTGAACAAAAAGTTCCTCATCCCGGCAGCTATTGTAACAGCACAATCATTCACCAAGCGGAGTTCTGTTTGAGAAATCAAACCGGCCACAATGAAAGGACCAACTTCTAGCTGCCAGTTTGCATATAGAGATAAAAGTGGGGAATATTAATGTGGATCGCCTCGCCCCCACCTCCTTAGGGTGGGTGGGGGTGGGGGCACTTGCTTCCAAGGCGAGTGGACCGCGGGACAGTCCTGATTTTAATTATATTGCGACGTGAGACCGCCGCACCGAGAGTTATGGCTCCGTGGAAAGTTCTGGACTTCGTTGTGTATATATGTATATCTACGTAGTAAGTACATACTGAATAATGACGTAACCAGCACTTATTATATAGTACTTTTAATATACTAATAGCCAATTTTATAGTTTTTTACAATATAATTTATTAAAAAGTTTGTTACGTTTTATTTAAATTATCCTAGAAGTGCTCTCTAAAAGAAATTTAAATAAAATATTAACAATTTAATTACTAAATCTAATTTGAATTTGGAACATCGTAAATTATCTTATAATCGATGGGGAAGAAAGGTACTTGAGTGGCGACATCGTACAAACAAACGTAGTGTATAACGACCCCCCCCCCCCCCCCCCAATAGATGGAGTGGTGACTTTAAATCCATTGCAGGGAGTCAGTGGATGCAGGTTCCTCAGGGCTGTTCTTTATGGCAGTCTATGGAGAACGCCTATGTTTAGCAGTAAACGAATAATAGCTGAGATAATAAACTGTCTTACAGGCGAGTCAATTACTCTTTTGTTTACGTGTTCATTATGTTTTAATGAAACAGTAGATACAGTCATAAATTTATTTATTTATTTTTAAATAAAAAATAAAAGGCGACTGCAGATGCAAAGCATACATCTCAAGTGTAAGAGAAACTTAATTAAAAATGAAACCCAGCGCCAAGACATCTGGACGACGTAGTATTACTATGCAAATATTGCTTTCTAATGAGCTAATAAACCTGGGTTCTGATTATACATCTACCTGTATATTCAATTGTTATAGTTTACATTCACAGAACTTGGTAAAACTAATCACTTCAAGAAACATTTAAGTCTTAATAAATATTATATTAAGTTTCTAAAGTTATATAAAATTGTATAATTATCTTTAAAATCATTTCATCCCTCTACATAATCACCTACATGCTACTTAGATACATGTACATGTTTTTTAAATAGTACATGTACGTTACTAATTTAAAAATTTAAATAATTTTATGTTATTTTACTTACGTTTACAAAGTTATGTTTTACGTTTAACATCAAGCAAATAATAATAATTCATTCATTAAAAAAAAGAAATTCTATTGATTATATTTGTAATTCTTTTATTTTTATTTAGCAATTGGCAGACGTATGTGAGGAATATAAAAAACGACCACATTCATTACAAGCATTTAAACAAGATTAATATTTAAACAACCCAATTATTTATTTATTACAATAGTGCAAGAAAGAAATACGAATAAGATTCCATGTTTATTTATTTTTTTATTGCTAGTGAGGCATCACGAAATCACCTGAATTCTAATAATTCATTAAAAGTCTTCCCACTCTCAGTAAGCGCAATTAATTATGACATTCTTCTTTTATAAATGTTAACTAGACACATAAATAAATATTCTTGTATTCATATAAGCTGAATACTCCTATGTAAAATCTTAAATACTTGTACGCCCATAAATCTCCCTTTTTTTTCATAAACACATCAGTTTCTCACATAAGATAGCGAGTAGCACAGTAAACTTACAACAATACCCAACCATAAACTTAACCCCTTATTCAACTAAACATCCAACTCACATAAATTTCTTTCGACAAACTAATGTCAATGTAAGAACGCCATTATTTGCGTTAAACAAATTCCAAGATCCCAATACATACAAATCTTTGTATACTTGTGTGCCTTACACCAGTGTGGGGCACATACGTCACGGTAAAGGGCGAAATATGCATATGTGGGTATGTAAATACGTGTACGTTAGACTGAGGATGTGTGATGTTAGGCTACAGAGTGAGAGGACCCTCTCATTATCGACCTCGGGTCGCGGCGCATGCTCCAACCCAGGTCTGAAGCCCAGCTAACGAACGCCTTATTGCGGCAGAGGTTCATCGCGTAATTGAGTTACGACTTTTTACGTAGCAATTTCGTTTTTCTCTTAGAACCGGGTCGCACGCTAATTGGGAAGAGAAAAAAAAATTTACTTCGCCTCCTCTTGAACAAATATTGGATTAGGCGTAATTCGGGTCGGGATAGGTCTTTGAAGGCGTTTGTGACGACGTTTCGCGTGGCCGGTATTAAAAGTCTTTATTACTAAACAATGTAACAGGCTTTTAAGCTAATGAAGTTATGTTATTTTTATTATGAAATATAACATGAAAACGAATTTCAGCTATATTTTAATAGCTATTATAATTATAGTAATATAGGTCTCAACGATGCCTGTACTTTATGTTGACGATGATGATGTTTTCATCAGTAGGTAATAATTGGTAGTCAACAGCAACGCTGTAACAAAATTTTATGAAGTCTCGAAGAAATGATTGTTTTCCACGATCACTGATAATTTAAAACTAAACATTTGTAATAAACATATGTTTTAACACTTAAAAAATGAAAAAGATGCGATTCTCAGTAATGACTACTTTTTAAGCATATCCTGTTATATAATTAATAATAACACGATATTTTGAGAATTTTTTTCTTTGTCTATTTTTATACCTATTGTAGTATCTATCTAAGAAATAAATAACTACGGTAATTTTTATATTATTTTAAAGCTTTATTATTAGCCGAGTTATCAGTAATTAAAAAAATAATTTATACTTTTGGTTTCAGTTACAGATACGTAGGTACTAAAATAATAAAACTGTCTAAAATGACACATTTTATATAATAATTGGCGGGAAAAATGAAATACATCCATTATCGTGGTACTTTTTTTTTGATTAATTTCTACAATAAGAAATTAGAAAATCGAAAAATTGAAAATCGAACAGATCAACATTCAACTCTTTTCCAGCCAGTGCTCCGTCCGCTGACCGTCACGACCGCTTCCTATTTCAAAATTGCTCACGCCCGTTCCATATTCAAATGCGTCGCTCCACGTTAATATTCCCAGGCAGTTGTTGTACAAGGGTACAATTGATTCGAATGTGCTATGTTGTGTGCGGCCAGTTGCAAGGGGATCAAATATTCATTAAATGGGCTCTCTTGGCGTTGGATCTGGCTTCATATTCAGCAGACGTCGTTGTTAATAGTTCGCTCGGCCGGTCTTATCTTCGACACTCAGACTGTTAGCGTGAGAAAATCAATTTGATACTTGATTGTTCACTTTATTTTAAAGAGTTCGCTACGTGAATAATATTAATAATATATTTTTTTAGTGTTTAATAAGAGAAAAATTAATAATATTACTTCGAATTTTTCTGTAAATTACATCTAGTTTATAAATCCATAGTAAATTAAATGAGGTAGTATTTATTTTAGTAATTTAATTTTGACGTCCAAAGGATGCAACAGTCCAGACGTTGACTCGACGTATACAGGGGCATAACTGAGAACTATGAACGTGACGTGAAATGGGGGGGGGGGGGGAGGGTTGGTAGTAGTAGGGTCTAGCAGTTCCATTGCTAGCAATATAACCCGTCAGGTCGAGTTTCACGCATTTCCACCAGGTAACCATTGTGGTTGATTCTTGAATTTGTCACGATGGAATAAATGACATACTTTCGTCCTTACCTATTATTCCTCATTGGTGCCCCGCCAGCGTATACCGATAGTGCAGATGGGGTTACCATTCCATTTTTACTCATTAAAAAAGTGTGCCCTATAATGTTTTTGGGATTATGCAAAATATACACAGGCGGTGATTACCGCTTTCTGTTAGTTGGCCGTCATTTTGTTTACCGTTACATTGTTATGCCAAGAATACAAAAGCTCAAGCAGGGTCAGTCCATCTAAATTACTCGTTTCCTTACCTTAGGTATATACATACCAAGAAGGCTACAAGGGTAGCAAGGGATGGGGTTATTCGTCTGTTAACCGCTAGGTCTATAATAAGGTGGACATTCCAATTTCATTTTTGTACTAAAAAAAAACAATAATAATATCTATAGTTATTATTTATTTATTTTTTTATAATATTTAACAAATATATCACTTCCGCATTGCCGATCTTGTAACAATAGAATCCCTACCAAATAATCTGTCTATCTCATTACACTATTCAAATTCAAATAAAGCACTATACAAGCAAGATGTTTGGTGATAGAATAAATAACTAAGATCCACCTGCAAAGCCTCCATTTAAAAATATTTCCTTACAATTATCAGATAAGTAAATAGGTACATAATAATCTTAAAAACACAGGTATAATAATTTGGTTACTATTATTATTTCGTGACTTAGGGAAATTTTATAATGAAGTAACGTCAGTGTTAAAAATGATAATTGTCTTTCACTTGTGATGGACACTTTAGTAAGTTTTTTAATCTATAGAGAAATTTTAAAACTATTTTCTTTTTTAATTAAAAATGAGCAAAAATAGTGACATTATTAAGACAAAAAATAATTAAGACTGTCACGTGAGTAAACGCGATCTGTTGCAAAATATATTGTCAAAATTTGTTAAGAATTAGTAAAGATAAAATATATCTTGCAAAAAAAAAAATACAAACTGATACAAATTATTACTTTTAAAGTCATTAAAAAGTAGTTGAAAATAACTAAATAATGGTTTCGCCAGTACTATCGGTATATACTGGCGGGGCATCAGTGAGTGATGGTAGCTATAAATCAAAACAGTTTAATGGCTAAGTTAGTTTAAGTTTAATTGGCTAGTTTAATTGAGGAAAACTGACTGTAAATTAACCACGATGATTTCTGGGGTGAACTACGCGAAAGTCAACCTCATAGGGTATATTGCTAGCAATTCTTATTCTCCTCTAAATAATGTTTATTTTTTATGGGTGGGAAAATGGAATGATAACCCCGCCTGCGCTAAAGGGATACGCTGGCGAAGCACCAGTGAAAGGTGATGATGAATTCAACAGGAATTAACTATGATAGTTTCCAGAGGGAACCGCGAGGAGGTCGACCTGGTTGGGTATATTGCTAGCAATGGGATTCCTAGTCTCCATTACTAACAATCCCTTTCCCCCCTCTAAATAATGGTTATAAAATATCTGATAAAATAATATTCAGGGCATGTCCACGCTAACCCTTAGTAGAGTGGGTGGCCTGTCCAGGCGGACGGGGGCAACCGGGGCAGCGTCGAGTGGCGCAAATTAATCTTCATAATAAAACGTCATACAATTTGTTTTTGTACAAAGTTTTATTATACTCGTATGTACAAAATTGAGTAATCAAAATTATGAAATTATAATACGAGTACTATTTTTGTAGAATGCAACATTTTTACACTTATTTTGATTTTGGCAACATTCATAGCATAGTAATAGGAATTTAAGAATACATTTAAGAACCGGGTTCGATTCTCGGATGGGTCAATTTATGAAATGACATTTTAAAAAGTCCTGGGCTCACGAAGGCTGTGCTCTCCAGTGTTATTAAGATAATATTAGTACAGATAATAAATATTGTACAAAGATATAAAAAAAATCATAGGTGCTAATAAGATTGACTTTAATATAATAGATATGAGCTACTCGTGGATGACACATAGTAGAGTAGATTTCAAATTACTCCCAATATGTCATCTGCTCAGTTGGTCCTAATCGACTTTCACAGGAAAATCTGAATTTATTACTAGGTGGATATTGAAATTTTTTTATCGTTACTCGATAACTAATGTTTTAGTTTTTATGTTTTATTTTATGTTTTAGAGAGAGACTTTGTACATAAGTCGATTGCTTGGGTACCTCTGTCCCATTCGTGTTTCAACCGTGAAGCAGTTGTGTTTGCATAGCTATGCACAGCTGTGTTTCGGTTTGAAAGGTGGGATATAGCTTGAATTTACTGAGTACGGAGGAATAACACCCGAGTCCTCAGGAATGGCAATGCATGGGGGGTATCATGGGCGAAAGAGTATGTGTGTGTACTGTTATGTCCATGGTACTGCTCATGTCTATAGGCGACGGTTACCACTTTCCATCAGGTGGGCCGTCAGCTTGTTTGCCATTTTAAGTTGTATAAAAAAAATCTTAAAATCGATTCCCAAATCGATCCAAAGTAATATATTGCACATATCCTTATGTAATTTGTGTTAATAATAAAAGTATATTTTCAAGTACCAAAACAGTGCCTTTATACATAAGAAAATAAAAGATAAATAAAAGGAAATTATTTGTAAAAATAACAATCTTTCATTTCTTCATCCCTATAATACAACATTATCCTAAACAAGATCATTACCATACCCCCACAAGTACCCACTGTCAAAACTTAAGTCCGAAGTACCATTTATTTGAACAATATCCACGGTAATAATGTATGGAGATTAGGCGGTGGACAGACGCGCTCGGTCGGTTGATCCGACATGATACATCAACGTCGCGGTGGACAGTGGACACTCCCCCTTACGGATGCTCTGCTCTGTACAAAGCTAAATAGCATGGAAGAGGATTATTTATTTATTATTATATTAAAATCATATATTAATCATTTATAATCATATTAAAATTATGACTATATATTAAATATATATATTAATTGCAAATATAAAATACATAAATATATAAAAATAATAAGTACTAGTACTAGTCTGTTTCCACTTCTTATTGTACGGACACTGCCCGCTGGTAATTAATGCTCCTTTCCACTCAAGGTTTGCTGGAAGAGAACTCTTACAGAGTTAAGCTCACCTATTATACTTCTTCATTTAATAATAGACTATGGGACAAACTTATGTTCAACAGTGGACAGATAATGGTTGAAATTATGATAATGATGACGATTGCAAATATACTTAACATGTTACATTGGCTTTAAACTCCACAATATTACATTTCTTTAACCATGGTTCTATAAATAAATATTTTTCTTTCCCAAAGAAACAATGATCTAAAAATGTCGAAAAATTTTAAACGTTCCATAGTACACTGTCAGCTGGCCACACTGTATTAATAGGGTAGGTTTAAAATTTATTGATTTAAATGCTAACTCTAATAATATACATTACTTTAATGTCCCATTCGTTGTCCACTCATAAACTTCTTAAAAATCCATATACATACATGTATTCATTCAATACAGATATTTAACTAACAATGCCCCACTAAAAAGTGTCATCTCTTCAATTCTTTTGCGTAGAAAAAACGATTACATATTAGCTACGATACTTTACCTTTATAAAAGACTAGCATTCCGGCCCAACTTTTCATGGAAATAAACATAAATTACACGCTGAAAATGTAACTTTTTATAGGCAAAAATACCTTTAAAATCTGTTGAGTAGGTTTCGAACTATTCCATTTCAAACAAACAATCCAGTGTGTAGTCCCGGTATAGAATGGGCCACCCCTTCCTTTCCTATAGATATCGTAAGAGGCGACTAAGGGAGCTTAACGGTTGGGTAATGGGCAACAACGTTCGTCTTAAAACTAAGGCTAACTGCGGTTACTAATCCGTCTGCCAAATGTGGCAACTGCTGGCAGTTGACAGTTAACGGCTAATATGATAATGAAACAAACAATTAAATCTTTCCTCTTTATAATATAAGAAACCCTAGACATCATAGTGGTTAAATCCTGATAGACTCGTCATTATTGGCCAACTTAACTGATTTCATTCTCTCTAATTATCTCGCACTGATACCCCGCTAGCATATATGTACGTATCAATCAAGTACAGGCAAATTTTACATTCTATTTTCATCCATTAATTCAATCCGACTCCATACTATAGTCTCGTCAAAGACTAATAGCATAGTAATATTTGCACATCAGCTTCGCATTTCAGCTTGTTAACTGAAGAATTAGCGCCAACCGCCGCCAGCTCATGAACGGTTATTTGTTACTATTATTTATCAAAGTAGCATCATACATACACTATGATCTGTAAAATGCATACCTACAAGCAAAATACACATAATTTTGTTATACATACATGCTATAGTTTTGGATAGAGTTTTTAAATGACTTACGTTAGTACTGGTTTACCTTTACATTTATTCACATTGTAGTGTAAAAAAAAGTAAATAAAATACATTATGAAGAGAATTATCGTGAAAATGTAAATTATGAGTTATTACAGTTTATTACGAAATGATTATCTAGAATCTATTCTATGCTATTTTTACACCACTGAGGTGGCAAACAAGCAAACGGCTCACCTGATGGTAAGTGGTTACCATAGCCTATGAACACCTGCAATACTAGAGGTATTACGCGTGCGTTGCCGACCATAAAGAAACTTCTTTACTCCTCTTTTGAAGAACCCCATGCTGTTATCTCTTGGAAAAACCTCGGCAGGGAGCTCATTCCACAACTTGAGTGTTCGTGGGAGGAAACAAACAAATCCACTTCAAAAAGAGAGACGTTCTCAAATCGGTAGTATTTTTTTTTATGTTTGTTACCTCATAACTCCGTCAGTTGTAAACCTATTTGGAAATTCTTTTTTTATACAGACTCATAATCATTGTCAACAGCAGTGGACAGTTAAAGGTCAGCCAGTCCACTGCTGATTATAAGTCTCCCCTTATATACCCCCCGTATTGCTAGTAGTTGCCACGCTTGGCAACTTGGCTTTAAGAGGGACAATGTTGCCCATCCCACGCCCTCTCATAGTCACTTCTTACGACATCCATGGGAAAGAAAGAGGTGATCTATTCTATGTCGGGACCAAATAGTAACTTAAAGATTAGTCCCATAAATATTTTATTAAAATCGATTTAGTAATTCAATTTTAAAATAAAAGTAACTGATCTTGCTACAATCAAAGTCGGTTTTTATGTAGATTAGCCGTGATAAGTAAGAACGAAGTCAAGTCAAGTAATTAGACTTTCTACAAAAGTCGTTTGCTTGGGTACCTCTGTCCCATTCGTGTTTCAACTGTAAAGCTGTTGTGTTTGCATGGCTGTGTTTCGGTTTGAAGGGAGGGATATGGCGTAAATTTACAGGGTACAGAGGAATAACATCTGAGTCCTCAGGAATGGCAACGTATGGGGGGTATCATGAACGAAACAGTATACTCTGTTATATCCATGGTATTGCTCATGTCTATAGGCGACGGTTACCACTTTCCATCAGGTGGGCCGTCAGTTTGTTTGCCATTCTAAGTTGTATAAATAAAAATTGATGATATTATGTAACCACAATTGGAACCGCGTGATAGTGAGGTAGAAAATCCTCTTCATCATAGACTTTACATTAGTTACGTAAAACTAAATAATACACTTTTACAATCAATGTTTATTTTTTTTTAATGGATGATAATGGAATGGTAATGGCAGGTCATATAATCTGGGTGAATACCGTATGCAGAATGTAATCAAAAGGCGAACGCTTGACCGTAATAAAACGCTTAATAATACCATACCTATCTTCATACGTGTATTGGAAAAATTCCAAGTAGGTCGCGACAATTGTATTATCGTTTAATATGCGCTCGCTTCTACTAATACAAACTCATGCACATATAGTAAGTAGGTAAGCGAACATATCGCTTTAGGTAATCATAACACCTGCTATGCAAAACATGCAGAAAACGTTGACTTTCAGCGTTGAAGCGCTTAAAAGCTTTCCCTGGGCCGAAGGGTGTTCAGTATAAGCGCTTTATTAATAAAAATACACCTAGAGTCTTCATGTCAGGGAAAGGCGCGCAACGTAGATGTTGGATAACACGAAGAGGTTGTGAAGCATATCATGTGACAAAGACTAAATGAGTAAAAAAATGAGTAAAAAAATATAAATAAATAAAAAGATAAATAGTCCATTAATTATTTAAAAAGATTTTTAATCATTATAAGTTAGCTGAGGGCTAGAGGGTGTACCTCTAAAGTTTTCGATTTAGTTCGATTTAGTTAAGTTTCGATTAAGTTTATAAATGAATAAATTTTTGTAAAACAAAAATGTAAATATAATATTCCAAGTTTAAACCCTGAGTTACTTCGCTAGAGTGTTACATACAAGCTCATCATTTTCGTCATATTAGCCGTTAACTGTTCATTGCTGAGCATAAGCTTTTCTATATGGGGGTTTTATTTGATACACTTGGTAGGCGGGTCGACAACCACAGTTAGGTTTTTGGTCCTGTTTTAAGGAGGACGCTGCTGTTTATTCTTAGACCATTACGCCCCTTTAGTCGCTTCTTATGACACCCACGGGAAAGGACGGGATGGCCAATTCTATGCCGAGTCTACACGGCACGCTAATATGCTTTTCTGGATCTTTCTAAGTTGAATGGATTTACTGTACACCATCAAATAGGATCAAATTAATATAATAAGCTACTTTACAGTAACGCCGGCAGATGATGATGATAATAATACATAAATGAAAAATTGACTATGTTCAATAAAAAAATTAAAATAATTTATTTATTTTATTTATTTATAAATTACTCACCACACTTACAATATCCCAAAACATATAGTGAGCCATAGGTTTACGAGTATTTTACAAACTTAAAAATTTTAAACAACATTTAAAAAATATATCTATTTTGTCATTAAATATATTAATATCTGGCTGCTGAGCAATTATAGAATTGAGCAGAGAAATAGCAAAATAAATTAAGCTTGTCCTTTCTAGTTTTATAGCTACTTAAGCTATATATCTGTGTAATGTAAGCACACAACAATGTTTTCGTTCGATCAGAGGCTCATGCTAGTGAAATGAAGTTGGGTATTAGAAACTCTGCCATTCCCCGGATCATTTACATTTTTGTTTGGTAATATTTATCGAACTATCTACATTCATAAGGTCAAGATAACTTTTGTGATTAAAATCTATTTAGTCATATATTATATTTACAATGAAATTACATTATATAACTATATGTAAATAGAAAATAAACACATTGTTATTTATAGACCAGATATATATATTTTATAATAATAATTCGATTATCTACGTGTATTTAATTAATTTTTGTTGCGAATTCTAACTTTAAAATATATATTTTATACTTGAATTTACTAAATTTTCAATTTAAATACTATATATATCTAATTTTAATATTCATTTTATTCTTTTGTATCCAAAAGAATATCTAAATTATTAGAACGACAAAAATAAACAAACAACAAATGAAATTAATATTTTTTTGTATTAATATATAAAATTTATTATAATTATAATATAATTGTGTGTATTATAAATTAATAAACAAACAAAGTCTTACAACCGGTCGCGAGTATACATAATAAAAACATTTTAATAAAAACAGTAGGACAACATATTTTAAATAATATTGTACAGTCAAAACACAGACTATTTAATAATGATAATGATAATACACAGCAATATATTATTATTTTATATTATTATTAAGTGTATATTACCTATTAGGTACATAAGTTTATAATAAAAAAAATGTTTCAAGTTAAGACAAAATTAATATCGATCAGTTCTGTAGTAATACATGTGTTATATATATAGTAATATATATTATAGCATAAGATAATATATAGATATACAAAAATATCATCAAAAGAAAACCCTCCTATTAAAAATCTTTGAAACAAAGAAAAGAAGAATTAATATAGTAGGCATATCACCTATCTTACCTCACTATCTACCTTGGCCATTCTTTTCCTCAGTGTGAATTTATTACCTCTATTCCCTGGAAAGACTTTTACCAAAATAAAATGTTACACCTATGTTTGAACAGTCCAAATTACTTATACTTCACAAATTCTCATTATAATTGATAATTATTACCATACCTTGCATGGTAGTCATATAAAACGTAGAAGAAACATTATCATCATTCACAAGGGTAAATAATCGAAATTATAATTTATTAGTACATTGTAAGGGTACAATTCTGGTTCCGTGTGTAGCAATAATGCGTAAAAAACTCATCTCCGCCCCCTCGGCCCCTTCGCCCCCCACGGCCCCCGGGTCCCAGTGAAATATGATGTTTTCCCATCCCGCGCGGACGCGATTAGAAAAATTCGTCGCGAGTATACCGTACCCTTTTATACTTATATAGTGATATATAGTGACGATAGTTTTCATACGTAAGTAGGCGGTATGAATTTGATATGAAGATTACTTTCGGGCGAAACCTTTCAACGAAATTCGGGACCTATCGCGTTTTTGTGTGATGAAATAAAAGCTATTACGGCGCTCTCAACTTAGGCTTGTTATGTAAAGTGCCTTAAATAGTACATTTGGGATACATGGATGGGAGCTTGTACGCGTAACCTATCTCAAGAGTTACTTATATATACCTAGGTATATCTTCCATAATCTAGATTACCATGATAATACCTAATCTTTTTTCTGAGGTCAACAACTGATTGTAATGGAGTCTTAAAGAACCATTGCTAACAATATATCCTATCAGGTCGACCTCCACGCGGTTCTGTCTAGAAACCACCGTATTTCATTCTTGTGGAACTCGTCACGATGAACTAACTGACCTACTTTCATCGTCATCTTTCATTCGTATAACGCCAGTATATACCGTTAACGCAGGCGGGATTGATCATTTAATTGATTAAATAAAAAGTTCCAAAACACTGGTTTTAATACTACCAGTACCTAATTCAAGGAACTCTAATTTCAGAATTATCTTAGACACCATAAGAAAATACTGTACCATAGGTATAAATTTAGTTATTACATCTTATTATAGGTATATATTTAAGTAAATATTTTATGTATACAACTTTGAATGGCAAACAAGCTGACGGCCCACCTGATGGAAAGCGGTAACCGTCGCCTATAGACATGAGCAGTACCATGGACATAACAAAGTATACTGTTTCGCCCATGATACCTCCCATGCGTTGCCATTCCTGAGGACTCAAGTGTTATTCCTCCGTACCTAATAAATTCACGCCATATCCCACCCTTCAAACCGAAACACAGCCATGCAAACACAACTGCAATTATTTTGATAATTAATAAATATTAATATCGCCTGCGTTATTTAATACAATTACAGAAAAAGAGGTGTATTGTAATCCACAAACCTATGTATTAGAGGTTATTATATTCGTTTATATATATATTCGTTTATATGACATAATTAGCTACATATAACGACCAAGCTATTGATAAATAAAACACGTGTTCTAAAAAAATTAACTATAACCTATACTTTATACATATCATCATTCGTATATACTGCTTATATTTATATAAACTGGTCTGTATTATCACCAATATCTAATACATACTTATGCTAAGTATGCAACAAGCGATTGCGTATTGGAAAAAGGTATATCGGACATTCGTGAACTAATATTACCTCTCATTTCTTCGCAATGCGATAATGTAGGCATAAATCACAGAGGCGACCAGTCCGAAGGATCAAAGCCTATATATCACGCTAATGCTGATATGATATGTTAAATAAATAGCATCGCCAGGATATTGGGTTTGGGACGGGAATCGAAAATGAATGTGACACGCAAACAAAGTGAAATGTGAGTGTGAATATACCTATACTTTTTTTACGAAATCGAGGATGTTTTTTTTACAGCGCAATAGTTGAAGGTATGAAAACTTAGTTAATTTGTACTTTGTACTTATTTTAAATCTTAGCTTATGTAAGAATTTAGATTTCTATATATATATATATATATATATATATATTTAGAGAAACAAACGAGCAGACGATCCACCTGATGGAAAATGGCTACCCTCGGCCATGAACACCTGCAACACAGGAGAATTTGCTTGTGTATTGCCGGTCTTTGCTTTTGTTATTAGTATTAGAAAAAAGAACTTGCTGAATGTATTTTTTCATAAATTTCACGATTTTCCAGTTACGATTGTCAACATATTTAAAATTATAGATATTTTTCTTTGTGCGGAATAAAAATCTATATGAATAAGCTACATTAAGAGAAAAATAAAGAAACTAGTATCATTTATTCATAATCCTCATATTTCATCATCGTTATTTGTCTACTATTGATTATTATTAGGCCTGTCCCATAAATTACTATAAGGGCTGTTCCTGAGCCAAGTTGCCTTTTTGCAACGTATGTGAAATAACTGTCAGGTCGACCTCCCCGTAATCTCTATGGAAACCATTGTACTGAAATCCAGTTTTTTTTTTTTATGTTACTTAGAATGGCAAACAAGCTGACAGCCCGCCTGATGAAAAGTGGTAACCGTCGCCTATAGACATGAGCAGTACCATAGACATAACAGAGTATACTGTTTCGCCCATGATACCCCCCATGCGTTGCCATTCCTGAAGACTCAGGTGTTATTTCTCTGTACCTTGTAAATTCACTGCCATATCTTACTCTTCAAACCGAAACACAGTCAAACACATCTACTTCACGGTATAAACACGAAAAAAAATATCTTCATTAGCGTTTTCATTATCAAATACCATTAGGGTAGGCGGGTTTACCGTTCCATTATCGTCCATTAAAAAAAAGTCCTACATTGTGGTTGCCAATATGAGGGACTCGAGAATATTCTTCCTCATCGGTTATTACATTTGCGATCTATGACCAACTATTAAAATAATTAATTAGAACGATGCCCTTTATTTTAAATAGTTTTTGATCCGATTATTATTTACACCTTTAGTTAGTTGATACAATCTATCAAACGACGGATTTGCTTGCTCTTCAAAGTACGAATAATTAGACCTTCCTAAAGACTTAATTATTTTTTCATACGTTAAATCAGCTATTTTCGTATGTGATCTCACTGGGGGTGAAAGTAGTTAAATAATACATTCTACATAAGAAAGCATACTGAAACAATAGTGACACACATAGGGCGTCACCCGTTACACGCTCCACCTTTTAGTGTCAAAAGTGTTAGAAGAATATGGGTAAACAAATCCTCCAATTTCCATCACATTTATTCCAAGCCTCGCCGGTGACGTCACCCCCCCCCCTCCGCCTCCCTCCACTGATAGAGAGGAACATGTAATTTCTTTTGTAGATAGTGTGAACCGACACACCCTATTGGCTCCGATGCGGTGTAGTGATAGCAAAATTTTGTCAACACAAGAGGGACGCGTGAGCCAATTTCCCAATAATATCATTAAGCCGTGTATTCGATCTTCAGTGAAAACGTA
Source organism: Galleria mellonella (assembly GCF_026898425.1). Taxonomy (NCBI): domain Eukaryota; kingdom Metazoa; phylum Arthropoda; class Insecta; order Lepidoptera; family Pyralidae; genus Galleria; species Galleria mellonella. The sequence continues at coordinate 1,761,094 of NW_026442115.1, forward strand.
TCAAGGTAAAGCGATACGTCACATAGATGTACCTATGTGACACGGGTAGTTATAGTTGATGCCGTGTTACATTCAAGTAAATTGAAACACATTATGTGTATGATACTTGGAAATTTAATATAGAAATAATAACAAAATATATCAATATATTATTTCATTTATCACATTTTGTACCCAATTTATGTGACATTAGAGTTATAAATCCCTTTGTAAAAAATAAGTATAAATAGTTAAGTAAAAGTATTATTAGTGTAAAAAAAAATTTTTTCTTGCACTAAATAAAAAAAAAGAACTTTAAAAATCTTATTAATTCTATTTTATTAATATTATAAATTCAAAAGTAAATAAGGATGGATAATTATTTATTCCTCTTTCACCCAAAAACTACAAAACAGATTTGAATAAAATTTAATATACGGATAGGTTTTATCTTACCTTAATAGAAAGCGTACTTTATATAATGATCACCGTGCAAAACTACGGGATACAGTTAGTAAAAAATGAATAATTATAGGCACTCGCAATGAATACATCTCTGAACAACATATAAACATTAGTTACTTTGTTCTTTATTATATTAAAAAAATGTTTCATTAATAAATTCTACTACTTTGTGACATATCAGTAATGTAATACACTACATATTCATTACATTCAAATAGCACGTTCCCTATGGAATACAACAATATCTCAAAACACGAGTAGTGTAAGAGATACGCCCAAATTCACATTCATAAGCTTAGAAACTTAACGCCGCGATACTGATATGTAGCGAATTCAATTTATTTAGCGATTTTCAGAACAAAATATTAGGGAAGCCTATCTATCAGAGGTCGGAGGCGTCGCAGAAGCGATACATCTATCGCGTATGCACCTTACATACAAAATAGTGCGATTGCGTAGGTAATATATTCAAGGGACGTCCACCGTCATTTTTCTTTTCCAGCCCACTTCTGGGGCTGTCTAATTTGTAATGTCGTTTGAAATATTTGATTATACCATTCACTGCGGCTGATGTTTAGGTAACTTCTTGTTTTGAATTTCGTATTATTAAACCAAAATTTTTTTTGAGTAAACTAAAATGCGAACTATAATATATACTAATATAATAAAACGTGAAAAAATGTTTGTTTAAACGTGGAATATCTAGGACTACCAGCTTGATTTTTTTTTTTGCATGTGATAGTACATCTATAGAGCAAAATTTACAGGCTATTTAACACAGGCAAAGCCACGGAATACAACTAGCTAGTACATAGGAAAATACTATATCTTATATCATCGAGCAACCAAAATAAAATGTCTAGTTATTTAAGTACTTCTCTCTAGAACATTAGAGTTATAACATCGAGTTAACATAAATGAAGTAATACTCAATATTAATCAATAAATATTTACTGCAGTATTACAAAACAGTCTGCATATACTATCTATTATATATACCATCATAGAGTGTATAAGATATTATAATTATTTTGTGATCCCCCATAAAGGCATTGCAAAATATCTTTTTCTTTCATGCCGAACCAAAGAATACATACATTATACAAACAAATATGGAGGAAACAAAACACAAAATGAATTTCATTCTAATTTATATACAAAAAGAAATGTCTAGTCTATCAATTTACAGCAAAAAAATACTATAAAGCCAGTAAAGTAAAAGCAGACACAAGTAGCTAAATAATAAACATAATCTCCTTTTGGGCAACACACAATCGCGTATGCTGTGTGATGCTACGATAAATCTGACCTGTCCAATGTTTTTCCATTAGACATAAATGTATTTTGTTTATTTTGACTTCCATGTTGTAAGAGTATGTTTTATGAGATTTTATGTATGTTTTGTCTCCCCCATACATTAGGAAACTTCCAGCATTGTGACATTATTTCCTAATATACAATAGTAGTTACTATGAACGTACGTAATAATATGCCGTAAATTGAGGCGAAAAAAAGGATCTAATAGAGGGCTGGGCAGCAGTCCAAGCTTATCTAAGAAAGCGTAAAATTTATGTTAATGACACCCTCACAACGGGAAATAACATAACGTTAAACCAAAGAAGAAGGCATATCCCACGATAACGTGTCCCCGTTAAATGAGCAAAAGGGAGCTATTCTGAAAGTGCTCGATTCTCATGTCGTTGATAATAATGATCATTAACTATTTTTTAAAAAGTTGTTTTTAAGTACATAAAGTAATTTTAATGTTCCATAAATCTCCTTTGTTAAGCACTTTGTTTAGAATAACAAATTATTCATCATACAGTTTTATTAAATTTTTCGAAATGCAATGTCTTCATTTCATATAAACAAATCATCTAAGCCTAAAAATAACGATTACCAGCCAATGCAGAACTTTTATTACTCTTTTTCGCTCAACCTGGTACATTTAAATATACCAAACGTAGTAAATACTTGTTACTTATTCAGCAAAGGCCTACTATAAAACGTTCAGTAGTAAAGGTGATCGTAAAGCTCAGGCATCACAATAGTTTCAGTACTCGCATCATGCCTTTTATTTTGGGTACCCATATAGATGGATTATAATATAGCAATTATTCGTTTAGTCAAAGCAAAAATTTAAATATTTATTAACTTTGTTATTTCCCGCGAGATGGAATAACGATCTTAATAGTGTTGCAGGGAATCAATGGATGCAAGTGATGTAGGATGACCTTTTAATAGAGAACAGTGGGCCTACTCAGTTACAATACGATAAGGTTATAATCATCAGCAGCCTACTGATGATGATGATAACTTTATTGATGCAGTGTTAAGAGTAAACTAAACTGTTATGAATAGATCGTATATCAACTAAGAGACAGATTTCATTATTATTGTATATATTGCATAGGATGCTCTTTATATTGGCGGATACGACACGTAAAGATATATTTTCAGTTAATTTTTTTTTTATTTATTTAAATCTTCAATTTTAGTAGTATGTTAATCAACAGATCAACAGATTGTGATTCAAGAATAGCCACCTAAAAGTACAGTAGCAGGCAAAAACCGTTGCTCGAAGCGACCAATTCATTCGCCCCATACCCGGTTATCGCCGGTTTATCATACGCCCGGGGCCCACTGTAACTCCTCCCGAGATTATTTTAAGCTTCAACCCTTAACGTTTGATTAAACTACCATTCTTATGATGGCCCTTTCGTGCAAACAGTGACGGGCGCTAAAAGGGTAGGGATTATATAGTTTTTAGTATGACAAGAGACGTCAGTATATAGCACACTACATACGTAAATAAGTAGGTATGTAAGTACATATACACCATCAATTATTTTTTTCACATGAGAATCTAAAAATATAAAATATTACTTAACAATACATACACATCAGTCACGCCTACCCTATTGGTAGACAGGCGTGACTGATATACATATATGTATGTACTTAACAATTTATTTTAGACCAAGAGATAATAGCTATACCAATCCAAAGAGGACACAAAATAAAAGGCTTCACTAAATTGCCAAGTCGGTTTGATAATACTAGGCTAATTAGGTACATTTCTGTTCGAATAACTCTAGTAACTATGAAAATTGCTTTAGGTTTCAAAATATTAAAAGGCTGTCCTGGAAATAGATACTGAATTATTTGCATATTTGTATAAATTGTTTCAATCATGTTAGAATCATCATCATCATCATCATTTCAGCCGTTAACCGTCCGCTGATGAACTACTTTCCCCACAAAGGAATTATTGCCAATAATTGCCAAGCTTTGCAACCGCGCTTAGGCTTTAGAGATGTTTTAAGAGTGACGCTGCTGCCCATCCCTTTACTTTACCATTAAGTTCCTTTAATCGCCTCTTACGACACCCGCAGGAAAGGAAAGGATGGCCTATTCTATACCGGAATCATACGGCCTCATATGCCACTATGTATTTACTTTGCCGTGAAATAAGACTATTATTATTGTAATATTAGATAGCTCGAAGTTAGGAGGTCACGAAAAATGTATTACACCCAAAAAGGTTTCGTGAGCACGTTGCAATTTTTAAGAGGAGGGTGCAGAAGATAAATACGTATTGTCCTTTTTTTCTGTCTTAACGTTTTCTATACATTACATAACTTATTTATTCTTTATAAATAATTAAATAGTATTATTCTAGTCAATAATAGAAACTTCGGACAACATTTCTGATCCATAATTTGAATCTTGTAATGCATTTATGTAATTTGAATTGGAAAATGGAATGACCTAATGTATAAAGTCCTATATTCGAAAAAAATATTGAAAATAGTTCCGATTTTTTCAACAAGAACGCAAAGCAAGTAGACGCTAATTTAGTCAGCACTATATTGTTCAATGGATGAATTATTAAAAAAAAAAAAACAATTGCAAGTCCATCTAAAAATTTTCATATTTAAAATAAAGCCAATGCTTGAATATTAAACGCGCTAATTAAAAATATCGATAGCAAGTAATTTATCTTTGTATATTTTCTCTGATTATAAGCTTTTAGTTTTATAACAATCATATAATAAGATCTAGTTGATATATATCTTCTATACAACAAAATCCACTTGCAATTTTGTCCCTCAACTATTACAAATAAAAGGAATTCCACGTACAAAAGGGAAACCTGGGGAAAGGTATAAAAAAATATAATAATTCAAAATGGCGTCTGGCCACTTAATAACTGGCTGACACCATTGGGAAATATAATTTAATTTTTCTGTATTGCCCTCCTACTCTTGTTTATGTCTTTGGTAGTATGTTATCTCTTTCGTACATTTCCTCAGCTGACTCCCCCGGCTCTTTCCATGAAACTTCCGTTTGTTAAAATGGTCCCGTAGATTTTAATACAGTTATAAGAAGCAATATAGCTAAAGTGCAAAGAATAAGTACATTACTCACGTCCGAATATTAATAATGTAATTTATTTTAATTAAAATGGTAAAAAATATTTTTTTAATTATTCTTTTTCTATTTATCCTTCTAACTATCCACGGTCTTTAACATATTAAATAACATTTGTATTAATACCGGATATCGTTCATCTGTATACCAGTTATCATTCAAAATCATAACAAATATATGTTTATATTTATATGTTTTTATAAACTTTATTTTTACAATATTATACGATAATTAATCTAAACACTTGTATTAATGTAATATAAATTATTTGTTTTTTTCTTTTATTTGTCGCGCAATAAATAAAATATGATATACAAAAGTACATAATTTCTTTACGAAAATTTTATAGAAAATATAATAAACAAGTCAAAAGAAACTCACAAACAAGTCGACAATACTGATTGTTAAAAATTAGCGTATGTATTAACAAAGTGGGTCGAGCAACCCTAATTCGTAGAAGTCACATAAGACATGTTTTAATCCTATATGTATAGACCTTTCTTAATTGGATAGTCATATTTACGAAAAAAAAAACATAGAGAAGACGGTATTAATATGAATTATTATTTTAATATTTTGACATAATTTTTTAGGAATTGTATTCGAAATTTAATAAATTAAGAATACTATTGTATATGTCTATATACTATATGTCTATAAACGAAATTATAGACAGCGCTGTGTATTCAATGAAAATAACATATTTTCATGTTTCTAATCCCTAGTAAGATAAATAGAAGCATTTGTCCGTTATTAGTAGTGGCGAATATAACATTTAACATATCTAGATTTTACTGAGTATATTAGAATATAAAGAGGCAAAATGCGTCATCCCTAACTACCGTGCCTACCTTACCATGTGGTTCCGGCATAGATGTGACCATCTCTTCCATTCCAGTGGATATTGTAAGAGGCGACTAAGGGAACTTAATGGTCAAGAGATGAACAGCAGCGTCCCTTTTAAAACATCACCAAAAGCCAAACTGAGGTTTCTAAACCGCTTGCCAACCGAGGTAATTACTGGCAAAGTCCCGCTAGTGGTAAACTGCCATAAGAAGCAGCCCTATTCCTTATAATAGTCTATGGGAGAGGCTTGTGTTCAACAGTGGACAGACAATGGCTTATATGATGATGATTTTTTTTTACAACACAGGGGGCAAACGAGCATGTGGCTCACCTGATGGTAAGTGACTACCGCCGCCCATGATCACCCACAACACCAGCGGCATTGCAGGTATGCTGCCGGCCTTTTAAAAAGGAATATACTCTTTCCTTGAAGGTTATGTTGTCGTATCGGTTCGGAAATACTGCTGCTGGAAGTTGATTCCAAAGAATGGTTGTGCGTGGAAGAAAGTGCCTTGAAAAACGCACGGTGGAAGACCGCCACTCGTTGATGATGATGATCCCTCACTATCGCCAGCATATATCTATAATACACGTGGAATTGCCACTCCATTTTTATTTCATATACAATTCAATTGAATTTATATGCATGTCGCCTGTGGTCCCACGCTCCCGTGTCACCCAACCCAGTATTCTGGACAAGAAATATTTGCGATATTGTATAGGTTCGAGGTGATTTGTGTATTTCAACGTGTACGTGTCTCAAATTTATCGCACCACCAGATTAATATAGATACGTAAAAAGTATAGTCAAGTTTCTAATAAAATATACTTCAGTAAGTCTACATATATTACTGATTATTAAATGTAATTTTGTATTGAGAAATTAAATTTAATACCTGTTTTCAACCACTTCAAAGGAGGTCGGAACTTGCTTTTTTGAAGTGGTTATTTTTGTTTTATCTTTGTTACCTCAAATCTCCGTCATTTATAAGTCAATTTAAACGATTCTTATTTATTTGAAAGGATATACTTTCAGATATGTCCCATAGAAATTTTATCGAAAACGGCTCAGCAGTTCAATTTTTAAATTAAAATATCTCATTTTGCCACGATTGCAGTCGGTGTTTTCTGTAGAACAAAATCAATTAAATTATTATATTTATCGTTACCTTGTATTATTATAATATTTAATAGTTTTATAGCCTGAACATTTTTTTTTTAATTATCATACTGTGGTGCCCTGCCTAATTTAAATCTGTATGTTTGTTTGTTTGCTATGTCATGTCGCTTTAACGGTCCACATCGTCATGAAATTTTATACACACATTGTATTTGTGATGAAAAAATACATAAGCCTCTTTCTATCCTAGTCCATCAACATACTCCAATCATAAGAACAAAGTTGGGGGTAAAAACTAGTAACATATATTGTATACTTACCATACGAGCAGACTATATAATATCATGAATATAATATAATTTTCATCAAAAGCCTAATTGCTGTTGCCAACCCGTCTGCCAAGCGTGACAACAGTGGATAGCTGGCAAAACCATTATGGAGAGACCTACGGCCTGAGTAATAACACTTATTTTAAGGCGCCATTCTCAATATTTATTTTATTATTATTAATAATTCTAAAGCCCTAACTGCGGTTGCCAATCCGCCTGCCAAGCATACCAACTACTGGCTAAACCCCCGAAAGTGAAGGTTTTATTTAACAGTGGACAGTTAAAGGCTGATATGATGTTTATTATAATTAATAACAAAACTCATTCACAATTACTAAAATTAAAGTCCATTTTCAGTAACAAAAATAAAATTTAATATCGCAGTGCAATAAATTAAGGTTCTAATGACCTATATGAATAAGATTTAAAATAAATTTTAATCAAAATTTTAAATGTTGTTTTAAATTAATAAATACAATACTTTTACGATAGTATCAATTTAAATTTAGAACATGAGAAAAATGTATCTAATGTCTCATAACAAAACGTTCAATTTAACCAGCACTACCGTCACTAAAACAACACCAGTTACTCCTTATTTAAGTTTCATAGTTTTATGTGGAAGTGGAGTGGGGTTATATTATAATGGATGGCGGGTCGCTTTTACCCACATTAGAATATTACTCTCACACCTGGCCCCCAAGCGACCTCCGTAAATACTGCTTTTGCCTAGTTTTACGGATAACTTGGGATTGCCTTGCGTACTTGTGTAATTTGAGGCTAAAAAGAAATTTAATGATTATATTTATTTATTTTTTACAAGTAAAAACTGTGGCCAGCCACATAACAAAAAATTTTTTGTTACAAAAGGCGAACTTAATGTTATAAAGAATTATCTCGCCGTCAATCTTTGGAAAAACAGAAATGCAATTATGCGAAAAAAATTGTTGAAAGATGGAGACTTTGTACAAAAGTCGATTGCTTGGGTACCTCTGTCCCATTCGTGTTTCTACCGTGAAGCAGTTGTGTTTGCATGGCTATGTTTCACTTTGTAGGGTGGGATATGGCGTGAATTTACTGGGTACAGAGGAATAACACCTGAGTCCTGAGGAATGGCAACGCATGGGGGTATCATAGGCGAAACAGTATACTCTGTTATATCCATGGTATTGCTCATGTCTATAGGCGACGGTTACCACTTTCCATCAGGTGGGCCGACAGCTTGTTTGCCATTCTAAGTTGTATAAAAAAAAAGCTGTTGTGGATAAATAGTTACAGACGTATCTATATTGACTCACAAATTATATAATATTTTTTTTTTTGTATTTTTCTAATTGAACTCTCAAATCTTAAAATCATTAAACGAAATTTCTAATGTAAGTAGTATATTAATTTATTTTAACATATATTATATAAGTAGGTAGGTATTGTATATATTTATAGTGTATGTATTCATGTAATATTTTAATATTTTGTTTAACTGTATATTTGTTTATGTATTAATAGTTGCAGCACTTCAGCTGCCCGCTAACGAAATGCTTTCTTACTGTACTGGGTTGACTGGAAGAGATCTCTGTCAGAGATAAGTCCACCCTTGCTCACAACATTTATAAATAGATTATTTTATATGTAACTTACAAGTGCAATAAAGTATATATATATATAATATATGCAATGGAAAATTATTACACTGTATGTTCATATAAATGAACTTACATAAATACTGTTGTAATATTTAAATTTGCCGCCTTCTATTTTGTTCTGACGTTTAACATAGATTGATAGTTGTTCAAGACTTTTGACATATTTTATTTAATCTGTGTTGTCCACTCTTTAAAAATAAAATGTTCTCCTGCGGTTTCTGATTTTAACTTGTTATAAATTAATAAAATAGTTTAAATAAAACAATAAATACATTATACAAATATTACGTACGTATGTACCACGATGGTATCCAGGGGGAGCCACTTGGAGTCAACCTGATAGAGTATATTGCCAGCAATGTATTGCTTATCTATACTACTAACAATTCCTTCTTCTCACTCTGGATATTGTAACTGCCTAGGCAATTTTAGTTTTTAAATTCTGTGTATAATGATGACTAGCCCCATTGCAATACTCTGTCAGGTCAACTTCTACACGATCGCTCCTTAAAAATTATCATAGTTGATGAATTCATTACGATGAACCAACTAACATCATCTTTACCTTCTCATTGTACCTGTATAGGTATAACATTAGTTTAGTTATAATATTAGTTTAGTAGTTTAAATTCGCTATTATGATGTTATACTTGTTTGAAAAATAACTAATTAATTAATATAGGCGGGTATGTTGATATTAGCAGCTATACTGTCTTTAGTCATTAAAGAAAATCAATCAATCCGGGTCTTCTTGCCCGCCTTTAATAGTGTAGGCGGGTGAGGTAGGGGTCTCGGGGTAAACCCCTTTACCCCGGCTGCATCTCCGGAGGCAACTACCTCCGGGTCGCTGGGTTCTTGAGCCGGCATACACTGGTGGTCTGTGTATGCCGGCGTGGTGTCCTCATTAAAGAAAGAATTATTTTTGATACGTTATGAATTAAACTGAACAGCGCCCCCTAAATTTAAAGTTTTGAATCAATGATTTGTATGTGGATAAAGAAGAACATTGCATGTAACTTATAATTTATCATACGTTGTCTAGATGGCGCTTTTAGTATAAAAGGACTTTGAAATATTAAATAAAAGTATTAATCATAATAGAAAATTTCATTTTGCAAAACATACACTCACTCGTAATTAAAAAGTAATAATTAATATGTAATAAAGATAATACACAATATTTTTAATTACTTATCACACTCATCAACTACGGGTACCTATTTTATTATTTACGACAGACAAATTCTAAATCTAGTTATTATACATACGAGTATATGTAAATGTATGTATACATACATACACACTAACACATACACACACATATATATATTTGTACACCTATATAAGATATATTTGTGTATACATAGTTACTAATTACATAGCTATTAATAATATAGTTTATTCTTTATCATATTATTTTTGCGTCATATGCGTTATAATTTATATACAAACCCTATGGATACTTTGTGTTCGGATTCTTAAGATTGACTGGATTTAAGGGATTCTTACCCCGCCTGTGTATCTTGTTATTTTCGTTAAAACTAAGTATCTAATAAATAAATAAATTAATAATTAAATTAGACAGATATTAAAAATGAATGTGCATAAGTATTTATTGGAATAAATAAAATACATATTTACTATTTATAAAAAGAGAAGGGCATTTATTTACGGGTAAAAGGAAATGACTATCTCGAAAAACTTGACTATTCTTTTTATAATTTATAGCTAAAATATTACATTATTTTTTATCTAACTAAAGATACCTGTTTATATTTACATTTGAAACTGATTGGTATGTGCGTTAATTAACTACCTAAATTAAAATATGTGCACTCGATATTCACGTGTTACTTTTATTTGCCTTGTAAACGTTGGTTCGCAAAATGTTTTTATTCTCATGTTTGCTGAGAGATTGAAGACAAATCCACTTTTATCTCTGCTATATCTCTTTAATTGTTGTTAGACGAGTATCACTGATATCAACTCCATTACTTGCTGAAAGACAGTCTACTTGATACACGTTTTTAACTGTTTGTATATTAAAAATAATTACAAGCAAAATGAAAAATGCAACAAATGTACCATTGTCACCAATATATTTTAATTTAGCCGAATATTGTTTATTTGGAATAATTTTAGGTGTTATTATAGGAATAATAGTGTATTTTAATATAGTAAATAGAAAGTATAATACTGTGAACGGATTTTTGTTTGGTGGCAAAAATATGTCAGTGATTTCTGTTTCATTCTCTCTTATTGCAAGGTAAGCTATAATACATACATATATTCCATAAAACATTTTAAATACTGCAATGTAATATAATGTATTTTGTAAATATGTAACAAAACATAAATTAGAAATATCTAGATTGATAATAAAAACATTTTAAGTTAAATATTAACTAAAATCTTACAATAGAGTTAACTATGTCTGAGTTCAAAAATTTCAAATATTCTAGCTATCGTTTTATAAATTTAGCAATTTGTGTAAAACCTTACCCATTTTATGCATGTTTTAAAAATTACTAATCCAACTAAACTAAAGTTTTATACTTTATTCCAGCCATTTAACGAGCATTACCTTGTTGGGAGTTCCCGTCGAGATATATTTGAGAGGAACGCAATACTGGGCATCGGCCTTATCTTTAATCATTGTCACTTTTCTCTCTGCAATTATATATTTACCAGGTAAATATTTACTTTGATAATTACATAATGTTGATTATTATATCTTATCATTATAGGGTTATGTACCTTATAAGATTGTTTGTTTATCTATAGCGCAGTTTCTTAGTTTAAACAGCGAATTTATTTTAAAATATACTATTTTTTAATTCGACAAACTAAACTAACCTCTGTCCCATTCGTGTCTCTACCGTGAAGCAGTTGTGTTTACATGGCTGTGTTTCGGTTTGAAGAATGGGATATGGCGTGAATATACAGGGTACCAACGAATAAGACCTGAGTCCTCAGGATTGGCAACGCATGGGCGAAACAATATACTCTGTTATATCCATGGTACCGCTCATGTCTATAGGCGACGATTACCACTTTCCATCAAGTGGGCCGTTAGCTTGTTTGCCATTCTAAGTTGTATAAAAAAAAAATTCCAAAGCAATTCTTGAAAAGGGAACCATAAGTAGGCGACAAAAGAAAAAAATATATACATATACATCTAGTCTGATATTATTTACAGACTTATTTTGATATTTTTTGTAATTATATAATAATAAATTTTATAATTTTTGACACTGTTTTTATATTTTCAGTATTCCATAAATTACAATTAAACTCTAGTTTTGAATATCTGGAAATAAGATTTTCTACACATACACGAACGGTGGCCGCAGTTCTATTCGTCATCAGTAAACTTATGTTGTTACCAATTGTTCCATATGTGCCACTTCTGGCTTTTAGATTAGGTAAGATGAAAACTCTCCATATTCATTTGAAATATTTAGTAATTATTATTTTTCGTTGCCACATCTATTCTTGAAATAGAAATGTCGAAGTATATAAATAATAATTTTATTCCCATTTCAGTTACAAATCCTTTTGCTGGTCGCATAACAGCAGTTATTTGTGTAACATGTGCAACTCTCAGTGCTGTGGGAGGCTTAAGAGCTATAATCAGCATTGGAATAGTTACGACATTTTTAGCAGTAGCTGGCACAGCTCTACCTAGCGGACTAGCTATATTACCTATGGGATTTAAAAGAATGTGGGAACTAGCCAGTCATAGTGGTCGACTCGTCTTATATGAGTAAGTTCCTTTGTAATTTCGTATATATGTATTGTATAATGTGACATTATGTATCTCTACGTTATTTTTTTGTCTAGTCCAGATCCAGAGTTGGCACATCATACATCATTTTTCGCTGTAACCTTAGCACTAAGTACAAACTGGCTATGGAAAATAGGGCTCAGCCAAGGATCTTTGCAAAAGCTTCTGTCTGTTCCTACAATAACCCAGGCTAGAATATGTTTGACTGTAGCCTGTATAGGAGTTATATTAATGAAGTTGCTGTCTTGTTTTCTTGGTTTAGCTGTATATGCTTGGTTTGCAGGATGCGATCCTTTATTAGCTGGAAAAATTCATAAACATGAACAGGTAATGATATTAACCATAATTGATTGATTATGTATCAATTTATCTGTAGATTAGGAAAATAAATACTCTAATAATCCTTTTACTCAAATATATTTCTTTCAGCTTGTCCCGCAATTTCTTAATAGTCTATCAGCAATGTTCCCCGGTATTTGTGGAATATTCATAATTTCAATATTCAGTGCAACAACAGGGTATGTAATTTCTTGAATGCTTTATTTTTATTTATTCTTATAAAAGTTTTTGCTCCATGATAAAATGTAGAATCATTGCAGTTGCATCGCTACTCTTATCAATTCAGTATCTGGAGTTTTATTCGAAGAGTTCATAAGACCATGGATACCTAAAAGTACCAGGGAACCGACATGCTGCAGAATAATGAAGGTATCTTAAACAATATAACTATATACTTTATAGGGATATGCGTATTACTGCATATTTAATAGTATGTTCACCTATTAATATAATGAGTAGTTAAAATATATACTTAATAAAATATTGTATATTTAGCTATTATTAAATTTACGTTACGCCTACTCATTATCGTTTCTAATTTTTAAGATAAAAATTATTTATTTTTCTTGTGTGTTGTTTACCAGATATATTCGTCAAGTGTGAACAGATTTTTAATAATTCTCTTAATAATCGATAAGAATTAGTTATTCTCGTGTCGGTCTTATACCTAAAAATTTTACAACGATGATGATTTTTTTTAAATCCATTCAATTATATAAAAAAAATCATTTTAGTAATATATGATTTATTACGTTCCAGCTTTTATGCATACTTGTCGGTTTGTACTGCGCTAGTGTAGTTTGGTTTGCTAAAGATTTGGATCGACTTCAACACGTAGCATCTGGAGTAACAGGAGTTACAGCTGGTACACTTCTCGGACTGTTCACTTTGGGCATTGTTTTTACCAGAGCTAATTGTTCAGTAAGTGGTATAGAACTTCATCTTAAGCATTCTTTTTAGAGTTTAGCTTATCTATTTTATGTGTCCATCAAGTAACTGCTATATAAATAAATAAGGTAATCTATCTGACAAAAAATATAAGTGTGACTAAGAGACAATTCGCCTCCAAGGATTTTTATCTTTCATACCTAAGACAATTTGCACGGTATTCATATATAACAGTAAGCGATATCGTAAATACATATAAGTAATATAATTATATAATAATAATAAGTATTAGAGAAAAATTTTCCGCTTTTATTATCGTTTATTTTGTTAACCGTCATAATTGTAATATAGAGAATGTCGTCACAAAGGACAAAATAATATACCGCCATCTATTTACAATAGTAGAAATGAATGAGTATGAGAGAATTGTGCGTTTTCGAATAGATAGCGTGTGTAATGCTATATTCTCCCAAATCTACATCCAATTTTCCTACTATTTTACTAGATGTCGCTGTAACGTTTAAATGAAAACAACCTTTTTTAATGACATCAAACAAGAAGAATTTTTATAATGAAAATGTATTAACATAATTTATTATATAAATCGGCCAAAAAATAGTAAAATAAAAAAAGTAGCAAAAATGATGCAGGACGTACAGAAGCCCGATCATGATTTTTTTCAACTAGTAATGAAATTAATTATTTTGATTCTTTATAACTACCTATAATTTATTCATTCGTTATTTTTTGATTTAAAAATTTCAATAGTTTATAAATATGATTTACATAAAATGTACTTTATACTTGAAAATAAATATTTTTTATTCAATTTATGTTTGGCATACTCAGTAGGCATTATCTTAATATTATATTTTTTTTTTTTACAACTGCTTCCCAACATTAATGTTGGCGTGATATGACAGTCAAATTATTACGAGGACGAAGGAATTGTTAGTAATGGAGTTTAAACAGCCTCATTGCCGGCAATATACCCTACCAAGTCGACCTCCACATAGTTCCCCCTGGAAACTGGTGCCCCGCTAGCGTATAAAATACCGTTGGCGGGATTACCATTCCAGTATCATTCGTTAAGGTCCTTAACGAATGATACTGGAATGGTAATAGATTATGATAATTATTGCAATTGAGAGTTGTCATACCAAAATGGGGGAAAAATATAATAGTTTTTTATATATATGATAATGACATTAAAATATACAAAAAATATATTTTTTAAAAAATAAAATTATTTGACAAATATCGAACGATTGAAAAAAAAATCAGAACGGGTGACATTTGAATCTATACCTTCTACCTTATTTCTAAAATTGTACCATTAAGATAAGTGATAGCACCAACTGATTATAAATAAACTATGATTACCCGCGACTTATTACTTTCTTACTAATATGACAAATTAGGGTCGGCATCGCGCGTGTGACACTGACAGCCCTAATGTTGCAGATGTCTATAGTGTTCACCTGCAATATTAATGCTTCAACTATAGTGACTATTTTACCAATAGATGAGCTGTGTGCTTGTTTGCCACCTACGTTGTATAAAAAAAATGTGGAAATGAGTTTGTTTGTTATCTCTTGAGACCCAATTAATTGCAATAAAATTTGGTATTCACTTAATATTAGGGATGGGGAAGGACATAGGATACTTCTTATACAGATTAATTAATACATCCAGATTACACGGACGTAACCGTCAGTAGACACTAGTTTATACATTTTTTTATACTACAAAGGTGGCAAACAAACATATAGCCCTTATAGTAAACAGTAACTATATATAGCCTATGGACGCCTGCAACGCTAGGAGTGTCACGTGTGTGTTGTCGACCCTGAACCGAACCCTTATACATGAATAAATAACAATAATAAAGTAATAAAATAAATCCAGACTACCTCCTAGGATTTGCATATGAAACAAGTAGATTTTAACATAGCTACCTACTAGGATAATCTTTGATCGAATCTATATACATCGTGTTTGTCACAAACAGTGAGAAATGGGTTTCCCCTAAAAGGGTTAACGCTTAAACAATATTTACTATTCCCTATGAAACTTCAATTTCAGGGCGCACTAAGCGGCTGCTTACTGAGCCTGATGCTCTGTGGTTGGCTCCTCATAGGGGCTGAAAATGCTCTCGCAACGGGAGCGTTGACCTTTCAAGGGAAGCCTTTGGTGATAGCGGGCTGTGGGAAAACCAACTTCACTTACGTTCTGGATAATGTTACAAACGCAATTCCTGTTGCTGTGTAAGTACATAAATATTAATAGCTTGTAAATTTTAAAGGATTAAATGGTTTCATAAGTTTCGGTAATGTACGTGAATGTTATGTCCAGTATACTTTCAAATCGGCCTCTAGAAATGAAATTAGCAGTAACCTTAGAAAATATAGACAATGTATTTTTTTTATGGATATAGATAGATGGAATTTTTTTTTATACGACTTAGAATGGCAAACAAGCTGAAGGTCCACCTGATGGAAAGTGGTAACCGTCGCCTATAGACATGAGCAGTACCATGGACATAACAGAGTATACTGTTTCACCCATGACACCCCCCATGCGTTGCCATTCCTGAGGACTCAGGTGTTATTCCTCTGTACCCTGTAAATTCACGCCATATCCCACCCTTCAAACCGAAACACAGCCACGCAAACACAACTGCTTCACGGTAGAAACATGAATGAGACAGAGGTACCCAAGCAATCGACTTTTGTACAAAGTCTCCCTCTGGAATGAACCACGATGCTTTCTAGGGTTATTGCGTAGAGCTCAACCTAACAAGGTATACTGTTAATAATTCCTAACCCCGCCGGCAATATAATATCACAATATTTATCAGCGCTTACGACTTTAAATTGACATGTGGACTTGAAAATTAGTAGAGACTTTTTATAATGTTTTGAGAGGAATAGATTATTAGTAATGGGATCTAATTTGCCTGCTTGTTAGTAACATACCCTATCAGGTCGACCTCCACACGGTTCCCCCTGGAAACTATCGTGGTTAATAGTCATTGAATTCAAATGGCCCAATTAACCTGCTTTCATCCTCACCTACCATCACTCACTGGTGTCCCACCAATGTATACCGATAGCGCAGGCAGGGTCTCTAATACATATCACCCATTAAAAAAATATTGTGTATTCGACTTTATACTGTTGAATGTTTCGAAACTGAAATAATTTTAACTAGAAAAAAAGAGTTCAGTAACATAAGTTCCAATAAAACGAAATCTATGTGTCAGTCTGAGACTTGATAAATGAAATCAATCCAAGAGACAGCAGTAAACTCACCTCCTGTTACGTTTGATTCATATAATGCTTGAATAAATGTATGTAGGCGTCGAGTACAGTCACCATAACGGTGACAATAGAAAAATATCCCATTTAAAGACTAATCATTTTTTACTTTTTCCATAAACACATGAGGAAATATTTTTCGATATAGATTCTATAGAACAGTACAACACAGTGCTATCAAATTCACAGTTTTGATAATAATCTTCAATATTAAAACCGGGTAAAATCGAAATCATTAGCATCCATATAATTTTAATACTAAGCATGCGGGGGGAAAGGGATTGTTAGCAATGGAGTTTGACAGCCCCATTGCTAGCAATATGCCCTATTAGGTCGATCTCCACGTGGTTCCCCTTGGAAACCATCGTGAAGAATTCTTGTTGAATTCGTTACGATGGGCCAACTGACCTGCTTCACCCTTACCTATCATCCTTCACTGGTGCCCCGTCAGCGTATCCCGATAGCGCAGTCGGGGTTACCATTCCATTATCACCTATTAAAAAAAAATACTAAGCATGCTAACACTCAAAGAGTGACCACTATTACTACCAGAAATTCCACAACCTTCCAAACTAGCCATCAATCTCCGACTGCCATTTTTTACAAGTTTTGCGACACGTGTTTCCCTAGAAAAAAGACATCTTTAGGAAAATGTTTAGACCGCTGCTCGGAGCCTAGTGTAAACCATTCTGCACCAAAACACCAGAAAAACTGAACGCTGAAATGCAGAACGCCGGTTAACCGTTAAGTGTTGATGGTCATACACATAGAAATGGTAGTGGAATTAAACAAAATGATTTTAATCAAAGTACCAGTACTATGAACTTCCACAACACCTAGTTTAATAAAATATTAAAAATAAAATGGACCTTTTGCACTAATACGGTGCGTTCGGCAATCCAGCTATATGGTTTTTGGACCCTTGTTTGTTTAGGATAAATGTTTAGTTTTACTTGTAAAATAAGTTTTTAAAAAGATGCTCACGATTTCAATTTCACTCTGTATATTTTATACTAAAGCTACATTTCCATACAGAAAGCAAACTACGATCGCTACACGCTTGACCGATTTTTTATGTGCACAAATGACTTCACACTTGTGCGGTGCCAAAGTTTTAATCTCCTTCGCAACTTGTGCGATATCGACTCGGGCATACTTTTATTTCCCCCTTATTAAAACTTTCTCCATATTATTACTATTACTCGATTCTCACAGTTTTATGACTTTTGTTCGTTGACTCTTTTCTTAGTCACAAATGAGTTTGGTGGTACAATTCTATGACTGCAAAAGGTTTTTAGTGCATAGCAATGAAATGTAAACGAGATATGACCCAAGTTGTAAAACTGGTATGATTTTTTAAACGATTGCAAGCAAGTTCTGTTATAAAACTCAAAGTTTTATAGTGAAGTTATTAAGATTCATGATATCAAAATATATTGATTGTTTTATGATTTTCACTCATGAATATTATGTAATTTATATTTATATATTATGATCGATGACATTTCAGTTTTAAGGATAAAATATTTTAAACAAATTTTATTTTAGACAAATTTTAATAAAATTTAATCCACAAATAAGTAAACAGCTTAATAAATTTTATCCAAATTTGTTATGCTGTTTAACATGATTATAATTACATAAAGAACATCCAAGCATGTAAACATTTACATATCTGAAACTTCACCAACTTTAAGCTTTATGATATTAAGAAGGATTGGCATGTATTCAAACTTTTACTAAGTTCAAAATAAACAGTGCGTAACATAGACGTAACATAGTATAACGTGTTATGATGACAGACTAGCAATACAATCACAAAAATGAAACAAGAAAATGGTTGTACTGTAACACGCACACTAGGTGTTAAATGTGTGCATGTGACAGGTCAGAATATAAATGGAATTGAAGTTCCAAAAAAAGCAAAAAAATCACGTATTTAGTACGTTTAGTACTTTATTTGGATTAAATTAGATTTTTTTTTCTACCAATTCTGGTACAAATTATTTTTGATGGTACTATAGTATTGCATTTAAAGAGATAAATATTTATGGCATAATTGCGTGAAATATATGCAAAAAAATATTTTTTTTCCTACTTTATGTTACATTTAGTATATTCACTTAAAACTAATTCCATTTCAGAACTTAAAAATAATTAAACATGTTTTGTTCATACTCCCGCCATGTATGTATTAATATGTTTTTTCTTTTTTACATTGCTAATATATATACTTTATAATCTAAGGTATGTACATAAAACATTTGTACATTATGTAATTATAGCACCCTCATCATCATTACATCAGCTATTAACTGTCCTCTGCTGAATATAAGCATCCCCCATAGAGGGGGGGGGGAACGCAGTTAGTCTTCAGTGATATTTTAGGAGGTATGCTGCTGCCCATCCCTCGACTATTATGTTCCCTTAGTTGCCTCTTGCGACATCCAAGGGGAAAAAGCGGGTGGACAATTCTATACCAGGACTACATAACAAATTATCATTATATGTATATTTTCTTTTAATCATGTAAATTTTTTGTTATACATTTAATGTAGGAAGTTTAGAAAAAACTATCATACATCTTAAAAATACATTATTTCAGTTCAAATAATAATATGTTTGTAATATATCTTCCAGGACTCAATTGCCAGCCAAACCTCTGCAGTCTCTCTTTCGAATCTCATTCACGTACTGTCCATTCGCCGGCGCCATATCGGTCCTACTAATTGGAGTACCAATGAGTTATCTAACTGGAAAATCCAGAACTGAATCCATGAATCCCGACGTCTTCTGCCCATTAGCTCAAAGTATGCTGTACAAATCTTCATCTAGAAGTAGCACGGAGTCTATAGAAGTTGGCCCTCGTGATACTCTAGAAGTGCATATGGCTTTAGATGAGGCACTACGGCATCTAAAAGAAGTTATAGACCGCTGATAAATATTAAAGATCTTTTTTTTAAATCATACTTGTTTATCTTTACAATTCCTCTGTAAATCCATTATTTGTAGTTTTCTATCTCTTATATTAAGTACAGGCATCGATAATTTTACTTAGCTATATTCAAACTAATTGCTTACTAGTTCAAAACAATCATCAGTATTATTTTGTTACTTAAGTAAGTAAATATTAAATTTGGATCTTGCATTCGTGTCAAAAAAACGTTCTACGGTATTTAACCGTAAAACGTTTTTTGACATAGTAAAAAATTAACATGTGACCATTTCTTCAAATCTCTAAAATATCAAAAAAGGGGATAATGAGAGTGATATATATATAAAAAAAATCACTAGTTAATAATAAAGAAAATTTGAAATATAATACTGTATTCCAACTACCTGGCCAACATAAAAATGGTAGGCCCTTCTTATGAAAAGAGATTTGTACCCAGCAATGGATATGGCGTCATACTAACGTCATTCTTTTGAATAAGCTCCATCACACACAATAGAACTGTTCGAATTTCTTACAAAACTGAAAATAGATGTCAAAGTTCACACTAAGCGAAGTGAGTGGATGCTCAACAAATTCTTGTCGTTATATTCCATTATTCATGTGACGTAACGATGATATATTGGGTGTCATTAAGTTGTTCGCCTGATCTGAATTCCAGTTCCAGAACATTCCCGTTCACCATTTTTCGTTGGGTGCGCTTTGTCAGATCATTTGACATGAAACTTCGTCTTTATGTTGTATTATATTGACCATTAGCGAACGCTGCATATGCTGCCTACGGTTTTTGTTCATTAGTCTATGATTTATAAGTATTATTATGAAACTGCTAAAAAATTTGCTGACCATTAAGTATTTTAATTTGATTTTACTGGATGAAAGTTCCGTGGCTCAATGGTAGATATGTTGCTTCCCGTAAATGTGGCTCTGAGTTATATTCTCAGTAGGCTATTTTATTCGACACATTACCAGGCTTTGCACAAAAATGACAAGGCATGGAAGCGTAACACTTTAGTTCGCATGATAAATATCATGGGCGTCACGGTATACTCTGTAATATCCATGATACTGTTAATGACAATAGCCGTAGATCTCTACTTTCCATCAGGGATGTCAGATTGTTCGGCATTTTAAATTGCATATAAAAATATCTAATTTAATTCGAGTTTGGATGTTCAGGATTGCATTTCCAAATGTTCAACTCTGGGTTCTGGATATCACAAATATCACTTTGATGTTTATAGCTACATATGTTACTATTCCTAAGAACTAAAATATTATGGAGGCGTGTAGAGAAGAGGAGAGGGTAATTTCACTGTGTATTATATGCAGGCATATATACTTCAGAACACAAACACGACTAAGACGGAGATATCTATGCTGATAAGTTTTGCATAAAATAATTTCGTGAAAGTAATTTATTAAATAAACTGTCTTGACCAAGTTTGCACAAGTTAGTTTTCAGGATTATTTTACATATATCCTATCTAAGTACAATAATAGTGTAACTGAAGTGAAATCATGATTACTAGTTTACATGAGTACACTAAATAATGGTGATAAGTTCTCATTAGTTAAGAATATTAACTATATACTATATAAAACTGTGATTTATGTATCTATTTGTATTTTTGCCCGTGATTTCGTATGTGTAATTACTATAACTTTTGGTGTATCAAAAAATTAAACATACAATACATTCTAAATTCTAAATTCAGAAACATAACTATGACAACTGCACCCAGTTGGGTGTAATAGTTTATATAGTGTGCATATTATATAAAGTATTTTATCATACATGTAATATTTTATCCTTCTATAATTTTAAGTATATTCTAACTCTGTTATTATACCAGAAAAATCTTTCTTAAAGTAAAGTAAACATATTTTTATAATACTTGTTATAATAATAAAATCCTGTATTTGCTGATTTGATTTTAAAGAAATTTTGTAAAAGTATATAACAACTTTAAAGATAGGATAATTTTTATCAGAAATGAAAAAATATACCCGGTCGGGAGTAGAATATATACCGGGTCGACAAGTGCTTTTATAATTTTAATCACCATCATCACCATCACCAACCCACTGCATATCACTGCTGGACATAGGCCTCTCCCACATTACGCTACTTTGTACGGTCCCGTGCTTTACGATTCTAATTATTCCCAGCAATTTTACGCAAATTATTACGCCGTTTTGCTAGTTTTTCAAACGTGATTTCCACTCCAGAACATGATTGCATAAACAGCTATCGATTCTACGATAAATATGACTAGCTCATTGCCATTTCAGTATACTGATCCTTTCGACTATGTCAACAACTCTAGATCTTTGACTTGAATTCGATCTCTCAAAGAAACGCCAATAATAAAATCAATAATTTTAATATAATAATTATTATATTTTTGTCAGTTCATTTCTACTGATATCGAAATCGCATATCTACAAAAATCACTCAAGTAGATAAATACTATATAAGCTGTGCGACATTAATCTTCCTTATCTCTGACACGTAACATTCAGCAGAAATAGTAATCGGCCAGAAGACATCACATATCTACTAAATATATATCAACCTTAGATGCGGGTATAATAATTACAACTGTATTAACTACTACACTATTGTTAAAACACTGGACATACAAATAGACTGCAAACAAATATATATATATATATATATATATATATATACATTTTCAAAATGAAATAATGACACAGGCTTTTCATCACCTTCTGCGTGTGGTAACGTAATCGTATATAGAAATGTTCGTTTCCAAATATCTAAAAGGCTTTATCTCAATCATCATCATAATCTTCAACTTAGTACCATTTTAATTGTCATATATATATTTCAGTCGAAATATATCCTCTGACAACGACCTAAGGATGAAAAAGAAATACATATTGTATTTTTACTCACATAATGTTGTGTTATGTAATTAGTGTTCCATTATCTTATTTATTATATTACTTAACGAGTACATATGCTTATGTCAAACCCGCAGACGGTCTACGTAACAAAGGGAAAACATGAGAGGTGCGTGCAGGGACAGAGGTTTTAGTCACGCTACATTAATTCCTAGACAGGCTCAGACTGAGTGCCTACTGTCTCGAGTATATGACAAGTGCAAAAGGTAATATCTTTAGTAAAAATTTCAAGTGAATTTGTATCTTATAATAATATCATTATGGTACAAAATGGACTAAATTAGTGAAAAGAATGCAACTTTATCACTACGTAAATTTGAACGGCTTCAAATTGTCTGTAAAGAAAAACAGTGTTGCAATGGATGTATGTTTTAAACGTTTAGACTAGTGACGTAATACTGAAATGTCATTCTTGAAATGAAGGCTTTTGAATTTTATAATTTGTTAGCTGTATCTCGTAGCTTTTATATTTCTATACATGTGAGCAGTATATGTATATATATATATATATATATATATATACATTATTACATGTATTACATCTCCATATTTACAAATAATAGGATCTTCATCGTGCTTTCAATCAAATTGTTTATATTTACTCCTCTCCATCCTAAGGTTGCCTGGAAGAGATCGCTCTTAGTGATAAGATCGCCCATTGTTTTCTCATAGTGATTATTTCTTGTAATGGTTTATATTTAGAATAAGTTTATACTTATAATCTTTTGGAGGAAACAATAAAGAGTATCTATCTATTTTTTCTCGCGTGAATCAGCATATAAAATATCCAATATACTAAATTAAGATATAGCCTACTCATATACTAAATTCCATTCAAATCTATTTAATAGTTTATTTTTATTTATTTAAAATAGACTCACCAACAAAGATGCGGCTCAGCTGACAGTAAGAGCCCACCGCCGCCCATGAGCACCCGCATCACCAGAACAATTAAAGGTGTACTGCCAGCCTTTTAAAAAGGAATATGCTCAGAAATTAAGTAAGATTTATCGTGTAGCATGTTGGTATATACGAATATACCTATAGCAGGCATATACATAATTTTGGCGTAAAAGAGCAACAATTGTCCATACAACTTGCGCATTTATAATATTAATAGGATTGATAGGATATCCTAACCCATGTATTTAGTATGTAGGCTTCCTCACCATATGCATAGTAGCTTAGTAGTTACAAATAAAACTTTAATAGCTGTGGGTTCAAATTTGGCCCATAAAAAGAAATATGCTGAGTTAAATTTGGAAAACTAAGTACTTTTTTCACTTAGTATAACAGACGTAAGCATATTCTTACTCATGTTATAAATGTGAAAGTGAATTTGTTTGTTTGTTACCTTATAGCGCCATAGGGGTTTAATCAGTCACTATAAAATTTGGTATACGTCCTATATGGGATGGAAAAAGATATAAACTATTTTTTATCCCCGTCAGTAGACATATACAAGTTACCCGGACAAAGTCGCGGATCAAAACTAGTTTCTTTATATTTTCACTTTACTAATACTCTACTACAAATAACAATTAACTCACAAACTGTAATGACTTTGTTATTTATTTTTTGTTTAGGTTAACAAAAGCTGTTAAAGATCGAAACGGCTAGACGCACACGTCATTTGCGTTCAGGAATTAATGTCCACTTCCATATCACACAGTGGGTGAGTAAGGCCATTATGTAATCAAAAAAATATTAATTTTATGCTTTATTTCAGCAATTGGACAAAGTGTGATTATATAAGACAGAACTTTAACTATAGAAGACAGAGACTTTAATTTTATTAATCTTAGAAAAAAATACATTTAAACTGCTGCAATACGATACTGCAGATACAATATAATCGATAGATAGTAATACCTAGTTCTTGAGACTGTGATATTACTTTCGAGCTGAGACGGATAACGAAGATAATCTCAATTGAAATATCATTTCTTTTTTTTTTAATTTACAAGTTACTCCTATGTATGCCTTTTTGTCTGATTAATTTAAAATATTGCGTATATATTTCTCTATGGTAAACACTATGTACATTCCAAAGTCTTTAACAAATCGATTGAGACAAAATCTTGTAGTGAAGAGTTTTGACATTGGTTATTATTCTATTATCAAATATAATTATTATATAATAAACCCAAACTAGAAACTTTATAGAGTTGTAGGACAACTCTATAAAGTTTCTAGTAATTTCTTTCACTTTGGTATAAAAGAACCATAGCATTTTTTGCTAAAATGTTGAATGAGATTACTATTAGTACTATTATCTAATAGATCACCATCATATCTATCTATTTCTGAACATAAGCCTCCCTCATAAGGAGGGTTTTGCCCATAGTTGCCACGCTTGGCAGGCGGATTGGCAACTATAGTTAGGCTTTGTGATAGTTTAAAAGGAACGCTACTGCCTATCCCTCGAATATTAAGGTCTCATAATTAACTTATAAGGCTACGACACCCACGGGAAAGGAATGAATCTAATAGTTATAATTACAGTTTATAATAAATTTTAATCATAAATAAGAAAGTTTTTATAAAACACTATTCCTGAACATTGATACAATAATCTGCTTTATCAAGTTTTTGACTACGATTCACATCAAAGTTACCACTGGTAGTGGCTAGCATATATGCCCCATAAAAGGCACACGGAGCAATAAACCTGACTATTAGCATTTATGAAATATACCTCAACACTCCATTGCGTTAGCTTTTAAATGATGGGTTAATGGGCAGTTTTGTCAGATAAATTTGCCGACAAAATAATTAAGTAAACAAGGTAAAAATATTAAAGACCTTTTTAAATTGTGTATATTTATATGCTTTTTAAATATATGATGGAATATTATTAAATATTATGAGTACTTAC
This sequence comes from Galleria mellonella, assembly GCF_026898425.1. Lineage (NCBI taxonomy): Eukaryota > Metazoa > Arthropoda > Insecta > Lepidoptera > Pyralidae > Galleria > Galleria mellonella. The sequence continues at coordinate 1,787,006 of NW_026442115.1, forward strand.
TAATTTTATAAAATTTGAAAATGAAATCTTTTTTTACCTATTATCTTCTTAATCTCCTTCACAACTCGATTAATCGTCATTAAATTTGATATACTTACTTGCAGTATTTAAAATAGAAAAGGGCATAGACTACTTGTTATTCCGATTAATCAATACACTGTATCCCAGTCATACGGATGAATTCGTTGATCAATACTAATTTCATTACTACGTTAATTTGTCGTTGTTTTTCTTACGTATAGGTATCCTATATAAATAACATCAATCTGAAATTATGTTACAAATTAAAACCTATCAAGATATTTTTTCTCATCTGATATCCTTACAATTTTGGTACATAAATAATAAAATATTGAGATATAAAATATTGATTGATATTGTAATACAATTAAAAATATATTTGGGTACACAAAATAGCAATAAGGAAAGATAAAAGCACGCAATATAAAAGAGAAGCGGATACGACAACACAAAGGGAAAGTAAAAGAAATTGGCATCCGACTCGGATCCAAACATTGCAAATTCTCACGTAGTCCAATATTTTTTGTTACATTTCGAAGAATGAGGAGGCATTTACGAAATAAGCACTGAAAGCAACATTTTCCGGTAGTTTAAAATGCCTAAGAGAGTAATTGACCATATCATCCAAATAAATTCTGTACGTTATTTGCATAAAATTTTACGACCACGAGTTTTTTGTATTTCGACGTTTCTCAATTTATAATGTACATAAAAACTCAACTTTTTTTCGATGAAAATAAAGTAGGAAATTGACTGTAACAATATTAGTATAATATTAAAATGTACAATACGTGTGGTTAACTTTTTAGTAATTATGATTGGTATGTAAATTATCTACGTACATATGTAAATAAGCTAATAGTAATAAAAAAATGTATTTAACTGGCAATAATAAGACTGGTACTGGCAATGATAAGATTTAGTTACTGATTTTCTTATAAAGTTTGAGTTTTTGACTACGAGATTTCAATACTAATTATATCTAATACTAGCGATCCGGCCCAGCTTCGATCGGGTAGATATATTTTTTTAAAAATAATATATAGCTTAATGACTCAATGATAATGTAGCTTACTATAGATACTATGTATGGTATTATATTATCTGTACTACAGGTGAAAAAATTTTAAAACCACTTGAGAAGTTTTTAAGTTTATCCATTATACTTTTAAATAAACTAACTATAATATGTGTGCATGCATGTATGTATATACATGTATGTGTGTATATATATAATAATGAGTAGGGATATATTATATATTTACATTATTACATGTATTACATCTCCATATTTAGAAATAATAGAATTTTCATTGTGCCTTTCATCAAACTGTTTATAATTACTCCTCTCCATCCAAAGGTAGTCTGGAAGAAATCGCTTTTAGCGATAAGAACGCCCATTGTTTTTTCACTGTGATCATTTCTTGTAATTGTTTGTATCTATAATAAGTTTACTATTGTAATCTTTTGGAAGAAACAATAAAGAGTATCTATCAATCTATCTATCTTTTCTCGCGTGGATCAGTACATAAAATATCTGATATATTAAATTAGGATATAGCTTACTCGTATACTAAATTCCATTCAAATCTACTCAATAGTTTTTTTTTATTTACCTATAATATATATAATATATATTTTTTTTATTTATAATGTATAATATAAATACATTAGTATAGATTGTCCACTACCATTCTATTATCCACAAGCATATGCAGTATTTGCATGGATACAGACAACTATTATCCTGATCAATCAACGTGTTCCCTTGGGATATTAATATTGTATTCGAGCAAAGCTGCAGAGAACAATAGAAAACAATGTTTTGCATTGTACTATTATTTTATCTACACTTCACACTGGCATATAATTCAAAAACTATAATTCCAATATCCTATCGATTTATTATCACCCTGGGTGAATATTAATAAACTTAGGACAAAAAAAAATAGTTAAAAAAACATGTAAAAAAATACAAAATCTAAGGTTACATTTCGTGTATTAAGTTCACCATAACCAAAGGTCAATAGCCAAAAATTGCCTCTGACTAAACCATTAGGGATTATAGTCATGAGCATTTTTATTTCTATTTTACTCATCTAATCTAATCAAAAAATCTTCAATTGAATCATAGTCCGTCCTTTACCGAAATAGCTTTCTGATGTCATTAGAAATATCTACTTAGCTATTTTATCGGATAAATAAACAAAACAAATCATCCGATTCTTTCACATTACGCGATGAAAAGCTAAGGGAGTTTTCTTGAAAAGCTTCCACTGAAATGGAATTCGTTTCACAAGACTAAAGCAATCGAATTGATGCCAGTAATTGATTTAGGTATGGCCTTCTGTATTCCATCTGCTGGGGATGCTCTTTACCTTTGTTTATTTTAACTTATTCTCTAATTTCTCTGTCAGATGCATAACGTATTTTGATGGTAAAAATCGTTTATTTTTATATTTTAATTAGGTAACTATGAATGTGATTATGTTTTAGAGGAAATAATAAATTTGAAATATATATTCTATATAATAGAATATTTAAGCATTAATATGCTTGCAAGCATAACAAACATTATTACATTACATTAGTATTGAATTATACATTAGTGTAGCGACACGTGTTCATTACAGTATAGAAATAATAGAAAATTGCTTTTATATTTTGACGCATAATATTGACTTCCTTGTAATTTACAGGGTACAGAGGAATAATACCTTAGTCCTCAGGAACAGTATACTCTGTTATGTCCATGGTACTGCTCTCATCTATAGGCGACGGTTACCACTTTTCATCAGGTAGACCGTCAGCTCGTTTGCCATTCTAAGTTACATAAGAAAATAGTTTTTTCTTAATAGTAACAATTTTGTAATACAAGTCTACTGTAACTCGTGGTAATATTATAAATGTGAAAGTGAGTTCATTTTGTTTATTAACCCCTAGCGCCTTGAAGGCTTAACAAATCACTATAAGGTATTTTTAAAATTTTCAGCATTTAACTATCTACTGCTAAACTTTCCCCATAAGCGGATTTTTGCCAGTGGTTGCCACGCTTGGCAGGTGTGTTGGCAACCGTAGTTAGGCTTTTGATGTTTTAAGAGGATCTTAATCTTCTCTTACGACACTCACAGGAAAAGAAGGGATGACCTATTTTATGCCGGAACATACACACTAATGTACACACACTATTAGGTATACGTGTACTATAAAGAATAGAGGAGGACATAGGCTACTTTCTATCCCGGTCAGTAAACTATCTCGGTCGGACGAAGTCGAGGATAGAAGCAAATTTTTAATATTATTGAAGAGGATTACGCAGTAAAGTGCCACGTAGGTAATGCAATTTCGTTCGCTATCAACAAATTACCCTACAAATTGGTTTCTTTCACGTGTTCTCCCAAAACATTTCCCTGGGAAATGAAGTGTCTGACACCCGTATAGTTAACAAGGGGATTCGTGTTTTGAATCCACGATCCGTCCGATGTATTTCATTAGTCTCCTGATTCGTGACGAGCAGTTCAATGGCTTAGTAAATAGATTAGGCAAACATGCTGTTAGTTTGATAAGTATGGGAAGTGATATCTTAATTAAATTTAATTAATCTTTTTCAAATTTGTTTTTAATACGACCAAGCGCATTTGCAATAAAGAAGAATAGAAAGAAACCTTGAAATGATACCAGAGGGAGACTTTGTACAAAAGTCGATTGCTTGGGTACCTCTGTCCCATTCGTGTTTCAACCGTGAAGCAGTTGTGTTTGCATGGCTGTATTTCGGTTTGAAGGGTGGGATATGGCGTGAATTTACTGGGTACAGAGGAATAACACCTGAGTCCTCAGGAATGGCAATGCATGAGGGGTATCATGGGCGAAACAGTGTACTCTGTTATGTCCATGGTTCTGCTTATGTCTATAGCCGACGGTTACCACTTTCCATCAGGCGGGCCGTCAGCTTGTTTGCCATTCTAAGTTGTATGAAAAAAAATGAAACCACTTAGCCAGGATGACAATAGTAGGCATTTTTTATAAGGATCCATGCTCAGTGGTAGGTTATTACATATATTAGGCTAAGCGTAAGTTTTGTTTTGTATAACCAGTAGTTTAAAACTTGTCTATATATAAAACGAGAATTTTATGAAAATGAGAAATTCATTAAAATTTTCCATTTTCATTTTTATGATCTTACTATGTTTGTCGCTTAGATTATATAGATAGAGTGTCTGCATGCAAATGCTTCGAGGAAAGCAGGTCAACTTTTTCATACAATTTTGCGTGATAAATAGTTATGATTCCTTTATACTCGTAACTTCTATATTTATTTTGTTTTATAATTTTTGGATCTTTTTAAAGCGTTTTATTTATTAAATAATTAAACATAGACTCATCAAGATACATTGTGTTTGTAACTATATAGAAAACTGATAAAAAAACGAGTCAGATAATTTGACAGTTAGTTGACAAAAAGTTGAGCCGTTTTTGAGACTCAATGCTTTTATCTATATAATCTAAGGTTTGTCATTTCCGACAATTGTTTCGACTTCATCCGTATTTTCTAAAGAAGACTTTTGGATGAAGATATAGACATTGTTAAAAAATGATATGTTCGTTTTTTTTAAATAAAAATAAATTAATTTAAAACTGTCAAATATATTCATTATTTTTTTTTTATATAACCGAGGTCAACCAACCGGGGCCGATCATAAAACCAAAAGCTTGTATAATATGAATATAAAAACATATTACGTCGACCCCAAATAATTGGAATAAAGGTGGGAGGATGATGAAGAATTCAAATTAGTGTAAAATCAACATAAGTGTAATTAATATTTATTGAAAAATAAAATCATTAAAATTACTTGAGATATATTATTAGTACGTCACTATTAGGCATGGATAATATCCATATTACTCGTGTATACCACCACACCTATTGATCCAATATCTATAGTTAATAATAATAATAATTCTTTATTTAATAACAATTTACATCTAGTTACATCTACTAGCCACCGAAATACACTCATTTGCAATGTTCATTTTACTTTTGGTGCAACATTGTTAAATGTGGGTAGCATCATATTATTTAGTTACGATTACAGTTTACCCACCCAATGTGAAATATTATTTGCCGGTCATCTTAGGAAAAATAGTTATATATGTATTAGCTTTCTCTGGACATTTATGGCGAAAAAAAGGGGGTCCTCCATTTTGATATTGCCCATATTGGTCGGACATCTATTTTGGAATATGTTAAAAGTCTGTTATCCAATATTATTTTTTTGGATAACAAACTTAATATATTCATTTGCACACCAGTATATAGATATTGCAACTAAAATATATTGCTATATTACACACCCCTCACTATATGAAAAGATGTTGCTTAATTAAATATTATTATATTGGGATGTTTTAATACGCAAATAGGAAGGTAATGGAAGGGTGAACTATATTGAAGTACCAGGGGAGGTGTAGACCTACATATCATAATCAGGTAGACCGTACTATCAAAATATATTACTGGGGGTGGCTAAATAAGCTTATTTGTGTGATTAGATTAACAGCCAGCTCCAGTTCCCCCGGCTAAGAGTACTAACTATAGACGTATACTACGAGTATGGATATTGTTGAATACATAGTGAAATTAAATTCATTAGTAACCTTTTAATGGTGAATTCTGCTAGAGGGATTTCTTAATGCTTTATAATCATGTTTCTGGTAGATTTTTTTTTATACAACTTAGAATGACAAACAAGCTGACGGCCCACCTGATGGAAAATGGTAACCGTCGCCTACAGACATGAGCAGTACCATGGACATAACAGAGTATACTGTTTCGCCCCTGATACCCCCCATGCGTTGCCATTCCTGAGGACTCGACTGTTATTCCTCTGTATCCAGTAAATTCACGCCATATCCCACCCTGCAAACCGAAACACAGCCATGCAAACACAGTTGCTTCACGGTTGAAACACGAATGAGACAGAGGTACCCAAGCAATCGACAATGCAAGCACTGACAAGCAATGACATATTGTTGGTAACAATTTTAAATACAAGTAACTAGTAATCACAAAGAAACTAAAGATTGTATGGGTATACCACCTATATACTCGTAAGACATAACATACTAATAGTAAATGAGTATACATTTGCAATAGTGTGTATTTTATGTGTTAAAACCTGTTTTATTGGCTACAAAATACCTCAGATTGAAATAAAAGCCTGTAAGCAAATTCAATAGCTTTTTAGCACTTGTAAAATTGGATTTCAACAACGTTCACCGTGTTCTGATTGCTCTGTACTGATTCAGCTGTAACCTTCTATAGCATAATGACAGTGTCCGAGTGAAAAGTCACGAGTATTTTTTATTTTTATAAATGTAAACGATTCTATGTGCTATTTTTAGAGGTTTTAGAACTAGTAAAATTTTGTGCTTATAATCTTTAAGTAATTTGAAAAAGAGGATTCTTTTAGAAATCGATAAGTAAATAAATAATTGCTGATAACTGAATCATCATCATCATCATTTTTAGTAATATAGTTTGTTTGTTTGCTCGTCTGTTTGTCTACCATAAAATACCAGAGGAAGACTTTGGACAAAAGTTGTTTGCTTGGATACCTCTATTCCATTCGTGTTTCAACCGTGAAGCAGATGTGTTTGCATGGTTATGTTTCGATTTGAAGGGTGGGATATGTCAGCGAATTTACAGGATACAGAGGAATAACACCTGAGTCCTCAAGAACGGCAACGCATGGAGGGTATCATGGGCGAAAGAGTATTATAATATTATACTCTGTTATGTCCATGGTACTGCTCATGTCTATAGGCGACGGTTACCACTTCCATCAGGTGGGCCGTCAGCTTATTTGGCATTCTAAGTTGAATAATAAAAATACATGTATATTAACAGTGCATACATTGGTGAAAATTTCGAGTAACTTCCACATAAAAATACAAACGAAATGAGAACTTCCTTGTTTTTAAATTCACTTAAATAACCACTTACTCGTTGTCCATTATATCTAAAAAAGAATAAAAAGAACTGGTAGCATAGCAGATAAGAAATAAAGGGAATAAAATGAACGCGGGTTGAAAACAAGTTTTATAGAAAACTTCGTTCCAATAGCCGTCATTTATAAGAGAATGACTTGTGCCATTTGTATTGTGGTCTATTCATTAAGCTAGGGCCGTGGGTAGAATCACAAAGGGGTAGTAAGATGCCCTACTATTTATTAAGAGGTCGCTTCCCGTAAGGTAAAGTAATCCTTGCCTTATATTGAATTACTTTGAATTACAAAAATAATCTGATTGACTTACATCTTAGGTAACTTACTTTTTGTTAAGAATGCTTGAGCAGTTTCGTGACCATTCGGGGCTTTTAATCATGAGTTATGAGTAGATGGTCGCACATGAAATTTATTAAACACAAGTATCTATCAATAAAATTATGTAGAACTTTCGAATTTTATTTGTGTGTTTATTATACACTATGTTAATTTATCAAGTCAAATAAATTTTCAGTTTCATAGTAATGACCCTCTTAACATGAAATTTGTTGTCGTATACAACAAATTGCATGTTAAGAGGATACTATACCTGACTTTATATGCATTGATTAATAGTTTTATCAGGGGGGAAAGAGATTGTTAGTAATGTAGACTGAGAATCCCATTGCTAGCAATATACCCAACCAGGTCGACCTCCTCGCGGTTCACCCTGGAAACTATCATGGTTAATCCCTGATGAATTCATCATGATGAGCTAACTGGCCTGTTTTCATTCTCATCTATCACTCTTCACTGGTGCTCCGCCAGCGTATCCCATTAGCGCAGGCGGGGTTACCATACCATTTACACCCATAAAAAAAGTAGTTTTATCAATTGTTAACATTGAACAAAAACTGTCTATCTGTATAACCGTATGTAACATCATAGTTCACAAACAAATAAAGCAAAAAATACTAACATTGCAATAGACTGCAGGTTTTTTATTAAATCGAATTAATATATTGATAATTGGAATTGTTTAATAAGTATGTTTCTTTGAGTACGGTAATACGGGTACGCACCCCTGGAGACTATAGCTGTCACTATCTATCCCATATCCTCCTAAATAGTTATTATAGTTTATCTTATCCCTTCTCCTAAACTTCTTTCAAAAATTCTTTTAAAAACCCAAAAATGCCAGTCACCAATTCGCATACCCAGCATGGTGAATGGTTATGAACTCTGCGATGAAAAGTACCGATAATGTGCCATCTCCAGTGCGAAGATGATTAATCAATCTGGGTACAGAGGAATAACACCTGAGTCCTCAGGAATGGCAACGCATGGGGCGTATCATGGATGAAACAGTATACTCTGTTATATCCATGGTACTGCTCATATCTATAGGCGACGGTAACCATTTTCCATCAGGTGGGCCGTCAGCTTGTTTGCCATTCTAAGTTGTATAAAAAAAAACATACATCATTCGAAACAGTAGATAAAATACAGCACTAACATTATGTAGTAAAATTAAATAGAGTGATATTTTTAATGTTTATCATTAATATATTCTCTTAAGCTGTAGTAACACTTGTTAATTGATCATTCTGTAGAACGCAATCGGAATTCCAGGCACAATCTTAATAATAAACTCATAGTGTTTTGGTAACAACTATAAAGGCCTCTACCCTCCTTTTCTCGGTAGTAAGACCTCACACTTTCTAAAAAAACCTCAACTGTATAGATTAGTTTTCTTTTATAAATCAGGGGTGTGGAAAGAACTCATAGTTTTAATTTCCGCCCCGATCTACACATAACCAATAAAACAGGGTTTGAATTATTTCTTCTAACATTTTAATAGGTACTGCGTAAATAGTCGTATAATGCTTGGATGGAAATATAAGGAAAACACACGGTTAATTAAATTACAGTGGATATTTTTTTATGTTAAAGAAATATAAATAAATCTTTATTCTTATGGTAATAATTTAAGATACTTTTCCACAAAAAACGCGACTTCAATCTTGATATAATTTGTGGGGATTTTCTTTATTAATATTATAAAGAAAAAAGATTTGACTGTTTGTTTGTAATGGATGAATTCAAAAACTGCTCAACCGATTTTATAAATTCTTTCAGCTGTGGAAAGCTACATTATCAGCGAGTAACAAATTTCTTGAGTGGCGACCTCGTACAAGTAAATACAGTGTAGGCCGACCCCTCACTAAATGGAGTGATGAGTGAACAGATAACAACTGATATTTTTATTTTTCTATTTTAATATTGTATCTGGAGTTATCAGTTTATACCGGAGGGAAGAAGGGATTTTTAGTTCGACCAGTTTTAGTTATCAGGTCGACCTCCACGCGGTCCCATTTGGAAAGCATCGTGATTTATTTATTATTGAATTTGTCACGCTAAGTTAACTGACCTGCTTCATCCTCACCTATTAGCCCTCACTGATGTACATTCAATAATCATCCATTAAAAAAATAGTTTATATCTAGAATAATTGAAAAAACATTACATTTAAACTATACATTAGCCAATTACAGATTTCTGATTTGTATACCAAACAATATTATGATTATTAGACGGTAGATATTCGCAAAGTAAATTCGATGAAGATATAATAATGATTGTATATAATAGAAAACAATACAAGCGAACTGAAGTTATCCTTCGATTGGAACGAACACTCTATGAACGAAATACATAGATAGATAGATACTCTTTACTGTTTCCTCCAAAAGATTACAACAGTAAACCTATTATAAATATAAACAATTACAAGAAATAATCATAATGAGAAAACAATGGGCGACCTTATCGCTAAAAGCGATCTCTTCCAGGCAACCTTTGGATGGAAAGGAGTAATTATAAACTGTTTAATAATGCCTACATTTATTCTATTTATGGCAATAATGACAAGCTCGACATTGACATCTCTTATTTTCCAACTGGTCGGTAGAACTAGAAATGTGAGAGTGTTGTATGTTAAATATTTATCATTATAAAGTCAACCAGGTCAGTCCATCAGTTGGCGTCAGTTATCGGCGCGTGCGCTTGTGTCACATGTTAGATAGTGTATCAATTTGTGCGTTTGTGTAAATAAAAATTTTGCATTCTAACATGGAATCATTTACTACAGAATGTGGTAGATATTGTATTTTTTTTTCTTAAATAATTCATTTTTGCTTTTTTAACGTTTACTTATTATTGGATAAGTAATTGAAAATATATTTTAGAAAGGTCATACTATTGAACGTAGTCAAAAATTACTATTAAGCCTTTATTCTCATGTTTTTATCTTGTTGTTACGATAGGAATCTTTTATATATATATATATATATATATATATATATATATATATATATATATATATATATATATATATATATAAATATTTATTTTCTTTTTACAATATCTAATTAATAGAAGAAGAATATATTACAGCAACTGGAAAGAAATATTTAAGTGGGTAGGTAAAAAAAAATTAATAGACGATAATGGAATGGTACTCGTACCTCGCCTGCACTAATGCTGGCAGGACACCAGTGGGGAATGATAGGTGAGGATGAAAAGGCAGGTCAGTTAGCCCATCGTGATAAATATACCTGGAATTCAGCACGATGGTTTCCAGGGGGCGGGAGGGCACGTGGAGGTCATGCTGAGAGGGTATATTGCTAGCAATAGGACTGGTAGTCCACATTACAAATCCCTTCCCCCTAAGTAGATAATTACCAAATTTTGTTGGGCCGAAAATATATTTTGCTGAATATCGATGTTCCATCTTAATTCACCTATATCCATCACGCCAGTGGTAAGATATTTCAGAAGGAGATGCTTTATTTTGGCGAAGATGAATTATAACCTTTAGATAAAATTAACAAACATGAGTGGGATTGCGAGATAAAAAAATATTATTAGTATTTTTAGGATATTGTAGGTAGAGGATTAATTAATATAATATGTATGTAGGTATTTAGGTAGGTTTATGTAACGAAAAAATCTAATACATCGTTATTGATGAACTGTTGACTATTATACAGCGATTATTGTCAATCTTTATATATATATATACATTTTTGATAAATATATATATTGTATAAGTTCACCAAATTTTTGTTCAGTCGTCGAAATATGAAAGTTTATAATCATTGTATTATATTGTAAAATCTTTATTATACATAATTTATAATGGATATTAATATTCAAATAATTTATATTTAATCAAGTTAGTTACTCAATTAGGTACACCAAAACGGAGAAATAGATGTAAATAGAGTTTATATGACAGTACCATCGAAGCATTTATCGTAAATAAAAAAAATTTAACTGACTTCAAAAGGAGGAATTCGTGTTTCAACTGTAAAGCAGTTGTGTTTGCATGGCTGTGTTTCGGTTTGAAGGGTAGGATATGGCGTGAATTTACAGGGTACAGAGGAATAACATCTGAGTCCTCAGGAATGGCAACGTAGGGGGGGTGTCATAAGCGAAACAGTATACTCTGTTATGTCCATGGTACCGCTCAGGCGATGGTTACCACTTTCCATCAGGTGGACCGTCAGCTTGTTTGCCATTCTAAGTTGTATAAAAAAGGGGTGTTCTCTATTCGATTGTATTTTCTTTTATGTTTGTTATTTTTGTATTTTAATTTAAATGGGGAAATCTATGGGGTACAACTAGTATTTATTTGGAGGGAAAGGGATTGTTAGTAATGAGGTTTAACAACTCCATCGATTGCAATATACCCTATCAGGTTGACCTCCACGCGGTTCCCTTTAGAAACCATCGTGGTTTATTTTTATGGAATTCGTCACGACTGGCCAACTAACCTGTTTCCATTCTCGTCTGTCATCCCTCACTGGTGCCTCGCCAGCGTATACCGATAACGCAAGCGGGGTCACCATTTCATTACCGTCCTATAAAAAAAAAACTAGTATTAAATTGTTAATTAGTCTGAGAGCACTTAGGTGTTCACCATTTTCACACTTCGCTTACAGTGTATAAAAATAGTGGAGTAATAACTGTTTATTTCATTCAAGGAAAATACAGGATAGAATCTCTGTCTGGTGCAACGTTCTCCGGCGCTCTAGAAGTAAGTAGCTTAGACTATTTACATAAATACTAACATTTCTATTTCTCATTTATATAAGTGGAAACAGCTGAGTATTTTAAAACGTGCTTCAAATAACAACTAACACAACCATAATCTTGGACGTTTAAATGAAATTGCCACTTTAAGAATATAATATTTATTTGTTCAAGTAACCAAAACTCATTTTGTTAATAACAAACATTATTTATAACTATGAAAATTATTTATTATGTTTATAATGAATATTGATGTGAGTTATCTTAATATTTTTGCGTCATACAATTTGTTATAATTTGTCAACGACCCGGTATGAATTGCCGAGAGGTATTTCGTACAATAGTTGATATCTACTCATATTTCTGTCTCGTCAATGGTTCTGCCAAGAAGCAACTGTACTTGCATGATTGTGTTACAGTTTAAAAGGTGGAATATAGCAGTGAAGTTATAGGCTATGGAGACATAAGACTATAGTCCTAATGAATGGCAAGACAAGTATCACAGTATATTTTGTAATGTTTATGGCATATTTATAAGTGTAGTCAGCACTTCCCATCAGCTGATCTGTCAGCTTATTTACCATCCGTATCATAACAGAATTTAAATAGGGATTAAACAAACGTCAAATTTAAGATTTAGTACCTGCTTAACGTTCATTTGACACGTATTTGGTCTATTTTGAGCCCAATTATAGCATGGCCAATAATATTAAATATTAGTTAGCTAAATAGAGCTTAGAAGAGACGTCATTGATAATTCACTATCTTTACTTACACCAATAATAAAACCTGGTGTGTATTTACAGCATGTAATTTTAGAGACTGATTATTTTTTTTATGATAAATCATAAAAATAACCTTAATACATAAACAAAACATTAGTGACCTAGCCTTATCAAAATACTTTATATTTATTACAGAGATTACGTATAATACAAGAATTACGTAGGTACCTACGTATGGTCGTTGACTTCTTAAATAGGATGTCAATGGTATCATATAATGTATGTACATTCTACTTTGTACACAAAATAATTAGATACAAAAAAAAATATTTTTGTACAATCAATTTTTTTTAATACATATATTTATAATTTTATTGTTAGTCACAGCCATTCACCCTTAGAATTACATTCTATAATATACATGAGCTATTACTATTTGTATGAAGACGTCGCCATTTGATGACAAGAATTTCTATACTTCACTACAACATACTATTTTTCTATTTCACTACATATACACTACACTACACTATATATACACTATACATAGCTTTTAACTTGGTTTACGAGACGATAACTTTACATGTTCTCTAAAACATGACGCAACTGATAATTATTTTTAAAAATTCAAACATGAATTTTAAAAATTATGAGGGTAGATTTTGAAAACCTTAGACTACAGTCAAGCATATAGCCTTGTTTAAATGAGCTGTCATTGCTATCAATTTAATTAAGCTTTTGATGATATTTTAAAGGGGACACTACTACCCATCTCTTTAAATTCCCTTAGTCGCCTCTTACGACACCAACAGGAATGAAAGGGGTGACCCATTCTCTGCCGGGACCACATGTCATTGCTATAGTATTTATTTATTTATTTAATATTTTATTGCAACTTACATATAAAATAAAAAAAATATACAATGATAAATTATTGTATGGTTTGAATATTTATTTCTCCATTTCAGGTAATCCGAGTAGCCTTTTGCCAGGATGAATCTGTGTGTATAGGATGCGAAGTTAACGAAAACCCAGTGGCTATTGAGGAATTACTGGAATTATGCGCAGACGCAGCATTAGACGCCGTATCTTTGGTTGCTGTAGAAATTGAAACTGGTGAAGTAGTAGCCGTCGCTTTCAATAAAATCCAGGTATAGTCCAGGAATTGTTATTATTCTATTAGTATTTTTAAATTTTACCAAAATTCTCATCTCCCCTATTAAGGAGAGGAGATGGCAACTAACCCCTGGCAGAAGCACAGTCGGCCGGGGTTCAGGGCCCCAGGGAGAGAAACCGGCGTACAATGCGGGCAGAATCTAAGAGCACCGCTTTCTGCATCTTTCCCGGGAGTGAGCCGCCTCGGAATCCCAACCGTCTGAGATGTTGTTCTAGACTGGTTGGGATAAGACCGTTCACCGACATAACGATTGGGATGATTTCGGTAGATGTCACCCCCACATTTCGGTCACCTCGTGAGCCAGGTCGAGATATTTTCTCTTCTTCTCGGTTTCGGCTTTCACGAGGTTCTCGTCATGCGGTATGGTGACATCCACCAAAAACACCCTCGAAAGTGCCCGGTCCATCACCACGATATCAGGTTTGTTCGCAAGAACAGTCCTGTCCGTGATGATGGATCGGTCCCAGTAGAGCCTGTCGCTGTCGCTTTCGAGGACCGGCTGTGGCTCGTACTTATATTACGGCAACCTCTCATTCGCGAGGCCGTACTTCAGAGCTAGCTCTTGATGGAGTATTTTGGCTACCTGGTTGTGCCTGTGCAAGTACTCTGTGTTGGCAAGAGCTGAACAACCCGAAAGCACATGTCTGAGTGACTCTCCGGGATGGCGACATGCTCGACAGATGTCCTCAGTGCCATCCTTCAGAATGTGCTTTCGGTAATTGTTCTATTGTATATTGGTGCTATTAGTATTATTATTAATATACTGAACTAGTGTTTAGTATGCAATAACTTAGAATTAAAAGGTATTATGTCATTTGTACATTTTAGTATCTCCAAAGCCTAACTGTAGTTGCCAATCCCTCTCCCAAGCGTGGCAACTATTGGCAAAAATCCTTATTGGGGAAGTCTGTGTTCAACAGTGAGCAATTAACGACTGATATGATAATGATGCCCTTTTTAAGTATCTAAATATAATATGTATATTTGAAACATTTAAATTTGAAATAATGTTAAGAATTAGAAAAATTAAATAATCGTAGAAGATTTTTGTATGTAATGGATAAACACAAAAATACTAAACTGATTTTAAAAATTCTTCCATCTATAGAAAGGTACGTTATAAGTGAATAAAATGGGTTGTTTTAATCGCTATTCTAAAATCAAAGCTGCGCGAATTAATGTATAAAAATACACTAATTGATATTATCTTTTATCAGGTAGCGGCTACAGATACTTCAGAACGAGCATTCTTTGAAACCTTCGCTAAAGAGCGATGTACACAAGGGCCCTCTCGCTCACTGGTAGAATTCATGGCTGATGTGGATGCAAGATGCAATCTTTTTGAGAAGTATGGCTTTTCATTATCTTAGGAGTAGAGTGGTAGTCATCTAAACTAACCTAACGTACTCATATCGAGAGTACCCAATTTTGAATGCATGGGGAAACTGGTACATGGCAAAATCTTAATACCTGAAGAATAAACAGTAACAATAAAAAAAATGGTAAATAAGCTAACGTGGGTAGTCCTGATAAAGTAACACCATAAAATAAAAGAAATCTTATTTTTCTATTTACTACCAGCTGTATCCCGTGGCTTTACGCGCAATAATCAATAAGTACATAAAGTATCCTGTGTGCTAAATTAGAATAAAAACTATTTATGTACTAATTTCATCATTCATCGGTCGTTATAGACTTTTTCATTTATTATATTAGTAAGATAACAAATGACTGTACATTCATTATGGTAACATTGTATTCAAACATGAAAACCAACCTTTACATCAAATCCGTTTATTTCAGTCTTCAGTCCTTTTATTATTGCGTGATTCAGCAACATTTTTATAAAAGCAAAATAATAATATGAATAAATTCATTGGAATACGACTGATAAAAAAGGTTCAAGATTTATTTAATTAATATGAATACATCTTAGAAGCTCTAGACGTTATGTATAATTTTATTTAACAGACCCCTTTTGGTTAGACCGCAATTGCATTGTGTTGTAAAGATTTTAATTACCTATTTCGTTTAGTTAGAGTCCAGTGACAGACAAATACCGTTTGCACATTTTGCAATTTATCAAAATGATATTATAAATCGTAACTGATAAAAAAACGTTTTATTGCACTGTAATCTAAATATTTACTGTCCTTAATTATAACTATCAAATAATAAATATGATAGTAGATATATAGAAGTAATCATTTGACAGAAGTAAGAAAATCAAGATAAAGCAAATGCAAAATTTTGAAGTTGACCTTCAGAAATACAACACAGAAAACTGTATCCAATTTGGTGCAGTAGTTTTTGTGTAATACAAGGACAAACATTAAGACAAATAGACTAACAGACAAACTAATAGATAAATATTTTAATGATTATTGTTTTAGTTTCTGTTGCTTCTATTAAGACCTCTCATATAAATTTTTCTTAAATATCTCTCATGTAAAAACATCGTCTAGTTATAATTGTATTATATTATTAAGATATACCTATATATTATCTAGAGATTAGGCCCTAACTAAAATAGAATTTACTAATTCGAGAAACTTGCTAGATACATTTGTCATGGGATTATCTACTTTGCGCATTTGTTAATTAATTAAAGTTCATTTGTAATTTGTATTCTTGTACTAGCAAAACCCTCTTTTATGGGAGAGGCATATATTTAGTAGTGAACAATTATTGGCTGAATTAATATATAAATATACCAATAAAAATATTTTTTGAAAATCCCCACGTCGAATTAGAATATAACTAATTTTTGAGGTGCAGTAAATTCGCAATGGATTTTAACTCTAGTAATCAGTGGTAATCATAAAAGCAACAGTTTGAACATATTACCTCTTGGTAATAGCAACATATGAAAGTTGTTATTGGTAGCACAATAACAGAACATTAAATGATATTCATGGCATCGTGGCCATTCAGTAAGTGCCACACGGAGACACTATATTTTTTTAGCATATTTATATTTTTCTTAGTAGTGTAAAATAATTTGTTTTTATGTGCAATAAATCAACACATTATTGTCTTTGTTTTTTAGATATGCAGTTGACTGCAGTTTGGAAATAATGTTTCTGGCAACAAAACGGGAACATAGACGGCGAAAACTTGCACAGTTGCTTTGTAAAGTTGCTTTGGATTTAGCAAAGAAACTAAAAGATGGACCTGTTTCGAAAATTACGTTAGAAGAACTGGGGTCAAAGTATTCCATGTTAAAACCACGCAGCCCCACAACCAAGTATCCGAAGATCTGCCAAGCTATTTGGACATCGGAGGGTACCCAACGAATAGGAAAAAATTTAAACTTCATAGTCCATTTAACGGTTCCATTTAAAGAGTTTATGTATGAAGGCAAAAGTTACGCTGAAAGAATAGGTTCGGTACCGTCATTTTGTGAAGTTGTAGCAAAACCTCTTTATTAATATACTGTTTGTTCTAGCGACGGCGGATTTTTATATTTATGTGATAATTACCACCGTAAAATGTAAATGTGTTTGATAAAGTTGTCCCGCGTCCAATTTTATTAAAACCTGTCTAGAAAATTTTGTGTGATGCATGTAGCGACACGGTTCAAATAAAGTTTTATTGCATGTATTTATAGATATAACTAGATGTAAATTTAAACTATGTGATATTTGGTATTTGTAATAAAGTATTTCTTTTTATTTTGTGTTAATTTAATATTCTATGAATAAAATTAATCGAATGGTTTAAAGGAAATATTCATTAAAAATCTCACAGTTATTTTTCCATTTTCTCAGTAATATTTTAATAAAACAAGTTCTTGAAATTTTTATAACGGATCCTTCAATTTATTATTGGCCTCTTAAATGAAATTGTTATTGTGAAGTAATTTATTCAAGGAGAGCTACATTCCTCGATTTTGTTCCATTTCAAGATTTTATAATTGTTTTGAACGATTCATGGTTTTTTCATCAGTTTCTTTAAAAGAACTGATCTTGTTTTAAGTCAAAATATATTAAGATTTTTGCAGGGTGGTCAACGGGCACGTGATACCCCTAGGGTTACAGTTCATAGGCTACAGTAACCGTTTACCATCTGACGGGCTGTATGTTTGTTTGCCACCTTCGTGGTATAAAAAAAAAATCTACTTAATTTTTATTCTTTGAATTCGCTTTGAGTGTCATAAATTGAAGTATATTTTGATTCGCAAAAAAAAACTTACTGTATATGTTACTTACTTTACTGATAAATGAGATATATTGAAAAAATTTCGTAGATAGTCAATTTCGTAGGACTCAACATATTTTGATTTTCGCGAAATAATATGTAGTTTGCATAAAGATGTTTCTTTAAAAGTAAAATACAGACGGCTAGAAGAAGATGCTTGTTTCGCACCAAAAAACGGTAGCTCAAGTCCTCAATAATTAAAATTGAACTAATGCAGGGAAAAAAACTGTATCTATTGAAAAAAATAAGTTACCAAAACCAGTTTATAATTGGTGATGCAAACGCATTGAATTTATCTCTTCGGAAGTCGCTAGTAGAGTACATTTTAAACTTATTAATTCAGGGCCATATAACCAAATCAAAGATGCACATACTTTTAATTGTATCTCTATAATTTACAGGCAGCGTCACACTTATTAAAGGCAAGTTAACACCGGTCCAGTTAGATAGTTGGACAGCTCTAATTGCGTTGTCTTGCTCTAGCCAAATTGGTTCTTGTTAATTGATTTGGAATCGGCACAGACTTCAGTATTCCATTCGTGAATATTATTCCGTTAATAACCAACTGCTGTAGATATGCTTGCAATTACATTTATGAGAAGTATTGTTATTATTTTCGGCCATTTATTTTAATGGTTCCATACCGAATTAGTTAAATTGTTTCTACGTCTGGCCAATAGATGTATTGTATTGATGTTTGCAAATTGTCTTACTTCTTTATGTAATTTTAATATAGGAACGAATATTTTTATTTAATATCTAATATACTGGTACTATTATATATCGTTAAATAGATAATAACAGTATCTATTTAACGATATTTCAATGTTTAGGTATTTGGATTTTTGTTAGTTAATTACATTTAATCAGCGAAATATATTTCAAACAGATTTGGTTTAATTTAATTTAGTATAGACAGGCCTTTATACTAGATTGAAACATAAGATGTTTTTATCCTAATTCACATGAATTATAGCTACGAGTAGCATTGTAATAATCATGTAATCACAAATTTCATCAACTTTTTTTCTTCATGATAAATAGATACTCAATATAAAAAAAAAAATTATATCCCTGGCTGTAATCGCTAATATGGTAGTCAGAGGCTACTGTTATCATTATCACCATATACGAGTACAATTCAAACACATCACACTGCTTTATGATAGAGGAATTTGTTAATTTAATTTATCGATTGTTCACCGTCTGACGCGAAACTATTATTGTAATGTCTATCAATTAATTATATCATTATACTATGCATATTACAATACATTAATTAGTATTGTATAAATGGAAATTAACCTATAACAATAACCATATCTAAGAACGTTGATTCATGAAATGTGTATAAATCTTCATTGATACAGCAATAAGTAAAAGATAGTTGATGTCCTTGGTGATCTAGTAGCTTTTTTTTTATGGGTGATAATGGAATGGTAACCTCATCCGCGCTACCGGTATACACCGGCGGGGCACCAGTGAAAGATGATAGGTGAGGATGAAGCAGGCCAGTTAGTCCATCGTGCCGAATTCAACAAGAATTGTTCACGATGGTTTCCAGGGGGAACCACGTGGAGGTCGACCGAATAAGGCATATTGCTAGCAATGGGGCTGTCAAACTCCATTGCTAACAACCCCTTTCCCCCGATCTAGTAGCTTAATACACTGGTTTATGTATTGATGGTCGCTGGTTCGATCCCCGCACAATACAAACATTTTTATTGAGTTAATCTGGGTGTTTTTTATGTATGTATTTGCAAATAATTAAAGAGTGTGTCCCACAAAAAAATCTGACTTCAATTGTGACATAACCAGTTATTTTAATGTAAAAACTAAACTACTGAACCAATTTAAAATAAAAACTAAGAGACCAATCTGTAAGTATATGCATTCAGATAAAAAAATAATTTTCTAAATCGATTTAGAACAGACGGGAGTTATAAGGTAGCAAACATAAAAAAATACAACCGAATTGAAAACATTTTTTTGTAGTAGGTTGAACAAGTAAATTTATCAGTTGCCTAGTACCCATAATATAAGCTTTTCTTAGTATGCGACTAGATGGCGCTGGGTAATATGTGAATTATTTATTCAACTACTAAATGACCATTATTAGAATTGCATGATAGCTATTTGTTTACGCTAGCCGGGTACTAGCGGATGGTGATAAATAAGTATGAAGTCACGATGGTTCAGTTGACTTATTGTGATGAATTCATATGGAATCAACCACAATAGATGATCTAAGGCGAACTGTATAGATAGAGTATATTGCTTGTCCCCATTCCTAATAATAACTGATCCAAATAAATTAATTAAGAAAAAAAACAAGAATAAATATGTAAGCTTTCAAGATTTGGATTCCTGTATCGCATTTAAATGACATTTACTGTGTTGTAAATCATCAGTTTATTTTATATTTTTTTTTAAATTACATTTATCTTAATTAGAAAATAACTCTTTATTTTCTTTAATATAACTACTATTAGCAAGCGTCAAACAAATTCTAATTAACTAACCAGTAACATGGACTTCCACAAAATGTAATATGAATAAAAAACGTATTATGCCAACTATTAAATCCGTCTGAGCGCTGGTAGGAGGAAAGTCAGCTGCAATAAATAAATACAATCAAAGACTTTTTCTTACATAACACTTTATATATATAAAGGTAAACTTATATAAAAGCAGGTCTATCACCTACGGCCAACCTCAAATGAGTGGGATAAGGACAGGATGATGATGATGGTGATAATGATGTGCTTTTGCAAAATAACACCTAATTCAATAAAACATTTTTAAGCCTAGCAATGGACAGTTAAGGGCTTGTATGATGATGATATTTTTTTATTACTAGTAAAAATAATAAAATTAAAAAAAAATGAAATAAATCATATGAAAATAAATGTTGGGTGGTATCTTTATGAAAAAGGATAAGATTATTACAGACATCGACGGTTTCGTTATCCAACAGGAGCGACCGGACATACCCATTAAGTACCCCGATGAGCTCCAGAAATATTTATATAGAGGACTTATTTCATACTTCAACGAGTCAGAAAATTAGGAAAGGAGTACAAATATATTTACTGCTTTCGGTGACCGAAGCATTTTCTCTTAAAATAAATTTGTCCCTCTACATTTATACACGGGCACTCTTATATTTTGTTGACAAAAGAACATTATTATATTACTAGCTGTATCCCGCGATTGTGCCCACGGGATTCAGTATATAAAGTACCCTTTGAGCTAAGTTAGGATATAACCTACCCGTGTATAAAATTTCATTCAAATTCGTTCAATGACTTAAAAAACCACCCATATATTGTTACAAACTTTCGAATATATTATATTAGTAGGATATTTTCATATTTATAACTAAAATTTGATTAAATTATGTATCTAAGAATAATTATTTCTATTATAAGAGATATTATAAGACAATAAATTATTGTATATGTTGGTATCACTAAAAAATATGAAAATGAAAAGAATGATCTTTAAAGATTAATTAATGGTAAAAAAATTCTTTAAGATCACTGCCAATTGGTCTAATAAAAGTACCTAGGAGGCTTGATGCATTTTCATGCTAAATGGCTATAGAGATACGTTGACCAAATTATAGATCAGCCTTCTGGTCGCCTTCTGGTTTCTGGTGGTTTAAAAACATTTGTTGTTATGAGTATGTCTGTTTGTATTGGTCTGAGTGGTTTTTATGTACAAGCTTTACTTAGTTTGGAAATATATAGCACTACATAATATGTCGAGTGGTATTTGTTTATTTATATAATTATATTTTTAGAGAAGGTAAGCTATGATTGAAGATTAAATATATCGTTCCATTATCTATGACGTTTTTTAAATTAATTTAAAAACGTAAATGGTACGTATTCACTTAAACGTCTACGGGCAGGTACCACGTTGCATGTAATGTTTAAGTAATTAAATTTAAAAGCAGTTTGAGCTTTTTAATTTTGATTTAATTAATATGTAACTTCATATAACATTTACTGTAATATAGAAATTAACGTAAGAAAAATCTATAACCATCACCTCACTCGCTTTTATATTGGTAATTGGATATATTCTAAACGACCCCATTGCTCGGAATATACTCTATCAAGTCGACCTCCACGAGGTCTTAACAATCGCAATTATTTCGTGATAAATTCACCAAGGTAGACCGTTTGACCTGATTCCATTCTATCATCCCTCATTAATGTTGTATATATATCAGCGTGTATCGATAGCACAAGCGAGGTTACCATTCATCGTAAGAAATACCAACTATTATCATAAAAAAGAGGTCGGTACACTTACACACTTTCTGACATTGTTGACGAGCATAAACTCCTCTGTGGATCCCTCGACAAAAAAAAAAACATTTAATGACTACACAGTTTGTATAACAATTATTTTTAGATTGAAATTTGCTACATTGTCCTTGGAGCCTTAGTGACTTTGCTAAGTTTCACAAATATTATCCCTGTGTTCAAATTTGACTTTATAACTAATCCTATGTTACAATGTTGGTTAAAATGAAATTAAATAACGATAATGTGGACTAAGTGTCTTATAGTACTAGTCGTATTCCGCGATTTTGCTCGTGTGATGTGTGTATGCACAGTGTATTAATATATAAGCTGTCTGTGTACAAAATTTCATTAAAATTCGTTTAGTAGTTTTTGCGTGAAGGAGTAACAAAAATCTATTCATACAAACATCCTTACAAACTTTCGCATTTGTAATAGGATAGGATACAACACATTTACGTTAACAATGTAACGTGTCGCAATATGTCCTTGACGTAAATTGCTATTCAGAAGTAATAATTAGTTATGTCCATAACGTCTATGCGCCTGCTTGCTACGACAACACATGATTTGTTTGGCCTGAGATGGCACACATAAACATTATGCGAGACTGTAATTAACGGAACTACTTACATCTATCCTTGCGTTATATAATATTACATCAAAGCATTGACCTACATTTTTGTGCAATTGAATACCGTAAATATGTTAATAAAGCCATCAAAATGATGAACGAAAATACCGTAATATTGGTTAAGAGAGCGTATTCTAACGACTGGCAACATATGGATTACCTGTAAAATATTAAACACGGAATACAGAATTTTACTTGCACATTCGACATTTATTTAAAATATATGTATTTATTTACACACGAATTTTCGATGTCGTGGAGCGTGCATAAAAAGTACTAATTTTCTTCTTCTTTCTATATATTAAAGCAACAATGACCACAAATGTGGTCCAGTGTGTGCAGGTGATTCAGAACTATTTAAATGACAGTCTATGAGAGCGACCTATGCTATCTGTGGTAATTAATGGCTATAATTATGAATGAATGAGTACACTTTATTCATATTACATAGTACAGGAAAATAGCTAAACAAAATTGAACGTGAAATAACAGATGACGCTAAAATTGAATCTTGCGGTTTTTGTAGATTATTTTGTAATTAAAGTTAATTAGAGGCAAAATATCTAAAATCGCGGGTGATTTTATTTGTTTTTTTTATCGATGTAGGTACTAATAAGTTATTATAATTTTCCTCTGTATTTTTTTGTGTTACAATTGTATAGGTTTAATTCGTTCAGGAAAAGACGGGGTATTATCTATTACTTTACCTACATGCATAATAATAAATATAACTCGTCAATTTAAGAATTTTACTTCAAATTACCTTTAATTACGAAATAACCAACCAAACAACAAGTCTTGATTTCAACTCCATCTATTATTTCGTGTCCAAATTTGTTTAAGAACTAACCACCTTAAAATGATGGTAGCAAGACGAATACATGACGATCAAATACTACATTTACATGGTTTGTCTCTACGTTGTCGTTGATTATGTATAGCTATATATATATATCGTGTAACTATGTATTTGGTTGACTTATTTCATTCCGGTTTCTCATTTCTGTTCTAAGAATTTGAACTAGTTGCAATTTCTAGAGTGCCATTTGATTTTGACTTATTCATTCATCTTTGTCGGCTTTGAACGAAGGTTACTGTATCAGTAGTAGCTTCAATACACTACACAGCTACAAATAATCACTAAATAGACTTACAGATTGGATTGTAACTGCTATGGGTCAATATTGTTTTCAAATCTTATGTTCATTTTAGAACTTACTACGTTTGTATCTTTTAATTATTTCAACTTAATTAGGAAGTCTTCTATAGGGTGAACATGGCGATGTACGTAGCAGCGTCTTGCCTTGCACTGCAGGGTTCTGCTCGCAGAGCCTGTGAAGACATTGGTACGAGCGAAGGTGAGGGCGGAGATAGCAATGGCAGCCACTCATCTCCGACAGTACCATTGTATGACCAGTGTGTGATTTAGTTTAAAATTGTATGTAGTCGATAGACATAATTTTATACTGTATGCTCTTCTTCAATAATAAAAAAAGTGAGCAAAAGCCTGTGCCTGAAAAAAGGTAGATTCAGCTAATTAACTTAATATTATCACATCGATTGTATATTATTGTAGTAACAAATGACAATAATATTGTAAAATACGGTATATATCTATCAAGCTCCTCCCATGGAATAATTGGAAACGAGTGCGAGTCTTATTGGAAGGTAGAATTGTACTCGTATTACGTTATACATTAATGGATATTTTATTAGAATTATTTTGTTTAGTTCTGCTAATTATATTATATTTATTTCCTTCTTTGGTAGCGGAATCAAACAAAATAATTCTAATCGAATAACCGGTGATATGGACTTCCGCAAGAAAACAATAATTCAGTGAAATATTTGTACAATAATGCTATGCAATAGCAGGAAGATAAAGCTTTTGATATTTTCTCAATGTCATCATCACTATCATATCATCCGTTTGCTGTCTATGTCGAACATAAGTCTTTCTCAAAAGGAAGTTTTTTGCCAGTAGTTGGTGCGTTTCGCAGGCGAATTGGCACCCGCAGTAAGGCATTAGTGATGTTTTTTTTTTTTTTTTTTTTTTTTTTTTTTATACAACTTAGAATGGCAAACAAGCTGACGGCCCACCTGATGGAAAGTGGTGACCGTCGCCTATAGACATGAGCAGTACCATGGACATAACAGAGTATACTGTTTCGCCCATGATACCCCCCATGCGCTGCCATTCCTGAGGACTCAGGTGTTATTCCTCTGTACCCAGTAAATTCACGCCATATCCCACTCTTCAAACCGAAACACAGCCATGCAAACACAACTGCTTCACGGTTGAAACACGAATGGATGTTTTAAGAGGGCTGCAGCTGCTATCCGTTTCTTGATTATTAAGTTCCCTAAGTCACCTCTAACGACACCCAGAGGAAAGGAAGGGTTGGCTCATTTTATCTCAGAACTGCACGGCATCATTTTCAGTATACTATTCCAAAAATCTGATGGGAGTTTTAGTACAATAATGCTTTACTTCAAACAACAGCCTATAATGTAGTTGGTGTTATTCTATTCAGTTTGATACCACACGGCTCTATATACGTACAAACTTTCAAACGTTTACTCAAACCCCTAAAACCTCGAAATTGTAATATATAATCGCAAATAGAGAGGAATTCAATTACCCGTTATCAAATCAACTGTGCGGTACATCAAACGTCGAATATATTCGAAACTTCGCCGAATTATTACGCTCATGGGTTCGGGTCCACGGACGATGTCTATTTATGCATACAAATTTCATTATAATGGCAATTTATTTTCATTTATTTTAAGCCAGTTTTTCAAATTCTTACTCGAATACAAATTATTCAACTGGCAAAACACGAACCGAACCTTTTCAAAATTTAAATAAATAAAAATAATTGAATCCTTTTCTCTTTCCCCGTTTGAAAACTTTTTCTCTTTCGCCGTTTTATTTTCTACATTTTTTTTCGTTCTGGTCATAGATTGAGAAAATGGACTTTAATAAACATGTTTCGGTATTACACACGCTTTACACAAATGAAAACCAACATCAATTGTAGAAAATCAGTTATTTTGATTTCAAAACTACTCGTAAATTTATGAACAGATTTTCATAAAATTTCTATGGGACTATTTTAAACTAAAAGTATAACCTTTCAGATAAAAAAAAGTTTTCCAAATCGGTTTATAATTGATCGAATTATGAGATAAAAATATATTATTATGTAAAAAAGACAACAATCGAATTGATTACCTCTTTATTTTTTGAAGTTTGTTATAAAAAACAAACGAATTAGAATAAAAAATTAGCGTATTTACTTAAATGTATTTTTAAATAGATGATAATGGAATGGTAACCCCGTCTGCGCTAACGGTTTACGCTGACGGGGCACCAGTAAGGGATGACATGTGAAAATGAAAACGCAGGTCAATTAGCCCATCGTGATGAATACCAAGATAATAATGATGATAAATATAATAATGGTTTCCCTGACACCACGTGGAGGTCAACCTTCCTCTATATTACTAACAATCTCGTCCCTCGCTTGCAACTTAAATGCATTAGGTTAATTACACAAAATACTAATAAGGCTAAGTGTGAATGCCAATAGTAATATGCTGACACGATAAATGCATTTTCCAAGTTGAGAGCAATAGCTGAGAGTAGATATTGATCATTAATATGGGTGACAGAGTCAGAGCCGGGAAAGAGATGGACTGTAATTATCACAAGTATGTGTCTAACAAATCTAGAATATATATTCGTAACATATTGTCCTTACAATATTGTATGGTCATAAACAGTAGACATAAGAATAGTATGGACCCAGATGCAAATTCACCATATTGTTAAATCTTTATTTTTATTTTATTTTTACAACACAGGGGGCAAACGAGCATGCGGCTCACCTGATGGTATGTGATTACCGCCGCCCATGATCACTCACAACACCAACGGCATTGCAGGTGTGCTGCCGGCTTTTTAAAAGGAAATATGCTCTTTTATTTCCATTAAAAAGTATTCAGAGTGTTAGGATATTAGTAAAATAAATACTTGATCGATTGATTGAATCATATTCTTCAATTTACTTACCATAAACAACAGATGAACTGTTGATCGTCTCTTTGCCCCTGAAGGCATCCAATCTGCGGGAATGGGCTCCCTTCAGTTTTCGATTTAATGATCAATTAGCAAGTATTTGCATTGTTTTCAACATCTTCCGCTTTCATTTATTGTTACTTGAAACAAGAAACAAAAGAGTTATTTTTCTTGTTTATTATTGGACTCGTTAAGAAGGTGATTTCGTAAAAATATTTGTAGACATATTTTCCTGTAAGGATGGCAATTTTTTATCAAATTGACAAATGGCACATACAAAAGTGTCAATATATTATTTCCAGTAAAAGTTTAGTTTTCAAATAGTGAAATAGAAAATCTTCAATTTGTCAGAAAGTGATTTTGAAAATATATTAGTAAAGATATTTTCTTGGAAGGCTAATTATATTTTCAGATGATTGACGAATAACACGTACAGACAGAAACGTTAATGCACTTTTCATATAAAAGTCTATTTAACAAATAGTGAAATAGAAATTTTTCAACTTGTGACATTATGTTTCTTTAAATTTGAATGATTTATTTTTAAACATATTACATTTATTTGTGTTATGATCACAAAAAAAATTCAACAGATTAAAATTTAGTAAAAAAATAGCATAGTGAAAATTTACATTGCGGTATTATCGGTGTGTATTAATTCTTACAATCGATAAAAGTTTTGGCCATAGCCCAAAACCACAGGATCAGAATAAACTTGGCCAATTAATAAAATAATTTATCATATTATGGCGCGATTTACAAATGAATTCGCAGGCTTGTTTACCGTTGTTATAAATTTGACGATATTATAATAATTCACAAAAGTTCGACTAGCACCAGACGAAACAAGAGAGATATTATAAATGTAAATATATAGCCAATTGCCTTTTCTCCTCAACCGACTTTAAAAAGAAGGAGTTTGTATTCTCTTTTTATGTTTGTTGCCTCATAACTCCGTCAGTCCTAAAGCGATTTGAAAATTTATTTTTTTATCTGTAGGGATATTCTTACAAATTGGTTTTATAGAAATTTTATCAAAATCTGTTTAGTAGTTTAGTATTTAATTCAAAATAACTAGTTTTGTTACAATTAAAAGTCGGTTTTTTGTGAGATACAATGTTTTACTATGGGATAAACAGAAATAAAAAAGACAATTAAACAAAATCGAGAATATAGATACCCTTTTATTAAAATACGATATTTTTTAGTAAAAGTAAACGTTTATGTAGGTGTCTTTTTTATTTTATTTATAACTAGCCGCTTCCCGCGGCTTCACCTACATGAATCAATATATAAAGTATTCTATATGCTTTATATATTGATTCATGTAGGTACGATGTAAAATACCGGGCTACTAAGTTTTGTGCAAATCTGTTTAGTAGTTTTTGAGTGAAAGTGTAACAAATATCTATCTATTCATCCATCAATCTATCGTTAAAAATCTTTTCTATTTATAATATTAATATGAGTAGGTTTTACTCACGACTTTGTCCGCGTAACAAAGTTATCACTCCATTCCAAATATTACTATGATACCAAGAAATAGGATATTAAAGATGAAGCATGTGTGATATTATATACATAATATGTTAAAAAATAAACTGCATGGATTTGAAACATAGATTATTTTGGAGATTCCACATTTTTCTAATAAAACCATAAACAGTTTTTACAAGAATCTTAAAGTATCGACCTGCATATCCTTGACCAATACAGACAATAGCTTTATTTACTATTGGACATTAAAGCGATCACAATAGTCCTGAGATCGGATTCACTTTGCATAGCACTTGAAATTCAAATGGTGCAGTTCATATTGAGCCTCCCCCTGTCTAAGTGCCTACGGTTACCATGGCAACCTTGTCCGCAATATGCCCCTACCCTTAATTCATTTGAGGAACAATTGCTTTCAATTCTCGCAGCATTGAATAAATTTCATGAAGAATAAACGACTATGAAAAGAGGAAATATAATTTTTTTAGGGTAGATGAAAAAAATTGAGAATATACGAGTATTTTAAGAAACTTTGGAATCAAGATTAAAAATGAAGTAGGTAATGTGAATGTTTCCGTACACATTTCCCCCTTTGTGTATAATTGTCCTACTGTCATCTACGATAAAGTATACAGTGATTTATTATATAAAATAATTTTAAAGTAATTTGTTTTTGTAAACTATTCATTTATTATTTATAAGAAGAAAAAAACTCTATTTGATACAAAGCTGAACACCTATTATAACTTTCTATAAAAAGAAAGAGATTTTATAATATCTGTAAATTGATGGTTCTCCTAAGAAATAAATAAATAAAGCCGACATTAGTCTGTTTTAATAAAACTTTATAAAAAATTGACTAAATTCTTCAAATTATCACAGAAACATTCTATAAATGAAATTACTAAGAAACCGAAACAATCAACCAATTAATCAATTCTTGATTTATACTATTATTGGAAATCAAAAGATTGCCAGGGCAATTATTCGTTTGGTTATATTATTAATAAATTCTATTGAAAATGACCCTTGTGGTACTCGATACGCTCTTATTTCTTCGAGCATTTTTTATGGGGAAATAATGTCAAATTTTGTTTATTAACTTATAAAGTAAGTAGTATTTTTACTATCATATAAAATAGTAATTCGGCAACCGTAACGAAAAAACCTGTCGCAACTCCGGTACTCAGATAGTTATTTACAAACACCAACTATAAAGTCGCAAGGGATACCGAAAAACCGATGTCCTTTACGATCGACTCGTAAAGTAAATAACACTGATCCGGACCAAAGATGTTCGTACGTACGCACGGGTTTTAAACCTCTTTACGTTTCCTCTTTTATGTATATTTTTATACTGTAAGCTACTTCCTTTTTTATATTTATTCTAAATTAATATAAAACTATTAAAGCGATGAAATTAGATAAAATTAAGACAGAATAAATTAATGTCTGTGTTCACTAACATTAGTAATGCTTCACTAAACATCTGTTGTTGGTTTTTTGTTTGACTTGACTATATGAATATATATTATCATTACTTATATTCTCAATATCAAAGATGCCAACAATCATCAACATCAGCATAGGCAAAATAATGACCTCTTTTCAATATATTTAATTTAAAATAATTATAGCTATAATTCGGCCGTATGATACCAGCATAGAATAGGCCACCCCTTTCTTTCCCGTAGGTGCTTTAAGAGACGACTAAGGGAAGGCGAGGGATGGACAGCAGCATCCCTCTTAAAACATCTCTATAACCTAATTACGATTGCCAATCCGCCTGCCGAGCATGGCAACTACTGGTAAAATTCCCCCAAGGGGGAGGCTTATATTCAGCAGTGGACAGTTAAAAGCTGATATGTTGATGATGATAGCTAAGATTACATAATTTTTAATACCAACTCAATTTAATCATTTTTTTATTAATAAAAATCAATTATCTAGTGTTTGTAAGTGCATCACTTCATAACCGCTTCACCTATTTAGCTAAATCTTTTTAAATTTTTATTTGTAATTGTCAAGACAATTTAAAAAACAATAGGACATTTGGTCCCATTTCCTACATTAGAACACCCCTACGAAGCGAAGCAATTCGTATTACATTATAATATTTCAATGTAACTGGCCAGTATTTTTGTCATAAAAAGAAACAACATATGAACAACATAGGAAAAAAAAACATTTTCACTATGCGTAGCTTATAAAAGAAGGGAGCTTTTTCCGATTGGATGTAAATAACCCACCCATCTGACAACCTCAAGGGTTTGAAAGCAATCTAGGGGCCTACTATTTTTCTTTTGAAACCAACACAAAGCAATTGTTGGTGGTTATTGACATCAGCGGCAAATAGGTGTAGCCATTTGAAGGCATTTTTTTCTCCTGCAGAGTGAAACGGAATTTCCTTTGAATATTGTTTTGACTGAAAATACAGTTTTTATTTCACTTAGATAAATAAAAATATCGATACTGAATTATTATGGTTTCACTCGTATGGAACCCACAAAAATGCAATAAAAATAAATAAATATCTACGTATATGTATATATATATGAGAAGTAATAAAAATGTGTATGACAGGCATTCAGTTCTTTCTACCTATGCTGAAAATGAGCATAACGATGTTTAAAAAGCTGCTAAGGACTATTTTTCTTAATAAATTATCAAAACATAAATGAAGCTTCAGATAATAATGGATGTAATAAAAAGGCATCATATTGCCACTTAACGCTATTAAGCGTGTGGCACCTGACAATTCGTCCTCCCTTAGGTAACAAGAAAATTATGTAAATAAGCACCTAAATTCTTAGACACCTATCAACGTTTATTGGCATGTATCGATATATATTAATATTCATATTTCAGCTTAGAAAGTTTTGACAAGAAATAATCTTATATTTTCTTAAAATTGTTATTTACGTTTAATATTATTATTAAACAAGAATATAGCCCGTCTAATATAAAACCTTTAGATTAGATTTGTTTTTTTTTTATACAACTTAGAATGGCAAGCAAGCTGACGGCCCACCAGATGGAAAGTGGTAATAGTCGCCTATAAACATGAGCAGTACCATGGACATAACAGAGTATACTGTTTTGTCCATGATACCCCCCATGCGTTGCCATTTCTGAGGAACTAACTAATTCCTAATATGTGTGTTTAATTATTTTCATCTCATAAATACTACTGATGTTTTTAATTATTTCTCATTATAGTCTACTCTCTAATAAATTCTCTAGGTGAATGATGATTCCACGTATATAGTACTCGTGAGAAGCACTTACCGTCTAGTATAAAGAGAGTATAGATTGCCTTCATAATTCACGTTCGGTATAATAACCAATTCAATGATACTACGTAATAGTAGTTGCCATATTCAACAACACCTTAGAACACAAGAATAAGCGGAAGAACATGAAAACGATCACCTTAACTTACTTGTCAGAATTTAACTGTAAAAATAAGAAAATCTTATAATAAAGCCAAGAAAGATATAAATAAGCTAAGATACGTGCATGCATTTTTTAAATTGTTTATTGTGACGCAGAATAGATATTTTAGCAATATGTAAAAAAAGTAACATGGTTTCAATAACTAAGTAAATTAATTTACCATAATCATTATCATCATCATTATTTTAGACATTATCCGACCACTACCGAACATAGGATTCCCCATAGACTGCCATAAAGAATGATCCTGAACCACCTGCATCTACTCTCGGCAATGCATTTGAGATCGTCACTCCATCTAGTGAGGGACCGTCCTTCACTGCGTTTGTACATACGAGTTTGCTATTCAAAAAACTTTCTTCCCCTTCTTCCAGGAGCATAATATAGACATCAAACTAACAGGGTACATAGTTAACAATTCCCCATTTCCTGTCACTAATCCTCTCCCTGTTCGTACATGTTTTATTTAAGGTACTTAAAACCTTAAACGTATTTTACGCGTCAACATAATAGAAAAGTTATTCCCCTACAATTCACTTTCCTTAACATAAAACTGACTCAACCCGTAACCACTATCTTTGACTGCGCATAATAAAACACTAAATCCACGCCGAATTTAACACCTCAAAAATAAAAATAAACTCACCTTAACCCCTAACTGGCTATACGAGGAACTAAGCGTTTTAACCCTCCGTTCCCTAATGCATTGCCGTCCATTTTTCTAGACAGGCCGGTCGATGTGGCCCAAACATCAGTAAATCCCTATAAAGTACCCAACATATGGGTGCTTTCCCGGTTATAGCCTTACCTACTACGCACATATTCTTATTTATGGTTTGACTTTGGAAAACATTTTGTTTATCATCAAAAATGTATTATTATATTTTATTATAATCGATATATTTAATTTTAAAACCTATTTTTTTTTAATAATACAAGTTTTTTTCTATAATATTTAGAATATCAAACAAATTGACGGCATATCGAGTGGGAAGTAGTAACCGCCCCTTATAAACATCACAAAATATGCTGCGACATCCCACGATGTTATTTTTAAGAGCTATGCGCTGTATCTCCGTACCCTGTAATTTCATTGTCAGAACCATAACCACTTTCTATCTGAAACTTGGCATCTTAATGGCTCGACTAACTATTATGAAATTTATGCAAGTATTATATAAAATGGAAAAGAATATGTGCCACCTTTTAACCTGGTCAGTGAACATATCATAGGCACGTAGATAAAACTACAGGAAAAAGCGAATACAGTAATAATTACGTGACACAATTTATAACTTTTTCCTTTATTTATAAAAACTAAAATCTTCTACAAACCTTTTTTTTTTTATACAACTTAGAATGGCAAATAAGCTGACGGCCCATCTGATGGAATGTGGTAACCGTCGCCTATAGGCATGAGCAGTACCATGGACATAACAGAGTATACTGTTTCGCCCATGATACCCCTCCATGCGTTGCCATTCCTAAGGACTCAGATGTTATTCCTCTGTACCCTGTAAATTCACGCCATATCCCACCCTTCAAACCGAAACACAGGCATGCAAACACAGCTGCTTCACGGCTGAAACACGAATGGGACAGAGGTACCCAAGCAATCGACTTTTGTACAAAGTCTCCCTCTGGTACAAACCTATTTTAACTGTTACACTTTTTTGTCACACAAGAAAGAGACAAATCAATGAATAAGGGAGAAGGTCTCTATAATATATTTATTACTGTATTCTAAAATTGCAAATAATGTATATTACTGTTTTCACTCTAACTACGTACATTAATAGTGAATTTTAGAATACAAACATTATTTTTATAATACTTGATACCGTTGCCCTATCATCATTATTATATCAGTTCTAAACTGTCCACTGTACACATAGGCCTTTCCAAAAGGGAGTCTGTTGCTATATATCAATATATAATTAGAATTGTTTATTAAGAATTGTATTAGATAGAAATAAGACCTATCAGTTATAGTTGTCAAACATAAAAATGTAACTATATGTGTGTAAATATTGATACCAAAATGTATAGTTTTACACTGTATTCTAGTACTCGTATGTGAAGGAAATGTATATTGTAAGGTTACGTTGAAAAATAAAAACATAAAAATTTTAATTTTAAACTTTCGCATTGTTGACACATAATTTACTGCCATGACCACGACGTGGTGCGACCCACCTCTTAACGTCGGCAATAAAAATCAGTTATGTAGGTACTATTTACCTGTAATCGCGTCGCGTAAAGTCTCGGTAGAGTATTTAAAAGATAGATATATAAAAAATTTACGAATATATTTATAAAAAAAAGCGAAATAAACAAAGCATAATGACTTTTAATGATGCTTATCTTTACTGATTACTTTATTTATGGTATAATAAGGATTAAAGTTAAAACGAGTTGAATTGTCATATCACTCGTTATTTAATTAGAATTATTTTATTTAATTCAGCCAGCATTAGTATGTATGTGATTGCCAATACTCGAAAATTAAACACCATTATTCCGACCAGAAGTTCCACAATCTTCCATAGTAGCCATCAAACTCTGACTGCCATTTCGTTCACGCACATTTTGCGACACGTGTTTCATCTCTAAACGAGATTATTAGATTGCTGCTCGGAGCCTAGTGTTAACCGTTCGACATCCAAACTGCGAAACTATTCACAATTTGGGTATAAAACTAAACTGCAGTGTGAATTATTATTGTTAGAAATAACGGTAATATTAAATTATCACAAAAAAGGGCAACCATAGATATATGCCTGTCTTATCTTGACAAGGGTGCCTTATTTACATTTGAACGCACAATATTTTTGCCTGCATAATATACTTTGTTATTAACGATCTTTATTATTTATTTGTCGAATATATATAAATAGTATCTATAATATTTATCATCAATCAATCCTAAGAATGAACCCTATTATTCTGAATTTTTCAAAATCATGTTTGAATTCATCAAAATTTTTTTTCGTATTTCGAAAGGCATATAAATCTGTCATTTAATAAGCCCAATAATAGCAACTACGACCTAGCAATCCCCGTATGAGGGTTCTAGTGTTAACTAGACGACACTATCCACATACAAGTAATAATAAGTTAGAAAAACATAAAATGGTAAAAATATTAAATTCAGTTTATTTTTCGATTTCAATTATTTCAATTTTATGGATAGGCATAAACAATAAATATATCATACAATAAGCTACAATTTAGAACAGGTAATACAAAATAACTTATGAAAAATTACAACGATCAACACACGGTTTAGTAGAACATTTTGTGAGAGCTGTCATTATAATTTTATCTTATTAATATAATAGAATTGTGCCTGAACAATGTGTATATATAGGAAATACTTAAGAAAAATTAAAATGAGACTGAGTCTTAATAAGATCAATAATAGTCAAAACAATAACTTTTTGACTTTTTGTCTGCCTATCTATATGTTTGTTCTAGCATCATGCAAAGACTACTGCACCAAATTGAATACGATCAACACAGTTATATTTCTGAAGATCTAACTATATATATATATATATATATATATATATATATATATATATATATATATATATATATATATATATATATATATATATATATATATATATATATATATATATATATACACAAAATACACTATATATAAAATATGGTGTATGTTTTATCCCTACACACCATTGAAAAGTATAGTATAACGGAAAAGTTTTCAAGATTTTACATTTTACAAAATACTACT
Organism: Galleria mellonella; assembly: GCF_026898425.1. Lineage (NCBI taxonomy): Eukaryota > Metazoa > Arthropoda > Insecta > Lepidoptera > Pyralidae > Galleria > Galleria mellonella. The sequence goes on from NW_026442115.1 coordinate 1,822,956, forward strand.
AGCTTATTTAAATAGTGTTTCAAAGCGAAATGTTTCTAGCATCCAAATATTGTCGCGTAATTGTTCTCTCATTAATTTGAACTCACAGTCGCCACCTGGCAACCATTCGCCTTGCTTTGATGCTAGCTTACAAACTACCTGCACTAACGTTCACAATGAACATTAGTATTAAATGGTCTGAATACAAGAGAGGATGATTATATAAGTAACTCTCATGTAGTAGATACTTTGTAATATTCTATAAAGTATTTATTTCATGCAAACGTGTACAAATAGCTAAGCCGTTGCACGTCGATCCATACGGATCTTTTGTGCTTTAACTTTACCGTGTACAAACATACAAATAAAAAAATTGCAAACATATTGACGGCCCATTTGATGGCAAATGGTCTGGAATAAGTGTAAAGAAAATATAAAATTTGCCAAATGAATTTTTTTTCAATAACAAATAATTATGATGTAAGATTTTGTAACACAAATAAAAAAATACAATCTTCAGTCGTGGCAAAACCAGTTATTTTGATGTTATAATTAAATTACTAAATCAACTTTGATAAAATATCTATGAAACCAATCCGAAAGTATAACCTTTTAGATAAAAAAATAATCTTCTAAATCAAGTAAGTGGCGGGGTTCTGAGGTAACAAATCTAAAATAATACAACCGAATTGAGAATCTCTTTCTTTTATGAAGTCAGTTGTAAAGACTGTAGTTTATGTAAATTAAGGATTATAAAGTTAACGGCCAAAAAAAAACAATTATTTTATCTGTGGTCGTACGGCGATGTTAAAAGGGCATCACACTGTATGTGACATTTTTGATCTTGTCATTTTTCGCGATGCATTTGGGACTGGTAGTCTCAAATTCGATTTACCATGTCTGAGTATGCAATAAAGTATTTATAATTTCAAATATAAATCTATTCTAAATATATATATCCATTATAATGTTCCTCTCGATCCTTAGGTTGCCTCTAAGAAATCGTTATTAATAAATTATAAGACCGCCCATTGTTTGTTTGTAACTATTTTTTTTGTGTACATTGTTAATCTTTGGAATCTGCATCGTTCTTTGAAGGGAAAATTTGTAATAATAATAACCTTTATTCAAAATAGTAAGTTACAAAATTGCTTAACTTTGGTCCCCATATGGGTTGAGCCTGTATCTGGGGAACCTGATATATTATATACACTTTTATAAATTGGATATTCCTGCAACAGTGATAATTATAATTTTATATATCAATATATATAATCGTCTATAATAGTTTGTGTGTGTTGTGTATGTGTGTGTTTGTGTGTGTGTGCGCGCGCGCATGTGCGTGCGTGTGTGTGTGATATGAAACTACAGTGTGTTTATATTTCGATAAATATTTCCGACAATAGGTTCTATCAGATCCTTTGTATGCATATAGTAGTAGTTTTTATTCATTCATTTATTTATTTACTACATACAAGCAGGAATCTGATGCAAAAAATTACCACTTTAATTGTGACAAAATAATATGAAATCAGTATCGGTAAACACTATTGAAACCCAATACTCTGTCAACCATAAAAATATTATTCAAAATTGTTTAACGTTTTCAAAGATATTGCATAACAAAGACATAAAACAATAAAGGAAAACACTTAAAATAAAAATGTTATAACGAGAAAAAAAATGTAAGATTTTTGTATTTGTTATGACACAAGAGAATAAATACGTCACTGTGCATAAAAAAGATAAATAATAAATAACAGAGAAATATAGCTGTGACATTATTATTTGATTATCTACCTGCCTGTTGTAATTCACTGGAAACAAACAGGTTACTGCGATGCCATAATGGACATAATAAAAAATATTTTTTTTTATTCCATATAATTGTACTGAGTTTAATCTCCTTTAATGTCCAGAGCCAAGAAAAATTTCAAGAGAAGCGATGAAAGTAATTTGTATGATAAAGAATCTCATTATAAAGATTTTTGTTAATTAAATATAAAGTATAAAGAAATCCTTTGAGTCTTTAATTATATTAATTATTCCAGGAATAATATTGCCTTTTTAAGTTGGGACTGTTTCTAAAACTATATTAATTTAAAGCTAGCAGTTGTTCAGTGTAACTTATTTAGCACTATTTTTTATTTATTTATTTTAAATTTTATTACACCATTTATAAAATAGTAAATACATTAATTGTAATGAGAAATGATACAAAAGGCAGCCTTATCGCTAATCATTCCCTTCTAGACAACCTTTGGGTAGAGGACATTGAGAAAAGACTACTACACTACCAATACACCCACTACCACAGTATAAGTACTAAAAGCACTTTAATAACAGAGTGATGATAACTCAATTGCACAATTCTTGTCGACGATGTGGAGACGCCAAGAACCATACCAACTTAAATGCCAGAAATTTTTAAATTCATGTTTCGAACGTCTATAATTTAAGTTTGTGTTCCACAATAAAAACTGACTTCAATTGTGACAAAACCAGTTATTTATTTTGGTTTAAAAACTAAAATACGCAACGGATTTTGATTGTATGACTATATTTTGATTTTTATTATTTTTATATATATTTTTTGCTTTGAGACCAAATCTGTAAGATAAAAAAGATTTTTCCAATTTGAACTTAACTGACGGAGTTATGAGTTAACAAACGTAAATATACAACCAAATCGAGAACCTCCTTTTTCTGAAGTCGTTTGAAAAATGATTGTCACTTGTTTTTTACTTCGAAGAACGGCCTAGAAACGATAACGGAGGACGATAACGGAGGACGATAACCTTACACAAGAAGTAGTAGTACTACAATGATACTAAAGCGCCTGATGTGATATGAATTAAATATTGTTTGCTATTCTAAGTTGTATAAAAAATATTTATACTAGTCTTTAGTAAAGACTAATAAGCAAAGACTAAAGACTCTTTACTTATGACATCGTTCTCGTAAGCGAAGCATAATTATTGATCGAGATAAAAAGTAGCCTATATGAGAAGATGGGTTAAGCCGTTTAAACGTCAAGAGGTAACAAACGAATAAACAAACATACATAGAGATTGACATATATATTTATATTATTAAAATAAAATAAAATAAAACAGCCTTAAATGATATATTACTAAAAGTACAGTAGACAAAATAGAAGGTAATGTGAACCGTTCAATCACTTTGTGCCCATAATTTTCTCAAAAACATTTCCTACTGAATTTGGTTATGAATTAATGAATTGATCAGAATTCGATTTATATTAATAATTTCTATGTCGATAATGAAATTATTATTATTAAAAAAGATTATTATTTATTATAAATATACATTTTTTTTTCTTATTTCGAGTCAATAGGCAAACTATATAAATAGGTTTGGACCAAAACTTAGAAACTTACGTACAAACTAATTTAGTATGACTAGTTGCCTTATTCAGGTCCTCCTTTGTTCAAGATATAAAACACAAAGGACAGAACAGAAAATAAGACATGGTCTGCAATTGTGCTTCACAGACGCAGACCTCCCGAAATATAATCCCCCATGTCACCAGATTGTACCTGCAGTGACCAACCTGTGATCGCACTCTATTAAGGGATTTCCAGATTGACCACTATAAGTCGCTACCCAAGGGCAGGTGTTCAGCAGATCGAACAAATCTAAGGGGGTATGATAACTGGATTTCCATAAGTCGACTTTGCTTTCCATTGTGTTAGATGGCAAAGCGTTCGTTCAATATACACTAAACTATTATTATATTTTCAGGTGCATTATCATAAAACGTAAATCCTTACAAATGAATAGCTCTAATCAACAACGTGAAGCTTAAATATCATGAATAGTATCGCCAGGGTACTAGAATGGGTGCAATTTCGGTATTTCAATCAAATGTAACATTATCTGTAAAGACCGCCTACTGTTCTCAGCGAAAATCAAGTATCTGGTTTAAATTATATACTATACTGAATTATTACTGAATATACTCGTTAAAACGTAAAATGTAGGCAATTAAATTATGTGGTTAAAAATAAATCAACTTTATAGACTCTATAAAAGTTTTGGTAAGTATTTATAGGCCTTTATAATGTACTTAATTATTTAAAAATGGATCCCATAATAAATTTGTAACTTCTGATAATTTATTTGAAATGTTATTAGTAAAATGTTAGTCGCTTCATTAAACAGATCGATATCTATGCACAAAATATTCTTATTATCTGTACTAATATTAATTAGAGGAAAGTTGTGTTTTTTGTATGTTTGTCTGTACTAGATAAACTCAAAAATAATATAACCGATTTTTAAAATCTTTCACCTACATTATTAGTGAAAAACCTAATATATATTATTTTCAAAAAGTTATCTATGAAAATAACAGTAATGCAATCCAAAGTATCAAAATTTTACCTATTATATAAAATACTAATGTATTTTTCTGTTTGTCATTGCAAATCCGGGGCAAATCGCTAGTCACGATGTATTTTAAAGCTTGAGCCATTTTCTTTGTTAGTTTAGTGTCAGTTACCGTCTTTTGATTTAATATAGTTTACCCTTCGAAGCTGGAAGCCCTCACTTCCTGATGCTCAACTGGGGTAGGTACTTTCCACCTCTTTACAAAGGGCGAGAGTCTTGAATAATTCAAAACGCCATTTTAAATGAGCCACGAATACGGGTATAACTTTTTCTTTACAGTACAATGTCAATTATATTTTTTATATTTGCATTATTAAAAAAATTTACGATATTAAATGAAATTTTAAGTAATTTAAATTTTGTAACTTGTCTATTGAAGATACATGACCATTTATATGTCACATTAATTAATATTTTTTATTACCATTAAAAATTAATGTTATTTTTAAATTTCTTAGTCTAATATTTTTTTACGTAATATTCATAACCTTTGGCTTATCTTTTTATATAAATTAGTAATTTAAAAATAAAATGGAAAAAATAAGAATAATAGTATATTGAAATGTAGTCTACATAACATTATGTAGACAGGTATAAACCGATACCATATATGATACCATAACAATTTTCTAAAAACTCGAACCTCACATTTTTATAGATAATATTATGTAGATTATCTGCAAAACGATAGAAACAGATTCATAAATAAATATTTGAGTTGTAAAAATATTTACTTCAAACAATGCTTTTATCGCAAAATCTCTTTCCAGGAAATAAAGGAATGTTAGCATATTTCTAAAAGGATTCGGTCCTCCAAAAAAATTGCCCATTAATTCTTTCGTCCTTGAACTTATGTTTCGCGAATCGATTCTTGTATGTACATGTTTGAATCTCTCAATTCTGTATTCCATTTCAATTTATTGACTCTCCCTTTGAAAGGTAGGAATTTTAATATCAAATCCTTTGATGGCGAATCTTTTTTCCGATTTTATATTAACTCTCTTGCGGTCCTTTCACATATAGGTACATTCATCACTAATGATTTATTATTAATTTATTTTTATTGTAATACTAATTTAGTCTTAAATGTAATATAAATTAAGTCCAGAATGGAACCCTCAACATTGACCGCAAAATGTACTTGTTCAGGACATTTGTACTTGTACATTTTGCTCTGTAAAATAATACAGCACAATTGACAGCCAAAGAAACGGACTATTAAAAAAATATAGGCAATATTACTCAGAACAATATAAAAATTCTAATATCCAATAACACAGGTCTACAACGGAAAAGTATTCGAAATAATTTTAACAAATTTCTACTCAACTACCCATGCTGAATACAAATTGACAAGTGAAAGTGATTTATTAGTTTGAGTTTTTGCAATACTTGACATTTTCCGAATTTAATGATTCTACCCTCACTGAACTTGATAATGCTGATTATATTTACTTAGTCGGCATCGAATGTTAAAAATATTATGTTTAGTTAAAGTGATCTGTATTACTAAGTGATAAAAGTATTAAAAATAAAAAAAACGTCCTCATATTGAGGAAGATGAAATTACACTTACTTCACCATCAATTTCTTCAATGTCAGAATCCGAAGTACCTAGTACGTCATCACAGCCACACAGGATAACACAAGCCGAATTAAATGATCTTGTAAGGGACTTAGATTTGCCCAAGAACAAAGCAGAACTTTTAGGATCGAGACTGCAACAATGGAACCTATTAGAAAGTGGTGTGAATATTACATCTTTCCGTACTAGACAAAAAAACTTAACGCAATATTTTGAAATGGCTGAAAGTTTAGTTTTTTGTATAGATGTTAGTGGTTTGATGAAAGCTCTTAAAATTACGTATAAACAGAATGAATGGCGACTTTTCATAGATAGCTCGAAGTTAAGCTTGAAAGCTGTTTTGTTACATAACCGAAATATTTTACCTTCGATTCCTATTGGTTACGCGGTCCATATGAAAGAGTCTTATGAAAACATGAAAACCCTTCTGTTGCGGATTAAGTATGATAAACACCAATGGCAAATCTGCGGGGATTTGAAAGTCGTAGCTCTGCTGCTCGGACTACAATTAGGCTACACGAAATTTTGTTGCTTCATTTGCGAATGGGATAGTCGTGATAGAAAAGAGCATTATAAAAAAAAGTTGTGGCCCCATCGTCAGACACTTCAACCTGGACAAAAAAATGTTAAAAATGACCCTTTAGTTAACCCACAAAATGTTTTACTTCCGCCATTGCATATTAAACTAGGACTGATGAAAAATTTCGTAAAAGCAATGAACAAAAATGGAGCTGCTTTTCAATATCTTCGCCAGAAATTTCCAAGATTAAGTGACGCTAAGGTCAAGGAAGGAATATTTGTAGGTCCTCAAATAAGAAATTTATTTAAAGATGATAACTTCGACTCGGTTCTAGAAGGTAAAGAAAAAAAAGCCTGGGATGATTTTCGCCTTGTTGCAAAAAACTTCTTAGGAAATAAAAGGAGTGACAACTATGCTGAACTTATAGAAAATATGTTATCATCATTCCAAAAACTGGGTTGCAACATGTCCTTGAAAATCCACTTTTTACATTCGCATTTGGATTTCTTTCCGGATAATTGTGGGGCTTTAAGCGATGAACATGGGGAGCGCTTTCATCAGGATATTGCCAACATGGAAAAGCGATATCAAGGCCATTGGAACGTTTCAATGTTGGCGGATTATTGCTGGACTGTTTGTCGAGATATTCCAGAAGCAGAATATAAGAGGGCAGCGAAGAGACCACGTCGAAATTCCACTTATGATTAAAAAAACTGTATAATTTCTGTAAATTTTTTCAAAAATCGTCTTATTTTTTTTTTTTCTAAATAAGGAAACTAATTTTAATGTTTATTAATTATTTTTGTGTTTAGTACGTGGAAATCAATAAAAAAATCTACTTTCCATGAACAATACTTTTTTAAAGTCAAAATTTGTAGACCAGTGTAATCTAATATATAATCCCTATATATCCAAATCTGTTCAGATATTTAGAAGTTATGGTATAATAAAGAAACTCACATACGTGAACTACGAAAACTTTACACTCATTTATTAGGTAGTCATGTAAAAACAGGCTATATACGTCTCTATTTTAAATTATATGCCTATACCAAATTTTATGATAATTGATTGAGACGAAAGTGAATAAAGAAAAAAAACCTCTTTTTTTTTCATTTATAATATTAATAAGATTTTGAGCATATTTGTTGACCACAATCTCACTCGATACCTATAGTATTAAATTATCTGCGCTTATAGTAGGCAATAACAAAGTCTAAGAAGTTTGTAAGTATATTCAATCTGATTGATATAGCCTTAAAAGAGCCCATATTAAAATAGTCAGGAGGTACAAACGCCAGGAATTATGCTCTTAACTGTTCAATACGAGTCTATTTTCTATGTCGATACTGGCATATCGAACTGACCTAATGTAAACGTATCTTAAGGATTGTTTTACATTAAACTCCTTGCGCCCGCCTGTTCTCGGAATATATAAGGTAGTACAAGTCTGTTTAATCTTTTACTTTTGTGGTTCAATATAATTATAGCATTTATGATAGTGCGATAAACTTAGAGATGAAATGAGGAAGAAAATCTCACATTATAAAAATATAAAACAGAATAGATATTTATTTTGAAATTAATAGCGTAAATATGAAAGTTTTCTTATTTGTTCGATTGTTACTTCATGACGATTTGACAAATTCTGAGAATCTTAGGTCAACTTTCATCAATTTTTTTATACAATAATGAGAGCCCATTGTCAAACACATTGACAGTTTTTTTTTTTTATAGAACTTAGAATGGCAAACAAGCTGACGGCCCACCTGATGAAAAGTGGTAACCGTCGCCTATAGACATGAGCAGTACCATGGACATAACAGAGTATACTGTTTCACCCATGATACCCCCCATGCGTTGCCATTCCTGAGGACTCAGGTGTTGTTCCTCCGTACCCAGTAAATTCACGCCAAATCCCACTCTTCAAACCGAAACACAGCCATGCAAATACAATTGGCAGGAAATGATTAACAACAGAGACCTATGGGTCTCCTTCATAGACTGCATAAGAATTGCATCCACTGACTACCTGCAATGTATTTGATATTGCGTTTGCTTGTATTTATTATATATTTTGGCTAATATATTATACCAGCTTTCAAATTTGTCGTGATACAAATTACCATTTACTGAATTTGAACCAATGTGGTGTATATTTGCCAAGCTACTTTACTGAAAGTGAGCCGATATCTATTTGGCCCACCTCAACTGTATTTGGTCCTGTATCGACCTAACCCTATTACGCCTCTCCGTTTCGCGTCAATTTTGCCAACAGTGCCCTAGAGGGTTTGCATTGTGCCACTGGATTTAATTAGTAGAGTGAACTTGTTGAAGACAAACTCATCATTTATAGTTGAATATTTTATGATTTGATACAATGACTAATAAATAATCCTTAATGTGCAGCTTCTGATATATAATGAGGCTTAATATGGGTGGATTACTTATCTCGATATATTTGTAGTGTCGAAATTTTCATATATTAATAGACAAGGATTAAACCTGACTGATTGTACCGTAATATTTTTTTACAGTGTGCATTTTCAAACTTTAACTGTTTAAATGATACCCCCCATGTGTTGCCATTCCTGAGGACTCAGGTGTTATTCCTCTACACCCAGTCAATTCACGCCATATCCCACCCTTCAAACCGAAACACAGCCATGCAAACACAACTGCTTCACGGTTGAAACACGAATGGGACAGACGTACCCAAGCAATCGACTTTTGTACAAAGTCTCCCTCTGGTCCTTCTTCATTCGACATTAAATATTGGATAAAGGACATTTAACATTGTTGGGCCAGTATATGAATATTGCAACTGAAATATATAGATATTGCTGTATATTATCCACCTCTAAATAATAGTTCTACTCGGAACAGTATAATTTATTACCACTTTCTCTCTAACATGCCTTATTAACTAAGCCGCTCTATTTAATACCACTTTTGTTACTACATATATTTGCATACAAGGAAAGGTTAATCAAGGAAAACGTTTACATTCGACTGATTCGACGAATTGAAAGTCAATGTAGACTTCGTTATTATCTATGATATAAATAAAACAGATAATTTGCAAATATATCATATTATCCACATCTTCCTTTCACGTGGGTGTCGTTAGAGATGACAAATGGAACTTAATAATCAAGGGATAGGCAGCAGCATCCCTCTTAAAATATTACTGAAGCCTAACTGCGATTGCCAACCCGCTTGCCAAGCGTAGCAACTACTGGCAAAATCTCTCTTAGGAAGGAGGTCTATGTTCAGGAGTGGACAATTAACGGTTGGTACGGTCCTTACTATTTTAGATCATTAACTAAATAATTTAATAGCTATTAAAGCATTTGAGGAACCAAACAATTACATTAATCACCTAACCTTTAAGCAAAGCTGCTTCGCATGAGAAACTCTACAATGGCAATCTATTACAGTTACATGTTCACTAGAACATAGACCTTGACTTTTACACTCTATTTTGATCAGGACCTACTATCCTCACTGGTAATTGAAATTAAATAATTCACAGACATGATTAACAAACTCACTCATTACCTTGAAAGGGCTTATCAGATGGCTATATAATCGTTTAACCCTTTACATTATACGTAACTATTAATACTTAATAGGCATGTAATTGCTTTTTGCTGGGGTTTGCAAAAAGGTCTATTCTGTGAAGATAAAAGGGACGGTTAATCCAATGTTGTAACTTTTAACCTTAACTAATTAAGAACGTAACACTGCATCAGTGTCAGCGATGTGGTATTAACAGAGTCGGACTTGGTGTGCAGTTTGTCTGCCTCATGTATGACCTTCGTCGATATTGATCTGTTTGACTAAAATTCAGTTGGAATTCATTAAATATTTTTTTCGGATTATCAAAAATATTTAATGTAAAGTTTTTGTTTTAACCTGTGTACTTATATAATAATTTAAGACGTTCCACGAAAAGGACCGCCTTGAAATGTGCCGAAACCAGTTATTTTAATTTAAAAACTAATTAACTAGCTAACTAGTAAACCGATTCTTTTATACCCTTTCAGATAAAAAAAAAGCAAATTATTTTATAACTGACTACTACTCTGAAGAATACGAAAATTTCCTGCTGAATGTTTTACTATCTAAATATTATAAAATTTTATCTCTAAAGATTGACGTTTACGTTTCAAGACGGTTATAACTTATATACATTAAAACACATAAATGTGTCTAAATGTAATTTGATGTACAGGTGAACCTTATACTGGATTAAAAAGATATTTATTATGAATTATTTGCAGATGCTACTAGTTTTTTTTCAGCTTATAAATTTGTGTAACATATTTTTTTTTAAACTTTAATGCACAATTATATAAGGAAATTAACTTAACACCTAACGGCGTTCGTTGCCTATCAACTATAAGGCAAACAGAAAATTAAGTAGGCGGTGCATTTACTATTTAAATAAGTACTACTACTAGTAGTTACTAATACATTTACATCCATAAATACTTACTTATACAAATAATTTTTTTTACACAGAGCGTAACCGACCATGCGGCTCACCTGATGGTAAGTAACTTTTGCCGGCCATGATCATACACAAAACTAGAGGCACTGCAGGTGTGCTGCTGGCCTTTTAAAAAGGAATATGCTCTTTTCTCGAAGGTTATGATGTTGTATCGGTTCAGAAATACTAAAATAATACACATACATGTAATATACAACTACAATTGTAACAATAATCAATCAGAACAACAAATAAAAAGATACATAATTATCCTGATCTTATATTCTTATTAGCTGACAGTGAATAAATTCTTTAATATTTGACTTTAAAATCCTTCTATTATTATAACACTGATTTGTTAACAAGTACAGATATTTGCTGCTCATTTATGATTAAATGAAAGGTTGGATAGGTTTAAAAGTTAATTAGTTTTTTTTTTTTATTAAAACCGCAAACTATAACTAGTATTTATTAAATGCGAAATTATCTATTCACTTTCACAAGTCTAGTTATCACGAGTGATAAGTAGACCTTGCATTGCCGAGCGCCCGTTATCCAGCCCTGGATCGTCTTAATGCACGTGCATTAACGTCTGACGTAGTAAAGAGAATACTTAACAATCCTGTTAAGTATATCCACCTCTATCCGTATTAGTAATCCATTTCACTGTCTTACCTACCAATTTGCAGTTCTTAATCATCTATTTAAGTATTCCAATTTTGAAGTATACTGTATAATTTGAAATTAGAACATTTTATTTTTTAATTAATTAACTTTTTTATACAATTTAGAATGGCAAATAAGATGACGGTCTCTGTGATGATAAGTAGTTGCTATAGAACATGTGCACATAAACAGCGGCATTGACATCACAGAATATACTGTGCTGCTCATGATATTTTTTTTTGCTTATCCAATCGATCTTGCAATCTTACTAGTCGTAGTTGTGTATAGATGTTTGTTGCTGTCATGATCAAATGGTTGAAGCGATTTTAGATAAAACTTGGCACACAGATAGATCATACTTTACATTCGAATATCCATAAGATACGAGGTTTGTCCGGAAAGTACGTATAAAAGTTTTTTAAAAATTTTATTTTACAATTATTCAGGTAAATCAATTTTATCCCCTTCAAAGTACTCCCCCTGTGACATAATGCACTTGTGCCAACGCCGTTTCCACTGTGAGAAGGCTCCTTGAAAGTCCTCTGGTTGTAGGTTTCTCAGCTGCCCCGTCGTAGCTTTTTTTATCTCATTTATGTCCCCCAAATGCCGCCCCCGAAGTACCAATTTGGTTTTTGGGAACAAGAAGAAGTCACACGGGGCCAAATCCGGCGAATAGGGGGGGTGTTCGGTCACCGTAATGGAATTTTTACTCAAAAACTCACGGACAACAAGAGAGGTGTGGGCAGGGGCATTGTCGTGGTGAAGAATCCAACGCCCCTCTCGCGCCAATTCTGGACGAACTCGTGCCACACGAGCTTTGAGGCGTCTGAGCACATCGACGTAGAATTTTCCATCAACTGTCTGGCCTGGAGGGACGAATTCTTGATGCTTTCTCGGCCCTCTCTGAATCTTTTTAGCCACTTGTTGATTGGACGGTTGGTTCCTTCACAGCATCATCCCCATAAACTGTTCTGAGATCGGCAAAAATTTCACGGCCATTCTTGCCGAGTTTCGAGAGAAACTTGATTACGACGCGCTGCTCTTCAACGGAAGCGGGCTCCATGCCGACGGGGTTTCGTTAAGAGGTAACTTCACAGATGGCGTGACAAGCCAGTTCGCACCGCACGGCGGTCAGACCAGAACTGAAGCATTGTTAGGGACATAAGGAAGGGGTCCTGCGCTTACCTGGCCTCCCCACTCCTCTTTCTCGCATTCCAGAACACTTTTATACGAACTTTCCGGACAGACCTCGTACTTCATAACTTTCACATTAGAATATTAATTTACATTCTAATGTGAATGTTTGTATACATGTTTGTTAGTTAATAACTCTCAAATGATTAATATAATTTTAGATGTCAGTTCATTACCCAATCAATTATTACAAATAGGACCATAAATGTGTTTAGTTATATTTTGGCTCCAAAATTACACATAAGTGCTCTCGTAATAATTTCCGACATAATTTGAATTTAGATAATAATTTAATAATACCCATTTAATTACATAACTTTATTTCAAACTATAATTAAGTCATCATTATATCAGCCATTAACTGTTCTCTGATGAATACAAGCCTCTCCAATAAGAATTATACCGTTTAGTGTACCAAATTTACCAGTTAAAATTTTTAGTAAAATTTTAAATTCCCAATAAACATCACTAACAAACGTTTAACATTTGTCACAGAAGTTTTATTAAAAAGTATAAAAGCGACAATATCCTGTACGGACAACTTCCGCAACAGCTGCGCGACAAAACAAAACTAGAATGATAATTTACACTTTTTCTACAAAGTTATTTCTAAATCGTCGCACTGACTCCTAGATGATTTTAATTAAAATTGTCGAAGCGGACCCGGGCTCGTTTAAAAAATCATTAAACATTTTACTGCGTAGAAACGTAACAAATAAATTTTGCTGAACAAAAAAATTGTTTCAATCATAAACATAGGGGGGAAGGGATTGTTAGTAATGCGGATTATTAATCCCGTTGCTAGCAATATACCTTATCAGGTCGACCTTAACGTGGTCTCTCTTGGAAACCATCGTATTAAATTCCAAGTGTATTAATCACGATGGGTTAACTGACCTGGTTTTCAGTCTCGCCTATCATCTTCCACTGGTGTCCCGCCGGCGTATACCGACAGCGCAGGCGGTGTTACCATTCCATTATCATCTTATAAAATATTGATAAACTAGTTGTTGCGAAAATGCAGAGTTTTCTTTGCAATAACCAGTTTTAATTTGTTATGTACAAAAAACAACACAGTTTCAATAGTCAAAAATTAATAAGAAACCAACCGAAAGTGAACTCTAACAAATGCAAAAAAAAATGTGTAAATCGGTTCAGAATTGGTGACGTATCTCGTAATATAGCCACAAAATGATTCAGACGAATTGAGAATATCCGTCTCTTGAAAGTTACTTAAATATATAAAAAAGTATATCCCCATAAGATACGTACATTTGCATTCAAATATATTTACAGGTAGATAATGGAGAAGAAAGGGTCTCTAGTGACGACCCCGTACAAGCGACTCCTTATACCATAGAATATACCATTCAAGTATATGTAGCGGTGGAGTAGCGGTTCAACACGCGGCCTCATCTTCCAATAGTCGTGGGTTCGATTCCTGTACAATACAAGTATGAGTATATCCGTTTAGTTTTTTTTTTTTTTGTGTGCACAATGTTAAATATTTATGAATATATATGTATCCATAGTACAAGTTCTGTTTAGTTTGGGACTAGATGGCACTGTGTAATATATTTAAAGCTTTATCTAAAGGTATTAAGGTATATATTTAATTATACAGATATTAGAGTACTTCTACCTGTATCTACCTATTTATCTACCTTCCTATTAAAATACTGTTATGAAGCAATAATTACAAGTATGTTGCAGGAAGTCAATGAAAGTAAATGGCTTCAAACTATTCTTGTAACACTCTTTGGAGCAACCCTATAAAATTTATTTAACAATGGACAATGAAGGATGAAATTATTACGCTGATAATGTACAAGTTCGAATCGAATGTCTAACAATATCGAACTACCGTCGAATGTCAATATTAGGTACGTGTTTTGAATATTGATTTGACTTTAATTTCGAATGCTTGGTGTTCGAAATATAAATCTTTTAGTTTAAATCCACTTATTTTCGATGGCTGATTTATATATTTATATGTAGAACGAAATGTTTAAACTGTTTAATGTTTTTATATTTTTTTTCACAGTGGATAAAGTTCAATTTCGAATACCGGTTTTTTTATAATTAAACTTAGTTTTTTTTTTTTCAATATTAATTATAGATTAATAAAATGACAATGTCGACCAATATTGAATCAATATCAATTATTTACAACACAAATTATCGATTGGTAACATTTAATTGATTATGTAAATGTATTATTATTTATTTACACTCTGAGGTTTACATAAACAACAGCATATGGCAATCTAAAATGCTGGCAACACACGTCACACAGAGCGATACGCGCAATACCAATTTCACGACACGACACATCAATTTATGTTGAACACGCTTGAACCATCGCCGTGTCTCGTGTTATATCTAATTCAATTCTCACCTACCAAGCATGTCCCTATAATCCCGTCCCTGTTTAATATTCGAGCCGTTTCGAGCCTAAATGGTAATGAGGTAGCCCAGTTTTAGCTAAATGAAGATTCTGTTTATACGATCGTAACGCTCTGGTTATCCACTTAATCCCCCACTGTGGCAATTGAAAACTCATTTACTCTTTTGCGGAGACGTTTACGACGCTGTCTATTTATGGGAGGTAAGAACATAGCTTTATTTTATGGTTAAGTAGGAGGTAAGACAATGGGGTGATCACACAGAAGAAAATCTTACAGAAACGTAATTACGATTTATTTTCATAAATTAAAAGAGAATACACTTCTATGTTTGAATTGGTTACTTTGTTTAGTATTATTTGCTTCTCATGGCTTTGCCTTCGCGAATTTCGTTATAGTTCGTTCTTGTAATAAAATCGAGTTATTTCACAATATTTATTACTTTTTAATAGATAATATTTGTGGAATGTAAATAAAGATAGCTAGAATAGCGTTAAAATCACTTATTTGTAGTGAGCCGGCATAGTCCAGTTATCATTCATGTACCACTGTTCCTGTAATGTAACATAAGACTATATAATCACATGTCTTGTTATATAAGCTTAAAGTAAATATAAGCTTAAGTATTATTAAAATATTATCTAATATATAAAGATGAAATTTTTTATCTATATTATAAATAATATAATATAATAAGAAAGAAACAATTTTGTATACATTTATTTATTTATACATTAGCGTACATTAAAATATGTTTACAGGGCGGACTTAATGATTGATGGTATTTTATTAAAAGAATTATTTCTTTGTAATGGATTAACTCAATTAATACTAAACCGATTTTAAAAATTCTTTCACCTTTAGAAAGCTAAAACATAGGTTGTATTTTATTTAATTTACCTTTCTACCTATCTACCCATTAGAACTCAGGGCGGTTATTAGCATCTAATGAAATAAAACTAAAAGTACTCAGTTTAAAATCTGCAATCGATTTAAATATCTGTATTACGCAATTTATGAAATATATATTATTGTGAGTGTGGAGGCCGGAATACCGCAACACGTGGTATCCTAGTACGGTTTCTATCCACTCCCAATGACAAACTATGTATTTTTTATTTGGTAAAATGTAAAAAAAAAGAAGAAAGAAGTGAAAGTATAGATTTATTATTATTATTGTATTAATTATATACCTAATAAAATTATTTTAACTAAATCTATATAAATCTAATTTAGATCAGAACCTAATCAAAATCTAATTAATAAGCTTAAATAAATATATGAACGGTTCATAATGAATAAAGAATTGTTTATTCTGAGATATTTATATACCTTATAACTTGTCAAAGTTGATAAATAATTTTAAACCGACATAAAAAAGGCAGAGGTAAACCAATTCTCCTAGGTCGTCCTCCGTGGCGCAGCGGTCAACACGCCTGCCTGCGACGTGGAGGCCCCGGGTTCGATTCCCGGCCAGGTTATGATGGAAAACGATCTTTTCCTGATTGGCCTGGGTCTTGGATGTTTATCTATATATGTATCTATTATAAATATAGTATCGTTGAGTTAGTATCCCATAACACAAGTCTCGAACTTACTTTGGGGCTAGCTCAATCTGTGTGATTTGTCAAAAAAAAAAGTCGGCTTTTTTGTTAATTTATAACTCCGTCAGTTGTAAATCGTTTTGGAAAATTCTTTTTTACTTAAAAGGATATACTTACAGTAACATCCACACAAATGTTATCAAAATCAGTTCAGTAGTTAAGTTTTTATATTAAAATAACTAGTTTTGCTATAATTGAAGTCGTCGTATTTTCATCAGATTTCAAAAAGGAGGAGGTTTCCAATTCGGTTGTATTTCTTAATGTTTGTTACCTCAACTTCGTCTGTAGTATACCACTTTGGAAAATTCTTTTACTTATTTGATATACTTTCAGATTCGACGAAGAAGAAGTTTAATCAAAGTCGATTGAGTAAAAAAAAATTAAATCAAAATTACTAGTTTTGTCACAATTGAAGTCGGTTTTTTATGAAATCTTAACTATTTAAATATAAAAATATTCTATAAAATACATGTTTTTTAACAAAAATAAAACTAAACAGAAAATTGGCAACCCTCTTCATTTGGATGCCACTTTATTAATAGCTAACAGTTAATAATTAGTCGCTTTAAACATTGATAAATGTACTATAACCACTAGCAAATATTTGAATACAAATTCGAAACATCTCGGCGTTCACCCTCGCGTCTACTAATTATGGATCCAGAACAAAGCAATCTGTTTCACAATCCACCAATTCGTACACCATTACTACAGTACCTATGCAATGAGTAAATTACTTTAACACTGTACCAGTATTAAAATACTGTAACGAAATAATGATGTTCATTTTATGAATACGAACTTTTATTACCCGACTACGCAACGCAAATTAGGGCAATGTGCTTATCAATTTGTGTATAAAGAACTCGATGGACGCTCGCTCAAATATTCATTATTTGTCAATATTATTATTTAATATTATTTTCTAACTAATAGATATATATATATATGTAGTATAAATGTTAGCCGTGTGATCCCGATATAGAATGGGCTACCCCTTCCTTTCCCGTGGGTGTCGTACTACTAAGAAAACTTAAGCATAAAATGGTCCATTTCTTTTCTGTGGGCGTCTTAAGAGGAGACTAAGGAACTTAATGTTCGAGAGTTGGGAAGCAGCGTCCCTCTTCAAGATTATCAAAAGCCTAATTGCAGTTGTCAACACACTTGCTAAGCATAGCAAGTACTGGCAAAAACTTCCAAAGATGAGAACTATGTTCAACAGTGGAGAGTTAACGGCTGACGACGAGCTACAGATGTAAATATGAAACCGAAATTTCGTACTTCACTATTTGTTACATTAAACAAGTCTATTTAATCGACAATTAAATATGCAAAACCTTTATTTTGTACAGATTTGCATGTAATGTGATTTCTGTAATCAAGAAGGTTATTGTCACTTTAAAATGTAAGGGTTAAATAAATGCGAAAGTTTGTAATGATTACGCCAAACGGCTCAATGTTTTTGAATAACATTTGGTACACAGAATTTTTGTTCTATATATATCATATCAGCTGCCAATGATCCACTGTTGAACATAAGGCTCCCCCTATAACAAAGGCGGGGTTGCTAAAAGAAATTGCGTTTGGCAGGCGGGCTAGCAATCGCAGTTAGGATTTTGGTGATATTTTAAGAAAAATGCTGCTGCCAATTCCTCAACCATTATATTCCCCTAGTCGCCTCTTACAACGCTCGCAGTAAAGAAAGAGGTGGACCACACGAAAAAATATTTCATTATCATTCCAGCCGTTAACTTCCCACTGCAGATCATAAGTCTTTCCCATAAGGGGAGTTTTAGCAGTAGTCGACATGCTTGACAGATGGGTTGGCACACGGCAAATACAATTCAGTGTATACATAATTTTAAATTCACGCCAACTGTCTAAAATTTTCTAATGAATTCATCGCTACATCCTCCAACCACTAATCAGCTTGTCAAAGTAATCAACCTGTCACATTACAAATGATAACACGACACGGTACAATTAATATCTAACGCAACTAGGGTTGCCAATCATTCGGATTTATCCGGACTTATTCGGACATGTCCGACTTTTAACTTGTCCAGCTTTTTCCTTAATTTGTACAAAAATAATAATTAAGAATCAATTTTCGATATAAATTACCAGAATAATAATAAAATATCAAAATATATGTCAATTGATTTTGATATGGTACCCTTTCCATATTTACTACTTCTCAAAGATACTTTTTTGATAAGTAATGACTGCAAATATGTCACTATTTTATACTATATTATGTCACTATTTATTTCACTATTTATGTTATGAATTATTTATTTTATATATTTATTTATTTGTTCTTTATTGCACCGGTTAAAAAATAATACAAAGTTAAATGTATATTACACTTATGAAATACAAAAGGCGGTCTTATCGCTAAAGCAATCTCTTCCAGACAACCTTTGTGTTGAGGAGAAATAAAAAGACAGTAGCTCGGTAGACATGGCTCTAGAAATGTAACTTTTAAAAAAACGCTAATGTTAATAAAACATATGCAAATAATCATATGCACACCTTATATCTAAGTCAGTGATTCTCAACCACTGTGCCGCGGCACTTTTGTATGCCGCCAAATTTTAAAAGTGTGCCGCCAAATTTTGCAAATATTTAAAATTTTTGTCATAAACTATTTATGCAGTGTGTTGTAGTAAGTAATAATTTTTATCTTTTTCTTTGTGTGCCGCCAAATTTTGAAATCGTTAAATATGTGCCGCAACAAAAAAAAAGGTTGAGAATCACTGATCTAAGTACTAATAAGGTGCAAATTAGTGCAACAAATTTTATTGATTTCGGTTGAATGATTTAATAGTGATTGATATAAACATTTAAAAATTCAAACACAAATTTCCTCATCAGTATTATAACAGAAGAATTACAAGTAAGTTTTTTGACAGAAATCACCGACCGTTTTTAAATTGTAAATTTTTTTAGAATTTAAAAAAGGATGTAAATTTACAATTTTGAAATTTATAATTGGTGACCCTAATAGGCGAGGGTCGTTGCTGTCTACCCCGAAGGGTTAAAGCTTAAATATAAATAAGTACAATCGCACCGTTATATAACTCGTTGCTTTGTACACGAATTAATCCCCTTCTATTATTTGGATTACTCCGGATTGCCGTCATTTGAAATGCAAAACCCGGTAGGCAGGAAGTGGTAGGCACATACGTAGGTAATTGACGGTACATTTAGATGGTTCAATTTTTATTATTCTATGTATATATAAAACTAGAATAATATCTTTGTGTCTGTTATAATTTTAAATACATGCATTGTAATCTTAATAATATATTTAACAATACTTGGTTAGACACCAGATTTCGATTAATTAATTTATTATTATATGTCAACACTTTAGGTGGTAGCTAAGATGACTGACAAACTATATAAAATATTGGGTGGGTAAACTATAAAGTAATTGTAAGAGAGGTAATTTGATGCTACCCACATTTAACTATGTTGCAACAAAAGTATCTTAAACATTGCAAATTTGAAAGTATTCATTTTCGATATTGTAACGTCTTTTATAAATATTTAAATCAAAGGTAATTATTTAATTATCCACTGAGATACAGGCTCGGCTTTGGTGGCTAGTAGATCTTATTTTTTTTATACAACTTAGAATGGCAAACAAGTTGACGGCCCACCTGATGGAAAGTGGTAACCGTCGCCTATAGACATGAGCAGTACCGTGAACTATAACAGAGTATACTGTTTCGCCCATGATACCCCCCATGCGTTGCCATTCCTGAGGACTCAGGTGTTATTCCTCCGTACCCAGTAAATTCACGCCATATCCCACCCTTCAAACCGAACACAGCCATGCAAACACAACTGCTTCACGGTAGAAACACGAATGGGACAGAGGTGCCCAAGCAAACGACTTTTGTACTAAGTCTCCCTCTGGTAATTATTATATTATCACCAGATTTGACCATTTTGTCCGCGAGATCGAGGTATGTAGATTTACCATACCTTGATACGGGTAAATAAAAACTTGTCCTTATTCATTTCAAATTATGAGTGCATATCAAATTCCATGATTGATTGAGCCGTTAGGGCGGCAAGAGACAATAAACAATAACATTACATGAAAGTTTGTACCCGCGACTTTGTCCGTTTACATCACTATATAAAATATCCTATATTTTAAGTAGTGTAAGTAACCCGTGTACCAAAATTTATTCAAATCGGTTTAGCCGGTCTACATAATTGAATAACAAACATATGTTTAGGTATATAGTAATAGATGATATCACATAGGATACTTTATATAGTGATGCAGCGGGCAAAGGCGCGAGAAATAGCTAGTTTATAATATTGAATTTAATCAAATAAATTTAAAAATGGGTATCAGTAGAAAAGATATTTTATTATATATAAAATATATTATATAATAGTATATTTGGTATTCAATTAAGCTTACATGGTTGAATAGATTTAATTAAAATTTAATACACATATAAACTGCATTTTGTCCTATACAATTTTGATGCGGAAAATTCTAATTAATGAGGACAAAGTCGCAGTATATATATAATTGTGTTACATCAAACATATGACATCAATGTTATAACTTCAAATACTTGCATAAGCAGGCCAATTCCTTATACAACATGTACATAATACCACACTTGACATTTTTCTTTAAAAGTAACGATAGAGCCTTAGATATAATAAACATAGTATTGAAACCACATAAATGTAATCTTTAATTTCGCTACATAAGGTTTCATATGAGTTGAAGTACACTGACTTTTACGACATTTTGTTGCGGGAGAAAAATGTCGAAGGGTGCTTGATGTAGTACAATAGCAAAGGCGTGTATTGAATGTCATATTTTCTAAGTGTAATACAACCTCGCAAGTAACTGAAAAGACGCTGCCTTGTTATGTATGTAGTTACTATTATTGTACACTAGCTCTTTCCCCGCTACTTCGAACGCACGGATTCCAGAAATAGGAGAACCAAAGAAATATTTTACTTCTAGATCACATATCAAGATAAAACGTATACTAATTTTTAAGTTAGATCTTCAGAAATATAAAAAAACTACATTCAATTTGATATAATAGCTTTTGCGTGACACCGGAATAAATGTCCAACACAGATAGGTAAAATTTCTAAAAAAATTAAACGTAAATTTATATATTATATGATATCTACAAGACTATTCTTGTCTATGCAACAGTTACCATTTACGATCAGTTCGGTGGTTATTTTATTTGATATGTGTTATGCACTTAATGATTTTAATATAATTTGTTCTACTGTATTGTGATACCAATACAAATATTGTTAATATTGAAATCTCTTTTTAATTAATTTATTCGAAGGTTAATACACTATAATGATTAAATATATACACTATAATATCATCATACCTGCCGTTATTTGTCCATTGCTGAACATATACCTTTCACATAAATCAATATGTTTTATAAAAATCTAGCTATTTTATAGTGTACATTTTTAATTCAATGAACTGGTTGCATAGATTTCGTCCAAATGATTTTTAGTACGAAGTGAGACGAACACGCTTATACCTTCTTAAAAGTCAAGCAACGAATTGGCGATTCTTTTATGTACAGTATCCATATTTATATGAAGATCTATGCACAATGTCCATAGATTACGATAATCACTTAACATCAAATGAGCTGTTAAAGTTAATACTTTAAGCAATAGTCTGCAGTAGTGTAGTAACAACATAAACTTTTATTGGCCATATTTAGTTAACTGCAGAACTAATTACTCTAATTTTATTTTACTGTTTACAGATAATAAATTTAACATTTGGGTTAGAAACACTATGGATTAAAAAAAGAATTATTAGAATCGGTTTAGGCTTGATAAAGATATGATATCTTTATCATTTATATAACCAAAAATATCAGTGAATTTATAGTTTTCTCCTTTTTAATGTTATTATATTTAAAAAAAGAGTATTTATTAAATAATAATTTTATAACAATGCTATAAAATACTCGTATAATCTTGAAATATTCGTAAAATATATTTTATATAAATAAATATTAGTGTTATTTTTATATAATAATTGCATTATTAAAATTGCATCTAACGATTTATTATGTGACTAAAATGTATAATTTCAAATTTATATTAACAATGTTAATAAATAACAAATTTATTATTACTGTTTATAGTATTTTAATTAAAATGTAGGTCACATTCTTCGTTGCCATTTGGCAAGAATGGATCTGTTGAAATATTATAGAAACTACTGCTAGATATTTATTGCAGCCATCTTTTATTATAATGTACTCGTATATTAAGCTCAAGACATATGGTGCCTAATCAATTTTGAATATTCGCCGTATTCGCAATATCATAGTCTCCAGTATTTTCACAATATCTTTCATCTCAATTTACGCGCAACATACCCTTAGATCAATAATACTGACTTTTGTTCTTTTTGAAACGAGATCTCAAATCGTCTAGACAAAAATTAAATTAAGGCAACTTTATTGTGTATCTACTAGTAATTTACACGTAAATTGAAAACTGAAATAGCTACTTTTAATTTGAAATTTGACTATATTTGCCTTTGTAGAACGTGATCCAACTGTGATACATTTTGATTAAAAACTTCTTAATATAATCGCTCAAGCTGGTCTGGTTACTATTTTATAATCTTTGTTTATTTTGAAATTAGAAAAGGTCATCTGTGTGAGTACCATCTATCTTACTAGTATTTCTGCCGGCAAGAACCTGCCTACGACACCTGTATTATACCGATAGCATTTCACTTTAAAGAGCGGGATATGGCAGAAAAAATATCTACTCGATAGAGAACTAATGAGGCGTAGTTGTGTCCTTAAAAATGGCAATACCTGATTATATAGTCACAGTGTATATACACTGTGATGCCTATAGTAGGGTAATAGTTGACCCGCCTTTCACGAAGCATTTGTATGGAGAGATAGAGTGTCTACCTATATAATTCAAGACTAATATATCTTTAAATTCCTTATATTTAAAAAAAAAAATAATTATTCAAGTAAACTAAATAAAAAGCTTTTATGAATAGTATTATATCTAAGGGTTGATTGCTCTGTGAGTAATATATGCTCTATAGTAGCAACTATTTCATTACAAATTAATACCAACCGTTCACAATGCAGATGCTCACGAATGATCCGGATTGATCGGATAGTGTTGCACCATTGTTTGTTTCTGGTGTTAATTTTTATGAATCTCTACCCGGAATACAATTTTAGCTGAGAAAAACGGATAAATAACTCAGTTATCATTTTTTTTAAATAAAAGTTGAGTTTACAAAAATTTAAGTTGTGTCATAAAAAAATCGACTGCAATTGAGACAAAACCAGTCATTTTAATTTAAAAACTAAACTAGTGAACCGATTTTGATACAATTTCTATGGGACCAATCTGTAAGTATATTCTTTCAGATAAAAGAAAAAGAATTTTACAAATCAATTTATAACTGAGGATGTTATGACGTAATAAACATAAATAAATACAACCAATTTGAGAAGCTCCTTATTTTTTAATTCAGTTGAAAAAATGTGAATGGATAGTGTCTATATCAAACTTCATATTGATAAAAACAACAATCATTCGCAATATTCTTGAATAGACCATATACCTCTATAAGAAGTACAAGTTCAAGAATATGACGGATGAGTCAGCCATCGTTGTATTCAGCCATAAATTACAGTGAACCCAACGACCCGCCCACCATATCGTCTGGACATTGTAGTGGACAATTTTTAAGATAATAACATTTTAGTTGTATCGAAAGTATAGAAATAAAACCTATTGATTAAAAAAATTATCGTCGACATCGAAAGAATAAATTAAAATCGAATTAAGAGACTTTTTGAAAAAAGTCGTAATTTTTGGTACTCGTATCTTTACAGTCATGTCTATAGACTTCAAGTTAGTACTCTGATTTGTAATTTTATAATCCTTAACACGTTATAAGGACTATAAAATTCGCTAGAAATCTTATAAACACACAAAAAAAAGAATGTAATAATATCATTCTGTATTTTTAAGTGTGAAATCAACAGGTGCTTACAGATATTAAATAAGCAAGACAGCTTGCAATAATACAAATTTATTTACGCCACCCCTTACCATTTGTCTGCTCAAATATTCCAACTTAATATTTCAGTAGAATCAAATTACGCAAGTCGTAACACCGAGAAACATATTGGTAGACGGATGGGAGGGCCTGATGTTATGTGAAATACGCGAGGAAACGTCTTATGGACTATATGGGAACATTCCCAAGAGTTATTTCTTTCTTAATAGCACAGTGCGCGCGGTCGTTTTGAAATAATTTCGTAGTGGTACAATTTTTACGGGTCCGTACAAATTGTAGTTAGATCGAGGTCACAGAGTAGGTATTTTCTGATTAAAATTCTCCCATAAGTATGTTTATAATTATAAAACTGTATTTTTAATACCGAACTTTTTTCTGTTAGTAAGTAAAACCTACTGTAATGAATTAGATTAAATTATAATTATAAACTAACAAATTTTATTATCTAAAAATTTTTGAGTATTTATTCAAACTTTTAACCTCTAAAAACAGAAATAGAGACTGGATTATCTATTTTTTTTTTATGATAATTTAAATCGCTTATTTGCGTTTTAAGTTAACATAAAAATGGCCCACTTGATGGAAAGTGGTATAGACATGTACAGCACTATGGATGCCACAAAACACGCTATTAATCGTTATGCGTTATCGTTCTTAAGGACTATGATGTTACGTCTCCGTGCATTAAGGATAGGTACATTTTAAATTGTTAGTATTTCTAATAAGTTTAATATCGTCCTTACTAGGTCATTTATTGACCTGTATAAAAAGCATCCAATTCATTTCATTCCATTTTCCTTTCTTTAATGAAAAGTATCTTTAATATTATAAAATTAAAATTACATAATTTTCTAGTACTTGTATGACTTTGTATATATCTTTGTGTATGGTCAAGTAATAAAGTACAGTTACTCATACTTTTGCTTTTTGTCAAGAACTGTAAGAACGTACATAGATATCTACTTGGCAATAATTCAGACGCTCACGAAGCTTAAAACTTCTTTAAAATTTTGTTGTTATAATATTTTTGTTACAAATTATTAAATTTGTATATGAAAATATGGTTTCTTATATTGGTAGTTATTGGTATTTCATTAAAATTCAGTATATAAAATTATAATGATTTGCATGAGTATTTTGTTTTAATACATGTTTCTGTCTACCTGTCTACCTTATGGGAGACAGGCGTGACAATTACGTATGTGTGTATGTATTATATATACAAATAATTATAAAATTTATTATAAAGACAAATGAAAACAGAAAGATAAATAGTCTCATATTTTAATTATTATCTATAAACTTATGTCATTTTCCTTTTGGAGTAGATAGAAACCAAAGATTGCTATTTGCTTCTAAACTGATATCTGATATGATGATGGAGGAAATCCAATCCTATTCGTTTGTATATAGTTCAACAAAACATTTATTCGTATTTTAGGTATATCACTTTGGCAATTAATTCACACTTATCTATATAATTTATGTAGATAACTTTTAAAAATAAATGATAAACACAAAATCTGATTAATATCTTATACTAGATAAACAATGTTAAGAGACAATGACTTCCTTTTCAGTCTTAATTTATTTTCCTTTTATCTTCAGATTTATTTGTAGTCGTTTAAGATCATTAGAATAAGTTACTCAGTAAGGGAAAGGATTAAAGCTGGCGAAATTGTGTCATTTTTTTAGAATAAAGAATTGTTTGAGTTACATTTTGAACTTTATACTTACAGCTATAAGGTACATATATGAAGGTACTCAGAATAAATTCTTAAAGTGCGCCTTATGGCGTCACAATAAATCTTTCTGCACTTTCATAACTCAATTTCTTTAGTTTCAGCAAGATACACAATAAAACAAACAAGGTTCAATTTGGTCTGATGTTTGTTGATACTACAATATTGATTCGTTTTGTGATTTAAAGTTAGTAATAAAAAATACCTATCATGTAAATAAATAATAAATGATACGAATTTATAATTTTAAAATCAACTTTTGTTGAAAACAGCGATAGTTGAGTTTCTCGCCTATTTTTTCTCATAATAGGCGATGTAATAAAAAATTACTGACTATTAAAAAATGCTTGTAATTAACTTTACTCAAATAAAAAATATTCTTATTTTTAACAACTTTTCAATTGTTTTAAAATCTAGAAATAGACCTGTTTTAATATACAAGTAAATATAGTTAAGGAATGATTTAACTGTATTTTCTAGCGATAGATAAGGTAGATAGGAAGCAGGGATATACACTCTTAGTTTTTATTTCTCTCTGCTTACTTCTTAAAAGACTTGGATATTCACAAATACTTATTAATGTTATAAATGTGAGTTCTTGTTTGTTTGTTATTCTTGGAACTGACTGAACCAATCTTCATAATCTTTGACATACATAATATTTGGCACACAGAGACGTGGATGTAAGCTAATATTTTAGTGATCGCGTGGATGAAGTCCTGAGCATAGACATCATCAGTATTGCTGTAGCCGTTAGTTGTCTACTGCTAAATATAAGTCTCCCTCACAAAGATTTTCAAAAAGAACGATCCCAAACCACCACTGACTCTCTGTAAAAGTTTATCGTTCTTTCTAGTAAGAGATCATTCTAATATAAGTATTACCATCATTATTATTTGCATATTTATTTATACACTCCTAGACATAGATCTTTAAATGTTGTCCACCATGCGTGACCCTCCGCTTGTTGCATCCATCCTTTTCAAGCCACTTTCTTAATATCGTCCATCTAGAAGCAGGGCGCTTCCATATTATCTATTCATAAGAAGTACTATAGTATATTAAGTACAAAATAAAAAATTCAGAAAGGAAACCGTGTTATCTTATTCAATTATGAATTACTTTGCTAAAATTTCCTATCAACATAACTGTGTATATCAAAATAAAAATAAGAAAAATTGTTATTTTTTTTAAAAGCATCCAATGGAAAAAATGTAGAAATCGTGAATACGGGAAAGCTTCGTATCGAAAAAAGACACCCAATTGCTTAAGTGCCCATCAAAGGGGGAACTGAAATGAATATTTAAATTTTCTTCAAGCTAAGACCGGTAATGGTTACGACTGCCCTTTAATACCCGTTGGACATTTCTTGGACCCTTTTAAGATTGTACCATTATCGTGAAAGCAATCTCTATTTTGCTGCTTTCCATCGATCTGTGTGCAAGATTAGAAGCCGGGACTAAAAGGCAATAAACCTTGTGGAATGGATTCCACCAGCTTTAGAAGCCACAGTTAGGAGGTGATTTAATCATAACGATGATAGGTAATGTTTAAAGTTGGACTTTTGTGGAATTTGAAATTATTACTAAATTATTTTACACCATCAAGTAAGTAATTGTAAAACATTTCAGTATGAAATGAACAGCGGATTTTTTTTTATATTTTTATAAAATGGCGAATAAGCTGACAGCTCACCTAATAGAAAGTGTTGTTAGATATTATAATTTTATAAAATTACAATTTATAATTACATTAATATAGTTATATTAATAATAATAATAAAATAAAAATTAGTTTATTCATCTCCACAAATTACAATGTATAATAATATTACATTTTACTTTATACAAAATAAAAGTATCATAATTTGTGGGAGATCTGGAGCCTAAACTAAGTCGTAACTTGTATCTTAGACACCAGGTCCCCCCCCATATAAAGTATTGACAATTCAAAGTAAAAGGTAGTTGCGTGGAGTAAAAATAAATATGATTTAATATTAGAACAAAGAGGTGCGCGCGCGCGCGCGCCTGTGTGTGTGTGTGTGTGTGTGTGTGTGTGTGTGTGTGTGTGTGTGTGTGTGTGTGTGTGTGTGTGTGTGTGTGTGTGTGTGTGTGTGTGTGTGTGTGTGTGTGTGTGTGTGTGTGTGTGTGTGTGTGTGTGTGTGTGTGTGTGTGTGTGTGTGTGTGTGTGTGTGTGTGTGTGTGTGTGTGTGTGTGTGTGTGTGTGTGTGTGTGTGTGTGTGTGTGTGTGTGTGTGTGTGTGTGTGTGTGTGTGTGTGTGTGTGTGTGTGTGTGTGTGTGTGTGTGTGTGTGTGTGTGTGTGTGTGTGTGTGTGTGTGTGTGTGTGTGTGTGTGTGTGTGTGTGTGTGTGTGTGTGTGTGTGTGTGTGTGTGTGTGTGTGTGTGTGTGTGTGTGTGTGTGTGTGTGTGTGTGTGTGTGTGTGTGTGTGTGTGTGTGTGTGTGTGTGTGTGTGTGTGTGTGTGTGTGTGTGTGTGTGTGTGTGTGTGTGTGTGTGTGTGTGTGTGTGTGTGTGTGTGTGTGTGTGTGTGTGTGTGTGTGTGTGTGTGTGTGTGTGTGTGTGTGTGTGTGTGTGTGTGTGTGTGTGTGTGTGTGTGTGTGTGTGTGTGTGTGTGTGTGTGTGTGTGTGTGTGTGTGTGTGTGTGTGTGTGTGTGTGTGTGTGTGTGTGTGTGTGTGTGTGTGTGTGTGTGTGTGTGTGTGTGTGTGTGTGTGTGTGTGTGTGTGTGTGTGTGTGTGTGTGTGTGTGTGTGTGTGTGTGTGTGTGTGTGTGTGTGTGTGTGTGTGTGTGTGTGTGTGTGTGTGTGTGTGTGT